>NC_080022.1:33202500-33827500 GCF_030020395.1 Manis pentadactyla | reverse complement strand
CAACAGTGGACTGTGGCTTGGCTTCCGTTCTCTTCCCAGGTGTAGATGGTCCCCCCCTGACTCTCACATACACACGGCTACCTGACCAAGCTGGGCCTTTCATCCATCCACCTACTGTGGGCCTGGCCTGTGTAGAGACCAGGGTATATACAGACGAGCAAGACCCAAACTGCCAGGAGGAACTCCCTACCTGATTAAGGAGACAGGCACACAGAGAGGACTGTAGACTGGTGTCTGCCATTGAGGGCATGGGCACAGAGAAGGGGCAACTCATTAATTTAAGGGAAGAGAGTCCGGGAGGATTCCCAGAGACTGTGGCTCCTGGGGAACTGGGTCTGGAAGGCTATGAAGGCAAGGGGAAGGGAGAGGACAGGGTGAAGGCACGGCAGTAGTTCAGTGTGGCGGGGTCAGGGGTGCTTTGAGTGGAGAGAGAGGCCAAGTCATGTTAAGGAGTCTGCATGTTAGCCTGCAAGAGGTGGGGCGTGGGGGCATGGAAGGATTTTAAGGTAAATTTGTACTTTTATTTCAGGACAGTGCTGAGTTGAAACCTTGAGAGCTTCCCAGGTGTAATCAGAAACTGACTCCTGTACACAGAGGGCAGGGACAGACCAAAATAGGAGGCAGACCTGCCTAGAGCGGGGAGGTGGCAGGTTTAATAAGCAAGGGAACTCACTTAGGCTATCTTGGGTGGCCACAGATTGTGTAGATCTCTGCGTCCACCCCCTCTCCAAATCTTAGAAGTTTATATAGAAGCTTTAACTGAGTTGAGGCACATATACCATCCAGATGGTCTCAACACCACATCAAAAGCTCAAGGCTATACCCTTGGGGCAGCCTCTGGGAGCAGGGAAGGCAGGCAGAACCCATATTGTAAGGCCAGAGGAGCAGGCGAGGAGCCTCTGATTGCCTGGGTCAGCTCATGGATCAACTGGTGGTCATGTCCTCTGGGTGACCTCCCCCAAGCAGCCACTCTGGCTTCAGTGTATGTGTTGGGGTTGCAGGGAGATGGATTTAAGAGGAGAACAGAGCAGAAGCAGGGCAAATAGTCTAGAGGCTTGCTGCAGAAATCGGGCACAGACGCAGAGAGCTGTCTGGCAGTGAGCATGGAGGTATGGTGACCACATGGATGTCTGTGCAGGAATCTGCAGGAGCTGGTGGTGTATTTACTGGAAACAGGTGAGGAGGTGGTGAGGGTGCTGGCTGGGACCACTCCCAGGTTTCTAACCCAGACGCTGAGTGAGTGGTGATACCTCCAGGTGAGTCGGAGGAGCTAGTTGCAGTAGAGAGGAGAGGGGTTCAATGTGTGGGGTGCCTGGAAGAGGTTCCTGCTGTGTTCGGCGCTCCTGGCCCTGCCCTATTCTTCCTGCTCACATCGCCCCCCTCCCTCAGTTGGCAACACCTTCCCTGAACCATCAGCTCAGTGTTTTCTCCAGGAGACTGCCCTGATCTTGGCAGCTGAAAGCAATATTCTCTCCCCAGAGCCTCTGTAGCTCTGCGTTTAATGCCTCTTAGGAGACGTGACCGGCTTCCCTGGCTCCGTGTCATCCGCACCTTGTGAAGCAGGAAGTGATGAAACTAACCCGCACTCTTGATGCTCTTCCAGTGGAACTTTCTCGTTGCCACCAGGAAGTGTCCCTGTGCTTTGGAGGGGGAGATCCCTTCCAGGGCTGACCCAATCAGGAAGTGACTCTTACCACCCAGGAGGCTGTCACACACCTCTCCCATGCCCAGGAGCCCAGAGGGAGGCCAGCTGGTGCAGCAACTACGCAGACCAGGATGTTCTGGTTTCAGTGGTGGGGTAGGGAGCTGCAGCCTCCAGAGAAACCAGCTGCTCAAACCCCACTACTTAAGGCTTCATCTTGAATCAGGACATGAACACCTTTGAAGGACTTAGGTCCCTCTCCCCTGCCTGTTCCCTGGGACCAGAAACCCACCACCTACCCAAAGCTGGGATCCCCACACCCCACCTCGCCTCCAGCTTCATAGTACCTATGAGGAGAAGCCACAGGCCTGACTAAGGACACCTTCCAGGTACTTTTTGTCAGCCTGAGAGAGGCACAAAGTGTTCACTTTGGAAGGGGTGGGAGCTGGGGAAGGGGGAAGGAGGGGCCTCTAGGTGGGATGGTGAGACAAAGACAATAACAATTAGAGCAGCCACCACTTTTATTGCACATCTGCCATGTGCCCAGTCCTTCCATACAGTCACTTGATCCTCATAATCGATGCACGACCACCACCACGACTTTCAAGAAACTGAGGCTCTGAGAGGTGAAGTCACCTGCCCACCCTGAGCTGGGAGTGGCAGAGGGGGATTCCAGTCCAGGCTGCCACAGTCCAGAGCCCATGCTCTCCCCACTTTACCACCAGCCACCCTCCTCAGTGAGTGCTCACGGGCGCAGTCTCTGGGTGGGCAGCACTCACCCCTGGGGGGTCCCTGGTGGGTATCATTGGGCAGGTTGGATTGGTGGGGTACTGGGCACAGGGGCCAAGAATCTTCAGGGATCCCAGACACGCCTCTGCCTAGACACCTGATATGGACAGGCAGGCTCTGACAGTTCCGTGGACATAAACACCCAGTTCCAAGCAGACACACACTCACCCTCCCACGTGGATGTGTGGCTATGCACCGGCTCTGTCACACATCATATAACCCCTCCGAGGCGCTGGGCAGTGCTGGGAACACACTCGCCTCCACTCCCCTTCACGCTCACTCACTCATTCACACGCTCACATCCTGCACAGGTCTGTGGCCGTGGAGGCAGCGGGAAGGGCGGGCTCCAGGCTCAGTCAGATGAGGCTGGCGATGCTGGATGTGGTCTCATGACGCTGGCCAGCAGACAACTGTCCTGAGACACTGAAGACGCTGCCATTGCCACTGTGGTGCCTGTGGGCGGAGGGGGTGGCTGCGCAGATCGGTGGGCAGTATCCACTCACGCCCACCTGATACAGCAGTAGGCCCAGCAGCAAAAGCAAGCCGGAGGCAGCCAGGGCAATGCCCACGGACAGCATGGTGGACAGGGGCCGGGTGGGGGCAGGGGCGGCAGCCAGCCCAGCCAATGTCAGGCCGGTGACCAGCACCACCAGGCCACTGAGCAGCACCACAAGGGCATCGGCACCCCCACCACTGCGCAGCAGGGCCACGTGGTGGGGCTGGCGTATGCAGTTCATGTCCTGCACAGCTGAGCTCATCAGCTGCTTAGCCAGAACCAGCAGGGCCAGCAGGCAGAGCACAGTGCCCGTTGCCAGCCGCCACTCACCTGAGCGGCTGCTGGTGGAGGAGAGCAGTGCCACGCCACCTGCCCCACAGCCTGCCACAAGGCCCACGGCCACGGCGAAGCAGAGCACCGAGCGCCGTGGCTGCTGGGACCACCACAGCTCTACCTGCTCTGCCAGCATGTCTGGGGGCAGCCCCTGGCCTGGCGGGGCTTGAGCCTCTCTTTCAGACATGGTAGGGGCCAGGGCAGAAGACAGAGGTCAGCGTTGGAGGTTAGAGGGTGCAGATCATAGCCTGGAGCCCCCTCCACCTGCTTGGCAGCTAGAGGCCCAGAGTCCCGCATCTCTCACGGTCCAGGGTATGGTCACCATCACCTGCAGGAGGCAATCACACTTGTTATCTCCCCTGCCCACCTGCCCCTCACAGTGTCCCCGGGGAGCCTTGGGAATGACCCCTGGGACTCCTCCCCGGTGCCCCCGGAATGCCCCCTCTGCAGCATTGCCCCTCAGGAATGCCTCTCCTGGGACCCCGGGAGAGGTCCCCCCACACAAAATACCCCCGGCCCCCCAGCAAGCCCCTTGCCCAGCCCCTGACCTCTCTGGCTCTGGCTCTCTCAGTCGCCTGTCCCATCCCGGCTGGCTGGGGGAGCTGGTGCCACAGTGGACGATAGGATGAAGCGCCAGAGATAAAGCCTCATTCAGGATCCAACTCACATGGCCCTGCTGTCACCACTGGCTCCTGAGGGGAGGGTTGTGGGGAGGGTGGGGGCTTGTGACTTAACCCTTCTGAAGCTGGCAGCCTGACCCAGAATCTCCTCTTTCAGGGCTGTGGCTCCTTCTCTGTGGGTCAGGATCTGACTTGCCCTCCTATTCCATCCAATTGTACAGCCAAGGCTGCTGGTTCCCAGATTCCTCTTTCTCTCAAACTTAACTCTCTTTCCTGAGAACCAGATCCATAAGCCAATTGTCCCCTTGATGTCCCATAATCACCTTTGATGCAAAAGGCCCCAACCCAAGCTTGTTATCCCAGCTCACACCTATTCCTCTGTGCTCCCTTCTGTATGAATGCACATCCCTCCACCGGGAGGCCACCTCTGAACCCTCTTCTGCCCAGCCCCTGCTCTCATCCCCACGGCTCCTGCCTTGTCCACTCTCTCCCCCTCACTGGTCTTCCTGCCTCCCCCACTCGTCTCCTCCTTCTCACCACCCCCCAACCCATTCCCCTCCACGATTTCTCTAAAGTGGTGCAAAGGGAGAAGGCTCTGGATTTGAACTCCAGCTGCAGTCCTCAGCACCCACGGGAACCTGGGCTTGGGACCTCACAGTGGTTATATATTAACAAGTCCTCTAGCAGCCAGTCAGCCTGACTCACACTGGGCAAACAGCAGCCAGGGTCCCTGCCCTCAAGGGGCCCCAGTTTACAGCAGGTGCATCCCTGGGATAAATGCTAGGTGTGGGTTAGTCAGAAGAGGAGCTGAGGTAGGGTCAGAGAAGCCCTGGTGAGCTTACCTCTTAGAACCTGCCTCCTTATCTGAAAAATGAGGACAATGTTTATCTTGGGGTGGGTGGGGGGCAAATCCTTTAACATCTCCATTTCAGAATTTCAGTGGGAATTCTAGGGTCTGAACAGATGCCCAAACCATGCTTTTGGAATAAAAGGACACAATGTTCTCCCTTCCAGTTCAGGATAAGACCCGTTTTATACACAGGACCCCTGTTTTATGCAGGTCCTGATTCATTCCAGGACTATGACTACGTGGCTGTACCTGGTTCCACCCCTGACGGGGTGTCCATCCTGTGAAAACCCTCTGCAGGGGCTGCCCAGCGCACACAGGTGGGAGGTGGGGGAAGGCCACGGGCGGAGCCTTGGAGTCAGTCCCAGCATTCCCCAGTGCTGTGACTTCACTGGTCTGAAAGGGTTGCACAGGTGTGCTGGGACAATGGGGCCAGGCTGGGGGTGGGGTGGAGGTTCTCATGGGAAGAACCCGCGGGAGAAGGAGGGGGTGGTGGGGATAGCGGGACCAAGGGGCACTTACAAGAAGCCTGGAAGTGCTGGATCCCATTCGAACAGAGCAGCCAGGGCCAGGCAGGTGGTGTGCTCTAACTCCGTTTCCGGGGAGGTGCTTCACCTGCCTAACCTGCACCCAGGTGAGCCCTGGCAGGGAGGGGAGCAACAGGTGTCTCCAAGGCAGGGCTCGAGCTGATTGGCTGACGTGGCACACAGCTCCTTCTGCTGGGCAGAGGCGTTCCTGGGAAGGGAGGGGCTTCTGTCAGCCGCTGTTAAGGCTTGAGCACAATTCCCAGACCTGAGCAGTGGGAGGAAAATTGCTTTATCTGTCCCAGAACCTAGGACACCACCTAGCCCCCAGCTCCAACCCCACCTTCAGCTCCACCCCTGAACCCAGCTGCAGCCCCAGCTTCAGTTTCAAACCCTAACTAGAAATTCTAGCTCCAACTGCAGCACCTGCCGGACATGGCAGCCCCAACCCTGAATCCTGAATTGCAGTCTCTACCCCCAGTCCCAGCTCCAAACCCCAAACCCAAATCTGGCCTGAAACCTCAGCTCTGACTCCTCAGCCCAACCCCAAATCCAGATTCCAGAATTAGGTCCTAGACTGCAAGGTCACCCTTGGTCTCAACCTGTTCTCCTGTTCCTGAGTCCAGTCCCCAAATCCCAACTTGAAACGCAAATCCTGCCACACTCCTTCACACACTCACAAAGCCCCTGCCATCCACACCGACCTGCTGTTTGCCACTGGCCCCTGTCTTCCAGCTAGAATGCCTGTTGTTCAGTTCTGCATCTCTGCCCACTGCTCTGTCCTTCTGGTTGGATTTTGAACTCAGAGTTCCCTCTGCCTGAGATATTTACCGCTCCCTAGCCTCAGTCTGGCTAACTTAAATTCTTCAATTGACATGTCACCTCCTCTAGGAAGTCCTCCCTGACCTCCAGGATGGTTTAGGTGCCTCCTTGGTTCCCCACAACTGCTCTTGCTTCATGTGCTTTCATTGATTTTATTACTTACCTGTCACCCCCTATGAGACATGTGGTATCCAATGGGTGTAGTGCCTGATTTGCTAACCATGGTGACCTCGGTAGCCAGCACTTTGCCTGCCACATAGGAAGTGATCAATAAAAATTTGTTGAATGAATGTGTGACTGGTAAGTGCAGGGGTTTTGAGCAGGAAGCATGTGAGATGAAGCTGGAAAGATAAGTTTAGCCCAGGTGGTACAGGACCCTGAATGCCATGGTGAGGCATCTGGATGCATTTGAGGTACCCATGGAGGGTTCCAGAGCAAAAAGTGGCATGAGCAGGGCTCTGCTCTAATGGGTGGATCTGGCACAGCACACATGAACTCTGGATGGGCAGAAGAGGGGCTGTTTGGAGGTGGCTGTAGGCTGTCACTCATCTTGTGGACTGAGCCCCTTTTATGTCTCTTGCCCTCTTTCCTTCTGATGTGTATTAAATAGACAAGAAAAACAAAATCCAAGTCATCTTTCCATTATTAGCTTACAAAGTAATTATGTTGTATCTGTCTGTGCTTCTCTTTTCTTTGTTCTGTGGGGATGACTGGGGACCCGTCAGAATTCTAGAGCAGTACTGTCTAAGAGAAATGTAACATGAGCCACATATGTGATTGAAAATCTTTTAGCAACCACGTTAAAAAAGTAAAAAGTAACAGGTGAAAGTAATACATTATAATTTTTAATTTAATGCCCAAATAATGTCATTTTAATATACAAGTGATTAA
Source organism: Manis pentadactyla (assembly GCF_030020395.1). Lineage (NCBI taxonomy): Eukaryota > Metazoa > Chordata > Mammalia > Pholidota > Manidae > Manis > Manis pentadactyla. Next base: position 33,820,536 of record NC_080022.1, on the reverse strand, counting down.
TGAGCTATTCCAGTCTTTTTTTTTTGTATGGAGTCTTGAAAATTATACTTACAGCACACCTCAGTTCAGACTAGTCACATTTCAAATGTTCAGTTGCTGCATGTGGCTTGCACCTGCCTTACTGGACAGCACAGCTCTAGACAGTTCTTCCCCTCAAGGGAAGGTTAGGGCAGGCTGACTGCTGTGAGGCAGGCTGGATCTCAGGACAGCCATGTGGGTTTGCTACTTACATCATTACAAGGGTGTCCCCTGCCCTGGGTGGAGCGGGGAAGCAGAGCGCCTGGCAGGGCTCACAGACTGTGCATTCATCCTGCACCTCTGATGTTTATTTATCCTCCTGGTCCCAAGGAGGGCCCGGTCCCAACCAGAATCATGAGCTACCCCAGAGAGAGCTGGGGCAAGGGAAGTGGGGAGATCTTCCTTTCCCTTTTCCCTGTGGGTTTGGAGAGGGCAACTTTTTGAGAGGGAACTTTTTGAGTGGGAGGAGCAAAGCCTAAAATCCTCAGTTTAAACTAGATTGGGCAAATAGACTGGGCAAATCTTTGTTCTCTTTCTGGGTCTTACCAAATAACTTGGAGTTAAAGCCTCCTTGTAGGGCTGTTGAACTCTGTACCCAAAGCAGAGGTTGTTGGAACAGCTCACATGGGCGGTAATGAAGGCGAGGAGGAAGAGCTGGCAGTGGGCACAGAGTGCAAGGTGTGGATTCCAACGGGTCCATTAGCTGGCCGTTAAATGGTGGGAGAATGTAGAGAGAGACCCTGGCCCAGGCCCCCAGGTTCTGCCACATCCCCACCTTAGACTATTCTCAGCGCGGTAGCTGGAGTGATCCTGGTATGAAGTAGAGCAGGTAATGCCGCCGCTCTCCTTGAGGCCCTCCAGTGACCCGTGGACCCGGAGAAGCAGCCGAAGTCCTCCCAGGATCTCGGAGGCCTCTCTGAGCTCAGCCCCTGGGGCCCTCCCTTGCTGCTCTTGCCCGGAGCCTTGTCACCGGATGTTCTCTCTGCCTGGGATGCTTCCGTCCCTTGCGGCCCTCTCCCCCACCTTCCTTCAGCAATGTGCTCACATGTCCCCTTCTCAGAGCAACCTTCCCCAAAACTCCCGACCTACCCCCTGACCCTTATTTTATTTCCTGTATTCTCGTGTGTTTCTCCTTAGCACTTGTCGCTGTTGAATATGTTATCTATTTTTTGTATCTATCTGGAATATTGTCTCTCTAAGATGTAAGATTTGTGAAGAAAGAGATGTATGCCTGCTTGTTCCTGGTGTATACCCAGCTCCTAGGACAGGTCTGGCATATAATAAGTCTCATTGAATGCTTTGTTGAATGAATGAATAGTGGAAAGAAAACTGGTTTGGAGCTAGATGGGTCTTGCAGTTTCCAGTCCCTGCTCTAGCTGTGTAATCTTAGAAAAATGGCTTAAATGCTATGTGTTTCAGTCTCTTCATTTATAAAATGGGAACAACAGTACTTAGTCTATATAGTAGTGTATGAGGGGATTAAAGAAAAAGATTTATTCATAATTTATTAATTAATTCCAGTATACATTTACCGTTTTTCTTCTCGGCCAGGCATTGTGCCAGGTGCTAGAGAGATAGTGGTCAGCAGAGGAGGCACCTGTCCCTGCCATCCTGAAGGGCAGTCTGGAGATTAACCGGCGTAAAGCACAGGTGCCACACCAAGTCCTGGTGGCTCCAGGCACCGTCCCCCACACCGCGCTCCGTGAGTGACAGCTCCCCCAGAGAGACATCTTTTGGAGGATCTTCTCTGTTCACAATGACCATCTTCACCGCAGAGATGAACCCTAGCAACCGAGATTATCTTTTGCAGACCTCTGCTCTGGGTATAGTTGATTGGCTTAGAGGTAAGCTCCAGACTTAAGCTAGGCCAAAAATATTCTTTTTGGCATTTTAAAATTGGACAAGTGATTCCATTTCAGCTTTAGGGCATCTCCTGGGGAGATGGAATTTACTCTCGACCAGCTGAACTGGCCCTGGGAAGCTGGTCTGCAGAGAGCGGCAAGGAAAGAGAGGGAGAGGGGGTTCCACCAGTGCCCCAGGCCCTGGTTCAAATCCTTCTTAAGGCCCAGTTATATCTCTACCCTGTGATTCCGTGAGACACCCCCAGAGCCAGATAATAAGCTCCCCCTTTTGGCTTACAATGCTAGAGTGGTTTCTGTTACTTGTAGCCAAAGAAGGGTGCTCATAGCTCCCCTAAGAACTAAATCTTATCGTCCCAATTTAATACACTTACTACAGCCAGTGCCCACAATAGGTGCTTAGTAAGCACTAGTCTATACCTGCTGCCTCTGCCAAGTTGCACCTGTGGCACACATGAGATGAGCCGTAAATACAAATCCTTGTACGTGACCAGTCATTGTAGGTGACCAGGAATGCTAGCCTTTCCTGTTGCCTGACACACAGCAGAGTTACTCCCTTACAAATCTGCTCTCCAGCCCAGCCCACCTCAGGGCAGTGTGACTGCATTTTACACATGCTAAAAGCATGAGCAGGCACCTTCCAACCTCTGATAGTCTAGGGGAGCTCAGGGAGGATGAATCCCACCCCTGGTCCTGACATGCCTTCTCTCTCACCTCTCACTCCAAATCCAGAGTGGTGATTGCAAAGGGGGTTCTATCTGGATGTGCAGTTATTCCCAGGCCCATCAGGGCCTGTCAGGTGCTTCCCAGGACCAGCTGCTTGGCAAGGGCTGGTCATGCTTTATGTAAGAAGCAGTGGGGCAGTTTTGGTGCTGATTCAAGAACCTCCTGTGGGGCAGGGTCTCTGGTGCTGAGAGAACAGGATAACAGAGGAGGGCAGCTAGCCCAGGTCACAGTTGATGCTAAAGACCCTGGAAGGGCAGGGGAGCCAAGGGATGTCTGGGCGCAGACAGAGGGCAGCTCCCACTGGCACCAGCTATCACAGCGGAGCTGGATGAGACCCCAGAGCTCAGCGATGGGCTGCAACCAGAAGACAAGGGCAGAGTCTGTATGCCGGTGCCGGCTACTGGGAGACCAGTGGGGTCCCTATGGCTGGGGGGTGATTGCCAGGCCCAGTTCATCAGTGAGGGGTCAACTGGCTGTAGGGACCCTGTGAAGGAGGATGTGGCATCAGTGGGGTGAGAACCCCTGTGGAGTCAGGATAGGCAAAATGAGGGGTGTCCCGGATGCAGCAACCACCCGCAGGTTGATGTAGGAACACAGAAGACAAGAGTATGGAGAGGTCAACCAAGAGCCAGACAGTTGCCTTTCTTTTTGTAATGCCTGTGCCTGCTGTTAGCTTCGACTGCGGAGGCATCCACTTCAGAGAACACAGTGCCAGCCACACGACCAGATGTGGCCACACAGAGCCAGGCCACCTCCCCACGCTGAGGCTCCTTGTTTTAGAGATCTCAGTTGATTTCAATAATCAACCACCTGGGTCACTTTTCCTCTAATTCCTGGGCTTTAAATCCCTGCTCTTATGTTTTTTTTTTAATTGGACTAAAATTGATATACAATATAATATTGGTTTCAGATGTACAACATAGTGACTCGATAACTATATACACTACTAGATGCTTGCCACAATAGTTGTAGTTACCCTGTTATCATACTAAGATACTACAATATTATTGATTATATTCTCTATGTTGTACTTCCATTCCTATGTCTGATTTTACAACTTCCAGTTTGCAATATAATGAGTCATAAGAAACACGTATTTGGTCATTCATATGACCCAATATATACTTCCCAGGTGTATTTGGTCTTCATCCACAGTTCCTGAAAACACCACCACAGTCTTAAAGGTGAACTGGGTGTTTTGTCATGTTAATGAGAGACTTTTGGACCCCGACCCAAGGGCAGGGGCTGGAAGTGAATCAGCCAGTGGCCAATAACTTAGTCAGTCATGACTGTGTGATGAAGCCCTACAAAAAACCCTGAGAAGAGCTTATCGCCCTCTGCTCTGCTTGGTTGGATCCTGCATCTCAGTCAGGGAGAGTTTCTAGACTTGGGGAACCAGAACACCTCCACGTGCCACTGAGCCAGGCCCCAAGCTCCACGAGGATAGAAGCTCCTTTATTGGGGACCTTGCCCCATGTCTCTCTTCATCTTCTGTTAACTTGTACCCTTTATGACACCCTTTATTAAACTGGTAAATGAAAGTGTTTTCCTGAGTTCTGTGAGCCGCTCTAGCAAATTAATCGAACCTAACGGGGAGGTCGTGGGAACCTCCACTCTGTAGCTGGTAGATCAGAAGCACAGGTAACAGCCTGGGGCTTGTGACCAGTGTGTGAAGTGGGGGGTGGAGGGCAGTCTTGCAGGATGGAGCCGTTTACCTGGGAATCTGGTGCTGTGTCCGGGCAGATAGCACCAGAATTCAGTTCTCAGACACCCCGCTGGTGTTTGAGAATCGCTTGGTGTTAGTATGTGTGGGGAGACCCCCTCCCAGATCTTTAAACACAGTGGAATTGGGTCTGGGAACCTGAATGAAGTTGCACTACTATTACTGCTGTGTATAATATTGCTACTGTTGTGCATATATGTAGGGGAAAAACACACCATTGCATTTGGTGTCAGAGGAGTGGGATTAGAACAGTTTATACCTCTCTATCCCCTTCTTATGTCTTAAATCCACCAATAAGGAGTGAGCCCTAGAAACCCTAGGCCCCCATTCTTGACCCCAATAAAAGGAGAACCCCAGACCGTGCTCTCTCCCCCACCATGACCACACTGTGTGGCTCCAGTATGCTGCGTGATTTCCAGGTTCTGTTAGTAACCTTTATTTTTTCAAAATTTCTTGATGGTTATTGCTGAAGGGGCCTTGAAATCATAATAGCCCAAGGGCTGATCCAGCCACAGCATTGATTATTGATAGGCGAGATGGGCACAAAACAAGATTGTACCTCTGGTGCCAGATTTGCAGCAGGAAGCTGTGCTCACCCCTGAGCGGCTGACCTTCTGGCTGAGGTGCCAGGCTCTGCTGGGGTGGGGCTCTCCCGTGGCCAGGGCTTCAGCCTCCACCTTAAAATACTTGTTATTTGGGTGTTAGAAGGTGTCTGGCCTCTGTAGGTAGGAGAACACAGGGACATCTGGATTCTATTCCTTTGCTCTTCAGTCCATAAGAAAGTACCTTTCCTGGTATGTGCAGCTGGGTGACTCAGTATGGGGCCTAGAGGAAGAGATGCCCCCCAGAAAGTGGGGGAGTGGGACAGGGCCCTGCAGGAAAAGGATGAGTGGTATGGAGGTGGGAGAACTAAGGGCAGAGCTCTGACCATAGTCCTAACAACAGGGCCAGCAGATGATGGGAGACTTGGGGGAATGCTAATAACTTTGCCATGTTCGTTACTTTATTCTCATCTTTACACAGATGTAAAAATCCTCAAAAACCTTATTATGTTTCATAAAGGAGAAGAAAATGTGGGAGGCTTTTCCTGGTCCTGCCTTGGCCGGCAGAGGAGGAAGCCAGGTCAGAAGCAACAGGCAGTGCTGCTCAGGCCGGAGCAGGCAGCCCTGTCCTTGAGACTCAGGCGAGGGGGCGCGGGCAGCCAGCCTGGGCCTCGCAGGAGCTCTGCAGGGACAGGTAGCCCTGTGTCTGGACAGGGACCAGCAGCAATAGCTCTGGATGAGTTGCAGCCCCCAGTCTCATGGGGCCCCTCTTCCCCTTTCCCCTTCCCTGGCTCCCTGGCTCAGCAGAAGGCTAAACACAGCTGTGGGCAAACACCTTTATTCTGACCATGTCCTAGGTTCCCCAGAGCAGGAGGAAGAGGCTGGAGTGGCCTGTGCTAGTGGGCCTGGGGACAGAGGCTGCTTCCGGTGTGGCTGGAGCTGGCTCACCAGAGGGGTTCACTTGGTCTGTGGCTCGAAGTCCACATCTTCCCTGAGGAGGGAAGGAAGCCGCGTTCCAGCGAGGGGGTGGAAGCCGGGGACCTGCTCTTGCTCTTGGATCTGGTCTCTGAGGCGCTGGATTTCCTGGCGCTGCATTTCAATGATTCTCCCCGTCTCTTCTTGCTGGTTCAGTCTCATGGTGGGAGCCACGTGGAGTGTATCTTCACCAGGCACTGGAAAGGACAGAGCAGGACTAACTTGGGGCTGTTACTGGACAACGGCAAAGCCTTTTCAAAACCAGCGTATCCTCTCTTCCTCCCACCCTGTCTCCCAAACATCTACTGGGGTAGACACCCAGTCCCAGATGCTTGGGATACAGAGACGAGCCATTTCATGGTCTAGCAGAGAGGGAGAAATGAAGGGACACACTTCAGAGCAATAAGGCAAATGCTGAGCATGACCTCGGCCCAGCCCCTGCCTTGAGCCCCCAGTCTGCCTGCCCCTGGCCACTCACTCTTGTTCCTTGAGGACTTTCCTGAGACTGTCAGTCACCCTCCTGTCCAAGGGGCTGCTGTCAGCCTGGGCATTCCTAATGTCCATGAAGGTAGGTCCTTCATCCATTCCCTGGCCTCACAAGGCTGACCTTTCTGCATTAGTGTCCTTGGCCTCCATGTCATGTTGGCACCCACCCTGTGGCTTCCATCCCTCGTGGTGCTGAAGACCCTGCATCTTTAAATCCTCCACTGTGGCACTCCTCTCCCCCATTGCTACCGCTCAGTATGGCAGTAGGCCTTATCCTCAAGACACCTGGTACCCGCCAGATATCTTTAGATCTTTTCTTCCTGGATAACTCCATTTTTACCTACCAAATCCAAAAGGGTTCCCTCCCTGTAGATTCACTCCCTTTTCTGTCCCGTTAGACCCACAGTGAGTTTCTTCCGCCATTTCCCTGACTGCACCCTTGGTACTCTAGAAGTTCCGTCCTTCTGTCCATGTGCCCCACCCAAACCTGAGGTGAAATCCACCCAGCGTCTTAGCTTTTACATCTGACCTGTCATGTGCTATTGAAGAAGTAATATATGGGATTCAAGTTCTTGGTTTCCAACCGAGACGGACTTTCCGTCCAGAGGCAGCCAACGCTCTCCTTCCACACAGCAACGCCTCTCAACTCCCACCTCCACTCTAGCTCCTCTCTCCAACTTCGTTTTTTCACTTGTGGTAAAATATACATAACATAAAATCTACCATCTTAACCACTCCTAAGTGTAGAGTTTGGCAGTGTTAAGTACCTTTATGTTGTGTGCCAGTCTCCAGAGTCCACCCCATCTCCTAAGATGGAAACTCTGCACCTGTCACACAGCAGCCCCCATTCCTCCCCCAGCCCCGGCAACCACCGTTCTGCTCTCTGTCCCTATGAACGTGACTCCTCCAGGAACCTCGGGGAGGGGGCGTTGAAAAGTATTTGTCTCTCTGTGACTAGCTTATTTCATTCAGCATGATGTCCTCAAGGTTCATCCATGTTGTAGCATGTGTCAGAATTTCCATCCTTTTTAAGGCTGAGTATTTCACTGTATGTATACATTTTGTTTGTCCATTCATCTGCTAATGGACATTTGGGTTGCTTCCACCTTTTGGCTACTGTGAATAACATAGCTGTGAACATAGATGTACAAAGGTACAAAGAGCTCTTTGAGACGCTGCTTTCAGCCCTCTTGCATGTATACCCAGAAGTGGAATTTCTGGGTCACATGGTAATTCTGTTTTTAATTTTGTGAGGAACCACCATACGGCATGGCTGTGCCATTTTACATTCCCACCAAGATCCCAGTTTGTCCAGATCCTCACCAATGCTGTTTTGTTTTGGTAATACCATCCAGATGAGCAAGGTGGTCTCTCATGGTTTTGATTTCCTTTCCCTAATGATTAGTGATACTAAGAATCTTTTCATTCACTTATTGACCATTTGTATATTTTCTTGATGGAGAAATGTCCATTCAAGTCCTTTTTTCAATCTGTTGGGCATTTTTTGTTGTGTTGTTGAGTTGTAGGAGTTCTTACATACTCTGGACATTAACTCCTTAGCAGATACATGATTTGCAAATATTTTCTCCCATTCCACAGGTTGCCTTTTATTCTGTTGTGTCCTTTGATGTACATAGGTCTTAAATTTTGATGTAGTCTGATTTGTCTATTTTTTCTTTTGTTGCCTGTGCTTTTGCTGTCACAACAAAATGATTATTGTCAAATCCATTCTTTCTCCCGCTCTTACCAGATGACACAGCTGCCTACTTCACCGAAAAACTGTCTCCAACTCCCTGACCACAGCTGAGCTTCTCTCCGTGGAAGAGGGATCTCTTTTCTATCCGCTAACAACCTCTTCCCCATGTATCAGGAGGAAAAACTAGAAAAGAACAGATGTCAGATGCCAAGGGAGTGAGCATTTCAAAGCAGACATGGTAGCAATGGCCAATGGCCAGCCTTGCCCAGGCCTCAGGTCTGATGGAGCCAGCATTCAGAGTACTTGGCTTACCCCATCCTCCCCAGGAGACGTCTGGACACTTCCTGCCTTTGCTCTTTGAGTCTTCTTTTCTACAGTTTCTAGACTTTGATCTTTAGTATCTTTTCTTTTTAGGTCCTGACCCTTCATCTCCCTCTGCTGCTGATTCTCTTCAGGCAAGCTGGGGCCCTGGAAGGAGCAGCACCCGGGAAGGTACAGCGCACAGAGGCCTGCAAGCCTGTCCACCTGCCTGGGCCTGCACTGCTTGCCTCTGCCTGGTTTGTTTACCTCTCCACCTGTTGCCTCAGCGGCTTCCTCTCTTTCCTGGCTATACACATAGTCTTTGGACTAAGCTCTGTACCCTCCCCCACTGGCCTTTACCAACAGCTACTTACCCAGTCACCATCGGGCTGCCCAGAGAGACCCAGCCTGCTTGTGAGGCCACAGTCCTGGAGGTGCCCACCAGAATGAGTTTGGAAATTTTCTTTCTCGGTCCTGCCACTAGCAGGCCTGGCTACACAGTCATCTCTGCCGCAGTGCTTCTCCAGGTATCATAGGATCATGATGCAGACTGGAGCTTTAAGTCTCTCTTGGCCACCCAATCCCTGTGTGAGGCCAATGGATCTCAGAGGTTGGGATGTGTTACTCTGGCAGGTCTTCCCTGACATGCGAGGGCTGGAGGGCAGCACAGGGGTGATAACAGAGCTGCTGGCTGGCCTCCAGAAGCAGTTGTCTCCTGGAACATGCCTGGCCGGGGTGACACTGCCCCACAAATGTTCCCAGGGGTACAGCTCTGCCTCCTGGAAGACCAGCTCACATAGAAGATGGCCCGGTGGGCTTCTGACTGTTCCCCGCTCTGTCTCCTTCCTGGGTCTCTGAGCATCTTGGGGGCATGGGCTGTGCTTCTCCTCGTTTCTTCCCTTCACTCCCACAGCTCTCCCCAATTCTCTTTGATAATGAGCTGCCTGCTCAGCATAGTTTTGCTTCAGTCTTACAGGGTGCCTCCTTTGATGGCCCTTCTTCTGTGTGCTATGATTGTGGACATCCTCCTGTCTTCCGTGGCATGTGACTTCAGTTCTCTGCTCATGCCTGTCCCCTCCACTCCCTCCTCACATCCTGATCTCCTCTTGTTTCTTGCTCTGCTCTGAACCTGCCATCTTCCACACCTGGCTGGTCTCTTTCCTCCTACCCACAAGCTTCTTTCAATAGATCAAGTTCTGCTTTTAAGTGATGGACAATAAGAATTCAATTACTGATACATTATGTTATGTCTACTCTTTTATTTGCATTTTATGTTTCTATCACTTTTTCCTTTTCTTTTTTGACCTTTTTAAAATTTAAGTTCCCCCTCTCCTTTACTAGTTTAGAAGGTATATACTCTCTCTCTTTTTTACTGGCTGTCCTAAAAATGTAAACAAGCATTTTTAACTTGTAAAGCCCAAAGTAAATGAATATCTTTACTCTCTTGTAAAACAAGACACAGAATGCTTTAACTCCAAGCCCCCTGGTTTATATACCTAGTATTTTAATTCTATCTTGATATTTTAATCCACATTTTAGACATTGTAGTTTTACACAGTTAATAGTTGTTTAGATTCTACATATTTGCCTTTACTCTGCTCATCATTTCTTTTCGTATTCAGACAAAAGTAATAATTTTTCCTCCTGAGATATATTCTTTAGCAGTTCCTTTAATGAGGTTTCTGTTGGTGACAAATTCCCTCAGTTTTTGCTGGTTAGAATTTTTTTTTCTTATGGCCCCCCCCTTTTAAGAGAATTTGCTGGTTTTGTAGCTCTAGGGGGCAGTTACTACCTCTCAGCACTTTGAAGACACTATTTCACTATTTCTGTGTTTTACACTGTTGGTATTAGGAGTCAGATATCAAATGAATTGTTATTCCTTTGTATGTAATCTATCTGTTCTCTCTGGCTGCTTTTTAAATCTCTGTATCTTTGGTTCTCTGCAGTTTAGATGCAGTTTTTTTTTTTTTAATCCTGTTCCAGATCCGCTGGGCTTTCTGGGTTTGATGATTGACATCTTTCATCAGTTCTGAAAAACTTTCAGCTATTCTTTATTATAATGTTGCCTCTCCTCATTCTCTTTCTTAAACTTTAGTTAGACATAATTTGGGTTATCCCATACCATGTTTTGTCTTTTACTATATTTTTGTCCCTCTGAGCTGCAATCTGTGTTATTTCTTCATTATTTTAGTGCATGAGTTCTCCTTCTGGCTATGTCTAATCTACTGCTCCATCTTCCTATTGATTCTAATTATAATTACTATAATTTTCATTTCCAGAAGTACTTTTGGTTCTTTTTCTAAATATTCCTGTTAATTTTTATACTCTTGCTTTTTTCTTCTTCTGAGTTTTAGAGTTTTAGTTCTTATTTTAGGTCTCTCCTCCATTTTTAATTAATATCTGTATGTGATGTAAAGGTCCAACTTCATTCTTCTGCATGTGGATATCATGTTTTCCCAGCATTATTTGTTGAAAAGACCACCCTTGCCCCCATAGAATGTTGAAAATCATTTAACCATACATGTGAGGGCTTATTTGTGGGCTCTCTATTCTATTTCATTGGTTTAATGTCTGTCTTTATGTCAGTACCACACTGTTTTGACTACTATAGCTTTGCAGTTAAGTTTTGAAATCAGGAAGTGTGAGACCCCCAACTATGTTGTTCTTATTCAAGATTGTTTTAGCTATTTTGGATGCCTTGAGATTCCATATTAATTTTTAAATGGATTTTCTATTTTTGTAAGAAAATCATTGAGATTTTGATAGGGATTTTATTGATTCAGTAGACTGCTTTGGGTAGTATTGACATTTTAACAATACCTTCCAATCCAAGTCTTCTAAACCATGAGTATGAGCTCTTTTTCTATTTCTTAGTGTCTTTAATTTCTTTCATCAATGTTTTGTAGTTTTCAGTGTACAAGTCTTTTGCTTCCTTGGTTAAGTTTATTCCTAAATATTTCATTCTTTTTGATGCTATTGCAAATGGAATTGTTTTCTTAATTTCCTTGTCAGATTGTTCCTTGTTAGTGTATAAAAATGCAACTGATTTTTGTGCGTTGACTTTGTATCCCGCAACTCGGATTTTTCACCCTCTGCATGAAACCTTCCCTTATTCTCTTTGGAAGTTTGGAGGATTTTTCCCTTTGTACTCTGGTGTTCTGGAATTTCATGATGATGGACTTGATGGGTCTATTTTTAACCTCTATATTGTATACTATATGCATCCAACAGCTTCTTAAAGACTTCTGTATTGTTTTCAGTGCCTCCTTCACCCCCACTTCCAGAGCTGCCGGCTTCCGCTGATCCCTGAGCCTTCGGGGATGGGGTTCTGTGCTGTGTGGTGGGTTTCCTCTAGGTTCCCCACTTGCTGCTTAGGACTCAGCTTTCTCAGGTCTGCAGAGCCCATTACTACTCATCTACCCATTTCCAGCTTTCAAAATTTTGTGTCACTTCCTTTTGCATTTTCTTTGATCTTATGGTTTATTTATACCTTTTAGTATGTTTCCAATTAGCCATCTTTAATTTCAAGTTGTAATGATATGGTTTTAATAGTTGAAAAACATGCAGGTGTGCCTATTAAACCTCTTAGTTAACTGTGTGAATGAAAACAACATAAATGCTGCTAAAACTAAAATAGTGGTTTAGGGATGCAGCCTCTCCTTTTCAGATAAGGAATTCTTAAAAACCAACTGAATTAGTCAGTCTTTCACAACTTGAGGATGTATACTTTGAGCTGACTTGTCTTGGTGGCCCATGTTCAAAATCAGAAGTCAGACTGGTTCTTCATGACCAAGAAGACAATTGGTAATACCTGTCTCCAACTGTTACAAATGAGATCTTCCTTAGGTAAAACTGTATCACACAAATGATATGACATTTAGATTGTTTTAAAATAATCTATGGTGAGTGTTTGAGGATACTAATAAGCAATGTCAGAAATGAAGCAAGAGTGACAGAAATTGATACTTACTGAAGTTGGGGAATAGATTCATGGGAATTCGTTACTTTTCTCTCCATTTTTGTGTATGTCTGAAGATGTCTATGACAGTAACAAGGAGCCTGGCTGTACCATACAGCATCCTGAGGAGGTCTCAATTGATTATTTGCTAGGATACTTGGGTATATTTGAAATACTTTTTAAAGAGCAGTTTTGCAATCATTCACAGCCTCATCTATGGTTCCCCTTCAACAGAAGTCAATTGTCTAAGAAGTCAGTTGTCTTGGTTTGTTTAACTCATGCTGTGCTCTCCCGTCAGTTCTTTAGAACTAACATTGCCACTTCAGGTCCTACCCAGAGGGTTTACTCCTGTCTCAACTTGTCTTCAACTCTAATAAAAAGGGCATATGAGATTACAACATTTTATATATAGATATACATACACATGATTTTGTAATAGTTTAAGGCTCATGAGAAGTTAGGAAAATTGAGTACAGAGAGCTCCTGTGTATGTGTCAGTCACTGTCCCCCAGTGATAGTGTCTTACATAACCACAGCACGTGAGGCAACTGGTGCTTGAAAGACCCAGTCCACAGCCGTGAGATGTTTCAAAACTCTTCAAGGTTTCTAAGCTTTATTCCTGAATGTAACGACCAGAAAACAATATATTTGAAACTCACCGGCTTCGTTTCTCCACAGACATGCTTTACATTCTTGGTTTTTTTGAGAGCCCAGATAGGAAATGAATACCTGAAGAATGTTTTTTTTTTTTGTCTGAAAACCTACAGTTAAAGGCCCAATTATGTTATTCAACACCCCTTTCGTAAGGGTCCATGTGGTAAATTTCTTACAGAACTTATTACCAGGGAAAGGTTTGTTTCTCTAGAAAAAAACACTTCCTTTTGCCATAAATGAGAACTGTATAAGCCATTATATTTCATTGTTTCCCTTTTTTGCCTTGCCTATCAGAAATTCAGAGGAACTTTAGGATATAATTGCAGTAACTAACCCATTTAGTATTTCTAATGTTATTCTTTTCCCTACCCTTGAAATAGTTTCTGATCTTTCTTTTTGTCTTTAATTGTATAGGTCCACAATTCTAAAATGCAAAAAGCTCTGATAATGGAGAGCATTTTATAATTTATGAAGTTCAGCATGAATATTCATATGTTTCACTACAGAAGTACTAAGGTGTTTGATGCCAGGACACTGCCCTGGTCTCCACTGGGGATGTTATGTAATACACAGTATGCAGTATGCTCTTTCTGAAACCTGGAAATTCTGAATTCTGAAACCACAGCTAACACAAAGGATTTTGGTCCTGTGTGTGTTTGTCCATGGTAAGGTCCTTATAGAGAGCAGGGTTATGGTTCGGAGAGGAACCCAGAAGGCAAAGGGGAGGATGTGACCCGATACAGGAGGACACTTGACAGAGGCAGCCTTGAAGGCCAAAGGGAGGCCTGCTCGTGGCTGCTCCCTTGATCCCAATGCCCATCTCCTGTGGCTATGGTGACATTACCTGTCTCTGGAACATCTTGTGGTTGGAGTTTCCTGGTCAGTTTCAGAGCTGCTTCAAGGTCATAGACTTGGGATCGGGTGAACTTCAGCTCCCTGCGGAGCTCATTGATCTCCTTGATCAGGGAGACATTTTCCTGCAGAAAAGAAGATAGAGAGAGTGAGTGCGGATGCATCAGTAATCAGTGGGCACAGGGCCTGCCCTGGCCTGGGGCTGCAGGTGTGAGGAAGGGGTGGGGTAGGTCCTGGACCCAGATTAACTCTCTGCTTCCTCCATCAGGTCTGAGTCTTTATCCTTGCTCACGGATCAGCCTCTTGAGTTACCAGCTAACTAACCTTCAGGTAGTTTCTGGCAGTGTAAGATGCTGACAGTGTGCACCACTCCCATCATCCGGGCTCTTTCCAACATCAACAGTTAACAACAATGATTCTCTAAGCACTTTCTATGAATTTAAGGCATTGAAGAATCATAGTAACCCTATGAGTAGATTCCATTACAATTACAATTTTATAGAAGAGGAAACAGCATAGAGAGGTTATGTGACTTGCCCAAATTACAAAAACAGCAATAGTAGAGTCAGGATTCTGACCCTGGCAGTCTGGCTCCAGAGCTCTTAAATACTGTACTTTATTCACTTTTTCCCATTCATTTGTTGAACCTACATTTATACTTTATCTGCCACATCCCTGGGATGCAGACAGAAATAAGACGTGGTTTCTGCCCTAAGCAGCATACCGTTTAGTGAGGAACACAGAAAAGTAAATGGATAAATTAATGTTCGCTACATCCACTAGAAGTTCACTCCTCTTGTTTGTGTTCAACTAATATCTGTCCGTCCACCCATATGATATTTATTGAGTACTTATTTGTGCCAGGCATTGTGTTGGTCCTGAGGTATACAGAAAGCAAGACCTGGCCTCTGCTCTTGAGGAGTTGAGGGTTTGGTGCGGGGTCTGGCAGTTTGGCAGGGTGGCCACCTTGCTGTAACGGAGGAGTGGGCACAGAGGAAAGGTGCTTAGCCCTGCCCAAAGGACTGGGGTGGACTCCTAGGACCGGGCCCTGGACTGAGACTGCAGAAGTTACCAAGGCGAGAGTAAAGGAGTTCCCATACAACTGGAACATCAGGAGAAAGGCAGAGAAGTATGACATGGCTCGTGTGGGGAGCTCACAGCAGTTCTGTATCACTGGGCACAAACTGACGGGCGCAGAGAGGAGGGAGGGTGGAGAGCCTGCTGGGGGCAGGGGGCAGTCTCTTCTCCCTTCCCTTCCAACACCTCAATCCACTGCCTTCCTTTTCACACCCAGCAGACACCAAGGGTGGCCCCACGTCATCTCTGTCGTCAGGGGCCCAGAGGGAGACTGGCCACTTTGCTCTCAGAGCGCTAACAGCAGTGCCTCTCCTGTGACCATGCAGAGGAGTCACCTATGGGTCCTGTTCAATGCAGCTGCTGAAATGCCAGGCCCGGAGCAGGTCTTGAGATGTTGCATTTCTAACCAGCTCCCAAGAGACGCTGCCACTGGTCCATGGGCCAGACCATCCATGGATAGCAAGGCCCTCGAGGGTCTGAGTACCAAAAAAGGCAAATGCAGGTCAAATCTACATAAAATGGACCTGTGCCAGGAACAAACTGTGCTTCCACTTGGGCGTTCTCTCCAGAGCAGTGACAGCAAGCCCTGACAAGCACTTCTCTGTTATGTGGGCATGCCTGTGGAGCCCAGGGGGGAGCAGGGACTGAGCTGGAGACACTCCAGCATATTCTTTCCCCCCAGAGTGTCTTAAGCATGTCACATATACCTTCAGATTTTTAGTATATCACTTAATTTCAGTATTCCTTATTTAAAAAAACTCTGTCCTTAGATAAAATGCCCAGTTATTGCCAATCGCTTGTCTTTGGCTCAGTTTTGTGCCTGTTTTTCTATGAACTCAGCACGTTTTCTCTCTCTGACCTTTTGCCCTTTTAACCAACCCAGGCCTTGCCAATGAGTCTCCCCCATTTCCTTTCCAGATACTCACCAGTAAAACCCTCTGCTCTTCTCTTCCCCCTGGAACCTCTCCATGCCCACTTTATGTCATGACATAATCGACCCAATACGGATGTACTGGGATCTAAGACCTCGGGCTCTGCCATGCCTGTAAGAGGCACTCAAATAAATATGTGTGGAATGGATAAAAAAATGACTAATGCAGTGGACACCAAAGTGAATTAAGACAAGATTCTTACTAATAAGGAGATTACAGACCAGGGGTAAAGGCCAGACAGGGGACCCAGGGAGCCTCAGGAGAGCTGCAGGGGACTCAGCGGTACCCTGCTCGCTCAGGGCTCTCATTTCTTCTCTTTGTGGGCGTCTTGTAGTTTAATTTCTCCTGCCTTGTTCAATAAAGAAATAATAGTTGAGATAAAGATTAGAGACTGAAAGTACCATTTTCCCAGACTCCTCTGTTCACATCTATAGGTACTGCTTCTTGATCCTCACCATCCATTTTGTTACTGAATCCTGTCGATGTTGTGTTTGACCTGCGTCCTGTGATGGCCCTTTCTGCTGTGATTGTAACCAACACTGAGCAACTTTCCCCTCTGCTACTGCAACGACCCTCAGTGGAGCGCCTGCCCCCGCTTCTCCCTGCCCCTCCGCTCTCGACAACTGACACCAGGATTGGGATTTCTGGCTACTTTTGGTGTTTGAACAGAATGCTTATTTCTGACTCCGCTGCCAGCCTTGGGCACCTCCATGATGCCTGCCACTTAAATGGGCCTCCAACACATGACTCAGCCCTAATTAGAGTGTATTGAGGCCCATGACTCAGTGCAGCCTCATTTCCAATTCTCTTTGTTTGCTCAATCATTCACTCATTCACAAAAATCACTTGAGACCAGTTCTGAAAGCCTGCTGGCTATTGTGCCAGACATGGGAGGTCCAGCTTGGGTCCTATGCGGAGGTGCTGTGTGAGTCTGAAGAGCAGGGACCGCCCAGTGCGGGGAACGCCCCCTGAGGAGGCGGGGGACCAGGCACAGGTTTCAGGCCCAGAGGGAGCTAGCAGGGTTTGCTAAGGGCTTGGTGATGATAATGATGATAATGAGAGGAATCATAACTTTGAGGGCTGACTGGATCCCTGCATTGTAGCAAACATTTTGTGTATGTTACCTCCCTAATCCCTAGAGCGACCTTGCCAGGAAGGTATTATCAGCCTCATTTTCATATGAGGAAACTGAGGTGCCCACTGGCTAAGTGGTAGAGCTGGGATTTGAGTCCCAGAGCGGCTGCCTCTGAGGCCTGCTTCTTTCTCACTGCTGCTTCCAGGCCCTTCTTTCCCACCTCACTGATGTCACCCCATCCCACCACCTCACACTAAGCGGCCACCATAGAAGCTCTCCAAAAGGTTAAGCTGGGCTCCCTAAAGAGTGCTTCCCAGAGAAGGAGTGCTTTCTGGGGTGTTTGTGTTCTAAGGAGTCCAGAGGTCACACTGAGGTCAATTGTATATGCTCTGGGTAACTGTGTGCACTAAAAATGTGAACACAGCAGGTTTGCTGAGCCTTCTGTTCCCGACCCCTACAAAAACCCCTCCAGTCCTCCAGGCCCACCCAGCTTCTCTGCTGCAGGGAAAATCCGCTCTGGGCTCCATCAGGTGCCAGGTCTTGGGGTATGTAAGAGACTGGCTGCGGGATGTTAAAACCATTACACAGCAAGCCTTCTAAACAAAGGGGCTATGCTGACTGTCCAGGGCTGCCTTTGGTCGAGGGGGACGCCAGAGAGCCAAGGACAGGAACTGCCTCGGACAGAGCTTTCAGCCCAGAAGGGAGAAGGGAAGGGAATGCCTACAGTACCCCCAACTGGCCTTCCCTGAGATGACACCCTTACGAATAGGGCAGTGGATGGCAGTGTGGAAAATTCAGGCAACAGATTTATTCCTTGAACTTGGTTACCCTGCATCAGTGGCATCTTTCTAGAATCCACAGCTGGTGGAGTCACCATCCGCCTAACTGCACAAATGAACAATCTCTCTGGTCCTCTTTCAACCTTCTTCTTATGTTTAACCTGGCATTTTACTTTTACTCTGAAATGTCTTTTGACATCACAAGGCCTTCTTATCTTCCTTTAATGCTGTTTCCTGCCACGTGCCTCTCCCCACCTTTCCACCCTGCCAATCGAATTCACCTTTCAAAACAGATAACACCCCTACCTATTTAAGAAACCTTAGGTGGCACCGGCTTGCAAGAGAAACTATGCTTTTTGGTGTGGCAAGGAAAGCCCTTTCAACGTGACCCTCAGCTACCAGCCATTTCAGTGGGCTCTCTCTCCCTGCCCCGATGCTGTGAAATTGAGTAAGGCTTCTGGACTCCCAGGCCCCTGAACATGCCTCATTCTTCCCTGCTTGTCCTCAGCTGTTCCCTCTGGCTGGAAGGCTCTTTCTCCACTTTGTTCCCTGACCACATTCTACTTACCCTTCAAGGCTTATCTCAAATGCCACTTTCCCTAACTGAAGCCCACCTCCACAGTGGGCCCGAAGTCCTGGCTACGCTGTACAAGGCAGTGACTATTTCCTTCTGGTCCAAGTTCCCCATGACGGGTTCCTTGAAGGTTGGCATGCTACCTTCATCTTGGAGTCCTCCACAGTTGGTACAGAGCTTGGTTTATAAGAAGCCCTCAAAAAATGTGTGTCCTACACGTTTGTATTCCATACCAACTCTTATTTTCATGTCTGTAAGCATGCTGGAGAATGCGTAGGGAGGCCCTGTGCCCCTGTCTGAACATAACAAACGAGACAGTGACCTCATTTCCTGGTTTCTAATGAGTTTCTCTCAGATACCATGTCCACCATAGCCTTCCTTGGCCTTTCTGGAATGAAGTGTCAGGGTGTCAGGGATCTAACACCTGCAGGCAACTTCTTCCCGACACACACCAGGGCATCAGGCCCCCAGGCCCCCAGCTGGACTCTGGGCTGGCTCGTGTGATGCCCTCTCTGGTGACTCCAGCCACAGGAACCCCCGCTCCATGCTGTGACAGCCTTCCCGGCTCCCCCACTGGATTTCTGCCTTGGTTCTTGGTGTTTTGCTTGGAGGAAGGGATATCGCATTTTTTGAGCACCTATCCTGCTTAACATTAGTTATCTCCTTCAGTCCTCCCAGTAACTCGCTGAGGTTGGTGTTTCTTCCCTATTTTACTGAATTCACCCGAGGTCTCCCAGCAAGGATGGCAGAGGCAGGTCACCTGGTCTGCACCATGACAGCACCCACTCTCTTTCCACCACCTGGGTAGGAACATGGTTTTGAGCCCGGGTTTGCCTGCCCTGACATCTGGCCTTGTCCTGGCCCAGCCCTTCTCCAAGTTAAGATCAAAGAAGGAAACAATTCTTATGATCCAGAACAGTGGTTTTGAAAGTTTTCTTTTTTAAACAATCTTCCAAACAGAACCTTAAAAAGACCCCACAGTAATAAGCAAGGAATCTCCCTGCTTGAGGGGTGGGGACCCAGAGCCGTGTCTCCAGGCCCCCCCAGCCCTTGCTCCCTGCAGTTGTCTGGGGGCGCTTCTAGAAACCTATAAGGGGATTTATTCACAGTGCAGGGGTTTACAGTGCTTCTGGAGAAAGCACTCTCCTGGGGATTTCCCTCTGCCAGCCATCAGGGTGTGGGGGGACTAGGGAAGGAGCCTGCCTGGGTCTCCTCTGTTCCCTCCACCCTGACTCACCCTGGCCCAGCAGGAGTGGGTATGTGGCCTCTGGGGTGTTGGGGAGCAGAAGAGACCTCAATCCTGCTTGAGGGGCCTCATGCTGATGCTTGCACCCTCTCCCTAGCCTGTGGTCTTCACTTTCTCTCCTTTTCTTTCTTCTTGGACTGACATTTGCTTTGAGTGTCTGCCTGGCATGGAGGGAGGGACCCAGCCCTTGGAGTAGCCTCTGGCCTGTGTTCTGATGGCAGAGCACACATGCATGCTCAGCACAGCCACCAGCTGACAACTTCTCCTGCAGGGGCCCTGGGGTCACTGCCCAGCACATGGCACTCCAGAGCCCTGGTGGGCTCTCCATACCCTGGGGGCACTTGAGACGCTTAGCAATGGCTCTGTGTGGTAGCTGCTGGTGCTAAAGGATGCCACCAATTGGATCAAGTCCTACCTCTGGCCCTCTGGCTGCTTTCATGGCCCAGGAACAGGGCAGTGGTTTGATGGCGTGGGCTGCTTGTAGGCAGGGGGGCTGTAAGATGGCACGAGATCCACCATGCCTGGGTCTGGCCTGACTCTCAGTGCACTCTGCCTAGCTAGGTATGAACTGGCCAAGCTGGGAACTGGTTTGTTCCAATCCAACTGCAGCCCAACCCCATTCCAGTATTTTAATCATGGCATTAAAGAAATACAAACAAAAAGGTATGTGCCTTATAAATGTGATTCTGATGTTCTCTTTTGATATTAATTCACATTAATTGCCTCAGATGCTGCTGATACACAAACAAATCTGGCAGAAGAATCCCTACTGGCAGTCCTGATTGTGTGCTGAAGTGGACGCAGCAGTAGTGGGGTCAGGCTCTCTGGAGAGCTCTAGGAGCAACCTGGAGGGTGGGTGTGGAGAGCTCAGTAAATCAGAGTGAGGCTGACTCTTCGGGTGGGTGTGGTTAGCCCTCCCCATCAAGAGATAAGGGTGCTGGGACAGAGGCACCAGAAAGGTCAGATGGGGTGGAGATGGGCATGTTCTGAGGAGAAAACTGGGCCCCAGGGAACCTGCAATCTTCACTTTCTCTCAAGGAGCAGAATAAAAAGCAGCAGAACAAAGTGAGGGGAAGTAAGAGCTGGAAACGGGGAGGAGGAGAGAGTGACTTGGATCGCTGAAACCACGGGGATAAAGAAGGGGGCAGTGGGAGCAGTGGGGCAGGACCTGGCATGCTTTGGGTAGAGATGGGTGGAGGGAAGAAGGGGGTGCTGGTGAAGGGAGGTGGGGAGAGCTGAACGGGCATTGGTAGGACAGGGGTGGGGATCGAAATGCCTAGAAAACCTCCTTGGCAGGGCTCTGGGCCATGGTCACAGCCAGGATGAGCTCTGAGAGGTCAGAGGAGGAGACTTGAAGAGAAAGTTCAGGGAAAGCTAGTGGGTCCACTGGATATCTGGGGACCCAGAGGATGGGCGTCACTGGAGGGGCCCCTAACAGGCTCTCTCATCTCTGGAGCATGTACTCCAAGGGAGCTGAGGTGGTACGTAGGTACCTGCATGATGCGGACATAATTGGCACGATGCAGCTCACTCTCCTTGACCACCTTCTTCTTGAGAGTGGCTAGGTTCCTCTCCAGGTGCTCCCGCTGGCGGGCGTACTCCTGCTGCAGGTCTGTGTTCAGCTCTGCGATCTCCACCTGATAGGCAGCGGGGATGCTCAGAGAGGGAGGGGAGACCCTCCCAGGAGGAGAGGGTGAGGCCAGGAAAGAGGCAGGGCTCACCATTTCTGCCTGCTGCACATACTTCTCAAAGAGGCCTCGGACCTTCTCCTTCAGCAGCCGGGGGTCCTGGATATACGCCACGCAGTTGTGGAGGTCTGTTTTAAACCGTTTGACCAGTGCCTCCAAGTCCCGCTCCTGTGATCAGAGGCATTTACTTCTGGCACTGCAGGGACTCTGCTGGTTGGGGGGCAGGGTCTGCAGGCAGAGGCAAATGGCAGCAGAAAGGGACAGGAGCCACTTCATGTGGGACTTATGGTTGATGGCCGGGGCCACAGGGGCACAGAAACCCAGATGGGCCCATAGCCAAGAGGCAGAAGCACTAAAACTTTCGTGCACCTGGGCCTGAACAGCCTCACCTTTAAGAGGCCACCCAGATTGACTCCCTTATTGGCTCAGGAGTCCTTCCAGGACCACGGGCCTTAACAGATGAAAGGAAGTACAAGTGGTCGTCACCCTAGTCCTTTCTGAGCCAAGATGGGTAGTACTGATTATCTCTTGAAGGTCCCTGGGCCAGAGCTTCCTTGTTGCCCTTATCAACTCCTGACAACTTTATCCTTCCTGACAGTCAAAAGGGCTGTCAGGAGTGGGTAGGGGGAAAATGACAAAACTGGGCAGAACGGTTTATCTGCAGATCCGGGCTAGACTCACTCTCTCCCATCATGCTTTCTGCGGTGACAGTCTTCCCCAACCCGACTTCTCTCCTTTGCTCCCCCAGCCCTTTATTCACAGTCTATAATTTTCCTCTTTGCACTGTAATTACTAGGCACATGCCAAAAATTGCCTATCCATCTCTCCAGTCTGTGAAAGGCAGGCTCTGTGTCAGTTTATGTTTGTAGCTCTGAAGCTTCTAGTATCACCTAGGACAGAGTCAACTCCTAATGTGGGGGATGGAAAAATTCAATCTGATTTAACATTATGGAGTGCCCTGTGCTAGGGGGTGACGGCAGCCAAGTCCTGGCCCCAGAGCAGAAGACTGAGTTCCCAGCACTGGTTCTGCATATACCAACTGGCCATGGGTGCTGGGCTAAGTTTCTTAACCTCCTAATCGCTCTCTTGTTTATTACATTAAGAGACTGGGATGGACGATTTTTGAGGTCCTCCTAGCCTCAGTATTTTTTGGTAGTGAAAGCCTTTTGCCACTGACCACACATGACCTCTCTGAGCATGATCCTTCCCAGACAAAACAAGCCAGCACTATAAACATTCATATGAAACTGGCTTCTTGTCCCCTTAGTCACTTTGCCCCAAGTCATTTTATAGTGTCACATGGATTCTCTCATGTAAATCTGCATGGGCCTGAAATCTGGCAGCGCTGTGAACAAGTAAAGAATGTAAGTTAAAATGGGAATGTATCTTAGCAATGGGTTGCTCTGCCTCTTAGACACCAGTTGCCTGCTGCCAGCAGATGCCAGATCCTGCATCCAAGGACAGCCAGACTCTGAAAATCCTCACACCTTCTGTCTTTCTCTGCGCATCTCCTGGTCAGTGGCTCTTAATTTCTGCCACAGTTCTGTGATGTTCAGCTCCAGCTGAGTGTTCTGCTTATGGAAACGCTCCAGTTCTGCTTCCATCTACAGAGAACAAGGGAAAAAGAGTCAAGAATGAGAAAGTAAGAGAATGAAAATGATATTTGAGAACTAAAGTCTTTCAGTAGGGATGCTTCCCCTGCTAGCAGGGCATTTCTAGTTCCTGTCTATGGCCTCTGGAATGAGCCTTTCTGCTTACTGCCTGCTGGCCTCAAAGCCTCCTGCCCCCGGCTGATGTGTTAATAACTCAGATCATGTGTTTCTGCAGCCAGGTGATGAATTTTCCACTTAGTTTCCCTGCTCCTTTAATGTGCTGGTTACCTTCTTTCCTGAACTCTTTAGAAATTGATAACTATCCAGTCCTGGGCCTCTGACCTCAGGTAGGGTTCTGCAGAGAAGCACCTCCCTTGTCGGCTTTGTGAAGTTGTGTGATTGAATCTTGACCCTGTGGGGCCACAAGTCATCAGAGGTGATTCTAAAGCAGAAAGTTTTGAGGGACTGGCATGCAGGCTTCCCAGTCTAAGGCATAAAACAGGAAAAAAGAAGCAGAGAGGGACCCTCCACCTTGTCATTCTGTTGTAAAGGGCTTAAAAAGTATAACTGGGGAGAGTGTCTTACCTAGTCTTCAAAAGAAAAAGACAAACCATCAGTGAACTTCTGAGTTTTTATTCCTTGTCACATTTATAGTAACCAAAGACATGTGAATAACAACTGGAGCTTCTGATTAGTATGAGACCAGGTATAGGTGAGCTCTCAGCTGATCTAATTTCTGCCTGAAGCAAAGGACTGATGTTTGACACATTGAATCTGGTGGTCACTAGTATTCCTGTTACTAGAGAGAGAGGTTTGCTGACTTTTTCGGGGGGATGGGACAGCTCACTGGGTTTTTTTTTTATGGCTGAATGGAGTAGTCCCTCTAGTCTATCCAGGCCCTGTGGTCAGATTTCAAGGCTCTTGGCCATCTTCTGGGGTACCACGAGGCCCAAATGAGCCACAGTCATGTTCTGGACACCAAGGGGCAGCTTTTAAAAGAGCGTTGTCTTCATTGTTGGAAGCTTTCTGTACAGACAGAATAGTCTTTTGACCCAATGCCTAGCACAGAGGAGGCACTCAGTAAGCGTTTATATGAGTGAATGAATCTGTGGAAGATGTAGAAGGAAAAGGGGAGCAATAGTGAGGAAAAAGGAGGAGGGCCTGAAGCAACCTGCCTTCTGGAAGAGGAATGATAAGGTAAATATGCAACGATGGCACATCTATGTAAAGCCAGTGTGTAGAGGACATACAGATAGGGTGGGTATCTGCACAGCTAAAAAAGAATGTGCCCATTAGAAAGGGCCACCCAGCCATCATAGGCATAGGACTACTGAACTGACTAAGGTAGTTTCTGTCTTTGAGAAGTTTCAGGTCTAGAGGGAGAAGACAGAAAGAAGAAAATCAGAAGCTCAGGTGGGAGGGGATAAACACTGTGGTGGAGGCAGACAGGGCCCATGCATGTGCTGAGGAGGTGGGCAGGGGGCACCCAGAGAAGTGCTCAGCTGGGTTTTGTAGGTGGAACAGGTATTAGAGGACAAAGTGGGTGGGGAGGACAATCCCAGGCACAAAGAACCACCCGCACGTGGAGGGGACCAGAGGCGTGGGCAGCCGTGCATCTCTGCAGGCTACAAGTAGTGCAGGTGAGAAAGGGGGGTGGCTGGAGAGGTCAGCCTTGCTGGGTCACACAGGACCCAAGGGCAGAGGCTTGAATAGCAAGAAGTTTGACCTTTATGCTAAAAGCTCAGGGAGCCACTGACATGAATCACCCAAGGAGTGGCAAGATCTTATTTGCACCTTGGAAGGCCTGACACAGTTCTGCTGGAGAGAGCAGGACTGGAGCCAGGTAGACTGGCGAGGAGGTGAGAGGACGGTGTCCTAGATCAAGGGAATGGCAGGTGGAAAAAGAAAGGGGCTTCTCTGAGGTCATGTGTGAGTGCCTGCAACTGGCTGCCCCTCTTTCTCTATGGTCTTGAAGTCAGTGATGATGGTGTAGGCTAGAAAGGAAGGCAAAGGACACTGAGGATAAAAATCTATTTTGTAGAAAAACAGTGAAATATGTCAAAGTGAATAGCTGGCCAGACAGCTAGGACACCAGGCAGTACGTGGGAGCAAGCCCCTCTTCCCAGTGTGGAAACTCCATCTACTCTTTCGTGTGTCACTCCTCACTTGGTGATTACCAGCTTGGAGGGGGGCAGGACAGAGGTGTTCTGCCTGCCGGGGGACACTGCGCAACATCTGGAGACATTTTTGGTTGTCATGTCTGGGGAGAGGGGAGGGTTGCTACTGGCATCTAGTGGGTAGAGAGCAGGGATGGTGCTAAATATTCTACAAGGCACAGGATGCCCCCACAACAAAGGCTTCCTGCCCAAAACGTTACAAGTGCTGAGGCTGAGAAACCCTGCACTAGATAAATAGATAAGAGTGTGAAGTAAAGTGACGATGTTCTGGAAATTCCATCCCTAGGAAGGAGTCACCTCTCATCAAAGAGAAGCTGGAAAAGTGTGTGTGGGCAAGGCACCTGAATCAGGGAAGTGTTATGTTTTCATTCAGAGTTTCAGGTCTACAAAAGGGCCCATGGCTTACGGCTTCTTTCTTCTCGGAAAAGGAACTCACGGGATATCCATAGCTGGCGGGCCAAATGGGTCTCTGACCCCCAGAGGGAAGCCCCAAGGCCAGAGGCCACTGGGGAAGGAATCAAGCCCAGGCATCAGCTCTGGCAGCAACTGGCACGGTGGGTGGGAGAAGAAGGGGCCCTGTTTGAATCTCTCCCAAGTGCAGACATATTCCCTGCTGACGATCAAGGCCATGGTTGGTCAGTCCCTCAGGTATGTTGGGGTGGAAAGTAACTGACCCAACCTTAAGGCCAGTTGACAAGGATGCCAAATGAGGAGGGAGCAGTGCTTTCCAGGGGCCTGGAGCACACCGGCTTTCCAGGCAAGTGGGGCCTTTCTTTCTCTCATCTCAGGCTGCCATTTTTGGGCTGAAGTCATTCAAGAATGGCAGGAGGCCCAGAGGAGCAACTCTGAGGTCAGCCAGGGACATCCCGCCTTATCCCAGAGGCCATGCCCTTTCTGGACTCCCTTGCTCTGGACTGATCCTACCATCTGGCTCTCTTCCTGGGCCTCCTAGAACAAAGACTTGGTTTTTCCCTGCCACAGCTCTTGGGCATCCAATCCGAGTTGGGCCACAGTGCTTTCTGACACCCTTTTACTTGTCATCCTTGCTCAGCATAATTAGAGAAAATGGAGGGGGAGCAGGAGGACACTGGGATGTGGTAGTCAAGGAGGGCCTCCTTGGAGAGGTGACATGTGAGCCTCGATGTGAAAGACACAAATCAGCCAGTCATGTGACCATCTGGGAGCTTCTGGGCAGAGGTCCCCAGATGGGAAAAGCGTGGCTTTTCTCAGAAAGGCAGGGAGAGGCTGGATCGTGCAGGGCCTTGTGGGCCTCAGTAGGAGTTTGGATTTTATTCACCACTGGGGATCACTGTAGCCTCTATGCAGAAACCAGACTGGAGGCTGGAGGCAAGTCCAGATGAGAGACAACGGAGGCTTTGAACTGGAGTGAGGGCAGCAGAGGGGAAGGAGCGTTGGCTCTGAGATATCTTTTGGAAATAGACCAGATAGACATTGGTGATCAGATAGACACTGGGAAGGCAGGAAGTCCGTTTTAGATCATCCATGGGTCCCATGGTCAGCTGCTCTCTGCCCCATGAAGGAGGCTGGCAGGTAAACGTGTCTCATAGGGAAATGCAATGTGTAAGGGGCTGAGGGGCCAGGTGGAACACTTGCACTGCCCGGGACTCTCGGAAGCCCTTATCCAGTTGACTTTGCTTCTAATCTCTCTCTTCTCTACCTTCATCCTGTTTGCCTCCTAGAATACACACTTAATTATGCCCCTCTCCTGCTCAAGAGCCTTTGACGACTTCCTATTCCCCATCAGATGAAATCCAAACACCGCGACTTTGCACAGGGCCCTAATCAACATTTCCAGTCATAATAAAAATGTTAAATTAGTTGCATTAGAGGGTGTGTTTTCTGGTGCCACAGGCTGGTGGCTGAGTACACATTGCCCCCTGGTGGCTGAAGGCCCAACAGCTGAGGTTTCTCTGAGGGCCAGAGCATGCCCATTAAGGTGCTGGTAGAGCCGAAGCCACCCCAAAGGCTCGTCTGCCCTCCCTGCCAGCACGCCACATCCCAAAGCATTTCATGATTGTACAGCTGACCTCCCAGTTGGGCCTGCCTCCCTGTGGCATCCTCTGTGGAGTGGAGGCTGCCCCCAGCTGGGAGCGACCAGGAGCTGGGGGCACAGCTTTCTCTCATTGCCCCTAGGCCAGCCAGGACTAGCTGGGGAGGGGAGAGCGGTCCGTGAGGCCGGGTCTTGTGGATGACTTCTTACCTCCTGAATCTGTTCCTTCATCACCTTGATCTCATTCTCGCGAGGTTCTATTTGCTTCTTCAGCTCCTTTATTTTGTAGTCGAGCACAAACTTAAATTTCTCTAGTTCTTGGTTTTTCTTTTTCAGATCATAGATTCTCTTCTCCTGTGGGTAAGATGAGAGAGAAGTGAGAGGGATATCAAGAGGCCCTGGTATATGAAATCCATTTGAGCAAAGAACATAAATCCTGTGACCTACTAATTGAGGAGGCCACGGACTGCTCTCCTTGCTGGGGACAGAGGCTGGTTCCCCCACTAGGCTGCAGCACAGGCTCCTTGGCTTCTGTGCCAGGACGTCATTCATTCACTCACTCATTCAAATACAGGTTACAGGCAACTGTACTTTCCAAAGCTTGGCTCTCGTCCCACATGCTCTTCTACAATGTGATCGTATATTTCTCTGTCAAGCAGTAGGATCTAATCACCATCTAGCTGGACTTATGTTTTGATTGCAACCCAAAAAATGCAGCTCAAGGGATGCTGTGTGGCTTCCCAGGCCAGCTCAGAGAAGGCCAAGCAGCTTCTACCTGGTTCTCTTATGGCACGTGCTCCTGGGGAGGCCTTCTGCTGTGTAAGAAGTCCCACTACACTGAGACCTCCAGGTTGGAGAGCACATTAGGTGACCTGGTTGACAGTCCTAGCTGAGCCCAGCTTCCCATCCATCCTGGCCAAGGAGTGGGTCATGAGAATGAAGAAGCTACCCTAGATGCTGATCTGCCAGCCTCCAGCTATTTGGGTCACCCCTGACTGAGGCCCAGCAAGGCCTGAGACTTTGGAGACAAAAACAAGCGATCCCTTTGCACCGTGTCCAAATGTCAGACCCACAGAATCTGAGACTATAATAAAACAGCTGTTTTTCATCACTCAGTTTTGAAGTAATTGATTGCACGGCAATAGTAACTAGAATGTAGGTCTATCCATCCATCAAAGATTTACTGAATGAGACCTTTTGCCAAGGTCTGAGATTCCAAATAGAAATAGGACACAGTCCTGGCCCTTAAGGAGAGAACATGAGCTGGGAAGGCAGATGTGTCAATCAATGTAATCCTGCACTGTGACGGGTGCTGTAAAGGAAGACAGAGAGGCACAGAGTGTATTGAACCAGCATGAACTTGCTGGTTCATGGGGCATGTGAGGCATGAGGAATGGAGTAGGGGGGAAGACAAGGTTCTTGAATATTAAAAGGGGCTAAAGGGGGTATAGAATTTATCCAAGGGGCCAGGAGTCGGCCAACTACAGCCCCTGGGTCAAATGTGACCTGTTGGAACATAGCCAAGCCCACTCATTTATGCCTTGTCTATGGCTGGTTTTACACTAAAATGGCAGAACTGAGTAGCTGTGACAGAGGCCATACTGCATGCAAAGGGTAAAAAACTACCTAGCCCTTTACAGAGATATGTTTACCACCCCTTGCCACAGGCAATGCAGAGCTCCGAAAAAATTTTAAGTGGGAGAGTGACAGCATTACAGAGTCGGGTGGCAGGGAGCAGGGGTGATAGTGGGAAGGGAGGCCATTAGACTGGTTAGGAGGTTGTTGCAATTTTCTATGTCAGGGCCCTTAACCTCTTTCTTGTCAAACCACCACTCAGAGAATACAAACAGAGCTCTGGACTTTTCCTTAAAAAATGGCCAGTACATACACAAACACTCCCAGGCAGAAATCACATGCAGGCACTAACCCATTTCATCCTTATCAGACCCCCAGAGGGGCCCCGCTTCACAGCAGAGAAAAAGGCACAGAAGTTGTCCAAGGTCCAGTAAATGGAGCTGCCTATGTTGGAACCAGGTAACCAGCACTGAAACCCACATCTCAGCTCCTGAAGAATTCTGCCTGCCTAAGGCACGAGGGCAGAGGGGAGGCAGAGGAGGTCACGGAGCCTGGGTCTGCCCAGGAGTTTTGGATAGGTGGTATGCCTCACAAAATGTGATGTGTCTGTCTTCTAAGTATCTGTGAGAACGGCACCCTGAGAAGTGATGGCGTTCTGGGGCATCTGGCAGGAACAGGCCAACCACCCGAGTTCCTCTCTGCCCAGGGACACCATGTGGGCAATGGGGTGGGTGTGCCACCCCCAGTGATGGGGACTGTGACCCTAGGACATCTGGAGCCGTGGTGAGCAGAAGCCATGCAATCACCAACTTAGGCTTCTATCCTAAGTTTGTTGCCTGTAAAGAGAGAGGGCAAGATACTTAACTACTTGGAACTCAGTTTCCTGAACTATACAACTGCGTTGCTCATGGCCCTGGGTTGTTGGAAGAAGTAATGGGATGTGTTTGCAGCATTTAGACCAGTGCCAAGCACACAGCTGGCACTTCACTAACTGCTCCTCTCCCATTAAGTTAAATGAGGTGTGCCTGGAAGCCAGGGACCCTCTCTCTTGAGCTTTGTCCTCATTGCCTGGGTCCACCTAGGCTGTAGTTGAGGGAGGACAGAAGCTGAGGATTTACCTTGTCTTGAATCGTCTCATCTCTTTCCTGAATCTCCCGCTTGAGGCCCATGATGTTCTTCTCCAGGGACTTAATGACTCCTTGCAGCTTCACCTGCTCGCTCTTCAGGGTTTCAACATCATTGGCTCGCTCTTCAATCTCCTTCTGCAGGCTGCTGAACTAAAGACACAGAGGGCAACAACAAGGGCCACCAAAGTCTTTGAATTCATCTCCATCCCTCCCAGCTGTCTCTAAATTTAAAGAGCTCCCCATCAGAATTTGGGGCAGGTCAGGAATTTCCCAGACCAATGGGTGATGTGGTGTTCAGGTTGATCAGATCCAGCCCCACACCCTTAGGTGAGGACGAACTATCTGTATCAAGAGACTCTGGAGACCAGCTCCCCACGTGGACCCAGAACTGTCCATGACCACACTGACCTTGAGAGGTTGGGATCCATGCCCCATCAAGGTCACAGAGATTGGGACCTCAAAGATGAGACTTCTTAGCCATGTCCAAGAAGGGAAGACATGATTGTCCCCTGGATTTACTAGTAGTGTGATTTCTCATAGGCAGGAATGTGAGCTTGCTTTGCATTTGGCTTTTCTTGAGACTAAATGTTTGGGGAAACTGGCAATTCTACAAGGAGCTGTGAAATGAATCCCTCCTCACTTTAACCATCAGTGGCTACAAACATCTGTCCCAACCTATAAACTAAGTATCCTGTACCCCAAGTCCTCCACCCACAGAATCCAAACTGGAGCCACCCACAGCTCTGCCCCAAGAGCCTGTGGACGCCTTCACGTACAGGCGTTCTCTGCCCCCCACAGACCTCAGTCCATTGCTATCAGACATTTAGCTCTGGGAGTTGTGCCTGAATCCTACATGCCAATAGATGAAAGCCCAGAGAGTGGCCATCAGTGTCACAGTGACCCTCACGCCCCCTGTGTGAGGAGTGGGAAGGGCAGGCCCCAGCAGCCCGTGTCAGAGCGTGTGGCAAGGCTCTGCTGTGTGGGTGCTCACCCCTCACTTTCCCTGCAGTAAGGCCCTTGCTGGTCCCCAGGCTGCTCAGGGAACAGTCCAATACCTTCTTCCTCATGATGCCCGTTTCTCCTTTAAGCCTCAGGTTTGATTCCTTTTCATCCTGAAGCTTTTTCTCATACTTAGTTTTGATATCTTGGATTTCCCTGTCTTCATCTTCTTCAATCTGTTTCTTGGTCTCTTCAAACTCCCGCAGCTGCTGCCTGACATCTTCCTGGGCCTGGCTCGGAGAGAGAGAGAGAGAGAGAGAGAGAGAGAGAGAGAGAGAGAGAGAGAGAGAGCGCGAGAGCTCAGGAGCAAGGGGACGCAGGACAACCTTTGTGCTAACAGGGCCTGGGGCGAGATGAGCACATGAGGCCTATCATGGGGAGTGGGAGACCGAGGGGCACTACAGGAATGGAAGCCAAGGCCGTGGGTCCCTTGGCTGTCCGCTTTCTTCCTGTCTGTCCTTCTGTCCTTCTGCCTTCCTTTCTTTCCCTACCAGGTTAGGCCCCAGGCTCCATCACTTTAACCACCATCTTACCAACACCCGCATACCCTGCTCGGCCTCTGATCTTCACACTGACAACAGGCTTCCATTATCTTTCCTTCACTGACCTTGTGACAGTTATAATTTTATATTTATTTGTGAAATTACTTGATCGTTTCTCCCAGTAGATGTCTTTTCTTCAAGATGGCAAGATGTCTCTATACACCCATCATTGAGCCCCCAGCATATAACATACACGGGCACATAGCAGGCTTTCAGTACATATCTGACTGAATGTGTGGATCTTTAACTGTACCCTCCTGCTCCTTAAACCTATCACCTGCCGTTTCACCTCCCAAATAGTTCTCGCATCAGCCACTTCCCTTTAGTCCTCTGCCACTGCCCAGCCACTGTCATCTCTCGTCTGGACTATTGCCTCTGCCCCCACCCAGAGGCCTCCCTCTAGCCATGCTTCCCTCCAGACTGTCCCAGCAAGGGGAGCTTTCTACATCACCTGACCATGCCACCTCCAACTTAAAAGCCTTCCATGGCTCACCCTTGTCCTCAGGACAGAGCCCAGACTCTTGTGCCAGGTCCGCAAGGCTCTGCAGGAGTTACCTCTCACCTCAAGCTCTTGCCAGAGTAAACTAACTTTGGTCCCCCACATGTGCACAGGCCTTCACACATGTTGTCCCTCTGCTCTCAGCCCTCTTCCTGTGGCCCTCTCCTGTTCTTCCCTCAGCTCTTAGCTCAGCTATCCCTTCCTGTGGGACGCCTGCACGTCCCCTATCATGTTGCACTGCACTGTAACGGCCTGCCTGACAGACTACTTCCCTGGCACGGAAGCTCCTTGGTGTCAGGACTACAACTCTCTGCTCGCGCTGTGAAGACCCAGCATACGCAGTACCTGGTGATGAATGAGTAAAAGTCTAGAGCCCAGATGCTGGAAAAACTGACTCCACCTGCGGGAGTTTGTGAAGTAACTAGGGCAGGACTCCCCTTTGCTTACTGCCGCCAAGTGGTGGAAATTTTACATTACACCAAATCAGTCGCTCTCTTAAACTGACCCTGGCCTTCTCCCAGGCTGCATGTGACAGCATGGACTGAGTGTTTTCTTTGAGGGGGTAAGACAACAAGATGGTTTAAAACTGGGCTTGATGGTCTCCTGAAGAAGGCTTCTTTACTTCTCCTTCACATGTCACCAGACCCTTGCAGCCTAGAGTAGCCCTCGGGCCCCTGCTCTTGGTCTGGTAGATGCTGCTAAAAAGTAAAAGGATGCCAGGTGGATGCTCCCTAGGCAAGTTCCGAGTTGAAATCCTATTGACTCAAAAAGGAAATGTATTAGAATCACAGTGTGAGGTCCTGTGAGGAAGGTCAGCCCTTCTCTGCTGGAGGGTAGACTCATCTTAGGCAGAGCTCAGATCAGTTTACCAGAGGCCAACAAACATTTCTGGACATGTTGGGCCCCACACTGGGTTTTGAGAATCAGTGATGGGTGAGCAACAGCTCCTATCCTTGAGAAGCTCCCTTGGAGGAAAAGCAAACGCAGGATGTCAGTGCGTCACCCCTGTGGGGAAAGGCGTCTGGGGGCTCTGAGAACAAAAGGAAGGATGCTTAGCCCTGGGGGAGGGGGAGGGGGCTAGGGGAGAATTCCTCAAGGAGGTGGCTCTGGTCCTGAGTCTGTTAGGGTGAGTACAAGAGGCCAAGAGGAGAGGAATCAGCCTGAGCAGAGCTCAGAGGTTGTGGGGAAACTCCCACTGCTCCACGTCATTGGATGAGAGGGAGCGGATCAGGAGCAGCTGGAAATGGGGCTGGGGAGGTGGGCACGGCCACCTCAGGGGGCTTGTGTGAGCTGTGCTGAGGCACACTGCTCACACTGTGGAATCGGGGTGGGAACGGAGCACCCTACGTCTCCTGGTGCTTTGACCTCGATCTTGACTCTGCTTCAGCCATCACTCTCAGCCATCCCTGGAATGGTGCCACCTCTGAAGTCTTAAAACACAGGCCCTGCTCTCCAAGCACAGGTGATTTCTCGGTGAACCCCGGTTATGCCAGCCTAGCTCTCAACCTCACCACGTCCCCTGGTCCTATCTTGATTCCTCTGCCGTCTTCCAGGCTCTTGGTTCTTTGCTGACCCCTCTCTGGCCAAGACCCCATGGCTGGTCACCAGACAGCTTTTATTTTTCTGTGGCGCCAACTGAGTCAAAGCCCAGCTGTGAACTGGGGCTGCTCTGGGTCTTGCTCACTCACACGCCTACTTGCTGAGCCCTGCTGTGGGAAAGCCCACAGCCTGGGGGGTGGATGCCACCAGAATTCACGTCTCAGACCCCAGCTGGACCCTCAGCTGCATACCTGCCAGTCCTCTTTTTGGTCACTCCCTTCCTCATTCCCTTCAAAAAGGACTCCACACCTCCTGCCTCTCCTGCCCTCTCACATACACTAAACCACCTGCCACCATGTCACACAGAAAAGGAGGACAGCTGGCTTTTCTCAGTTTTTTCCTTCATCTTGGAAAACTAGGTATTTTGGCAACCCAAACTGCTTAAAACTCAATGACTCTGGTCTGCCTGGATGCCCTGCCCTCCTGCATTTCCCCATCCCCTGTTAATTCTAACTTGTATTTTTCCTGGATCTCATTAGTTCCTACAAGCCTACCCTGACTGCCCAGGCCTGGGCAGTGGGTGCCCTTGGCCGCATTCCCCACCAGCCTGTGCAAGCCTCTGTGAGGCTCCGTCCACGTGACAGCCTCCCTCACTGACTGAGACCAGACCCTCTGCTTTATTTCTCTCGGTCACCTAGCACTCAAGCTGGTAAACCAAAAAAACACTGCGTTTATTAAGTCAGTGGAAGAATGATTCCATCTTGTAAGATGTAAGAAGTTGCTAAGGGGTTTCAGACAACCACCTTCCCCACTGTTTGGGGCCCTTGTTGCTCTACAGGTTCTATAGGCTTCTTCTAAAATGGTCTCCCCAGTTTTTAAGGTTTGCAAGTCCTGTTAGGACAGCACAGTTGGTATGACACAGTCTATCCCAAGAATTTCAGGCTCAAACACTGAGCCTCTACCAGCTCCGAGAGTCCCCTGGTCTCCAGGGAAACAGATACATACACGTGTAAAACAAGGGCAGGGAAACACATGTAGAGAGGAAGGAGTGTAAGGAAGAGGAGGTCAGGCTTCCCAAGGCTCTTTGGGCAGTTCACAGGCCAGGCCCACAGGATGGCACTGCGAGGGGGATGCACAGTGCGGCTTCCTGAGAGTACCTCTTCCAGGAAGGTGGTTTTCTCCTGCAATTTGGCCTCATAAAACTCGGTCAGCTCCTCTAGGGCCTGGCTTTTGGTTTCATCATTATCCCGCAGTTGTTTTTCATACTCCTCCTGCATCCTCTGGGACTTGAGCTGCAATTCCTGATACTTCTCATATTCTAGAAGCAACTTTTGGTTGTTGCAACTTTCTGGAGCAAAGCAAGGAAGTTTAGTTCAGGTGGGACAGTAGCACCAATCCCAGGGACACCCCAGAGCCTTGGAGCCTTTTCCACCCCCTTCTAGCACTAACTAGAGCACCTGCTTCCAAGGCCAAGATTCAAGTGCCTGCCCACTGAACTCACCAGCCCCTGACTCCACTGTCTCATCAGGCAGCCGAACTCTCTCCCTTCTAGGAAGAAAGGTTTCCAGGAAGGCGAAGAGGGGTGCTTGGGGGTTCAGGGCCAAAAAGAATGTCTCGAATGTGCAAAATAGGTACCAGTGCCCCCATTTTACAGGAGAGTAAACTGAGGCTTGGTGAGGCTAGCTGACTCCCTAGAGCACCCAGTAAGGATGTAGTGAGTCTGGGACCCACAGCAGTCTACAGGGCTCCAAACTGCACTTTCCTGTACCTCCTACTGGCATGCAGTAGGCATTGAATTTGTGATTCATGAATGAGTAAATACAAGGAGTAAAAACCATGGTGAGTTTCACGAATAAATGCAGCCTGTTTATAGATAAAGCCGCATCACTGGGACTTCCATTGCGTCTCGGACTTTTGACCCTAAGCAACCATCCAGGTGGACTCACCCAGGTCCTGCAGTTCCTGGCTTTGTTTGTCCAGCAGGTCTTCAATGTGTTCACGATGCAGTATATCTTGCTTTTCTTTTTCTGTTTTTAAAACCTAAAACAGAGACAAATGTTCTCATTTCTATACATCTGCTGAAAGCACTATTTATAAGAACACATTTCACAACTGACATTCTCTTTCACTCACATTTCTCCAGACCTTATTTTGCACCAAGCCAACAGAATTCACGTCTCAGACCCCATAGAATATTGTTATTCTATGAACAATAAGCAAGCTATCACTTTTTATTTACACTATATTCTGCTCTGAAATTCCTATACTTTCGCTATTTATATCCTTCCTACTAAATGGGCTTTGTCAGTGAGTTCAGTTTTGGAGATGTAGCAAATGGATTTTTAGGTATAAAAAGGATCATTTGAATCATCTGTTGTCTGCACACTGCTGTCAACTAAATCCTTGGATTATCCATCAATGTCTCAGCTTCTAAGGAAGTATTTTCTTTAATCAAGCAGGAAAGCTCCCTGCAGGGAGGTGGGTGCCATCCCCAGGCCCTACCTTTGTACTTGGCTTACAGAGGACATCAAATAAATCTTAGTTGACTAAATGAATTAAATAATAAAATTAATAGCCAGGGCTATTTTTTAAACCAAACTCTCTAACCCATGGAGATAACATAAAAGAACAAAAATCCCTTGAGGAAAAAACTGGGAGTCTTGGATGAAGGGCCAAGGAGATTTGTACAGAACAAAGAAGTTATTCTGGGAGAGTCCCAGACCAACTCTAACTACAGGAAGACCATTTCAGCTAATTTTATTTAGCCTACTGATAACTGGAGATCAACATTCTGCCAGTGCTTCCCTTTCTATACTTTATTTTTCTTGTTTCCTTTTCATTTTATTTTTAAATAAATTTCTTTTGAGCATGAAGGTAATAAATTCTCACTGGAGAGAATTTGGAAATTATAGCCAAATATAAAGAACAAAATTTAAATTATCCATAATCTGAACTTCCAGAGATAATCACACTATTAGCTATATTCTTAAAAATTGTTCTGTGTATTTATTTTATCTAATTAATCTTATTCATGACAGAGTTTTATATTGTTTTTCTTTCACTTAGCACTTTGTGGTAAGCATTTCTATGTTATCAATTATGCTTTAAGATCACACATTATCATATTCTGTATTGTTTGAGCATATGCCAGTTCCATCCTGAGTAAATAGGAAATTTCTTGTTATTTGTGTTATTTGTGAGTGTCGGATCAGCCTCTCACACAGACCTGGTTTTTTGTTTTTAAGGACTCCATTTCCTGGATGAATTTATCTGTTAGCTCTTTAATCTTCTCAGAATAGTTCATATCCTTTAGTCGAAGTTGATACTCATTCTCCATTTTTAATTCTTCCACACGGGTCTTCAGCTCCAACATAATCTGAGCCTTTGGAAGAAGGACACCAGAATCACGAACATTCTCAGTGTGGGTGAATCGGAATATTCAAACCCGTGGCCTCGAGAACCCTGAGACCTGCAGCTCTGCCTAGCCCCAAACTCGTGTGTCTGAGCTAGAGCTCGTCATCTGTTCTATAAGACACATGGACTAAAAGCTAGGAGACATACATGCTTCTTCCTCAACCCTCATGACGTATATTCGGGGCCAAGTGTCATGTGACTGACCCTCTCATCTCCTTCCAATATGTGGAAATGTCACCTGCTCAATGACCACACTATGTAATCCTGCTACCCCTCCTTCCCATTCCCAGCATTCATGACTCCATTACTCTACTTTGTATTGTTTTCTTAGATCTTGGCACTTTCTGATATATCTGTTTTTTGTTGTTTATTGTCTTTTGTCTTCTTCCTCCATGAGAACTGAAACTCCAAGAGGACCAAAATATTTGTTGGTTTTGTACACTGATGTAGCCCAAATACCCAGAACAGTGCCCAATGCATAGTTGCACTTGAAAAATATTTACTGAACCATGATTCCTGCCCCCATGGATCTTACAGTCTACTGAGGCAGCCAAATAAACATATCACTATGAGTTGTGACAAGTGCCCAAAGCTAACGGTTTCCCAGGAGTGTTAGCTGTTCCTCTCAATGTCTGTTAGGCCTTCTGGCCTGACTGTTATACTTTAATTTAGGTCCTAATTATTCCTGACTTGTTGGTTCCTATGTCTAGTGTCTTCTCCTTCAATCCATTTTATTCACTGATACTATTTTATAGAAATACTGTGTTCCATGACAGACAGTGAGAACACAGGTGTTTTCTTCTTGCTCACCTGTGCATCCCTATCTCATCTTCTCTGGTCTCTCTCCCCTCCACCTGTGGACAACTAGAGGACAAGGAATGTGTGATGCTCATTTCTGTATTACTGGCCAGCAGGGTCCTGGCACCCGGATTCCTGGCCAGCAGACCAGCAGGGACTTGGCACATGGAAAGTACTGAGACGAGGGATGAACACAAGTTGCATGGGTAAATCAGGGGCCAAGAGTGAGGATGCTCGGTCAGGGCCCTGTGTGACTTGGTGAGGGTGGGAGGCAGAGACCACACTGGACCATCTAGGTCATTGCAGGCCATGCTAAGATACTAGGATTTTCTCCTAGAGGGCCTCCTCAGGCCCACAGCTTACCTGATGAAGCTGACTCTGGCCTTCGAAAGACCTCTTGATGCCATGTGCAGCACAGGTTAGAGAAGGACTGAAGGCAGAGGGATTAGCAGGGGGAGGACCACACAGTCTGGGCAGAGTATGGTAAGGGCCTGAATGGAGGTGGGGTAGGGGGAACAGAGTGGAATGGAAAGATTTGAGACAGAGGCTTTAGGGTGTCTGACTGGGTGTGGGGTGAAGATGAGGGGGCCTAGACCATTCCCTGCACTTAGATGATTGCACTGGGCCTATCTTGCTTTATCCCAGGAGCCTAACACAGAATCAGCAACTTACTCAGCACTAAGTAAATGTCTGTCAGATGAATAAGCAGCCCCAGGGTCTGCCCTGGATGAGTGGAATACATTTACTGGTGGGAATGATTGGTTTTGACATGTTGCATTTGAGGCACTTGCTCACATTCCTTCCTCAATCCATTCTCTGAGTTTCTGCACAGTAGTCTCTCCAAGATGCAAGTCCTATCAAATCATTCCCTAATTTAAATCTATCAACTAGTCCTTAAGAACAATTTCTCAAGTCTAAGACATGGCGTAGAAGGCCCCTCATGGCCTCTCCCCAGCTTCTTCTCTAGCACACTCTCTCTTCTCCAGCCCCACCTAGCAGGAGCAGCCCCCCCAGAGCACCTCTCTCATCCCTCTGCACACACTCTTCCCCTGGTATGCAAGACCCTCTCCTGTTTGTTCAGAAAGGCTCCATCTGAGGCTTACTTCCTTTGGCACCACGTGGCCTGGGCCAGGGCCTGTTCTCCTGAACCTCCACAGTGCCATTCCTTCATAACACCCATGACACACTTAATTCCTTTTTCATTTTACCTGTAGCTCTTCCCAGGCTATAAGCTAAAGGACCCTCCCTGTCTGTCTTTCTGTAATCCCAGGCCTTAGTCCAGTATCTGGTGTACCACAGAACCCTCTGTAAATACAAATGGGATGAATGAATAAATGAAGACTGAGGGTAGGGATAAATCATGGCCTGAGAGATAGGTTACATCAAATGTCACAGAATATAAAGAAAAAAAATGCTGAGAATTCTGGGGAGTGTGACTTTTATAGACAGGTGGAGGAAAAGCCAGGGAGGGAGCTGGGGAGGAACAGACAGAGAGGCTTACAGGGAATCAAGGCATGGTCTCACTGACATGGAGAGAGAAGGAAGTTTTAGGGAGTGAGCAGAACTTACACTAGTTACTTCCAGCTTGGTTGGCAGCAGTTCTGTCAGGCCTAGCTGGGGGCTGCGGTCAAGGGTCAGCCCAGACACCTCAGGCCTTTGGTGCAGCCTCGCATCTCCTATTTGGTCTTTTCTCCTACCCCCTGGGAGGAAGGGTGGAAAAAGCAGAGAGAAGAAAGAAGAGGAGGAGACATATTTGCCTGCCTGTAGTAGGGCAGAGCCCAGCTCTCACAGGCTCTCCTTCATCCTTTCCTCCCACTTTGCCTTCCCTGCAGAAAGTTCCAAGGAGCTCTAGAAGGGATCTTCCAGAAATGCCAGGGGCCTATCACCCTGCTTCAGGGCTGCTTTTGCATTGTGTTCTGATGGTTTTACTTGCCTATGCCTCACTTGACTGTGAGCTTCCTGATTACAGGGCCCATGCCTATCTTTTTACACATGTGTCCTGTGCCTAGCAAACAGTAGGTGTTCAATAAATGCATGTTAGAGTCTGGATAAACAGCAGCGAGTGCATAGCTCTGCCATCCTCTGTAAGCCTCATGAGCTTACCATCCTCCTGGCTACTTCCTTAGGGAGTGTAGCACAGAGTTGTGCACACGAAGCTCTCCAACCATGTCTTTGCAGAATGGGTACTGTGTTAGCAGCAGGGAAGGCCTCTGGGGTAGTGATGAAGACAATGGGCTCTAGATTAAATCTGGTCCTACTACTTACTAGCTCAGTGACTTTGGACATGTCACTCAATCTCCCCACACAAACGTTTGGAAACATGGGAAGAATAACCCTAACTTTTTTACAGAGATAATGTGAGATTTAAAGAGAAAAAACTTGTAAAATAATAAGCATAATGCCTGGTTCATGGCAAATCTAAAAAAAATGCTGGTTATTATTATTTCTCTTATTTTATTATTAAAAGGAATGGGTTTCAGGGATGTTTTCATGTATTTCTTTTCTTTTTCTTTTTTAAAGAAGGCTCCATGGGCAGTTATTAAGTCTTGCAGCTACAACTGGCATATTCAGTTTGTCAGTTTAATAGCACGTGCTGGAAACTGTTGGTCATACAGGAGAATTGTAAGTCATGGTTCTTCTCCTCAGAGAACAGGAAGATGGAAGCTAGCTCACAGGGGGAAAGCAGAGCACAGAGTAAGTCAGGAAGATCACATGGCAGAAGGACAGGTGACGTGAGGGTGAAAACATCAGGTGGCAGTGAGGAGGGGAGCATGGTGGCATGGGCAGAAAATGCAGGGAGCCCTGGGAGTCCGAGCTGGGTTCTGGGTGCAGCCAGGATGGCCAGGACTTCAAATGTCAGTTCTGGGAATTTGCACACAGTCTAGTAAGGAATTTTCATGTCCCCTTTCATTAGATCTGATTCTTACCTTCTCTTCCATGTCTGTTTTGGTAACAAGCACCTCTTCAGCAAAGCCCACCTCCCTCTCTCGCTTGGTTCCCCGGCCATCCTTATCAAAGACCTTCCAGGTAAACAGGCAGCCGTCCTCTGCAGTGGTCAGCAGGACCTGGTCATCAAAGGTGAGCGACATCTGCGAGAAAAGATCATGGAGAGGAGGCTTTCTGAGGCCATGGACGGGTGACCAGGACTGAGCTGCTACCATGCAAGTCCTCCCTCAAGGCAACCCTGGGCACAGCCTTATGGGAAGGAGCTCAAACCTGGGTAAGAATGAGAGAGGAGCCCTCAAGAGCTTCTGTTAATGAGTAAGAGAAGCAAGACTATGTCTACATTTCCTGTGATTTGGAATCTTAAGAGTCAGTTTTTACCTATGATGTATAAAGAACTCTCACAACTCAACAGTAAAAAACCCAAACAATTCAACCATAAAGTGGGCAAAAGATATGGAGACATTTCATCAAAGGGGAATTCAGATGGCAAGTAAGCACATGAAAAGATGTTCAACATTACTAGCCATTAGGGAAAAGCAAATTAAAACTCTGATGAGATATTACTACACACTCTTAGAGCAGCTAATACAAAACAGAGTGACATCATCAAATGTTGGCAATGACACGGAGAAAAGATCTTTCATGCGCTGCTGGTGGGAATGGAAAATAGGTTGTCATTTTCTTAAAAAAACTAACATATGCTGACCATATGATCCAGCAATAGTACTCCTGGGCGTCTAACCCAGGGAAATAAAAACTCAGGTCCACACAAAAGCCTAGACATGATTATTTATAGCAGCTTTATTAGTAATAGCCAAAAACTGGGGGAAAAATCATATATCCTACAATAGGTAGATAGTTAAACAAACTGTGGTCCCTCCATACCATGGAATGTTATTCAGCAGTAAAAAGGAATGAAATATTGATACATGAAATAACTTGGATGGATCTTGAGGGTATTATGCTGAGTGAAGAAAGCTATTGTCAAAAGGTCACATGCTGCATGATTCCATTTATATAATATTCTCAAAATGACAGATTATAGAAATGAAAAACAAATTAGTAGTTGCTGAGGGTTAGGGATGGTGCTGGGCGAGGGCGACGGGTGTGACTATAAAGGGCAGCACCAGGGAGGTCACTATGGTGATGGAAAAGCACTGAGTCTTCTCTGCATGTGTGATCACACAAGTCTATGAGTGTGACAAATGGCACTGCCACACACACACACACCTTGTACCAATGTCAATCTTTTGGTTTGATGTCATACTACAGTTACATTAGATGTAATCATTGGAGGATCCTGGGGTTAAAATGTCCTGTGAATCTCTAATTATCTCAAAACAAAAAGTGAAAGCATGATCAACTACATGAATGTCTCCTCACCATCAGCATTATGTGTCAGGAATCTTAAAAATGGCAATGCTCTTTCATTCAGGAATTCTACATCTGTCTAGGAATTTAGCCTTAGGAAATAATCAGAAATGCCCACAAGTTTTGTGGCATTAAAAAATACATTAAAATATTAAAGATTATATCATTGTGAGGATTTCTAGTTCTAAAAGAAATATGCATTGCTTTTATAATCAGAAAAATAAACCCACTATCCACAAAACTTAGGCATTGTGTGGACCTGAGTTTTTATTTCCCTGGGTTAGATGCCCAGGAGTACTATTGCTGGATCATATGGTCAGCATATGTTAGTTTTTTTAAGAAAATGACAACCTATTTTCCATTCCCACCAGCAGCGCATGAAAGATCTTTTCTCCGTGTCATTGCCAACATTTGATGATGTCACTCTGTTTTGTATTAGCTGCTCTAAGAGTGTGTAGTAATATCTCATCAGAGTTTTAATTTGCTTTTCCCTAATGGCTAGTAATGTTGAACATCTTTTCATGTGCTTACTTGCCATCTGAATTCCACTTTGATGAAATATCCTCAGACTAGGATATTCATTAGAGTTCATAAGATCATTTAAATGCCCAATTGTAAGAGAAGAACTAAATAAGTTATGGTCCATCAAATGATATCATATGTATAAAGCTACTAAAATCATGCTTTTGAGAAATATTTAGCTATGTGGAAAAATGCTTACCATAGCATTAAGTTAAAAGAGCAGGCTAATAAGAGTGTACATGCAATATGATCTCAACTTATTTAACATACACATGATATACATAGATAAAAGAGTGGAAGAAAATATATTAAAATATTAATGATTATATCACTGTGACGATTTCTAGTTCTAAAAGAAATATGCATTGCTTTTATAATCAGAAAAATAAACCCACTATCCACAAAACTTAGTAGATCTGAAGAGAAGAGGGGGGACTATGTTATTGTAATTTACTTTGGACCCAAGACCCAGGCTCAGGGCAGGAATGTTCCTGTTGATAATGAAGAGTCCTTTCTTAATAAGGACAGTAGCTGTGGTAAGCCATATAGAGCTTAGGACATAATTACAAATGTCAGGGTTGGTGGTGTTCAGTCTGGAATAAGAGAGGGGAGGTGGGGAGAGAGACACATTTCTCAGTGCCTGTTCTTCAGGATTCTAGGTACACACAGTCACCACTTTTTTAGAAGGGAGAATGAAGGGACAATTTCCAGTGTGTATTTATGTTATTACCCCCAGGGAGGGCCTCGTACCCTGAGGGAGAGGCAGAGACACATCTCCTGGGCTATGATGCCTGTTAGCTCAGGGCAATTCTGCGGAGGAGAAGGAGAGCTGTGAGCCACCAGCAGGCAGCACTCAGGAGATGAGCACGTTGGCCTGGTAGAGGGGAGCTGGGTGGGCTCCCAGAACCTCCTAAATGGCCCATTACATGCATAATATTATGGTGAACTACCTGGTACATAAATCTTTACGTACGTCTCTGATTATTTCTTAGGGTAAATTCCTGAGAGTAGTTTAAACAAAAAATATAAGTAGCCAATAAATGTTTATTGGATGGATGGTTGGATGAATAAATAGGGAGAGAGAAGGAATAAGCAGAGAGAAAAGAAGCTGGAAGGCTGAAGGGATGAAGATGGTAATGTGGAGGGTGGGCGTGGAGAAGCAACTCTGGGAAAGGGCCCTGAGGAAAGGGCCCCTTCTCACCTTCGTGACGGGACCAGCATGGGCCTGGTACTCATTGAATTCCTTCTGCAGAGGCAGAGGGTACTTCACAGCACGAATGCTTCCCACCGAGGTGCCCAGAAACATCATGCGCCCAGAATGTGAGATGACAACAGCTGTATAGATGACGTCAAATGCTGATGTCTCTCGCAGGACCTGGAACACAGACAACTCTGTTCAGGGTGAGGGGCTGAGCCCTATCCCCAGTGTCTCCATGTTATCCTTTTCCTTTCCTCTAACAGCAGTATTAGGGCAAGTTCTGTATTTAGAAAATGTTTCTATTCCTTGTAGCATCTGGTATAGTGCTTAGCCCATAAAAAGCACAACCTAAACTGCTTCCTGGCTGCCTGATCGATGAATGATCCATTCTAGGAGTTAGGAATAACACTAGTGGAAGGAGACCTTCAGCAGCACTTGCTACATGCTAAGCGCTGTTCTATGGTTTTTACATGTGTAGCTCATTCAGTCCTCACAAAAACCACTGGAGATAGTTGCTATTATCCCATTTTAAAGATGATGAAACAGAGTCACAGAGAGGGCAAGTAATTTGCCTCAACTCACCCACCTAGTAAGTGGTGGGCTCTAGAGTCTCTGCTCTTGAATGAGTCATCTGCTGTGCAATCATGTATCTCAAACTAAGAATGGAGTGTGGATCATAAATTTATTCAGCAAACATGTATTAATGTCCATATAAGCAAAACTATACTATCAGGGAACTCATTCATTCCTTCATTCATTAGTCCATCCATCCATCCAACCATCACTCCCTCTCCCACCCACCTACCCACCCCACCAAGCAGCTATTGAATATTTGCAGTGGGCCATGCAGTGTGCTGGCTGGTAGGGACACC
This sequence comes from Manis pentadactyla, assembly GCF_030020395.1. Lineage (NCBI taxonomy): Eukaryota > Metazoa > Chordata > Mammalia > Pholidota > Manidae > Manis > Manis pentadactyla. Next base: position 33,776,194 of record NC_080022.1, on the reverse strand, counting down.
AAGAGGTGTGGACTGTGGTCCTGCCCTAAAGGAACTTTGTTCTGGGGCAGCACTGAAAAGCCACCCCAGAATCAGGACTAAGCTATTGGGGGCACACTAGAGAGACACCCTCCTCCAAGTTGTGCTCTAGTCACAGAGAGACCTGTGTGAGGGCAGCTTGCTGAGGCATCTCTGCACTTTCCCGAGCCCCAGCACCAGGTGAGTGACAAGCAGCAAAGGAAAGCTAGAGAACCAGTGCAGACCAGCTGTCCCTGGGTCCTGCAGAAGGACACAGCCACATTTGTATGAAGTATCCTTACTCAGCTCTTCTCTCTTCCTTCGCCTATTTGGAGCTAAGAATGGTGATTCTGGAATTTCAGAGTTTGGGGACTTCAAATGAATATGGTGGCAAGCCTAGGTGATCACAGTAACTGTAGTTCTGATTTTCCCCAAGGAATGAAGTTTATCAAAGATAAACATGCAGTTTAGAGATGCTGCCAACCTCCAGGCCTGGAAGGTGGAAGAGAAGTTATAGACAGCAAGCAAAACAAAAATGGAAAAGGGCCCAATTGAACCCAGTCAGGTCAGGCACTGGGCAGGAGACTCCAGAAGTAGCAATGACTGAGCTGACCTGAAAGGAATGAGGAGCCAGGTTTCATCCTAGGAAGCAGGGACCTTGTTCTCACAGCCCTCTCTCCATCCCTTTCTTCTGTAAACTTGGGAGGCTGACCTCTGCAGGTCACTGCAGTGGCCCAGAGAGAGGCCCAAGTGGGGAGCTCACCGAAGAATCTGCAATCTCCTTGAGGGTCTGGTCTGATCCAACAGCAAAGATAATTTTGGCATCAGGGGAGATAGTAACGCAGTTGTAGCTGCAGGACTTGAGCACACATTCTGTCTCTCTCTTTCCTGAGGACAGATTCCATTCATATACAGCACCATCTGTGCCACAAGAAACCAGTTTGCTGTCGTCTGTATTCCACACAATGGAACGAACCTACAGGGGATGAAGACATACCTAGTTAAGAGTGGACACATACCCACAACAACAAATGTTGGCAAGGATGTGGAGAAAGGGGAACCCTCCTACACTGCTGGTGGGAATGTAAACTAGTTCAACCATTGTGGAAAGCAGTATGGAGGTTCCTCAAAAAACTCAAAATAAAAATACCATTTGACCCAGGAATTCCACTCCTAGGAGTTTACCCTAAGAATGCAGCAGCCCAGTTTGAAAAAGACAGATGCACCCCTATGTTTATCGCAGCACTATTTACAATAGCCAAGAAATCGAAGCAACCTAAGTGTCCATCAGTAGATGAATGGATAAAGAAGATGTGGTACATATACACAATGGAATATTATTCAGCCATAAGAAGAAAACAAATCCTACCATTTGCAACAACCATGGATGGAGCTAGAGGGTATTATGCTCAGTGAAATAAGCCGGGCAGAGAAGGACAAGTATCAAATGATTTCACTTATCTGTGGAGTATAACAACAAAGAAAAAACTGAAGGAACAAAACAGCATCAGACTCACAGAACCCAAGAATGGACTAACAGTTACCAAAGGGAAAGGGACTGGGGAGGATGGGTGGGAAGGGAGGGATAAGAGGGAAAAAGGGCATTACAATTAGCACACTTGATGTAGGGGGTGGGGCACGGGGAAGGCAGTATAGCACAGAGAAGACAAGTAGTGACTCTATAGCATCTTACTATGCTGATGGACAGTGACTGTAATGGGATATGTGGTGGGGACTTGATAATGGGGGAGTCTACTAACCATAATGTTGTTCAAGTAATTGTACATTAAGGATATATATATAAAAAAAAGAGTGGACACATACCACACACCGCACATGGAAAAGGAAGTGAACTCATGTGTTCCACTAGACTGAGGCAGGATGTCCTTTGGTGCATGCCCTTCAGTAACATGAAACATAGCTTCTTAAGAATGCTGACATTCTGTTTTCCAAGATGCTTGCCAAATGCTGAAGATGGAACACTCCCATTTCTTTTTCACTTTATGAATGTAAAGACCGAATCATATGGTTCCTATAATGCTGCAACCAATTATTGCTGTGTTTTTGAAAATCTTTCTATTTTGAAGTAATTGTATATTCACAGGAAGTTGCATGAATATACAGAGAGAGGGGACTCCTGGAATGGCAGAGTAAACTCAGCCGACCTCTCCCCCCTAAATTAACTGTTAAAAATTGTACAATTATTTAAAGTCTGTGGAAACTGTCCTAAGGGCATAAAGCAAATGTAGAAATGTTCATTCAAGAAAATCCACTCCATCTCAGTAAGAACAGAGTCTGTGGCATTTGAGCAGTGACCTGCTCCTTTATCCTCAGCTCCAGAAACTTTATTCCTGTGCACTCTGGGCAGGTGTGGCCAAAAGATGGGGCTCCCCCTCCTCCCAGCTCTCAGTCTCTGCTTTCACCCTGGGAAGGGCAGACCGATGGTGTTTCTTGTCTCCACCCAGAAACTCTACTCCAGGCAGGCACGGCCATAAGACCTGGTCTCCCCTCCCCTACCCCAGCCCCACTCAGTGGTGGCAGCTCTACTCCAAGTGCAGAAGGCCAAGAATCTGGGGCGCTGACTGTCCCTGCTGCAGCTTGCTCATAGGGTGGAGGTCCCACATCATGAAGGGAAAATGGAAACACCAGGAGCTTCCACACCCCCTCCCCTGCCAGTGTCACTTACTGAGTGGGGATGTCATCCCTGGAAAGGAAGGTCCCTACGCCCAGCTCTGGTACAGTGGAGCAGGGATCCTTCCCAGGAGAAATTCAGGCCACAAGATACAGCCCTAAACTCTGTTTGAAGAGACTGACTCTATTTGGAACAGAGCATGGAGAAGTCTATCCTATGGTCACTTACTAAAATAATGGAGATCTTGGGGGACAGCAATTTAGAGAAGGCTGGTAATTCCATGGTGTAAGTGTAATAGCAAAACAGAAGAATTTTAGCAGAGAGAACAAGGGAAAGAGACAACAAGAGCCCTTCTGGGATCACAGACAACACAAAGGGCTGGGACAGTGGTGCACAGGCTAAGCTGCACCCACTCAAGTGCACTCAGAGCAGGATATGGACAAAACCTGAAAGCATTTCCTATGCTGCACAAGAGCCCATTAGCACAGGCCAGAGGACCCACGGGCACAGAGTTTAGACACAACATCTGACCAAACACTAACAAAATGATGAACACCTCTGACGCGGGCATATCCCAGGGAGCCAGGCTTGGAAATAAAATCACACTGATCCTTGGTGGCCTGGATGACTGCATGCATGTCTAAGGCTGCACCCTCTCAGGAACAACCAGAGAGGGGACCTCCAAATACTAGTCTCTGGCTGAATGAGAAGCAAAAACCTGAGCCCTCTGAACCATGATAGCAGCCTCCAAGTCACACACAAATCCAACAGCAAAGGGTAAAAGTCTAACTGGCTCACAGGTTCAAGCACAGTCTCTGACTAGTAAGTGGCTTGCCGGGGCAACTCGGAGGTAGCCAGGATAAAAGACAAAAAAAGAAAAAAAATATGAGCAGACACATCAGAGGCTACACACTTCAGGGGTAAAACAAGACTTCCCGGAATTAGTTCAACCTGGAATTAATTCAGCCAGCAACAGCAGCAAGCAGCACTCTCCCCTTTCCCCCTTCTCATATTTCTAACTCCTTGTCCCATAGTGAGAGCCTGGCTCCCATTACCTCAGTGTATGTGCTTATATTCTCAATCTCCTTATAAAGAACCAACCTCCAGACCCACTGGCCACCTCTAGGTTTTTCCTTGACTCCAACCCTATCAGACACATCGTTAGCCACCTCCTCAGCCCCACCTCTACCTCTTAATCTGCATTTTCTAATTGACCATCACTATCACATAAAAATACACTTGAAAAAAAAGTCAGCTTCTCCAGCTCTTTTATCACTTCTCAAACGGGCCCAGTGTTCCAGCCATAGATACCACAAACCACCGTCCTATTTTACACTCCCATTCCATCATCTACAACGCGTCTTTCTGCCCAGAATGCTGTTTTACTCTCCAAATTCTTTTGCTGAGTTCTTCCCCTTCCCAGTCCCAGCCGCTCCCAGTTCTTCATGCCCTTCAGCCACTCTCTCCCCAGGAACTACTCGTTTTACTTCCTAAACATCTTTTGAGCCCATCTACTTCTCTCTATCTGTTCCACCTCCATCCTGGTCCAAAATACTATCCTCTACCATGCAGACAACCACAGGAGTCTCCTTACCATTCCTACCCTTGTCCCTTTCAGTACAATCTTTTAAAATGAAAATCTGGTCACATTGTTCTCTGCCCTGGCCGCCTTCAATGATTTCAAGGAACAAGGAGGATAAAGTACAAAGTCTTTAAAAGGCCTGTAACGTTCCATGCACTTGTGCCCGTGAACCTCACCAATCTCAGCTCACTCCTGAGATACATCCTGATGCCTGTGTTCCAGCCCCACTGATTTTTAGTTCCCCTAACATCCCATGCAATCTCCCATGTCACGGTCCTTTGGATCCCCATCTGCACAGATGATCTCCACCAGCTCTGTCTGCTTAACTCCTATCTGCTCCTGCAGGACCAAGTCTTTGTGAACAACCAAATCTAACTTGTACTCTTTCACCTCTGATAACACCCAGATTTTTCTTTTGTTGAATTTATTAAAGTTATTAATTAAATTTGTGTGTTGTTTTACTGTCTCTTTCCTTAAGCAGACAGTGAACTCTAAGAGGAAAGGAAGCACTTCTCTTTTGTTGGCTTGTACTCTGCTGGCTAGTGTAATGCTTGGCTCCATGATCCTTGTTTCCCTGGACACTGTGCATTCATTTACCTTCCCTGTGTGTCCTTTCAGGTTTGAGATGTTCTCCAGGCTTGTGGTGGTAAAAATGTGAATCACATTTCCACTGACGGCAGCAAATAAGTGGCCTCCATTGCTAAAGGAACACTAACAAGAAAATACAGCAAGTGAGCAAGAATGAAAGAAAGAAATGAGCAGTCTAACTGGAGATTACAGTCAAGAGCTCCTTTTCCTAAAGAGTTCAGGCTGGAAGGATGTGTGTAAGTGGGAATCGGGAGGGTGAAAATAGGACTGATAATTGGCCAACATCTCCAGGCACATTCACTATTCCTATAACTCATACTGGCCATGATGCTGACACTGCCCACTGCCATGGGCACTAATCTAACCATGAAGCTGCTTGGGTAACAGAGTAGAGCACTCATTTGTCTGCAGAAGTTTCAGAGTGGGGAAGCGGGTGGGTAAAATTGTAGTATTTCCAGAATACTTTAGTGCAACTGAATATCAACAGGTGTTTCTCAGGGGTGGAGACAGTTCATCTCCATATCAATGGGTAATTACCTGGGCAACCAAGGGCTTATCTGAACCTGAGAGGTTAGGGGGAGTGCTGGTTTTGCTTTTGCTGGAGCAGGAAAGACAGACAGCCCCTGACTGCAATTTGTAAGCAATAAGCGGGTTTTAAACTTCATTTCTCCCTTTGACTGATTTCGGTTTTAGAGGTATTTTGCCCTGGGATTTCCTCTCCCTGGAGTTACAACGTGATTTGTGAAATCACTGTCTTGTTTCTGTAAGTCATCTTGGGGAACTCTTGCTGTTGATGCTTATATTCTGTGGCTCCCGCCAAGCTCCAATCTCACCTTCCCAGCTGGGACTCTGATTTGGACAGAACTTTCCTTTTTTAAAATGCTCTTTATTATTTTGCAGTCACAGAAAGGATTAATCACAGAAGACCTCACAAGATTTGTGTTTGATGAAATATTTTGTGAGCATAAGAAAAGGGGATGGAGCCATATGCTCAACGAGTTTGGTGGACGAAGAAATGGTTTTTCTTTTTTTTTAAGACACTAAAGTTCTCTACAACAGACTTTGGTTCCAGATCCTGGAGCTTGTTCTTGATACTTCACCCCTAGCTCTCCAAGAAACTACACCTTTATGTCCAGCATTTCTTACCTCTCTGCATCCTCTGACAGAATATTCTTTGAAAGAACGTATATCATCAATGAGTAGATTCATAAGGTGTAGTTTGTCAGCAAACCCTACCACAATGAAGTGTCCAGATGGGTGAAGGCTGATTGCATATGCTTCTTCTTGGTATTCCTTATATAGTTCTAGAGTGCTGTGAAAGAGATCAATTAGTGAATTATGAATCTACCTCACCAAATCCCTTGAGCTCTCCATTGTACCCAGTACATATTTTTATCACAGTATTTGAGGTACATTATAGCTTGCAATTATTGATTCCTCTCCTTTTGAGACTGTGGTTTTCTGAGGATAGTGTCCAGCAATAAGTAAGGCAAACAGAGGAAGCAATCAAGGGGTTGTCCAATGAAATTGAAAGTCCAACTCCATTGAGATTCCTCAAATCAGGAAGATTACACTTTTTTTTTTCTAGCAGCCCCAGCAGCTACAGCTATATATAAAAGAACAAAGAAGTTAGAGTGTGGAGCCAAGCTAGGTTGGAGATTCTCAGGGAAGCTATGAGTGGGGAAAATGGAAGTTCCTATGGCCAGGATCCTCATTTGACCCTAAACTACTTGATGATGTATTCGCCTACTGCTAGGCTAATGCTTCCACACCCCTTAGCAAAGAGCTATTATTGACTGAGTCACTACATAAAGAGCTCCGCCTGGTGCTCTGGAGGCAGAGACGGAGGTGGATTACAGACCTGCAGACTGCTGGATGCAGACATGATTCTAGTGCTCGACACACCACCATGAGAATAAAGCCAAGTATAAATCCTTTTACCCCAAGAATGTTCTGTTGTCCATTTCTCTGTCTCATTGAATCCATAGTGAACTTGCCTGGGGCTGAAACGCTCAGGAAAGACACCATGCTAGGAAGATAAAACCACTAGGGAGATAAAGGTGCTTGGGGTAGTGATGAGGGGAAAAAAGGAGGAATAAATGGTCTGGAGCACTCGATGAGGCAAAAAGCAGACCTAAGGGGAGTGAGAGGATAGAAAATCTGGAGGTTATGTAAGAAGGTGAGATATTGGAGTGTTACTTTATGTCCCTGGCATTCAGCATAGTGTCTGGCATGTAGTAAGTATTTAATAAAACACAAAATAATTTTCTAGCCCAAGAAAGAGTGAAAAGAGAAGAGAAACAGGTAGGTTTCTTAATTTAAAAATTATAGGTAGGTTTCTTAATTAAAAAATAGGTGACTTAATTAAAAAAATTTTTTTCCAACTGAAAGCTTCTAAGTAATTACATTTTAAAACCCTCTAATTAAAATAATTCACATGAACAAATTTAACAACTGAAATCATGCATACTACATTAGCCACGCCTTCATCCCTTACTTTGATTCATAATTCCAGATGCGAATGGATCGATCCAGAGAGCAGGTGGCAATGAGGGGTTTGCGGATGCAAGTAGCCAGGCCAGTGATGGATGCTGAGTGCACTGGGTACATCAGATACTCAAAGTGAGCAGGTTCCCCCTGGAGAAATCACACAGCATGAGATGGGCAGAGTAAGCAAAAGGCTGACTGTGTACTTGAGCTCTCATTACAACCCAGGAACGTTAATTAGCCTGCATGCAGAGAAATCAAGCTGTGTGCAAACTGTTTTCATATCATGCATATTTTCCTATGCCACTATTATTTGAAAATGTTATTTTAATGGCAACAAGGTATTTTATTCTATGGGTATACCAGAATTTAATTTAGCCATTCCTCTACTGTGGGGACATTTAAGTCATCTCCAATTTTTGTTAAGTTTAGAAATAATCCTAGACTAAATATCCATGCATGTATGTCTGTGTACCTCTGTGTTCACGTTCTTAGGTACTATGGAATAAGAGCAGGACATTAGGCTTTTGATTGTTGATGCATCCTGAAAAAGCATACTGTCAGCTGTCTGACCAGCTGCTAGCAAAACAACTAGATAAGGAATTAGGCCACCCCCACTCATGAAGGTTGCTTTTTCAGAAAGCCCTGGGTAACTCAGATAACTGACTGCCTGAGTGACCTCACTTCTCCCTTCCTGTGTCCTAATTCCTGCTCTTCTGCTTTTAATTAACCATAAAAGAGTGAACTTGAGAAGCCCTAGACACCCCACCTTGTACCCTAATAAAGGCAGAGCACCAAATCTGTGTCCTCGTTCCTCCCTGACAACCTCCCTGTGTGACTCAAGGGCATGCTGTGTACCCTCCAGGACCTGTGGGTAATACAGCTTGCTCCTCTAAGCTCCCTGATGTTTTCTGCCTTCTGCAATCATAATAAGAATCACAAGCGCCAATTCAGGCACAACAGTGGCCTCAGAGAGAAAACGTGTGAGGGCTTCCCAGGAGTAATAATGGGCCTGGATAAGTGCCTCAGGCTTTTCTAGCCAACAGCATCACTGCTGATAGGCCGGGACTGACACAACCAATCCATTTCTAGATGTGGAATACTAGGGCAAATGGTACAAACAATTTTAAGGTTCATGATAAGTACACCAAATTTCTCTCCAGAGAGACTGTGTTACTCTATCACCAGCAGCAATGAGAGTTGGGTACATGATTTCAATTAAAATGTGTCCTGTTCCATTAGTTGTGTAGGTTCTAGACAGTTGTCACCAGAGGCATTATGCCTGGGACACCCGAATGAGGAGTGCTGGCTAGGAGACTTAGCGAGGGGTACATATTTTAGGTCTGTGCATAAGCCATGACAAAGGCTGAGATGGGAAAGCCCTCAAATTCTGGCCCTTGCGCACTTATAAAAATGTCTGCGTCCACTCCGTCCTTCTCTATTATTGCAGAGAAAAATGAGCTGTGCGGGGCAGATAGGGGGCAGACACAAATTGCTTCCTTTCTTCTCCATCTGTTACTTCTTCTTTCTCCAATATCTTCAACCCCGGTCTCTGCCAGTACATTCCTGTTAGCATTTAAATACACTCAAATCTCTCTTGTCTTAAAAACAAAACCAATTCTCTCTTCTGCCCTTTCTTACCTTTACCTCTGCCCGAGTAGTTGCGTAATCATGGAGAATCCGTCAAGCAGGCTTACTTACATTTAGAATTCATGATGGCAAACCTCCAAAGGGCCTGGTAACTCTGCCATGTCTTTCAATAAGCTCACTTTATGAATCTCCAAGATAACTATTTCATACCATGTATTCTTTTTTCAGACCTTCCAAACCGTCTTCCTCCTTCTCCCATTCCATCTCATCTGATGACCTTGCCTTATATTTCCTTGATTTCACACTTTTATTTTCTTTACATCTTAGCTCAGGAGCACAGTTGCAGATTATCATAATCAATTCATATAAGACCAATTTTATTTTTGATTTGTTTCATTCCTTTCTTCTTCAATTATCACTCCTGTTCCTCCCTTATCATAGGCACCAACTAATGTAGTTTATTTATGTCCTTGAATATATACATATATGTTTTATGTTTCTATAAATGGCATTGTGCTTCAGAAGCATACTGCATTTTTACTTTTTTCTGTCAACAATATTTTTAAGGAGCCATTTATGCTGTGATATGTATAATTGATTGCTTCTAACTGATGCTTGGTACTGTGTAGTATGCATCAGTTACTTAATTTTTTTTATCACTCGTAGAAATGGACATCTGGATTGTCTTTGGCTCTCCATTACTACAAACTCTCAACTGAGCATCTTTGTATATGTTTTCTAATGGTCCTGCATGATGTAATTCCTAGTGGGTATCCAGTGGCAGAGTATAGAATAGCAAGATATCTTCTCTATTTGGCCAAGAACTATCAGATTACTCTCTAGAATGGCCAACCTCATTTAAACCCCTATAATCACCAATTAGGATTCCCATTATTCCTTATCCTCAGAAATATTTGGTGATATCTTGACTTTCTAATTTTTGCTAATAAAGTAACTTCTTATACAGAAGTAGCTTGGAGTTGTTTTAATTTACATTTTTCTACTCACAAGCAACAGGAATTGCCTGAGAGAGTGACCAGATGTTGGATTTCATAGACAGAGGCTTCAAAGTAGCCATTGTATGTTCAAAGAACTAAAGAAAACTGATTAAAGAAGTAAAGAAACATTTGATGACTATCACATCAAACAGAGAACAGCAATAAAGGGATAGATATTGTTAAAAAAAAAAACAAATTCTGGAGGTAAAAAGTACAATAACGGGAATGCAAAACCCACAAAAAGAGCTTAAAAGTAGATCTGAACTAGAAGAAGGATTAGTGAATTTAAAGACATATATGTATATATACATACACACACACACACATACATATATATCTGGCAAAGCTATCTTTAAAAAATTAAGGTGAAATAAGAACATTCCCAATAAAAACTGTTGCTAGTAGACCTGCCTTAAATACTAAAAGAAATTCTTCAAGTTGAAAGAAGTGACCTTGGAGAGTAATCTGAATCCACACACAAAAAAACAAAGAGCACCAGTGAAGGTGATTATGTAACTATAGAAGATATCAAAATACGTATTTCATCTCCATTCTTCTTTTAACTTGTTTAAAAAGTAAGTGTATAAAACAATATGTATATTATGCATTGTTGGGCCTATAGAATGTAACGAATAATAGCACAAAGATGGTGGGTGGGAGCAAATCTGTATTAGACTAAGGAAATGCCTTTGGATGATAACTCAAATCCATAGGAACAAAAAAAGTCAGAAATGACAAATAAGATTTACATTAAAAAGCTATAAATTTATATGGGCTCTCCTTTCTTCCTTTCTTTCAAAAAAGATGTAAAATTATATAAAGTAATAGTTATAACAACACATTGTTGGGTTTATAACATAGATGTCATATATGTAACAATACGACAGAAAGGGGGACAAGGGAATGGAGCTATATAAGAGTAACATTTCTATGTCTAGTGGCATTGTCAGTATAAATCTGAACCTGATTCTAAGTTAAACTGAATACGGTATGCCCTAGAGCAATCAATAGGGAAATTATTTAAAAAATATAGTGAAAAAATAATTAAAGAAATTAAAATACTACATTAAAAATTCACTTAAATAAGGCTTAGAAGCTCACCCCCCCTGTTTTGAGAGAAATCTTCTGCATCCGTGGATGTTTTGTTGCCCTTGTCTAGCTTGGATTAATACTTAGTCTACAGGCACACACCTGATCATCTACATTTGCCCTCTTACAGCACTAAACTATGTTTTCTACCTTCATCTTGCATCTACCTACCACTTCAGCATTTTATTAAAATAATAATAATAATAATAATAATAATAAGGGAGAAATGTGGGATTCACATATAAATCAAGTATAAAAATCAAACGAATAATCATATCTGACTTGATTGTTTATAGTTAGTTCATGATGCGTGATCAAAACTGAAAGTTTCTGTGATATGACTGCCCTTGCACTGTTCACCATGTAAGAACTTATTCACTATGTAAGAACTTGTTCACCATGTAAGAACTTGTTCGTTATGCTTCAGAAGATTGGAGACTGTTGAGAATTAGGCTTGGGGTTGATTAATGATTGTGCATTGAGTCCCCTATACAGAATTTTATTGTTGTTAACAACCATTTGATCAATAAATATGAGAGATGCCCTCTCAAAAAAAAAATTCACTTAAATAAAATTAATAAAAATAAAATTCACTTTAATTAAAGTCAGAGATGGTCAGACTGGAAAAAAAAGAATCGATTGTATCATGGGTACAGGAAACACACTTAAGAATCAAAGATACAAATATATTGAAGGAAAGAAAATGGGGCTGTGGTTTGAATGTTTGATTCCCGCGTATTCATATGTTGAATACCTAATGCCCAAGGTGATGGTATCAGGAGACAGGGCCTTTGGGAGGTGATTAGGTCACTGGGGTGGAGCCCTCAAAATGGGATTAATACCCTTAACCAAAAAGGTCCAGATCAGGAACAAGACAAGGATGTCTTCTCACTGTTTCTGTTCACTATTATACAAGAGGTTATTAGCCATGGCAAACAGTCAGGAAAAAAAAATAAAAGGCCTTCAGATTGGCAAAGAGGAAGTAAAACCATCTATATTTGCAGATGACATGCTCTTGTATATAGAAACTCCTTGGGAATCCACTAAAAAAATAAGTGAATTCAGCAAGGTTGAAGGATACAAGGTCAGTATACGAAAATCAATTGTATTTTTATACACTTTAACAATTAAAAAATGGAATTAAAACAATTCCATTTGCAATAGCACCAAAAAGCATAAAATATTTTGGAACAGATTTAACAAAAGAAGTGCCAAAGTTATTCTCTGCAAATTATAAAACACATTGTTGAAAGAAGTTAGAGAAGATCTAAATAAATGGAAAAACATCCAATGTTTATAGATTGGAAGGCTTAGTGTTAAGATGACAATCCTCCCCATCTTGAACTCCAGGTTCAATGCAATTCTTATTAGGATCCAGATGGCTTCTTTATGGAAACTGACAAAATTCATATGGAATTTCCAGGGGCCCAGATAGCCAAAACAATCTTAAAAAAGAACACAGTTGTAGGACTCACACTTCCCAATTTCAAAACTTACAACAAAGAAACGGTAATCAAGATGGTGTAGTACTAGCATAAGAATAGACAGATCAATAGAATAACATTGAGAGTCCAGAAATAAACCTTATGTCAGCTGATTTTGAATAAGACCACTGTTAAAAGGTGCTAAGATCATTCAATGAGGAAAAACAGTCTTTTCAAGCAAATGGTGTTGGAACAGCTGGCTATCCACATGCAAAAGAATGAAGTTGGACCCCTACCCCATGCCATAAACAAATTAAAACTCAAAATGATCAAAGACCAAATATAAGAGCAAACGCTATAAAACTCTTAGAAGAAATATAGGGGTAAATCTTTACAACCTCATATTTGACAATGGATTCTTAAATATAACACCAAAAGTGTAAGCCACAAAGACAAAAATAAATTAGACTTCAACAAAATGGAAAACTTTTGTACATGACAGGACACTATGAAGAAAGTGAAAAGACAACCCATGGATTGGGAGAAAATATTTGCAGATCACATATCTGATAGGGGACTTATATCTAGAATATATAAAGAATTCTTACAACCCAATAATAAAAAGATATATAATGTAATTTTTTAAGTGAGCAAAACATTTCCAAAAAATACACACAAGAGGCCAAAAGCACATGAAAATATGCTCATTATTAGTCATTAGGGAAATGCAAGTCAAAATGAGATACCACTGCATCCATTAGGATGGCTATAATCAAAAAGTCAAATAATAACAAGTGTTGACAAGGATACAGAGAAATCAGATACCTCATACATTGTTAATGGGAATATAAAATGGTGCAGCCACTTTGGAAACAAATCTGGCAGTTCCTTAAATGGTTAAATATGGACTCACTAAATGACCCAGCAGTTTCACTCCTAGGTATCTACCAAGAGGAATGAAGATATATGTCCATACAAAAGCCTGTGTGTGAAACTTGCTCATAGCAACAGTATTTATAATATCCAGGAGGTGGAAAAAAACCAAATGTTCATCAACTGAAGATTATACAAACATATTGAGGTCTATCCCTACAATGGAATATTATTCAGCCATAAAAAGGAATGAAGTACTGATACCTGCTACCATGTATATGAATCTTAAAAATATTATGCTAAGTGAAAGAAGCCAGTCATAAAAGTCCAATATTGTTATGATTCCATTTATATGAAATGTCCAAAATAGGCAAATCTATAGAGACATAGAGTAGACTAGTGGTTGCCTGGGACCGGGAAGGGGGCAGAGAGGAGGAAGGGGGATAACAGCTAAAGGGGTAATTTTTTTTTTGGAAGTGATGAAAATGTTGTAAAATTGTGGTAATGGCTGCAGAACTCTGTGAATATGCTGAAAACCACTGAATTGTATACTTTAGGTGAATTGTATGGTATGTGAATAAATACCAACAAATACTCAATGAAACTGTTATTAAATAACCACCATTACTGAAAAAGATATGTTAAAATCTACTACGACTGTAGATGGTCTATTGTCCCTACTCCCTCAAATTTTGCTTTTTGTATTTTGAGTACATGCTATTAGGTGCACACAAATTTAAAACTGTGATATCTTCTTAATGAATTGAGCATTTTATAAGTACAAAATGGTTCTCCTTACTTTCAATAGTGCTTTTGTGTTGTAACGTTTGCAGTTTTTATTTACTTTTATTTATTTACACCAGCATTCTTTATTATTTAAAAACAAAAAAAGCAACAATAAAGCTTTTTATACATACATCTTTGTGTACATGAACAGGTACAGCAGTATAGTGAACTCCCTGAGATGCAACTGCTGGGTAAAGGATATGTACAGTTTAAGTCTGATAAAACAACCTGTCCTCCAAAAGAGGCTGCAGCAATTACAACCCACCAAGTGTATCCAAGGGCTTTTACATGGATATTTTTAGAGTTTGTTTTGCTATATTATAAAGGGGACGAATGAGCCCATGCTCAGCTAATTTGTACTAAATTTGCCCATGTGGTGAGCAGTCTCTGGCTGGAAGGAAGTGTTGCTGGGAAGACTCACCTTGCTGATCTCCGTCAGGGACATGGTGATGCTGTAGAGCTGGTTTTTGCTGGTGCAGGCAATCAGGGTCTCCTCTGAGGGGCTGAAGCACATGCAGAGGACATCCTGTTTATCAGACTGACTTGGCTCATTGCTCTGTAGATCCACAGGAATCTGTCCAAGATGCAAGAGAGATGTAAGTACTGTCCCCCCTGTGTCAGTGTGTCTGGTTCTCTCAGATACTTTTAGCTCACAGACTGTCAGAGCAGCACAATTCCTGGGATCCTTCTCAGATGTGGAGAAGGGAGGGCTGAGTCACCTCTGTTTCTGTGGGTTTTGTATTCACCTTTAAGTGATTAGTGGCTGGATAATAAGACAGTGACAGCAATGTAAAAATGATCAGTCTATACACGTCAACTAGAGCTCCCTTCTGAAAACAAGCGCTAGTCTAAATGCAAATTTCCTGTTAGTCTAAATCTTCCCACCTGCTGGAAGCCCAGTGCAGGTGCCCACCTGCACCATGTACACGGGTGTGTACTTCAGGGCAGCAGAGGAGAAGGTGACAGGACAGAGAAAAGGGGAGGGCCACACAGTCCTGCCGGCAGTCTCTAGAGGGCCTGTAGTTCCCAAGCAGTCATTATAAAATTAGATTTCCTCTTCCCTGCTATTGCTCTTCTTCTATTAACAACTTCTTGAAAGGCTGGCCTGTACATCCCATCTCCAATTCCTTACTACCCACTCAGTTTGTCATTCCTTATAATTTGATAAATAAAATTTCCTCCCACTGCATCATTTACTGAAACTCTGCTGTCCTTGTGAACATCAGATATTTCCATATCACTAGAGCCTGAGGCCCCTGCTCAGCCTTCCTCTTCCTGACATTCCTCGAGTCGGTAGCAGTGACCATGGCACTGCCTGCCTGGGGTCCAGGACACTGGGCTCTCCTGCTTCCCTCCCTGCCTGGAGTCCTGTCTTCCTGTATACCCCTAACCCTTCATGTAGTCAATTCCCCCTGCTTGGCCAGGACAGCCAGGGCTCTGGGAAGCCTTCTCTGGGTTGGATGGGCCGATATTCCCTCAGGGGGCCCAGAGCACCAGGGAGTTCCCTCTGCTGTCACATTTATCACACTGTGTAGAGCAGAACGGCAGCCTGCAGACCAATGATCTTGTTCTGCTGCTGTCTCCCAGTGCTTGGAACAGTGCCTGACACACAGCAGGTGCTCAGCGAACGAGTAGGAGTTGTCTTGCTGCCCTCCTCCAGAGATATGAGGTCCTTGGAGAAAGGGGCCGTGTCTGACTCATCTGTCTCAAGCTCCAAGCACAGAATGTGGCCCGTGGTAGGTGAGCAACAGACATTTGCTGAATGATGAGTGAACAGCCACTACTTCTCAGTGTCCTCTGCTGGGCTGTCACCCTGTCTCAGTCTCTTACTTAGGAAATGCTGATTTGTTCTCAGTCCTCTTTGTTTTCCTCTCTCTCTATTTTATCTCAGAGATTTTTACCTAATATGAGGGTTTCAATGAAAACAATAGTAGTGAAAGTAGTTACAATGGCAAGTACTTAAAGTAATGAAAATAAAGCATCAACTCTATGCCAGCCACAAGCTAAGTAAGCACTGTATGTGTACATATTGATCTCACCCCAAAGCCTAAACTACATTTCCTTCTGTTTCACCTCATTCTGGCCTCTGGTCAAATATCAGCTTCCTCAGCAAGGTCTTCCCAGCCACTCTCTATAGCACAGAACCCTCTTTTGCCCCCTGTCCTTTTCCTGGCTTTATTTTCTTTCCAGAGCTCATCCCCATATGACAGTCTGTATGTTTTTTGTTTGCTTCCTTGTTGATTGAGCTCTAAGCGCAGGCTCTTAGTGTATTTGCTTCCCTACTCTATCCCCAGCCCCTAATAGAGCCTGGCACATAGGAAACACTCAATAAATATTTGTTAAGTGAATGAACAAATAAAGGAATGAATTGCATTCTAGGCAAAATAAACTCATAACTCTTCCCCTCAGTCCCCACCCAGTTGCTCTGACTCCCAGTTTTCCATCTCTGGCATCTTTTCCCAGGCATCCAGTCTCCAAGCCGAGGCACCATCTCCGGGAGCTCCTGAGGTCTGGCCTCCCACATCTACTTAGGGAAAGTCGCATAGACTTAACCATCACAAAGGCTCTTTACTTTCCCTCTTTCCTTGCTACTCAACTGCTGTGATCCAAGACTCCACTACTTCTAGGCTTCCAAAACAAAAAAGCCTCTGAACTGATTCCTAACCACGGCAGTAACTACTGCCATTTATTGAGCACCAAGCACAGCACACAGTGATTGTATATAGAGTTATTCTTTTGATAACTACTAGGGATGGGCTATTTTCTCTATCAAGAAACAAAGATTTGCTAGATTCAGCAACTCAGCTCAGGTCGCTCAGCCAGTAAGCGGCAGTCCGGTCTGACTCATTCAGTGTACATGAACAGGTACAGCAGTGCAGTGAACGCCCTGAGATGCAACTGCCGGGTAAGCGATATGTACAATTTAAGGTCTTTGAACCTCAGTTTCCTGATCTATAAAAGGGGTATGACAATAATATGTACTATATAGGCTAAGGCTCAAGTGAGAATATATATAAAGTGCTTAACGCAGTATCTAGTACAAGTATGGTACGTCCCAGTATGTGTGAGATACGACTGTTATTGGTTGTAGTAGAGGTAAGATCGTATTCTTGACCACTTCCCATCCAATGCCTCCAGGTCACCCCCACCACACATCACAGGCAGATGACTTATTTTAAGTGCAGTGCTTCTCCACACAAAACAGCTGCCTGCTGCCTTAACATACACACTCCCCAAGCTGCCATGCGAGACCTTTCACCAGCCTTAGCTCCCATCTTTCCCTTTCAAGTGACTTCAGCCCCTGCCCCTCTCCGCTGGGAAGAGAACATCTCCCCCCCACACCACAGTACCCGCCTCCCCAACCCCCGCCCCCTGTCAGTGCTGTCGTTGCTTCATTTGTTCCTTCCATCTGGAATTCCTAATCTGTTTCTTCCTGTCAAATGTTATCCATCCTCTAAGACCCCTCCTCAAAGATTACTATCAGAGACCTTCCTGGTTTTTCCCCAACTGGATATGATCTCTCTCCACCACAGTTTGTATCACTAATTCCACAAATATTTCCTGAATGCTTGCTATGTGCCAGGTAGTATGTTTGACATTAAACATCTATTTATACCAGATTAATACAATTCTGTGTGAACACTAAGCTTCAAAGAGTAAATATCCTCTCCCAGAATTCAAATCCAGATCTTCCTAATCCTAAACTCCAATTCTACCCACCCATCCTAAAACCTCCCTCAAGACAAATGGCTCAAGTCCCCATTTCTGCTCAGTGCTATGAGCCCCGCTCCTCCCCATCAGACTCCTTATCAGAACTCTGCTGCTGGAGAACAAAAGCCAGTAGGTTTTGCTTCTGCCTCCCCTCCTTACCCTGATTTCCCTGCTCTCACGGTAAAAATCCTTCCCTTCCATCTTCTCAAACAGTAGGACTCTCCCTGGCCCAGCAGAACAGATGAATCCCTTTGAATAGGCTGCAATGGCAAACACCCGGGGCATCATCAGCTGGCTGTGGCTACCGCCCACGGTGACCTGTTCATAGGAAGGGATCGGGGAACTGATGGTCGGAAATTCAATCAGGCTAGAAAAAGAAAATAGCATATAAGGTTTAGAGTCAATTCCAAGAAGATGAATTTGGCTAGGGATGGGAAAGGGCTGACTATGGGCATGGGAGAAATCACCCAGTAAGAGCCTGCTTCCCAAAGCCAAAATGCTCCCCTTTGACCTGGGGATGCTACACAAACTCCAAAGAAATACTGGAAGGCAACACATTCGGCAGGCTCACAACCCTGCAGGGTTGCTATTACTACTCTTGTTATCATTACCATCATCCCCATTTTGTTGTTTAAAAAAAGTGGCTCAGAGAGGGACTGAGTTTTCTAAGTTCATACAAATGGTAAGTGGAATAGCTGAGATTTGAATTCATGTTCCCATTTATTTCCTTCTTCCCTTCCACATAACAAATATTTATTGGAGTTATACTGTGTTAACTCTGTGAAACTATGGCAGATTAGAATGACACAGTTCCTGCTCTCAGACGCTTATAGTCCAGGGGACAGGTGAGAGGCATGGGAGCAGCCAGCAGGCAGGGAACAAGGGTTTCTTGAGGACAGTTACAGAGGAGGTGCACCATCCAAGATGAGCAGAGGCTGAATGATCCAAAGGACAAACGGGAACATGTCAGGTATGTGTGTAGGTCTAGGGGAGTGGGGACAGGGGGAACTACCCATGACCAAGCCCAGAAGCAAAAGTGTGCACAAAGCATGTGTGGTAGACAGAGGCAGGAGCTGATGCTCCGGAACAAGGACATGTCCAGATGGGCCACGGTTCAAGCGTTTGGGCTCTATTTTTTGGAGCCCACTGAGGGATTGTAAACATAGCAAACTGGGGGGCCTAGGGACTTATTAGGAAGCTCTCAACATAATCACGAAAAAAAGTTGCTGTCATTGGCATGGAGAACGGTGAAAATGGTGGGGTGACAGTTACTGAGGAGGAAGAATCTACAGTGCGCTGTGTGGTTACAGGCTCAGGCTCTGGAGTCAGACAGATTTGAGTTTGAATCCTGACTCACCACCTAACAGTGCTGTGATCTTGGATGAGTCACTTAACCTCTTTGAACCTCAGTTTCCTTATCTGTAAAAGGGGCATGATAATAATAAGTACTAAATAGGCTAAGGCTCAAGTGAGAATATATATAAAGTGCTTAATGCAGTATCTAGTACAAGTATGGTACGTTCCAGTATGTGTGAGATATGACTATTATTGGTTGTAGTAGAGGTAAGATCGATCCAAGCCCGCACTGTTCCTCATATGCTTCTGTCAGACTTGCAGATAACATTTCCCTGCACTTCTTTGCTAGTCTGTTGCCTCTGACTGAATTGTAAGGGCCTTGAGGCTTTGTCCCCAGCACCTAGCAAGATGCCTTGCACCCCAAGAGGGCTTGGTGGACATTTATTTAATTGAC
Organism: Manis pentadactyla; assembly: GCF_030020395.1. Classification (NCBI taxonomy): domain Eukaryota; kingdom Metazoa; phylum Chordata; class Mammalia; order Pholidota; family Manidae; genus Manis; species Manis pentadactyla. Next base: position 33,756,687 of record NC_080022.1, on the reverse strand, counting down.
TCAGGAAATTAAGCAGCCACAAGAAAATGTTATTTTTGAAAATCTGTAGTTTTGAAGGCTAGACATATGAAAATACTTATGAAGTCAGGTATAAAAAGCAAAAGAATTGTATCTAGGCTTTGGTCATAACTGTAAAATTTGTGCTTGAATATAGATGAACAGGAGAAAGGCAGAGAGAAAATGAAGAGAGTTGCTTTTAAAGGTAGAGGGCTCCTGAGTGATTTTTAAAGAATGCTGTGTTCCATGTAATGCTATTCGTATGATGAGAATATTTTTACAAAAGAACCAGAGGGGAGCCATTACCTCTCTGATGCCTGGATCTCCTCCAGGTTCTTTGTCTCCCTGGTGGGCTCCCTGACCATTATGCTTGTCTCCCAGCGCTGATCTCCAGATTCAAAGAGGAAGAGCTTGCCTGTATCAGTGCCAACAACAATCCTGTCATCAGACACCCAGGTATGGGCCAGATAGTTCTGGGGTTCTCCTCTCTGAAAATTGGTTTGCTTCAGGGTTCCTTCGGCAAAACGGAGCAGCTTAAATATCCCATTTCCAGTGACACAAACTTGAGTGTTATCCTGGGGATTGAAGCTCACCTGGAAAATGTGAAAGGATAGAAGAAAAGACTTGTAAAACAAATCCTGATGAAATTAATTGCCATTTTATTAATACTTATTCAGGTAGCTCAGAGTTTCCTTTATATATCACTAAATCATATAATTTTGATACCCTATTTGATAAAAGCACAGATCTATATTCATTATATTTGTAGAGCCCATGAGTCTAAAACTAGGAAACCTGCAGAAGACATTTTACAAAGGCCAAGAAATAGGATGAGCAGGTCTTGATAATAGCCCAAACTCTGCCAACAAAATTGAATGAAGGCTCAGCTAGAAACACAGAAAAATGAGTGTCTGGCAGGTTAATGTGTCCTGTCCAGGGTAAAGAAACCACATGTCAGTGACTGCAATGCGGGCTCCTACCAACTGAGCTCCCTTCATCTGTACCCTCATCCCAATGTATAGTGACAGGCAGTCAACCTGCCACCCCCATGAGATGCAACTTGAGGGGATGTGACTTTTTCATCTCTGTATTCCCAGTGCTGGGTACTTGTGGGCATCTAATACATGTTTATGTACTGGAGAGGAGGCACCCTCTGCTCTGAACAAGGGTGCAGCATCAGGCCTCACCATGGCCTAGATGAAATAATCTTCCAGCTCTCCCTGCCTTTGGTCTGATTCTGTGATCACCAAGCAACCTTACGATTACAAATTTCACCTCCCAAGTTCTCTATTACCAGGGAGGAAATACAGTGGATAAATGATGTGAGCGTTCTGGTTGTGACGTGCTGGTTTATACACCAGCCCCTCACGAAAATAACTGAGTGTATGCCTGAGACGCCAACTAGCTAATACCTCTGAAGATGAGCAGACCTGAGTTCTTGAACTTGTAAAACTGACTCCTTGATCTTAGAGGGGGGTGACTGTGCCAAGAGAAAACCTCCTGGAGACTCACTGCCTAAGCAGTCAGTCAGCCTCCTCATGGGTCTTCATTTTGCCCTCAAGCCACAACAGAAGATGCCAGGACCAGGGACAGAAAGTGAGTTGTATCAATCCACTGGAGGGCCTGACCTGTGAAAGCCATCTGGGCCAGGTAAAGAAGAGGGGTGCTGTGATCTTGGGTGACTGACTTAACCTCTGGGAACCCCAGTCCCCTCATCAGTAAAATAGGGATAATTATGCATACCAGATCTGTTGTGTGACTAAATTAAAAAACACATATTAAGAAATTGGCACTGGTCCTGCAACAAGGAAAGCATTTGATAAAAGATAGCGCTTACTGTTTTTTATAATTTGCACATTACTTGGTTGCTGGGAGGTACCTGGTAGACTGCATTGTTCTGAGTGTCGGTTCTAAAGATGGCCATTACTTTCTGCTTTTCCCACAGCCAATAGACAAGATTTGACTCTGGAGGTGATGTCTGAGTCAACAGATATTTGGAGTCTGGAGAGAAAGCCATGCTAATAAATCTCTGAACTGGGAAATCAAAATTATTAAGGATTTTGTGCTTCCGGCAAGGAATGGATGACAGTTCGTAAATGGTGATGACGGGTTTTTCTTGCACGGTCTCAGAAATAGCGAGGTATCGCCGATTGGGACTGATGGACAAGGCCAGCATGCCCTGACTCTTTTCTGAGCCTGCAAACAGAGGGAAAGATGATAATGAGGGCAGGCCATGCTTTCACCAAGATTCAACATGAATAGCAGTGGCAGTGCTGACTCAATGGGAGAAGGACACAAACAGGTCACTGGCTAGCCCTGCAGTCCCTTAGTACAACTATGTCTGGGTATTATGAAAATGACTAGGACAGACACCTCACTGAGGCCTGGGGGGCATGGTGGGTGAACTACAAGCAGTGGGATATTGCTGGAGCATCACATGTGATCCATGGGTGATCAAAGGTGGGTTTGGAGGGCTGGAATAGGGTCAGATCATAAAGGCTTTTATGCCATGAGCAGCCACTACTCGATACTGTTCCTCTAATTTCAAGGCTGGGATGCTAAGTGCTGGATTACTCAGCTTCCTTTGCAGTTAGCTATCTATGTGACATTCTGGCCTTGAGACACATGCAGAAGTCTGCTGGATTGGCTTTATGGTAAAGCTTGTGCTTTCTTGAAAACCAGAGACAAATGATTCTATCCCCTTTTCCTGGAAGATAGAGGTAATATCTGGAGATACAGCACTCATCATGTAACCATGAGGTAACAAAGCATGAGAATAAAAATTGTGGTCTAGAAAGCAAAGGCTGAGGCAACAATTAGAGTGCAAATACTTTATTTGAGTAATAGATACTTTATTGTATTTGTTAAATGCATTCAGGGCCATAGTATGATTTTCATGGGACCTACCTAGGTAATTTTGTTTTCATGGGCTCCTTTTCCAATTACAAAATGGTAAAATTATATTTTATGACTGCATTAGTATAAAAAGGAATATAATCCAGGCTGAATTCATTATTATATATTCATTATTATTATATTCATTTTCCCCCAATTTAAAAATAGATTAAAATTAAAATATTTTCTTGGGGCCCTAAAGTATTGTAGGCTTTTGGCTCTGTGCCTGCTGCACCTCATGGATAAGTCTGCCCCGATACACTCCCGGGACAGGGAGGGTGAGGAGGGCAGGGGAAGATGTGCTAGAAAGTGATGCAATGGGCGCATGCTGCTGCTTCACAACAGGCTGCAGCCAGTCCAAAGCACGGGGGACTTCTCTGGAAGAGCTGCAGGGAGTAATCGTGTCTCAGAGAAGAAGCCAAGTTTTGGGACACCGAGAGCCTTGCACGAGAGTTTGGACTTTACCAGGGAGGCAAATGGGAAGCCACTGAGAAATTTTAGGAAGGGTCAGGTGTGGGTTGCAGAAAGATCCCTCTGGCAACCATAAGGAATGGAATCCTGGGTGGAAGGAAACCAGTCATCAGGTTATTCCAAAAACAGGGATGTTAGCAACGAGCAATATGAAGGCAGTAGGGGCAATGGGAAGGCGAGATTAGAGAAAGGCCAGGAGGTAAAGCCAGCAGGATGCACTGATTGCGTGTGGGTGGGAGGGAGAGAAAGGAGCAATAAATGACATTGAGGGGTCTGGTTTGGGTGACACCTGGGATGGCACACAGGCTGAGGCAGTTATCTAACTAGCTGTCCCAGCACTGGTTACTAATGCCGCCTTTATGATACAGTAAGTTCACTTACACACATGAGTGGGCTATTTATGCCAGGGCCACATTCTTTTTGTAATCATAGCTGCATACTGCACTTGCTTATTTGGCCAGGCAGAGTCTTAAGGAACGAGAGGGAGAAAAACAGGGAATAACGAATTGAATTTTAGATATATTGTGTGTGAGGTACATACTGTGAAACATTCAGGTTAAAAGGACCAGCAGACAATTACACATGATTTTAAAGCCTGGGGAGAGGGCGGGGCTGAAAATACGGATTTGGGGTAAAAGTCACAGTGGGAAGTTAAAACTGAGCATAGATGAGATGGTCTGGAGGAGGCAAAGGAAAACCTCTCACTGTCTCCTGTGCTTTTGTCCTTCCCATTTACAGGTATCCCCTGCGTGTCAAAAGACTGTGTTACACCACTTTGCTTTTAGAAAAGACCCACATTAGTACCCTTTTCCAGTACTCAAAAGAAATCTCAAAAGGATTTTCATTTTAATGGGAAGTGAAAATAGTGTTCAGCGTTTGTTTTGCAGCAAGCCATTATGGAGGCGGCAGGCACCCTGAGCAGTGAGCGTGGCACCACCAAGCTCCTTCCCCCAGAACTACACTCAGCGTGTCAGCATCAGGCAGGGTAGCTCTGAACCTAGGAGCGCCTGTGCCTTATCTCATTTGTGCATCCCATAACAAGATGTGTCCTAAGGTATCACAAAAGCATAAGAGTGGCTATTTTTTTCCAACTTTGAAAGCTCAAAAGATTTTCCCTATAAATAAATGGTAATTGCTTCTTTGCTCTATGCCATTTCAGCTTATGAAAGGTTTCATGGGAATGCTCTTTCAGGGAGCAGGGGAAACATGTGCATAGTCTTGCTCATTTGAATACACACTTGTGTCCCCTACAAGACTGAGTGCTCCTAGACGGCAAGGGCCATGGCTTTCTTGCTTATTCACTCATTCGCTCAGCAGGACATGACACCTAATGGGTGCTTAATATATGTTGACTGATTGCAGAATTTGCAAAATACTTTCACATTGTTTCAGTCCAGTTGATGACTGGCTCGTCCTTGAAATATTTCACCTCTTCTATATATTTCTTCCTATCCTTTTGGCAACTCCCCCGAAGTCTCTTTGGCTGGCTCTCCTCATTTCCCCAGCACTAAATGTAGGAGTGCCTCAGAGCTCATTCTTTAGGCTGCTTCTTTGAGATAGTCTCTCCCCGGGAACCTAATCCATTTGAATGACTTTATGTTTCACCTGTATGCTGATGGCCCTCAAATTTCTATCACCAGCCGGGACCTCTCTCCCCTGAAGCCAGACCTGAAGTCAAACTGCTTACCTAAGCTCTCCACCTGCATGCCTAGTAGACATCTCAATCTTATCGTGTCAAAAACTAAGCTCCTGATGCTTTCCACAAAACCTGCTCCTTCTTCAGTCTTTTCTCTCAGTTATCAGTAACTCCATCCTTCTGGATGCTCAGGCAAAAATTTTGCTTCTTTTCCTCTTCTACCCTACATCAGGTATATGAGGAAATCTGTCACCTAAAACTTCAAAATATATCTAGGATTTGATTTCTTCTCACCACAACTATTGCCTGCCACCACCCTGCTCTAAACCATTTTCTCTCACTTGGTCTCCTGCTTTCTCCCTTGCCCCTCCTTAAATCTATTCTCTATACATAGCCAGAATGAACTTGTTAAAACCTAAGTCAGATCATGTTACTGTGCTCAGAAACACTCCATGGCTTCTTACTTCACTCAGAGTAAGAGATTTTGACTTACCAAGCCCTGTTACTTCTGTCTCTGACTCTTGCTCCCTAATCCTCTGTTCCACCCCAGTCACACTGGCCTCCGTGCTATTCCCCTAACACACTAAGCACCCTCTTAGGTCAGAGTCTAAAGGTTGAGAGGCAGAAGTATAAAGCATAAAAGAGATAATTAGGAGAATATATTAATCATCTTGGGATAGGGAACAATATCTTAACAAGACACAAAAAGGCAAAGGTTGGTAAGTTTGACTTCATTAAAACTAAGAACTTCTGTCCATCAAGATGCCATAATGAGGGAGAAAATATAAGCTCTAAACTTGGAGAAATTTTATGCAGAATAAAGTGTGCCCATAAATCAGTAAGAAAATTACCAAAAAAACCACACCACAAAACCATTGGAAAATGGGTTATAGACTTGAATAAGGCATTTCACCGAAGACTAAATAGGAACAGGCCATAAATGTAGGAAAAAATATTCATCTTCATTAGTAACAGAGAAATGCACACTAAAACCACAATAAGATACTCTTTCTAAACCACTAGATTGGCAAAAAATTAGGAAGCTGGACAATACCAAGGGTTGGTGAGGCTGTGAAGAGTGGCAACTTTTGTGCACTCCTAGTGGGAGTGTAAATTGGTACCAAATTACTCGGTAATTTTAGTCCTGGCTGTATAACTTCTGCAGAAGTGGATGAGCTTACATGAATGCAAGAAGGTTTATAGTGGCATAGTTGGCAATAGCAAAAAACTGCTGTTTCTCAAATGCCCATTAACATTAGAATGGATGAATGTATTTGAGACATTAGATTCATATGATGGAATACTAAACAGCAATAAAATGAACTTGGTTAATATGTACCAAGATGCAGGAATCTCAAAAGCATGGTGTTGAACAAAAGATGCAAGTCAGCCTACATATACTATGATTACACTTATATAGTTGTAATATGTTGGTAAGTATAAGAAGTTGGTAAACAGCAAAAACAAAACTGTATCTTACATAAGGCCCCACATATCAATGGTAAACTATATAGAGAAATAAGAGAATAATTGTAAAGTCCAGGATGGGGTATGAGTATGTGTGTTTGAGAATGCAATCAGGGAGAAATACCGGCACTGCTATGTTCTATATTCTGTTCTGACTGGTGGTTTCACATATGAAGATCTTCATTTTATTACAGTTCTTGAAATATTAAATATATGTAGTGTACGATCTTTTATATGCATGTCATAACAAAGCATGTTGAATGCAAACGCACGTGGCAAAAGAGAATAAAGTGATAGTATAGAAATCATATATATCACTGACTGGACAAAAGTGAACAAAAACAAATGTATTATAATAATATATTTGTATATATTCTTATATAATGTATTATATAATAATATAATATACAAATGGTGATTTGTGACTTGGGATAAAATCTCCAGTGTATTCATCATTCATGGCATCAAAAGGTGCTGTAATGAAGGTGGTGCACTCCGAAAAACTCAAACAGTGGCTCTGGGGCTGAGAAAGACAATGATATTGAAGATGCATGAAAAGAGACTCTTTACAATAATTCTTTTCATTAAATCACAGTGAAAAAAAGTACTTTTAAGTGAACATTTTACATATGATTTTTAGCGATGCATATGTGATTAATATATATATTAGACAATGCAACTAGACATGTATTTCTTCTACATTTCTGTAAGAATATTCAAGTAGGCCAAAAATTTTTCCTTCCATTCACCGTGTTGGAATTATGTGGTTATATTTGGGCACATACGGGTTAATCTGTCAAGATGTAAAGGGTTTTACCTGGAATGAATTTTTGCCATTTCCGATCCACATTATACTTCACACAGTGATTTCCTGAAGGAAATATAATGATGTGTTCATCGAAGAATAGGATACTGTTGGCCACCTGAGATCGAAGGCCAAAAACATGCACCGACTGCGCTACCACGGTCGACATCGTGCCGGGCAGAAGAGCTCTGCGAAGACGGAACCAGTGGGTGAGCGCGGATAAGCACGCCTCCCCGCCCCGCCCAGGGCCCGCCCCCGGAGCCCCCACCACCGCGGCTCCCTCTTCTCCCCCTTCCTTTGCTCCCTCACGGCTTCCAGCTCCTCCGGACAACCCCCAGAAACCCCCTCCCACCTTTTGCTTCTTCTCTCCTGGTCTCCAGACCACGCACGTATCCAGGAGGAGTAAACCCTACGGAACCGGCGCACCGCCGCACTTTCAAACGCCGAGCGGTTCCTATAGTAACTGAAAACCGGAAGTGTGGTTCTGCTGCCGGAAGCGGAAGTCCCATCAGAAAGTTCAGCCGCTGCGGTGAGTAGCTGGTGCTGGGGTTTCGAGCTCACTTGGTGGTGCGGCGTGGAATTGGGGCTGAAAGCGAGTGGGCCTGAAGGCAGGCCGCAGCGGAGGAAGGCGCTCTTTTCCAGCCACGCGGGCCTTGGGTCGCTCGGCTCCCTAGGGTAGGCGTCTGCCTGCGCGCTGCGAGATGGACACTCCCCCGCTTTCAGGTTCGGACTCAGATTCTGATGACTCTCTTGTTACAGATAGAGAGGTAGGTGTCAGTCGAGCTCGTGGGGCTGGCGCGATAGAGGAAGTCTCACTCCCTCGCTATTGACCACTGATTGTGTCCTGCAGTTGCACGATGCGTTTTCCCGAGGGCTCCTGAAGCCAGGCCTCAATGTGGTGCTAGAGGGGCCGAAGAAGGCTGTAAACAACGTGGTGAGCTCGGACGCCTGGTCGCGGGTGCTCGGACGTGGGATGGGCACGAGGCACTGGTGTGCTTGGGAGACTGAGTTCTCGTCCCTGGAAAGACGCCACCTGGGCATTGCCAAGAGTCACACTTACCTATCCGGGAATTGGGGTTAACGTTTTTATCTGTTGACTTATTCCTTTCTTGTGAGCTCAGTGTCTGAATTTTCTAGAATGGTCTGAAGCAGTGTTTGGCAGAATTCAAGAGGGATCTGGAATGGATTGAAAGGCTTGATGTGACCCTGGGTCCTGTGCCAGAAATAAGTGGACCTCAGTCGACGACTCAGAACAAGGATAAGAAAGCTGTTGATCCAGAAGATGACTTCCAGCGGGAGATGAGCTTGTATGTTTGCTTTCAAATGTGGGAGAAGTTGTAGGTCCCTGTGCTAGAGAGTGGGGAGTAGTGGGCCCATACTCTTCAGAAGTTATCTTAAACTTGGGGGTAAGGAGGAAGACTCTTTAGACTAAAAAGGAGATTTTCCCTGGCTGAGAGAAGAGCCCCTTGGTACACCAGTCACAGTTCAGTCCAGTTTATTTTTAAATTTTATTTTGAAATACTCAGTTTTAAAGTTTTTTTGTGTATTTAGTTATTGGAACAAAAATTTGCTTATGGAAAGTTCCTAATGATTTTTTTTTAATGGCTATATAAGAGTTCATACTTGGTATTTGTAAGATAATGGGTACTTCTAAAGTGGTCATTCTCTTAAACTAATTTATTTTGAGCAATACCCCTCCCCCCCTTTAAAAAATGTGCACAGCTAAATGTCTCCTAGATACCAAGTAAATGAGGTCTTATTACAGTTTTTGTTTCTGCTGGTGGAAGTCAGATATTGAGAGTTCTTCTGACCTTGTGAGAAGGAATGTAAAACTTTGCTCCTTTAGCTTACTTCACGCTGTCCTACGTCCTTAGCTACCGTCAGGCTCAGGCCGCAGTGCTTGCAGTATTACCCCGCCTCCATCAGCTCAAAATCCCTACCAAGAGGCCCACTGATTATTTTGCCGAGATGGCCAAGTCTGATCAGCAGATGCAAAAGGTAAGAAACAGAATTTTCTCTGGAAAGCCGAGGGTTTGTATTGAGGACTTATGGCTTATCTCCTATAATGCTTAAAAAGGGACTTGGTTGTCAGAGGACAATTATTATCTCAATTATCTACTTCAGACTCATGCATCTGCTAATTAGATAAATATAGGGATGACTTTTTCCTAATTAAAACAATTAAGGGGAAGACAGGTACTATAATGAGAGTGTGGTCCCCAAAGTACAGATGACCTTTTGCATTTCTTAGCTGGCATGGTCATGATGTGGTGTGTAGAAAAACAACCAGTTCTTGTCCTGACATTGCCAGGCAACAGTGCTGTAACTTGTAGATTGTTCCTTTTCTCTGGGCCTTAGTTTTGTAAAATGAGGGATTAACATATAGCTCAGATGTAGTATAGTTTAAAATTAAGTAGGAGTGGTTCTCTTTTAATTTGGAAGGAGGAGAAAATACTGCCAAAGTCTAATACAAGATCTATTTAAATAGTTCCCTTGGCTCTCAAGCTGGCGTTAGGGAGCTTTTGTCTCAGTAGTACTTAGGAAACTATCTAGAGATGAGCCTAGACATATCTGTGTACATTCACATTGACAGCTTTTTCTTTAACTGGAATGTGTATGTTTGATGGAAAAGGCTAGGCACCTGTTACCTATTTGAGTTTTTAATGTTTATGTTGTATATTGGAGAAGGGAAATGAAGCTGCATACTGGTCTAACCTCAGTCTGTGCACAGCAGGGATGGGAAAAGGTAGTTTCAACTGGGAAAACTAGTGGAACAAACAGCACGCCAGGAGTGGGAAGGTAGCTTTCAAGTCCTAGCTCCACCACTTAGATATATATTAAGGATGACTTTTTAGCAAAGAAGGGGAGAATACTATAAGAAGTGTGGTCCTCAAGGTACAGTTGGCTCCACCCTGATACTTTTGGTATCTTGGACAAAGTGCTCAGCATTTGGGCCTCGCTGTTTTTATGTGTAAAACACAGGGCTCAGAATAGATGATTTACAAGGGGCCTTTGAACTTCACAGTTTGCAGAGCTAGGAATATCTCTTTCCTGCTCCAGTGTGCCCTAGTTAGTGGTCATCCCAGATTCAAATAATAAGCTGACAAAATTTGGTGTTTTAGATTCGACAGAAGCTACAGGCCAAACAGGCTGCCATGGAGAAGTCTGAAAAGGCTAAACAGCTGCGAGCACTTAGGAAGTACGGAAAGAAGGTGAGAAGGAAAATGCCTGGGAATAGAATGAGCCGACTTTGTTTGCCAGGCTGGATTGCCATGGTCTGATGCGGTTCTGTGCCCAAGGTCTGTTCCATCATGTGTCTTTTTTCTTGCTGTGGGGCTTGTGTAGTAGTATCGATGAGCACAGTCTTTGCTTGGCACCAGTGTGTCCCCAGCAGTAGTGTGGTATCTGAGCCAGTCATTTACCTCTCTAGGCTTCAGTTTGCCCATCTATATAGTGCTGGGTTGGGTCCAAACCTGACCTCAGGGCAAAATCACCCCAGGGAAATTTTTCAAAACAGATTTTTAGGCTTTAGTATCTCTAGGAATCTGTGTATGTTTCTTCCCTTCCCCCAGAGTTTCTCAGATAATTCCAGTATACGTCCTAGCTTGAGAATCACTGACCTAGATAATTAAAGTCTTTGAAAGAATCATATTATTGACAAGGACTGTATTAAGTCTTTAAGGAATAATCTCATATCCAATTTTAGACAAAAAAATGGCACCTGTGTGTTTGGGCTATGAAAGTCTGAGTTCTAATGTAACACCAGAGCAGCCATACCATGAAAACTTTTCTTGTTTTTTCTTCTTTATTTCATGGTCACCTGAGAAAGCAGATGACAGGAATTAAAGTTAGGGTTGTGGGAAGAAATGAGTGTGAGGAAGATCAGCACGAGTGTTAAAAGTTTGTCAGCATTTTGGACATAAGCACTTGTGATCTGGGGTGCTGAGCTGCTGTCCACATTTGCAGTCATTTCACTGAGAGCATCTCAGTGGAGGCAGAGTGGATTAGTGCCCTGTCCTCTGCAGAAGGGCTGCTGTAGCTTTATTGGATTGATTGGTGGATGGCTGAGATCAATTCAAAGACATGGGCAATTGGTTTAGCATAATTTATCAGAAAAAGAAAAATTCATCTGGGCTTGTTAGCTCACTATTTCTAATTTGAGGAAGCCTCAAGGCAGTGGTTCTCACCTGGGGGCAATTTTGTTTACCAGGGAACATCCGACAATGGAGACATTCTTTTTTGTCACATCATGGCGGGGAGTGTGTACTGGCATCTAGCGAGTAGAGGGCAGGGAGGCTGGCAAACTACCTGCGAAGCACAGCACAGGCTTATCATGTCCAAGCAGTTGGTAGGGTTGAGACTGAGAAATCCTGCCTCAAAGTATAAGCATCTCCTTTTGTCCTTAAAGCTTTTTGTATTTTTGGGGGGAGATTGTTTTTTCTGTTAGTACTTTCATACCTAGTAACAGTAGGCTAAGTATTTAATTGGCCCAAGTATAATTAATGGGGAGAATTGGATGTAGACCTAAACATGATTTGCTATGGTTTTGCAGGCAGGGTTGTGTAATGCGTTAAGAGTACAGGCTACCTGGGAGTGAATTTCTGCTCCTCACTTTCTCCCTGTGTGACTCGGACTGTTGTCAGGTCAGGGGTCCCGGATGGTGAGGACGGCGATGCCACCCCAAAAGCAGGCACCAGAGACGAGGCTCATGGCGCAGGTCTAATTTTTTGAGGCAGGGTTGCAGCTTATATAGTGGGCTCCTTCCTGGTTCTTGGAACTACACCATTCAGGCAGCCTCCAATCACAGCGGCACTAGCTAACTGTGCTATGGGGGAATAGGGTAGGAGAGGGCAGGTCTCTGTGCTCAGAGCTTGTCTTCCAGGTACACAGTGTGCTGTGACCTACTCCGGTGAGGTGGGTGTTCCCAACCAGTGGGCCTTGGGGCAGGGGAGCTCAGTAGTTCTGGTCTCTACCCATGCCAGGTCCCACTGGTACCTTCACCGTTTTTGTCTGGGCATAGCTCTGTTCTCAGGCGTCCCTGAGGAAGGCTACGAAGGCAGCTGCTGCTCATTGTCTACCCACATCGGACAAGTTACTTAACCACTCTGTGCTTCAGTTTCAGGGGTGATAAGAATTTCTGTTCACTGGGTTGTTGAGAAGATACCCTGAGAATACCTAGAGCCTCAGCATAGCTTTGGCACGGCTTTAACATTCAGTGGTGCGGGTGGTATCACAGACCTGTTACTGAGAGAATGTAGATGCTGGCAGTGATATTTTAGGATGGGATTAAATGTGTGTATCTGCATTCCAGGTGCAAACAGAAGTTCTCCAGAAGAGGCAGCGGGAGAAAACACATATGATGAACACCATTAAGAAATACCAGAAAGGTCAGTATCTCTCTCCTAAAGATAGCGAGGAGCAGGGCTACCTGCTAATTCTAACACCTAGTGCTCTGGAGCCTTGATGGATTTGGCACTATTGGACTTCAGGCTTGGGAATGGTGCCGGGAGCGAGAAGTGCATCTTAAAATCAATTCAGTAAGGAGCAACCTTCTTTTGAAATTTAAGCTTTTAAAATGCAATGGCACTGATCAAAGTACTTCTTCACTCTAGGCTTCTCTGATAAACTGGATTTCCTTGAGGGAACTCAGAAACCTGGTGCACGGGCCACAAAGGAAGGAGCTAAAGGCCAGCAAATGAGAAAGGGGTACGAAGTGTTTTTCTTTTGTTTAGTGGTGTGTCCTGGGCAAGCAGTTGACCAGTATGGGATGGAAGGACCTCCCCAAGGAGCAGCTGCAGAGCTGAGAGCGTGATGCCGCCTGCCACAAAGGCTGACATGATGGGTCCTTTAGCCATTTCAGCCTTTGACAATTAAAGTGAGGTGATTTAAAGATTTGGCACATTTTAGTGAATGCTCAGTAAAAGTCGATTCCTCATCTCTCAGTGTAATGGTTAAGATACAGAACTAGGGTTCTGATCTGGACCCTGCCACTCATAGGATGGTAGCTTTAAGCAAGTTGTATCACCTCCCTAAATGTTAATTTCTTTGTCTATGAAAAAGAAAATTTTATGTGCCTCATAGTATTATGAAGATTAAAAGGGATAAGGTTGGATATTATTGTTCCTCTTTTTGGTTCACCTTTATGCATTCCTAGATACCAGACCTGGGGGGCAGTGAGAAATTTCTGTATAATACAGTAGGTGCTGTGATAGAGGCATTTAGACAATAGTTTAGAAGCACATTTTAGAAATGTCTGACATAGTCTGGGGATGGCTTCCTTGAGGAGGATCCTACCTGAGTTTAGATCTGAAGGATGAGTAAGAACCAGAACAGGAGACACGCAGGTTTGGGGAAGAAGGAACACAAATGAGCAAAAGCATGGAGAGGAGAATGGCAGGCTTATATGTGAGGAACAGCAAGCCTTTGTCTGGGAATATGGTGTGAGCCAGGGAGTGGTGAGGTGTAGCTGGAGGGTGACCTGGGCTGAGTTACAAAGGCAGCGTTTCTTTGCCTCTTTGAGAAGCCTGGGCTCTGTCCAGTGGGTAGTGGGGAGACGCTGATGGGCTTTACTCAAAATCACGAGCAGGTCATGCTTGTGTTTGTAAAAAATAAGTTGTATGTGTGTAAATGATGGACTTGAGGGAGGCAGGGAAATTGATGTGGGAGCTATTATAGAGTCCAGAAGCTATTATAATGACCTGGAAGTGGTAAAGGAGGTAGAGAAGAAAAAAATGAAGAAATTAAGTGGTAAAATTAGCAGGGCTCAGTAATTGAGAGCTGTAGAGATATTAAGGGGTGTAGTACCACCAACCTCCAGTTAGGGTGTATGTATATATATATATATATATATATATATAGGAGGTGAAACCAGTCTAGAAGAGAGATGACATGTGATTTAGGATATTCTGAGTTTGAGATTGCTGTGGGTTGACCAGTTTTAAAGTTACATTTGAATGTCAACTGCATGTAATATTCTTGAGAGGAATAGAAACAACTGGGGATGATACAGCAAAATTTAGTTAAAATAGAAAGCTTTACAAAGATAAGTGGTGAGCCACAAGATGTATGTGGATCCTTTCCTTGTTCTTGCTTTCTTTCCTGGCTCTTAAAACCATAAATAGATGAGCTTGCCTGGGGAGTTTGTAGAGTAAGGATGTAGGGCCAAGGATGAGATTCTGGGTAACAGTAGTGCCTAAGGGGCTTTGCTTAAAGACCAGCTGAGGGTATTGTTGGCCTTAGGACTCATTAGGATTTGCAGTGCACAGGTAACCTGTGAACTGGCTTTATTCCAGGCCCAATGCCAAACGACGCTATAAAAACCAAAAGTTTGGTTTTGGGGGAAAGAAGAAAGGCTCCAAGTGGAACACTCGTGAGAGCTATGATGATGTATCCAGCTTCCGGGCCAAGACAGCTCATGGCAAGGGCCTCAAGAGGCCTGGAAAGAAAGGATCAAATGTAAGTGAGCCAGGGGGTCAGGTGAGGGGCCAGATCAGCCTCCTCTCCCACCCACCCCTACCTGCCCCCTTTCTTTCCCTGTGTATCCTGACCCTGTGGCAGAAGGCCAGGCAGCTGTGTGACCACATGTGGTATTTCTTTTTCTGTAGAAGAGACCTGGAAAACGAACAAGAGAGAAAATGAAGAGCAGAACACGCTAAGCAGCATCTCTGTATAAAGAACCAAGAGAAAGGAATGAAGGGTTGGGATTTCATAATGCAATTGGATCCATTCTGTTGATTTATTTTTGCAAGAAATTTTTCAATAAACTAAGGAAAAATGTTCAAAGAGACATCTACTCTTGGTTAAAAACCAAAAACTGAAAGATTTAGGAGTTACTTCTACATGTTAAATAGTACTGCTATTTATTGATGGTAATTTAGACTCTGAGTCCAGATTGCCTTCCTTATGATAGATGAAGATTTAATTTATATGTGCTCCCCCTTAGTTTCTCTTCTCTTTATTCCAGAGCTATATCATGATCTTAGGTAAATCAGTAATCAGTATTTATATCATTATGATTGTTTAAATACCAATTAGAGCTAGATGTACTATGACAAAATTTCCTTTGTGGTTCTTCCTTGAGGTAATTATCACCCTACAGTTTTCTTTGTGCCTGATTTTCCTTCTATGTCTTTTTTTCTTATATGCTTCGTCACTTTATCCATCTTGTAATTTTCCTGTCATAGCTGTCACCCTGTCTCTTCTAGACCATCTACATTGAATCCACTATTTCCTGGGTCCCGTATTTTCCTTTCTTAGTTTTAAATCTTTTGTACACCATTTTCTAGTACCTTCATGGGAAAGAACATGGAGGTGAATGTTTCTCTCCTGCATTTTTGCAGTTACCTTTAGTCTGGCTGGTGTGAATTTTCTGGCGAATGTTGCCAGCACCACTTTGTCTTGCGGGCTCTTGGGCTGCCGTTGAGAAGTTGATGCCACTCTAGTTCTGTTTTTCCTCTGGAAACTCCTCTTTTCCCAGTGATCTGAAATGTCATGATGACATGCCTTCATGTGGGCCGGTGTTCATTCTTTGAGTAGGGTATTTGGAAAGATTCAGGTTCTTTAGTTCTGGGAAATTATATTTGATAATCTCCTTCCTATTTTCTTTGTTCTAACTCTGGAATTCCTGTTAGTCACATTTTGAACATCTGATGATGATCTTCTAAATTTGTATTTTAGTTCTACTTTGGAAAGATTTCTTTGATTCTTTTTTCTGATCATTTTATTAAATATTTATTTTGGCTTTCATTTTTTATTTTATCCCCCAAGAGTTCTTTATTCTCTAAATGTTACTTTTCCATAGCATAGCACTCTTACTCTATAGAAGTAGTATCTCATCATGTCTATCAGAATATGAATTATAGTTTGGGTTTTTTTAAAGAGTTTTCTTCTGTTTCCTCATTCTGTTCTCTGCAGTTTCTCCCCTGCCATTCTGAGCTCCCTTTTTCACGTTGAGCCACGTGGAAGTTCAGTGCATGGACTGTGGGGCCATACTGCTGGATTTGACTCTGGCTCTCGGCTTATTTACTCTTTAACTTCAGCAAGTTCATTTTCCTTGCTTTGTAATCTCTATACAGGCATGATAATAGTCCTACCAAATAGGTTCCTGTCAGCATTGAGTTAATGTGTGTGAAATGCTTAGAATATTGCCTGCCTTATAATAATATATATGTGCTTAGGATTATTTTGATGGGGTGGCTTTCTTTGATGTCTGATGAGCCTTGGTGGTACATATTTGAGAGGTACTCAAGTGCTGGCTGGAAGCCACATGTTCAAAGGTTGAATGTGGGTGGGTAGGCCACGTTGCATGTTGGTTAATAGTCAGTTTACCTGCCCTTCCTCTCTCCATTCCAGTTTAGAAATTTTACTTTAAAGAAGCTAGAAATATTTGGGAACTATATATTCCTAAGCAGAAAAAATAGTTTATTTTCACAGTTTCCTTTCTTGTGGCATCATTGGTACATAAAAAAGGATGTTTCTTGTTTCCTGAGTGAGTTTCTAGTACAAAGAGAATGCAGTTTTTGTAAACTAATTGTAATTAACAAAATTATGAGCAAACTCATGTTTTCAGAAGACCAAAAAGTATTTTATCCTGACCTATTTTTTAATAATCTATACAATATAAGTGAATGAGTAGTACATAATAATTCAAATAAGGAGCCTCAGAATCGGAGACTTTTAATTGGAACAGATTGAGGGTTTTAAAAACAGAGGTTCACAGCAGTTCACACGGGTATGACAAAAGTAAGTTATTAAAAAGGATTTGAAAACTACCTTTTTCCTCTTTTTTGTATAGCAAACAGAATCACTGTCCTTAATTTCAGAGATACACTTCATAGAACCCACATCATTTCCCCTCCCATTCTAGCCCTCAAAGTGTAATCAGGTTGTAGGCAGCATTGTCCATCACACCGCTTTAAAATGCAATTCCATCCACTGAAAGATGGAACCTAGCAGCTCCCTGCACTGAGTATAAGCTGTTCTTGCTTTGCATAGTTCCAGTCTGCATGGATCTCAGTTTTCAAGGTGCCATTAAGTAATAGCAATTTCTCAACTCTGTTTACATTTCAGTTACCAAAGTATTGTATTTTTAACCGAGTAATTGCAGAAAGCAGAAACTTTGCTGCTAGCCTTTTCATCCACAAATCAATATGTAACAGATGCATAATGATTAGTGACCAGCCATCACTTTGAAAGTCTGTGGGTGCCAGGTGCTGGGTCACCATGTCTGTTCACGCACAGATGGCAGAGTGTGGTTGTGTTGCTTCCTGGTCTCCCAGCGATAAACCCACATGGCATTTTACAACAGTAGGTAATTGAAAGAGTTGACCAACAAAGAAGAAAGTGCAGCAGAGAAAATAAGGTTGGATGTAAAGTTTGAACTGAAAGCAAATGGTGTTGGAAACAGCTGCTGTTGGAGAGCCTAGGTACACAGGCCAAGAGTGCGAATGTGGACTTCCCAGCAACATACTGAGGACAAGGGTGAGGAGGCAGTGAACTTCACATCAAAGGGACTCTTGGAGATGTTTTTTTAAATTCAAAGTACAAATGATACAATGTTGTAAGTGAGGCATAGGAAAGATGCTTGCTCTATAGCAAGCTGTACAAAAAGGCAAGCGCCGCTTTTTATGTTCAATACACAAAAAATTTTCAGTCTACTCAATATTAGTTACTGCTTTTTCATTTTCTTATGCATTTAACAATGGGTTTTTAGTAGTCTGACAATTTTTTAAATGTGACATCTTCATGAATTTGAGGAAAGCATAGAAAAATACATTAGTTGACGTGCAGAGATGTGAAGTCTAATTTTATGAGCTAGTGTAAATTATATAACAGATTAGGTCCCTGGTCCCGTTTCCTCACAAAGCTGGTAGCTCTGGAAGTGCTCGTGTCCCTGTACCCACCCCTCATCCGCCTTCACCTCCTTCCCAACATTACCAAGAAAAAGAACCATTATTTTGGACTCCTGATTTATCTAAAAGTGCACACACAGGCAGTCCTCACTTTACACAGTAGTGCAGTACCGTAAAAATGACCTTACTGAATCCATGCAAAGCTCTCTTAATTTTAACTTTTTTGAAGGTCTGGAGGGGAAGGGTGGCCGGAGGCTCCATGCCATCTTCAGGCATGCCACCCTCCTGCCATCTTAGTGTGCTCACCAGCCTGGAAGCTTTCCATGCCCTGTAAGTTTAGGGTTTTTAATGGAGGTCTCACAATGCAGGCATGACTGATTACATCATTGGCCATAGGTGAGTAGCTCAATCTGCAGCCCATTTTCCCTCCCCAGAGCTGGGGTGAGGCTGAAAAGTTCAAGTTTCTACTTAAGGCTTGGTCTTCCTGGCGAGCAGCCCCCATCCTGAAGCTATCTAGAGGCTGCCAAGGTTGCCTCCTTAGAATGAAGACACTCCTATCACCCCTTCACTTAGGAAATTATGAAGGATTTAGGAGGCAGGAACGAGGGATAAAGCCCCAGTATCTTTCACAAGTCGTCTCCTGGTCTTTGACTACAGATCCCTTATAGCAAAAGGATTATAATAGTTAAGAGATACTGGCACATTTCTAGATCCCCATTTCTAGATTTCTAGTCATTATAAGGCTAGTGCATCATTGAACTGTATGAATGTGCCTCCCAGGGCAAGGCCACTCAGGCTTGTGGGCTTCTTGGTCTTGTCAGGTCCCAAAGGCAGGAGTAACCTCAGCAGTACATGGCTTCACCTTTGCAGGCACAGCTCAGGAACAGCCAAGTGGAGGAGATGCACAGAGCCGGGTGGAGGGAGCACCCTGCTCTCTGGGCACACCACTCGCCCAGCATCTGCATGTGTTCTTCACCTGATGTTCCCTGGCTCGCTCTTTATAGGACCTTCAAATGACTGTGTGTGTGTGTGTGTGTGTGTGTGGTGGGGTGGGGGGGAGTTCTTTAGAGCTGCTTGGTTTGTTCAGAGGACCCACCAGCTTCAAGCCCAGAGTAAAAATGCAATATATGTGTGAGGGGCTCAACCTTCCTTTCTCAGATTTCATTGACTATATAAAGCCTCACACCTCACTCCTACCCTGTGTTTACTTAGTGTTCCTGAACCCTCGCCTTTCCCCATTTTTCCAAGAAAAAACCTCCAGTGTGTGAGATGTTACATGCCTGCTGGTGTGCTTCGAGTGGGACTCCTGAAGACTCCCTACCAATGTCCATTTCCATTTGCTGCCTCACTGCCCTCTGTCTGGGCTCCTGAAACCTCTCTCCAGAGTTCTGGGAGGTGTGGGCTCTATGCTGGGAGGTATCCCATTCAGCTCACAGTTTGTGGTTTCTCCCACCCTCTTCCATCAGCTTTCTATCTTTTAAACATGCCTGGCATTTTCTTGGTTGCTGGTTTCTTTCTCAATCTCCCTGTTGTGGATTCATACCTTTTATTGTCTTTTTATTATCCTTTGCTGGGACCTGGGAAGGCAGAGGGATGTTGATTTGCCATCTTTAACTGGAATTCTCCCACTCGTTTATAAGATTAAGGATTTGAACCAGTGGACTTGGGCAGAAAGGAGAAATGTGAGACTCATATAGGAAGTCAGACCTAAGCTTTAAAGCAATCCTTCTCTATCTGGGCAGCTGCCGCAGAGGGCACTAAAGACAGGGCTGGCACCACTGCTGGCGTACTACTTGCGGCGGTCGTCTTCTCCCAAGCTCCACAGTTTAGCCTTGTATAGGGTGACGTCACTGTAGACCCTGAAGTGGTTCAGCCTGCGGTCATCGCGTTCTGGGTTGACCTGGAGAGAAGGCCGGAGTTAGAAGGAAGCCTGTGGGGAAGGCAGAGAGCCCTGGGTTTGAAGTCTGATGCCCCTGGGCTTGAATCAGGCCCCATCCTCCTGATGTATGGCCACTGGTGGTTTTCCTTGCTACTCTGTGGAACAACTTTTATGTCAAAAGAGTTGCAGGACTGAATGAGAATAACCAATGCAAACGTGCTAGCTTTGCCTTCCCACTGCCTGCTTCAGAGGTGGTGCCTATGCACCTTCCCCACTGGAACATAAGCTCTGCGAGGGCAGGGCCGTAGCTGTTAAAGTCACACACCCCCAGCACCTAGAACAGTTCCTAGCACACCCTAGGGATTCAGGACATATTTGCTGAGTGAAAGAATGAATATTGTTGAAGTAGTTACCCAGAGACCAGAGTAAGGGTGAGCTCTGATACAGAATCTCACAGAAGCTACTCTGTGCAATTAAAGGATACATTGCCACTAAATGTTACTAGGAGACCAGAGGCTAAGAGGTATTTACTGAGCGTGGCCCATGGGAGCCTGGCCTGTATTCTAAAGAAAATCAAAAATAGTGAGTTAAATTACTTGTGCTTTGAAATAGTTTTCTCAGTTACCTAGTGATCTGACTTGGATGATTTTCATCACAACCTTCCTCTTCCTTTTCTTTTTTCACTCTAAGTCAGACACCTCCCCCCCATGTTCCTCTTTCCCTTTGAACATTCGTCTCTTCCCCAGATGCCTAGCTGTGCCTCTCCCTTGTGGGCTCGGTGGTCCTCCTGAAGGTGGTCAGGCTCTGGCTGGACTCCTCTCCCCATCTCCCTTTTTCCTCTCTCCAGGGTGATGCGCGTTTCTGAAGAGGATCTGTTGCAAACGAGCAGCTTCTTGCTCTCCTCCTCACTGATAAAACCTGACTTACTGAGCCATTTATTCCAAGGTCCATGCAGGAGCCCAGCAGCAGAGCCACATGCCCTAGACTAGAGTTGTGTAAATGGGAGGGAAGGCCAGTCCCCTGCAGCAGAAACAGAATTATAGGGTGTGTGGCACTCTTGGGAAGGGAGCATACTTCCCTTTACTCAGTGGATGAAGACAACTGGGATCAAGCCAAGGGGCCAAGAGAAGCACCTGATGGTCCTTGGTTGTCATGGGCATCATAGAAGCCCACATTTATTGAGCACTTACTACGTGCAGGTACTGTCCCAAGTAGTTTATATACATGGTTTCAGTTAATCTTCATAACACATCTTCAAGTATTACTATTATTATCCCATTTTATGGTGGATAAATGGAGGTTGAGAGGTTCAGGTCACACAGCTAGAAAGTAGTGGAGCTGGGGTTTGAACTCAGGCTGCCCAGCTCCAGAGCCATCATGTTGCATTAATTTGCTGAGTTGAGTTGAATGCTGCCGCAGGAGGCACGTGGCAGTACAGAGGCACCAGGGGGAGGTGCCAGGGGGCAGAAGTCCCTTAATGGGACTTTATGGAAGAAGTGACTCCTGAGCTGCCCTGAAGGATGAGTAGTCCTTCAAGATGAAGACTACTTGCTGTCCTTGGAGTATGGCTGGCATCAGGGGACAGGCTGCAGGGGCAGTAGATATAAGGACAGAGGGTGTGAAAGGTCTCAGTGATATGAGGTAATGGAGGAAGTCTTGATACAGCTGAGGAAAGGGGTCTCTAACCTCATATCAGGCACAAAATACACAGATGGGCTGAAAGCCAAGTGTTAAAAAAAAACAACAACTAGGGAAAAACACAGAAGGATAGTTAGTTGTTCAGTAACTCTGGGTGTTCAGCGTATTCCTAAGCAAGGCACAAAGCCCAGATAATGTAATGGACAAGATGAGCACATTGGCTCCTTAAAAACTAAAACCTTCAGTGTGATAAATGACAGAGTTAAAAACAAGTGTGGCAGAAAGTTCTGCAAGTTGTCTGTACAAAATTCTGCGTTTCCTCCTTGGCAACGGAAGCCCATCATTCAGGGTGAATGTGGTAAAGATTCCATTCCCCAGGCTCCTGGCAGCTAGAGGTGCCCTTCCCATCAAATGAGGGGAGCACTGTTGCTTACATTCCCATTTTACAGATAAGGGACAGAACCTAGAGGTGTTAAGTGACATGCCCGAGACCACCATACTAATAACTGGTAGAGCACAGTGCAGCAATCTGTCATCAGCAACCTTTGTTTAATCAACACTTGGGCAGTGTTTAGTGTGTGCCAGGCCCTGTCCTAAGCACCTCCCAAATACCACCTCATCGATCCTCATCACAACCTTACAAGGAAAGCATGGGAGTATCTCCATTTTACAGCGAGGCTACTGAGTCATAACAGAGCTTCGTAGCTTACCCAAGCTCACACAGCTGGTAGTGGCAGCCAGAATTCAAACTCAGGCTGTCCAGCTCCACATAGTATCTCTTAGCCACCACCTCTGTTGCCCCTATGCTTCCTAAGTAAAGGAGCCACACTTACCAAGGGCTCTGAGTCCCATCCAATTTCTTGGCTTTCAGTCTGTGTCTCCACGTATTTCTTTCTTGGTCCCTGGGCAGCATGGTGAATAAGATTCAGAAACCTGTCTGGCAGATGAGGCATGAGTTGTGAAGGAGTCAGGTTTGGGGGCTAAAAAGAGGTCATGTGCCCTTTACTCTGGCCACTGCTTCCTCAGAGGCAGAGCACCTGGCCTCAAGGCCCACCTAGGCCTCGTGACAGGTGTCTGGTTCCGCCACTCATTATTCAACAAATACTTGTGGAGCACAAACTGTGCCAGGTGCTGTTCTGGGTGCTGGAGGTACAGCGTAGTGAGACAGACATGGTCCCTGCTCCTGGAGCTTGTGGTCCAGGTGGGCGGACAGGGGACCCAATATACAAGTATACAAGCAAACCCAATGGTGGCAGACAGTGATGCAGGCTGTGAGGAGGGAGTTGGCATGGCATGCGGGGGTAGCGTGGCTTCTTAGACAGGTGAGGGGGGCCTCTCTGGACACCTAGCAGGGGCCAGCCCTGAGAAAGAGGCAGAGGCAAAGCACTGCATAGGCAGCAAGAACAAAGGCCCTGAGGTGAGTGGGTTCAGCCAGTGGCCAAGAGAATGAGGAGGAGGGCTGTAAGAAGGGAGGTCAAATCCCTCTGTACCGAAATAACTATGGCAGCCAACACCAGGTATATTTGTAACTCTACAGCTTAAGGACTTGAAAATATTTCATTTTCAATTTCTCCCGTATCAAGTCCCAATTTGAGAGAGGCAGTTTGACAACAGGAAGAATCTGGGCTTTGCAGTAGACATTCCTGGCCCTTCCACTTCCAGCGTGACAGGTGGTTTACTTTTCCAGCCTCGCTTTGCTCCTCCGTAAAATGGGAGGGAAATGTCTACCTCAGCAAGATGACTGAGAATGGAAGGAAGGAACAAGGATAAAGGATCTGGCATCGGGCTCAGTTTATTCTTAATACAAGGCAGCTAGAAATAAACTCCTGGCTTTTTGATACCACAGATATTGACCTTATGTTCTTTGATATTGCTGTTAGTTTATTCACTTGTCTGTCTCCACTATGCTATGAGATCTTCCCTCCACCTACCCCCAAACCCCCACACACAACTTCCCACCTTGTCCTCCTATATAAATTTTTCTTCCATCAAAGTCTACTCTAAGAAGGTAGAGGGAAGGAGGAAAGCTTGCCTAGAAGGATTAAGCTTTCCAGCAAATACCTCTATTCTTTCATTCCAAACATGACCCCTGTCCCCTGGATTTTGCATGCATGCCAAACCTCTTGCAGATGTCTTTTGTTTCTGTGCCTTTCCTTTTAAGTCAGAATATCCTTGCATAGTCTTCTCATTGACATACTCCACTTCACCCTGTTATCACCTCCTCCAAGAAGACTTCCCAGAACTCCACTGTCTGACTTAGGCACCTGTTTTATGTGCAATTACCCCCAATCTTACTCTCTACTTATTTGTCTACTTACTAGTCTGTCTCCTTCACTACGGTATGAGCTCCCTGCCCTCCAGCCCATCACAGTGACTATCACATGGTAATAATGAAAGTAAGGACATTTCCTGATCACCAGGTATCAGATATTTGTGTTTGATACACTTATTTTATTTAATCTTCACAGTGACCCAAAGAGAGATGCTCAGAGAGGATTAAAAACTTGCCCAAAGTCACAGTTTAATAAGTGCCAGAACCAGAATTAGTATGAACTTAGTATGACTCCAGAACTTGTGCCACTGACAGCTAAATGCTGAATGACTGAAATGCAAATGAAGGCCATTGGGAACATTTTTGTTGGCTTGACAGTTAGTAAACTGGTGGTATGGTTGAGCTTGCCAACCTCTTGTGGACTTCATTAGTTTGTTTCTACCCCATGGATCCTATTAATCATGTGCCCAAGGGACATGAGCTGGGAGTCCAGTTTCCAGATAGTCAAAGCAGAGGGCTGATGCTCACCCCAAGGTAACACTACCCTGCGAGGTCTCTCCAGCCAACTGCCCCTCTGTGCTCTATCTCACTGGTATTCTCAAACCCCGGGCTTACCATCTGCAGGTTCCTCCAGATGATCATGCCAAGACATGGGCTTTCTGGTAATTGTGTGAACTAGAGAAGAAAAAACATCACAGGTTCATGTTAATACTCTCGCTCCCTGCTCTAAGACCTACCCTAGGCTGGACACCCATTTAGCATTTTCTGAGTGTCTGCCACTTTCAGGTATTGTGCTGGCCACTAGGGAGTAAGGCCCTCAAGGACCTCACAGTCTAAAATGGCATTGCCCAGTATGGTGGCACCGGCCATATCTAGCTACTTGAATTTGAATAATTAAAATTAACTATGACCAACAATTCATTCTTCAGTCATACTAGCTACATTTCAAGTACTCAATAGCCACATGCGGCTAATGGCTACCATTTTGGGCAGCACAGATAGAGAACATTTTTGTTATTGAAGAATGTTTCTTGGGACAGTGCTAGTCTAGAAGGTGTAGACAACTGATGCAGCCAAACAAAATTAGAGAGTGATATATACCCAGCAGGCCATGTGATACCAGAGGTGCAAAATCCATAGACATCCATTCAGCTCCTAATTATTGGTGCATGGGAGACAGCTGTAAACAGAGAAGATTCCCATACTCCTTGACCTCCCATTCTATTTGTGGTCACAGACAATAAACAAATAATAATGTCAGGCAAATATAGGTGAGAATGCAAAACAATAAAGCAGGTTATGCAGGCAAGGAATTGATGGTGGGGTGTGTGTGGTGTATCTCTGATAAAGGCACTGTGTGGGGATAGGTAGGAAGAATCCAAGAGAGAGCTTGGCGAGTTGGAGAAACATCAAGAAGGCCCGAGTAATTTGAATGGAGTGAGCTAGGTGGAGAGTAGTAGGAAAGGAGCAGAGACCACGGGGAACCAGCTGGTCTCCAAAGTGTTTTTAACCTCCAACTCCTACCAGAGAACACTTCTGTGCATGCATCTACTAGATGTACATTCATATAGTCTCTGTGTACTATTATCAGTATATTAACAAAGAATAATTTTTTTCTTTATACATTAAAGTAAACAAAAACAAGTTCTAATATATTCTCACTCTACCCCATGGATCATATTAAACATGTGCCCAAGGACATGAGCTGGGAGACCAGAACTTTTCCTAGGAACCCTGAATGTTGCCTCAAGCTAGTTTAAACTGTTGGAATGGACCAAGTTTAAACAGAAATGGATGTTCTGAAATTGTTTTCCTGAAATTAGTGTTGGGGATTCCCAAGGGAAACCAGGTTAGTTATGAGCAAAATGATGACATTACATTTCATGCGCTCTCACCACACACACATGGCTACTTAGCTTGACTATTGTAATCATGTCATTGTGTATCAAAACATGTACACCTAAAGTAGATACAAATTTTATTAAAAAAATGACATCATATTTTCCTACATAGCTAGGTTTTGGTGGACTATAGCCAATTAGGCTCAGAAGTTGGGTGAGAAGTTCTGGATGAAGGACCTTTGTGAATGAAGTTAAAGATGTAGGGACTGGTGATGGATTGAGGAAATCCATTTCTGTAGATAGGGTGGGAAAGAAGGGAGCCTGTGGCTGATGCAGTGTAGGCATTGAACTGTTTGTTCAAGGAACTGTGTGTGTGCGGGGTCGGGCGGGGGGGCGGCGGGGATAGTCGGAGGAAGCTGTGTGGGCTGCAGAGCCAGATCCACTGGGGCCTTAATGTCTGATTGGTTTAACGCCTCCTCAGAAGCTGTGGGGCCACCCAGGCTTTTACAGAGGGCTGGCAGGATCCACCTGGCCCTTTAGCACAGCTCTAGCCAGGGATGGTGTCGGGGAGGGTCTAGAGGAAAAGAGAGGAGTTAGATGCCCACCAGATCAACCCAGGCAGAGAGAGCAGGGCCCTGCTGAGGCTTAGCGGGTGAGGATGGAGAGAGAGGCTGACTCAAGGACTACTTAGAGGGCAGAATTCAGCCAGGAGAGATGGAGATGCCTGCCTATGCATGGTAGTGTCTGTCACTGAGGTGGGAACATGGGCAAGGTCGGGTGAGAGGCATGTGAAGTAGTAAACATGATTGTGACTACTGAGATGGGTGGGGCCAGGGAGGGACAGACTGAGGATGATTCCTAGGCTTCTAACTTGAAAGAGTGAATGGTTGCTGTGCCTTTTGCTAAAACAATGTTCTCTGGAGTAACAGCAGGTAGGGGAGGGGGGCGGGATGCCCCCAGTTTTGGAACTGGTGGGTCTGAGGTACCTGTGGGTTATCCAGGGGAAGGGAGCTGAGAGGTGGCTGGCTGCCTGCGTTTGGGCTCCATTTGCAATTCCATGGCGTTCAGGGGGAGCTGATGTTATGGCACCCGATGAGCCCACCCAAGGAATGTGCACAGTGAGAGGAGTGGAGGACGGGGCCGTTTCATCAAGGGGGCAGCATGGACCCTGAGTCTACCACCCCTGAACCTGGTGAAGGTTTAAGGCACTATCAGAAACCTGAAAAAAGAAAAAACTTAAGCTTATTAACAACAACCCAAAACACAAGCAAAACAAAACATAAAACCCTGTGAAGTATAATTATTTCCACAGCAAAGTTATAAAAAGTCTTTCAACTTTTTTTTACAACAAATATATTATTCAATCGCGACGTGTGTACACTTTCATGTCTGCCATATTTGGTGTGATGGGGGGGCAAGACGCCCCCCGCAGTCATAGTTCCTGAAAGAGAGGTGAGGTCAGAGAAGCGTCTCCTGCTATGCAGCGGCCCCCACGGCTCCTCCATCCCCGGGGCGCCCCCCACCCCACCCTTTCCTCCATCCAGCGGCGCCCCTCACCTTTGCGGAGGGGATTCACATGATACTGCGTGTACAGTTTCTGGGTTCGTAGCTCTTTCAGGTACAATTCCCGCAAGATCTGGTTCTGATGGACCTCGTCCAGGATCACCTTCTCCTTCTGGCGACCGGCCATGCCTTCCTGGGCGTCCGCTGCAGCTCGCTCCCTCTGCGCTCTTGGCGCTCGCGGGGTGCAGGGCCAAGGGCCGTCTCCAGGCAACGGCGTCCCACGCTGTCTCCGGGCAACAGAGACGCAGTTCGCGCCTCCCTTAGACCACCTTCCGGCCGGCCGTCCCCCCTTCCCAGAATCTAAGCGCGCCGCCCTCTCCTTCCGCGCTGGACTCACCTTCCCCAGCTTCTCTGGACCAACCCTGGGTACCGCCGGAAACGGAAAAGGACTGGCCGACCGGTGACAGACCCAGGCGGTAATGGACTTATGGGATCTCACCTTGGCCAGTCATTTCCTAAAAAAGATTTTGGAAGGAGTCAGAAACCTCTCCCACTTTAAAGCAGATGCCCACAAACTGAAACCCCCTATCGTCTAGCTCACAAACCAGCGGAGGTTTCACATCTGAGAGGACCTTCTGACCCATATCACCCATGTGAGAATGTAGACAGAATAGCCCTTTCTTAATCTAAGCAACTTGGGGACTTATTTATTTATTTATTTAAAAAATTTTTAGTTGTGGGAAAATAACCTGAAAGTTCTCACCTGAAGCATTTTTTAATATATAGCTTAGTAGTGTCAAGTATATTCATACTAGGTGAAACTGATCTCCAAACCCTTTTATACCGATCAAACAGCGACTCCCCATTTCCTTCTCCCCTTAGCCTCTTGACGACCACCATTTCACTTTCTCTATGAGTTTCACTACTCTAGGTACTTTATATAATAGAGTTTATGTAAAAAGAGCCAAAAAATAGGCCTAGCCTAAAGAAAGGAGCCATCTCTGGTTTTGGCAAACACATAAACTCTGACTCCAAAGCTGTGCTTTGGACTTCCCCACTGTGTACCTCACTCATTCATCATTCATTCAAAACACAGGGTGTCCCAGGATGTGCTCAGGCTTGGGGACAGTGTTGGCATGTCAGTTGTGTGGGCATGTCTGCAGTTCCCTGAGTCCATCACGCTCATTAATGATGCCTTATTTTAGCTTCTGCTACTACTCTTTGGCCTGGAAGGTTCTTTCCTCTGTTGTCTCCTGTGCAGCACCTACCTACTGTTTATAATGAGTTCACATGTAATCTTTCAAAAACCTTTTTGTTTGCTATAGGCCCTAGTCAAGTTTTTCTTTGTGCCATGCTCACCCCAAATTTATACTTACTAGAATACTAAACTTATTTGTTTCTATCTAAGTTACTTGAGAACGAGAAATATATATGATCTATCTCTGCATTACCAGCACCTGGCATAGTACAGATAATTGTAGGTATTTGGTAAAGGTTTGCTGGCTGACTAGATGTCTAACCAGTTAGTACTGTGATTTTCTTCTGCTTATGTCATTACATGAGCCCTTGCATCATTCAGAAACACAAACAGATTTCATCACACCCTGGCTGAACTGGAGAAGCACTGTGTTACTTGTCATTATGAGCCATCCCTTGACCCCTTTTTCTAGCGAGGCTCAAACAGCTTCCTGAAGTCTTTACTGCCTTCCTAAGTCTAAGAAGACAACCCATCATTCTGCTGCAGAGTCACACTGCTACTTGGGGACAACTAGTGGGACTGTCCCTGTCAAACTTCAGCCTTGGCCCAGTGGTCCAGAAGCCCTTCTTCCACACAGGGCTTTGAACATATTCAGTTGTTCCACAAGTAGCTTAACTGCCTGCTAGAAAAACTTCTAACACTTTTTAAAGCAAGACAACAAAATCCAAAAGTTATAACATAACATTCACAGGGGCAGCATCAATTAAAACCAGTTGGGAAAGCAGACAGTTGAAGAAGTAGGAAAATGTGACCCACAGCCATGAGAAAAATCCAGAGACAGAAGCAAAAATGACAGATCATGGCCTTCAAGGCCTTTAAAAAAACTATTATTCATCTGTTGAAGATTTAAAGGAAACATTGAATGAAGAGAGAAATGTAAGATGAAAAAAAGAACCAAATGGAAATTCTGGAGATAAAAATATAAGAAATTAAAACTTCACTGAATAGGATTAATAGCTTAATAGACACTGAAGAAGAAAAAATCAGTGAAGTTGAATTTCAACAGAAACCATTCAACTTGAAGCGCAGAGAGGAAAAGACAACAAAAATGAACAAAGTTTCAGTGATCTGTGGACAAGCACATGTCTAACATATGTCTAGCAGGAATCTCAGAAAAGGAGAAACATGAAAAAGAATCCATAGATCCAAGAAGCTCAATATAGCCCAAGCAGGATGAATATTAAGAAAACCCACACCAAAGAAAAGCCACATCATAATCAAATTGTTGAAAACCAGTGATAAAAGCATCAGGAGGGGAAACATATAGATTATGTACAGAGTAACAATATTCACAGAACTCTCATCAGAATGATGCAAACTTGAAGCCAGTAGAATTTTATTGAAGTGTTGAAAAAATAAATGTCATCCTAAGATTCTGTAATCAGCGAAAATATCCCTTAAGAATGAAGATAGAATAAAGAATTTTTCAATTAAAGCCAAAGCAGTGAGAATTCCCCACCAGCAGTCCTGCCCTATAGGAAATGTTAAAGGAAGTTCTTTGGGACAAAGGAAAATAATAACGTAAAATTTGGATCTTCACAAAGAAATAAAGAAGTGCCAAAGGTGGCATGTAGGTAAGTACAAAATAATTATTTTCATTTCCAATTTCTCTCAAATATAATTGGATTTTAAAGCAAAAATAGCATATTGTAGAGTTTAAAATATGCAGAAATAAAATACATAGCAAAAACACACACAAAAAATACAGAGGGGGAATGGAAATATACAGATACTATATATAATGTGGTATATTATTTGGTGTAGACTGGAATAAGCTAAAGATACATATTGTAAACCTTACAGAAGCCACTAAAAACTTAAGACAAAGAAGTATAGCTAATAACACATTAATAAAAAAATAAAGATAATACTAAGAATCCCAATTAATCCAAAAGGAGACAAGAAAAGAGAGAAAAAGGAACAAAAAAGAGAGATGTTACAATAAAGAACAAATGACAAGATGGCAGACTTAAACCCAACCAAGTTAATAGCTATATTGAGTGTAAACTACTCCAAGAAAAAGCAGATTGTTGGACTGGATAAAAGTAAGACCCAACTGAATGTTATCTACAGTAAACTGTCTTTAACCTAAAGACACCAAGAGATTAATGGTGAAAAGCTAGACACAGATATACCAAGCAAATATGGATAATGAGAAAGCAGAAGTGGCTATATTTATCAGACAAAATAGACTTTAGGAAGAGGGAAATTACCAGGTATAATGAGAAATTTTTCAAAATGATGAAAGGGTCAGTTCACCAAGTAGACGTAATTCTAAATATATGGATCTAGTAACAGAACTGGAAAACACATGAAGCAAAAACTCGCAGAACTGAGAAGATAGACAAGTCCACAATTACAGTTGGAGATTTCAACATTTTTATCTTAGTAATTGATAAAGCAAGTAAACAAAACCGGTAAGTATACAGAAGACTTGAAAACACTATCAACCAATTTATCTTTAAGGATGGTATTAGAAAGGAACCAAAGTACAGTATTGATGAATGAGGCTTCTACCTTAGGAAGCTAGAAAAAGATGAGCAAATTTTAATAAAAATAATAAACAGAAGGAAAGAAATAATAGAGTGGAAATCAATTACATGGAAAACATGTAAGCAATAGATAAAAACCAACACAACCAAAACTGGTGTGTTGAAAATAACAACATCAATAAACTTCTAGCTATACTCATCAAGAAAAACAGGAGAAATAAAACCCCATGAAGGACCAATATAATGAATAAATGTGGAACATCACTGTACATCTTAGAGATGTCAAGTGGACAATAAGGAAATGCTACCAAGAAGTTTGTCAGTAAATTTAACAACTTAGATGAAATAACTTCTGTGAAGATACGAATTTCTAGAGCTGACAAAAAATAGAAAATCTGCATAGCTTTATATCTATTTAAAAAGTTGAATTTGTAATTGAAAAAATTCCCATAATATAACCCTCCAGTTCCAGATGGTTTTTCTGGTTAATCTGTCAAATATATAATGAAGAAAGTACATTTCTGCACAACTCTTTCAGAAAAAAGGAGTGGAGCGCACATTTCCCAGCTCATTTTATGAGGGGCCAGTATTACATTAATACTAAAACCAGACAGATTATTAAAAAAGGAAAACTAAAGATAAATATGCCTCATGAACATGGTTGCAAAAATCCTTAAGTTTTAGAAAAAAATATCCAGCAGTATATAAAAAGAATAATACACTACACCAAATGTGGTTTTTAAAGAGATGCAAGGTTGGTTTAATATTTAGAAATACCAATTCACCATATTAATAAATAAAAGAGGAAAGCCCTATGATCCTCTCTTTACATCTGGCAATAGGGAGGGAAGGTTTAAGGGGACAGCTGCCGGGTGCTTCACGGAACATCCTTGCACTTCTCCTGGCATCACAATTTGTCAGAGCTCACAATTCCAAGTTAGAGATTTTTGATAAGCACTCACATTTTAAGAACAAAACCTTTTTATAAGGAAATGTTACACATACACATAAAAATACTTTCCTCCAAAATGTATGACTCACACTGATTTACCACAAAAGTACATATTTGTAAGCATTACACAAGCCAAGAATAGAACATTAACAGCACCCCAGAAGCCTCTTTCCTGCCCCTTCCTAAACACCGTCTGCCCCTTTCTCCTCAAAGGTAACCACTGTCCTGGCTTCTGATACCATACAGTACACATGCTTTTGTGCTTGGCTTCTTTTGTTCAACATTATATTTGTGAAATTCATCTGCGCTGTTGCATCCAGTTGTGATTTCACTGCTTTTCATTACTGTGTACTGTTCATTTTTGTGAGTATTCCCACAATTTATTTTCACTTTACTACTGATAGACATTGGGTGTATCAGTGTGGACTGTTACAAATAATGCTGTGTGAATATTTTTGTAGATGTCTCTTGGTGCTCACATACAAACATTTTGTTGGATGTATATTTAGGAGTGGAATTACTGGATTATAGGGATTACTTATGGATGTTTTAATAGATGATACTGAGCTGTTTTCCCAAATGGTATCATTTGCTCATTGAAGTTCTTGCTAATTCAGACCTTTGTCAACACCTGGCATTGTCAGTCTTTTTAATTATTGCCATGCTGGTAGGTATGTAGTGGAATCTTTTTTTTTAAGGATTAAAAAAAAAGTTTTATTAAGGTGTTATTGATATACACTCTTGTGAAGTTTCACATGGAAAAACAATGTGGTTACTACATTTACCCATATTATCAAGTCCCCACCCATACCCCAATGCAGTCACTGTCCATCAGTGTAGTAAGATGCCACAGATTCACTGTTTGCCTTCTCTGTGCTACACTGTTTTCCCTGTGACCCCCCACACCATGTGTACTAAACATACTACCCCTCAATCCCCATCTCCCTCCCTCCCGTCCCGCCCTCCTACACCCCTCCCCTTCGGAACCACTAGTCCCTTCTTGGAGTCTGTGTGCTGCTGCTATTTTGTTCCTTCAGTTTTGCTTCATTGTTATACTCCACAAATGAGGGAAATCATTTGGCATTTGTCTTTCTCCGCCTGGCTTATTTCACTGAGCATAATATCCTCTAGCTCCATCTATGTTGTTGCAAATGGTAGGATTTGATTGTTTCTTATGGCTGAATAGTATTCCATTGTGTATATGTACCTCTTCTTTATCCATTCATTTACTGATGGACACTTAGGTTGCTTCCATATCTTGGCTATTGTAAATAGTGCTGCAATAAACATAGG
Organism: Manis pentadactyla; assembly: GCF_030020395.1. NCBI lineage: Eukaryota > Metazoa > Chordata > Mammalia > Pholidota > Manidae > Manis > Manis pentadactyla. Next base: position 33,723,438 of record NC_080022.1, on the reverse strand, counting down.
AGTGCATATGTCTTTTTGAATCTGAGAAGTTATATTCTTTGGGTAAATTCCACGGAGTGGGGTTCCCAGGTCAAATGGCATTTCTATTTTTAGTTTTTTGAGGAACCTCCATATTGTTTTCCACAATGGTTGAACTAGCTTACATTCCCACCAGCAGTGTAGGAGGGTTCCCCTTTCTCCACATTCTTGCCAGCATTTGTTGTTCTTAGTCTTTTCAATGCTGGCCGTCTTTACTGGTGTGAGGTGATATCTCATTGTAGTTTTAATTTGCATTTCCCTGATGATGTGGAGCATCTTTTCATGTGTCTGTGGGCAATCTGAAGTTCTTCTTTGGAGAATTGTCTCTTCATATCCTCTGCCCATTTGTTAAATATCATGTCATAGTTTTTGGGTTTGAGGCGTGTGAATTCTTTATATATTTTGGATGTTAACCCCTTGTCGGATATGTCGTTTACAGATATATTCTCCCATTCTGTAGGGTGCCTTTTTGTTCTGTTGATGGTGTCCTTTGCCATACAGAAACTTTCTAGTTTGATGTAGTCCCATGAGTTCATTTTTGCTTTTGTTTCTCTTGCTCGAGGAGATGCGTTCAGGAAGAAGTTGCTCATGCTTATATTCAGGAGATTTTTACCTCTGTTGTCTTCTAAGAGTTTTATGGTTTCATGACTTACATTCAGGTCTTTGATCCATTTCAAGTTTACTTTTGTGTATGGGCTTAAGCAATAATCCAGTTTCATTCTCTTGCATATAGCTGTCAAGTTTTGCCAACACCAGTTGTTGAAGAGGCTGTCATTTCCCTATTGTATGTTCATGGCTCCTTTATCATATATTAACTGACCATATATGGTTGGGTTTATATCAGGGCTCTCTTGTCTGTTCCATTGGTCTATGGGTCTGTTCTTGTGCCAGTACCAAATTGTCTTGATTACTGTGGCTTTGTAGTACAGATTGAAGTTGGGGAGCATAATCCCCCCAGCTTTATTCTTCCTTCTCAGGATTGTTTTAGCTATTAGGGGTCTTTTGTGGCTCCCTATGAATTTTAGAATGATTTTCTCTAGTTCGTTGAAGAATGCTGCTGGCATTTTGATAGGAATTGCATTGAATCTGTAGATTGCTTTAGGCAGGATGGCTATTTTAACAATATTAATTCTTCCTATCCATTAGCACGGGATGTGTTTCTGTTTATTGGTATCTTCTTTAATTTCTTTCATGAGTGTCTTGTAGTTTTCAGAATATAGGTCTTTCACTCCCTTGGTTAGGTTTATTCCTAGGTATTTTATTATTTTTGATACAACTGTGAATGGAATTGTTTTCCTGATTTCTCTCTCTGCTAGTCCATTGTTAGTATATAGGAATGCAATAGATTTCTGTGTATTAATTTTGTATCCTGCAACTTTGCTGAATTCAGATATTAGATCTAATAGTTTTGGAGTGGATTCCTTAGGGTTTTTAATATACAATATCATGTCATCTGCAAATAGGGACAGTTTAACTTCTTCCTTGCCAATCTGGATACCTTTTATTTCTTTGTGTTGTCTGGTTGCTGTAGCTAGGAACTCCAGTACTATGTTGAAAAGAAGTGAAGAGAGTGGGCATCCTTGTCTTGTTCCCAATCTTAAAGGAAAAGCTTTCAACTTCTTGCTGTTAAGTATAATGTTGGATGTGGGTTTGTCTTATATGGCCTTTATTATGTTGAGGTACTTGCCCTCTATGCCCATTTTGTTGAGAGTTTTTATCATGAATGGAAGTTGAATTTTGCCAAATGCTTTTTCAGCATCTGTGGAGATGATCATGTGGTTTTTGTCTTTCTTTTTGTTGATGTGGTGGATGATTTTGATGGATTTTCGAATGTTGTACCATCCTTGCATCCCTGGAATAAATCCTACTTGATCATGATGGATGATCTTTTTGTTGTGTTTTTGAATTCAGTTTGCTAATATTTTGTTGAGTATTTTTTCATCTATGTTCATCATGGATATTGGTCTGTAATTTTCTTTTTTTGTGGTGTCTTTGCCTGGTTTTGGTATTAGAGTAATGCTGGCCTCATAGAATGAGCTTGGAAGTATTCCATCTCCTTCTACTCTTTAAAAAACTTTAAAGAGGATGGGTATTAGATCTCCACTAAATGTTTGATAAAATTCAGTGGTGAAGCCATCTGGTCCCAGCATTTTGTTCTTAGATAGTTTTTTAATTACCAGTTCAACTTCATTGCTGATAATTGGTCTGTTCATATTTTCTGTTTCTTTCTGGGTCAGCCTTGGATGGTTATATTTTTCTAGAAAGTTGTCCATTTCTTCTAGGTATCCAGTTTGTTGGCATGTAATTTTTCATAGTATTCTCTAATAATTCTTTGTATTTCTGTGGTGTCTGTCATGATTTTTCCTTTCTCATTTCTGATTCTGTTTGTGTGTGTAGACTCTTTTTTTCTTGGTAAGTCTGGCTTGGGGTTTATCTATTTTGTTTATTTTCTCAACGAACCAGCTCTTGCTTTCATTGATTCTTTCTATTGTTTTATTCTTCTCGATTTTATTTATTTCTGCTCTAATCTTTATTATGTCCCTCCTTTTACTGACTTTGGGTCTCATTTCTTCTTCTTTTTCTAGATTCATTAATTGTGAGTTTAGACTGCTCATATGGGATTGTTCTTCTTTCCTGAGGTAGGCCTGTAGTGCAATATACTTTCCTCTTAGCACAGCCTTGGCTGTGTCCCACAGATTTTGTGGTGTTGAATTATTGTTGTCGTTTTTCTCCATATATTGCTTGATCTCTGTTTTTATTTGGTCATTGATGCATTGGTTATTTAGGAGCATGTTGTGAAATCCATGTGTTTGTGGGATTTTTCATTTTCTTTGCATAATTTATTTCTAGTTTCATACCTTTGTGGTCTGAGAAACTGGTTGGTACAATTTCAATCTTTTTTAATTTACCAAGGCTCTTTTTGTGGCCTAGTATATGATCTATTCTTGAAAATGTTCCATGTGTACTTGAGAAGAATGTGTATTCTGCTGCTTTTAGGTGTAGAGTTCTGTAGATTTCTGTTAGGTCCATCTGTTCTAATGTGTTGTTCAGTGCCTCTGTGTCCTTACTTATTGTCTGTCTGGTTGATGTGTCGTTCAGAGTGAGTGGAGTGTTGAAGTCTCCTAGAATGAATGCATTGCATTCTATTTCCCCTTTTAATTCTGTTAGTATTTGTTTCACATATGTAGGTGCTCCTGTGTTGGGTGCATAGATATTTATAATGGTTATATCTTCTCATTGGATTTACCCCTTTATCATTATGTAATGTCCTTCTTTGTCTCTTGTGACTTTCTTTGTTTTGAAGTCTATTTTGTCTGATACAAGTACTGGAACCCCTGCTTTTTTCTCCCTATTATTTTCATGAAATGTCTTTTTCCATCCCTTCACTCTTATTCTGTGTATGTCATTGGTATTAAAGCGAGTCTCTTGTAGGCAGCATATAGATGGGTCTTGTTTTTTATCCATTCAGTGACTCTATGTCTTTTGATTGGTGCATTCAGTCCATTTACATTTAGGCTGATTATCGATAGGAATATACTTACTGCCATTGCAGGCTTCAGATTCATGGTTACCAAAGGTTCAAGGTTAACTTCCTTACTATCTAAGAGTTTAACTTAACTCACTTAATATGCTGTTACAAACACAATCTAAAGGTGTTTTTTTTCTTCTTTTTCTTCCTCCTCCATTCTTTATATATTAGGTATCATATTCTGTACTCTTTGTCTATCCCTCGATTGAGTTTGGGAGTACTTGATTTAATTTTGCATTTGCTTAGTAATTAACTGTTCTACTTTCTTTACTGTGGTTTTATTACCTCTGGTGACAGCTATTTAAACCTTAGGAACACTTCTATCTATAGCAGTCCCTCCAAAATACACTGTAGAGATGGTTTGTGGGAGGTAAATTCCCTCTGCTTTTGCTTATCTGGAAATTGTTTAATCACTCCTTCAAAGTTAAATGATAATCTTGCTGCATAAAGTAATCCTGTTTCAAGGCTCTTCTGCTTCGGTTGCATTAAATACATCATGCCACTCCCTTCTGGCCTCTAAGGTTTCTGCTGAGAAGTCTGATGATAGCCTGATGGGCTTTCCTTTGTATGTGATCTTATTTCTGTCTCTGGCTGCTTTTAAGAGTCTGTCCTTATCCTTTATCTTTGCCATTTTATTACTATATGTCTTGATGTTGCCTTCCTTGGGTCCCTTGTGTTGGGAGTTCTGTGCACCTCCATGGCCTGAGAGACTATCTCCTTCCCCAGATTGAGGAAGTTTTCAGCAATTACCTCCTCAAAGACACTTTCTATCCCTTTTTCTCTCTCTTCTTCTTCTGGTACCCCTATAATGCAAATATTGTTCCATTTGGATTGGTCACACCATTCTCTCAATATTTTTTCATTCTTAGAGATCCTTTTTTCTCTTTGTGCCTCAGCTTCTTTGTGTTTCTTTTCTCTAATTTGTTTCATTTATCATCTCCTCCACCATATCTACTCTGCTTTTAATACCCTCCATTGTGCTCTTTAACGATTGGATCTCTGACTGGAATTCATTCCTGAGTTCTTGAATATTTTTCTGTACCTCCATGAACATGTTAATGATTTTTATTTTGCAATCCCTTTCAGGAAGATTCATTGTATTAATAATTTTACTTTGAACCAGGTTTCTTTGGCATTTCATATTTGTGTATGGCACCGTCTAGTGCCCAGAAACTCTACTCTCTTGAGCTGCTCAGCCCCTGAAGCAATGTCAGGGGTCACAGCATAGTGGTATTAGTGTTTGGGGTGAGGAAAGAGCTGTTTCCTGCTTCCCAGCTGCTATGCCTGCCTCCACTGCCAGAACCAGTGGGCTGAGCACACAGGTATAAGCCTCTATGCTTTGTGTTTGTAGTTGCTGTAGATGGGTCTTCCCACTTGCTGGCCTAACACCAGGGTAGGGTTTGCTGGTTTGCGAGCCAAGTGGGGCTGGCTGGGAGAAAGGTGCAGTAGGCTGCATATCATTGAGGGTGTCCTTCAAGCTGTGTAGCCAGGCCGGGAGCTGGAGCACCTGAAGATTTTGAAAGCTCCCAACCTGCTGGGAAGAGTGCCCCCAGACAATTTTGTCTACCTGTCCTTTCTCCTGAGCAGTAAGCTCTGTGCAATCCTTGACCCTTTAGCAGCCCTCTTGCTGTTAGGAAGTCTCTGAGACTGTCTGCCTTTATTTTGTCTCAGAGCAGCTGGATATGGATCCCTGCTTTCCACAAGTGGCTGAAATCTCAGTCTATCCAGGAGTTCTGCTTGTCTTAGCTTTCCAACCCCCTGATCATGAGAGTACCATACAAGCACCATGAAATGTAGGTTTGGCTCCCAGAGCAGATCTCTGGAGTTAGGTATTCAGCAGTCCCAGGCCTCCACTTCCTCCCTGCTCTGTTTCTCTTCCTCCCGCCAATGAGATGGGTTGGGGGAAGGGCTTGAGTCCAGCCAGGCCAAGGCTTTTGTATGTTACCATGTTCCATAAGGTCTATTCTTTTCTCCAGGTGTATGCAGTTTGGCACAGCCCTCTTTCCTGTTGCTCTTTCAGGATTAGTCGTATTATATTTTCCTATTATATGCAGTTCTAGGAGGAGGCCTCTGTCTCACCTCTCACGCCACCATCTTTAATCTGTAAGGTCCTTATAATGCATACTTTTAAATGAAAATGTCACAATTTGCTTCTAGTGAATCCACTTCCAAGATGGCTCATTACATGGTTGTTGGGGAGAGGTCTCAGTTCCTTTTTGCAGAAGTTCCTCAAGTCCTTGCCATGTGAACTTCTTTCCAATTAATTTTATAAGGCCATAATAACCTTGATATCAAAACCTAACAAGGACATTACAAAAAAGGTAAACTATAAGCAAATGTTAATCATGAGCACAGATCCCAACAAAAATCCTAAATAAGATATTAGCTAATTTAGGCAGCAGTACATAGAAAGGATCATGATGGGTTATTGTAAGACTTTAAGATTAACTTAACATTTCAGAATCAATGAATGTAATTTACTTTATTAGCAGAATACCGGTGAAAGGTTATATTACTGTCTCAGTAGACACAGAAAATGCCTTTGATAAATATTCATCAATTCATGATAAACTCTTATGATAATTTGGAATAGAAGACTTCCTTAATCTGATAAAAATTTTCTACCAAAAAACCTATTGCAAACCATTGTTGACAACTTTCCCTTTGAGATTGGAATAAGACTATCAGCACTCTACTATCTAAAGAAGTCTACTTTATAGCTTACTATCTAAAGAAGTTACTCTTCTACTAAAGAAGTCTACCATCAGCACTTTTATTCACCACAGTGCTGAAAATCCCAGTAGTAGAATAGGACAAGAAAAATTAGAAAAGGTGTAACTATTAAAAAAGAAGAAATAACACTGACATGACTGTATATGTAGAAAATCCAAAAGAATGAATAGATTAACTATTAGAAATAAGTGAATTTATTATTGTCACAAGATCAAGGTCAAAATACAAAAATCAAGTATATTTCTTCTTACTGGCAATAAGCAATTAGAAAATAAAATTTTAAAGAAATCATGCCATTCACAATACTGTAGTATCATCATTATTAAGTATGTAGGAATAAATCAAATGAAAAAATGTGGAAGACCTCTATACAGAAATTTGTTAATTATTATTGAGAGAAATTTAAGATCTATGTAATTGGAGGGACATAATATATTCATGGATTGAAAGACTCCTATAGTAAAAATGATAATTCTCAATTCTCTCCAATTTGATAAACAGATTTAATGTAATAGCAAACAAAAAACTAAATAGTTTAGGGGTTTTTTTTTGTTTGTTTACTTTATTTGGAAAGTATATGAAAATGGCCTCCTGATTCTAGAATTTACATAGAAATGCAAGGAGTTAAGGAGAACCAAGACAACTTTGAAGAATAATACAGTTGGAGTACTTACTCCTGTATACGGATACCAAGCTTTACTTAAAATCTTCAATAATTAAGACAGCGTGGTAAAATAATTAAGACAGCAAGGATAGATAAAAATAGACCAATGAAAAAGAATAGTGTTTAGAAGCAGACCTATGCATATATAGATGCTTGATTTATGGTCACCATAATCATAAATACAGATACCACTGCAGATCAGTGGGGTAATGATATTCCCATTTATTCAATAAATGGTATCAATATCCATATAGGCAATTGGATATCCATATAGGAAAAAATGAAATGGTAGCCCTACCTCACATCAGACATAAAAACTAATTAGAGGTAGACTGTAGATCTGAATGTAAAAGGGAAAAGAAAACAAAACAAAATCCAAAAAATAAGAGAAAATATTTTAAGACCTGGGAATAGGGAAAGATTCTTAAAGGAACACATGTTCATTAAACATAAAGGAAATGAAAGGACTGATAAACTGGACTATATTTAAATCAAGAACATCTGGTGAATATATGATATAGAGTGGAAAAAGATATTTTAAGCATATATAATAGAAAAAGGGTTCCTATCAATATTAGAGAACTCCTGCAAATCAGTAGAAACACAATCCAGTAAAAAAAATGGTAGAACACCTGAAAAGCCACTTCACAAAGGAGGAATCAAAATGACTGATAAAAAACAAACAAACTTACCAGCAAAAATACAAAAGGCTGTTCATTCTCATTGATGTTTAGGGAATTGCATGTTAAAATCATAATTAGTTAACACTACAGACTCATTAGAATGGCTAAAATTAAAGATTACCAACAAATGCTGATGAGGATGTAGAGCAATTAGAACTCTTGTACATTGGTGTTGTGTATGTAAATTGGTATATCCATTTTGGAAAATGTTTGACATTATCCACTAAAGTTGAATATGCATAAACTCTATGATCCAGTAATTTCATGCCTATCTATATTTACAAGAGAAATAGTTACACATGTATAACAAAAAAAGTGAAAAATTTCATAGAAGCATTAAGATACTAGACCCAGACTGAAAACAATCCAATACACATTAACACTGTAATGAATAAATAAATGTATATTCACACATTGGAATATTATACAACAATGAAAAGCATATGAACAACACAGCTACATACAATAATATTAATAAATCTGGCACACATAATACATAATGAACAGCTGTGGAGTGAGTGGAGATGGATGCAAGAATGCATGCTGTGTGATTCCATTTATACAAAGTTCAACAGTAGGTGGAATTAATCTATGGCATTTTAAGTCAGGATAAGGTTTTCCTTGGGAATGCTGGAGGGGTTAGTGATTTGGAGGAGGTATTGGGAAGTGGGTTTTGCCTGCTGTTAATGTTAAAGATGCCAAATGATTTTTGAGACAAGTTTATCACTCCTGGTTAAACACCATAGCAACCTAAGAATAAAATTATATTTTCTTAACATAATGATTAATATATATCTCTATCAACCAATAGTATTTCCATTAAAGTTTTAGCAAAAAAGTCCAAAGACCTGCTAGATTGTCTATACCAGCAGAATCCACGTTCAAATTGATTCTACATATTACACTGATATGGACTGGCTCAAATGGATTAAACCCTTGCAAATTTCTCCATGTAACTCCAAGGATTTTAAATTAGTCCAAACTGTCTCTCTACACAATATGTGACCTTTCAAGTTGAGACTATTATCCCCACCCCCTTTTTACAGGTGAAGAGACAGGCTCAGAGAGACAATAAAAAAAGGAAAGAGAACAATGAAGTTTTTAGAGTCAGCCTAGCTCTATCATTTACTGTGAACCTAAGCACATTACTTACTCTCTCTAAAAGGGGTAAAATAATAGTTACCTTTCTGACAGAATTAGGGACTAAGATATGTAGTCAGGCTAATGCTAAACACTCAATATACGAAGTACTCAATAAGTATTTGCTATTATTATTGTTACAGGGGGCTGAGTTTATTTTCCTCAGTTCTTGTCCCTGCTGCAATAAAGAATTGAAGGGCAGAGACACAGTAGTGAAGCAGAGTAAAAGTTTGATTTGAATACACTCCAAAGGAGGAGTGGGCTAGAGTCAAGGTAGATAAAGGCAGGTTTAGTAGAATAAAACAGAGAAGAGGGAAAAAGAGGGAAGAAAGGGAAGCTCATTGAACTGCTGTTCAGCGTAAGGGCATAATCCCTTGCCAACTCCTAAAGCCAGTGTCACCTGGCGTACAGTGTCCACTTGGATCTGCACAGCATGGGAACTAAGTCCCTACCACCCCAGGATTTGGGGGAGCCAAAGAGCACTGGATGGAGTGAGATTGTGTTTTGAGAACTTCCCAAAGGCAAAGAAAGGAGTTTTTCAGGCAAGCTATTAAAGAGCATGATCATATAGCTGCAGTTCCATCTGAGTTGCCTAGGTGACAGGAACTTGCAAGCACCAGATCAGAGCTCTCAGAAGCCCCTCTCTATTTATCTAAAGTAGGACCCAGAGAGTGACACACTCAAAGAAAGGCAAGAGTGAGCAACCTCAGAGACGAGGTGCACTTAAGGGTTTGGGGTCTGGGGTTTATAGGGCCTTTTTGGGTAAGGGTCAGCATAAGGCATGATGCGTACAGGTGATTTATAATTCTTGAGAATAGGGCGATTTAGGTGACTGTGTTGGTTTGGGACTTCAGCATTCTTTGTCCACATAGGTTTATTTACACTTCTGAGGTCTGTCTCCTGCCCTGGTTACAAAGTTACTTGATTAGGGGCTGGAGAAAGAGGAAAAGAACAGCATATAGGTTACATTAAAGAAAGCTGGGCCTTTTATAGCAGGCCAAAGTAAATTTTACAATGGCATGATCTAATGATACAATGAAGACATGGGCTGTGCTCGGATACTTTACTTTGGGGAATATCTGGACATTCCAAGTTACTCCTGGCCTTTGGAGTCTCAACAGATTAGCTCATTAACTCTGTTAGTCTTTTCTGGCTCTCTAGTTTTATCTGGCTGACTCTTTGATTCCCTTTTAGTGGGCTTTACTGATCTTATTCTCCCTGTACCCACTCATATCTATTTTTCTGCCTAACATTACCATTGGCCAAAACTTTGTCACATTGTCCCAAACCAACCACAAGAGGCCTGGGAAATGCCCAGGAAACAGAATTTATGGGATTAACACAGAACATTGTGTCTACACTTTCATACTTCTCTCTTGAGGAGAAAAGCAGGGATATTCATCGGGCAAGGGTTATCAGCCAGATGAAACCTGCTCAGTTCTGGACAATTGTTTCAATGTGGAAATATGAACCGATTTTTACCCAACATCCTGATTTTTTAAGAAATCCAGAAGAAAGGAGAAAGAGAAAAAAAGAGAGAGGGAGGAAAGAGAACTGTATTGGCCAGATTAAACTGAATCTGCCGGTTGAAAACCAGGTACCACATCTGTCCCAGTCTCACTCCTTCTTAAATAAACTTAAGCCCAAATGGGAAGGGAATTGGCAAAAAACACAGACGAGCTGAGCCAGACTGGACTTTTTGCCCTGAAACAGTAGCAGCCAGTCCAGGATCTTCCTCCCACCCTTGTTCCCAGGCTTAGCTAGCCGTCATACTGGGAGAGCTTCCTTGGGAGGGGCTTCGGAAAGCCTGGCCCAGCAGGGCTGTTGGTGCAGACACAATGAGCGCCGAGTCCCAGGGCCCTCTCTGAGGTCCAGGCCCTACCTAGGCCTTCCTCACCCTGTCAGATGTTTATTGACGATTTGCATATCCATTTCTGTGAACCCTATTTCTAGGTTGCCCCGGTTACTGATTTATAGGAATTCTGTATTCCATTCTGAGTTAGAGGTGTTTGAAAAGCTTGTAAATGTTGCCAATATCTTAAGACCTTGATGTTAAGGTCATTTGACTGTTTTGACATCTCCCTCCCCTGGGGGAAACAAACTGTGGGAAACAGAGAGATGGGGTGGAGGGAGAGAAAGGCACAGCACCCAACCCTTAATCCTCCCAACAGTTGCCTCTACTGCCCCCAGCCCCACGGCTGCTGGAAGAATCTGGTGGTTAGCAGCAACCTCGTAGCGACACAGCCCACCAGACACCTAAGGTACTCTGAGTCGAAAGTCCTATCTGTCCCTCAGAAAAGTGCAGATCACAGCACTAAGATGAGCTGGGTTGGTTCCTTTATTTTACTCTGCCTTCCCCCACCCCAGATCCCTCTAGCAAACCTCAAGATGGTGCCGGAATATGATCCAACAGGCCTGCTGAGACTCACGTTTCCTCAGTGACCCATTCAGGTCTGGCCTTTCTGCTCCACCCCCTCCATTAGGTTCTGGCCTGGGCTTGGAGGCAGCATCTACTGGAGGAGGGAGTAGAAAGTGTCTTTCCCACCCTGCCCGTTCCTGTGGCTCCACCTTCCAAGGCCTGGCCTAGTCTGGTTGTCTGCAAGACCCGCAGGCAAAGGGAGTTCAGGGATGTGCTGGGGGTCTGGCAGGTTGGTGCAGGAGTGCTCTTAACCACACATAGGGTCTGCTGTACTGTCTACCCCTCACATTTGTTGGCTTTGCAGTATGTGGGTGGGTGGTCTGGTGGTGAGGTTACTGTTTGAGAGGTCTAGGAAAGTGCCATCCTGGTAAGTAGGACCTTCAAACATATGAAGCAAAAACAGAGATCGCCAAAGCGAAATAGACAAATCCACAATTATAGTCAGAGATCTCAAAACTCCTCTGTCAATAATCAATAGGACAAATGGATAGAATATCCACAGGGATATAGCAAACTTCAACATTATCAAACAATCTGACCTAAATGACATTCATAAGACACTCCATTCAGCAGAATAAACATTTCTTTCAAGTGCATAGGTAACATTTGACCAATATAGTCCATATTCTGGACTATTAAAGTCTCAATAAATGGAAAAGTATTCAAGTCACACAGAGTATGTTCTTTGATTACAATGAAATTAAATTAGGGACCAATAGCAGAATTCTAAAAACTACAAATATTTGGAAACAAAATAACACACTTACCAATAACTCATGGGCCAAAGAAGAAACTAATGAAAATTAGAAAATACTTTGAATTGAATGAATATGAAAGTACAACATATCAAAGTTTGTGAGATGTTGTTTAAAGAGTACTTAGGGAAGTTTATAGCACTAAATGCCTGTATTAAATAAGAAAAAAAGTCTGAAATTGATGACTTCAGCTTCCACCTTAAGAAACTAGAATAAAAAGAACAGATTAAACTAAAAAGAAAATTTTTTGCTGCTTACAAGAGATGAAACAGAATGGAAATCAATGAAGCAGGAAATAGCAAAACACAGAAAATCAATGAATGGTTCCCAAAGAACTCACTCAAGAAGAAATAACTTGAAAAACCCTTTATTTATTAGATACATTGAATTTTTAGTTAACACTCTTCTTTCAAAGAAAACCTCATCCCAGATAGGTTCACTGGTGAATTCTACCAACATATAAATAGGAAATACAACCTTCATGAAAATTCTTCCAGAATATTGAAGGGAATACTTCCCAGCATTAGCCAGATACCAAAACCAGACAGACATAACAAGAAGAGGAAATTATAGATAAATGTCCCTCATGAACATAGGCACAAAATATCTAAACAAAATTTTAGCAAATCAAACCCAACAGTATATTTAAAAGAATAATATATCACACCCAAGTGGGATGTATTGTAGGGATGCAAGGTAAATTTGACACTAGAAGATCACAGTAATTCTCTATGTTAATAAATTAGAAACCATATGATCATCTCAAAAGATGCAGAAAAACATTAACAAAACAACAACCATTTTTCATAATAACTCTCAGCTAAGTAGTAATAGAAGGGACATTCTTAATCTGATAAAGAGTATCTATGAAAACTCTTCAGCTAAAATTATACTTAATGATGAAAGGAATGAATGATTTTGTCCTAAGATCAAGAACAAAACAAGGACATCTGTTCTTACCACTTCTATTCAACATTATACTGGAGGATCTAGCCAGTCCAATGAGGCAGGAAAAAGGAGAAGGCATTCGTTGGAAAAAAGAAGTGAAACAGTTGTTATTCTTTGATGGTAGAAAATTAGAATCTAGTAAGTATGTTGACATTTATGGGTTTTCCTAAGCTTTTATGGAGAAAAGTTTCAAGGTACTGTTATGAGAGGCAGTGGCAATGGATACTAGCCAGAAAAATCAGATGCCCAGCATACTCTATTATAACACCAATTTTAGCAATCACTCCCAAGGAATTAGTCCAAGAATGGAGAATTCTACATGTATAAAGATATGCATTTCAATGCTGTTTATAAAAGAAAGTTTTGTCAAACTATACATCTATCATGTATTTATTTAAGATGATAGATACATTGAATGTGGAGCAACTTAGAGCCATGAATATGATAAAACATGAAGTGGAGAACAGCAGTCTGTGAAATCACCAGTATGCAATGAACACAAATTTACACAAAAATATGTACCTGCTTAGAGAGTGGAAGGAGAAAAATGCCACTGGTTTTAGAGAAGCAGGACTATTGTTGAATCCCTTTTCATATTCTCTATCTTCCAGGCTTTCATGAGTATAGTCATAACAGGATGTTGACTGGGACTTCTCCTGTTATGTCAAAAGTTTGGCTAAAGCTCCACTTCAAAGAGCCTCGATGAGCTGCTAGGCACAAACCGACCCTGTGGTCACCACCGCATCAGGATGCACTGGTAGACTATATGAAAAGATCTGAAAGGTGATGGGGAGGTTCGGTGGAGAGTTTCATGTAGCCTGTGTCCTAGGGGAAAGCGGTGTGGCTCTTCCCCTCCCCTTTCAGGAGAGAGGGGAATGGGTGCTCCTTGCTCCTCACAGGTCGGGTGAAAGAAGCTCCAAGAGAACTGGTCAGAGAGACTTCAGAGAGAAATGTGGGCTGAGCTGCAGTAACTCTAGGCCTCCTTCCCACCCCTGCCCCAGAATGCAATTGGACAGGAGCACCGTGAGAGACTGGGAGATTGACATGTGTCCCTGGAGTTTGGGGGATGAATGACACTGATGCCTCCTTCCCACCTGGAGAATATTGGAGGCAAGAGGTTGCCTGGAGAGATCCTGGAAGGCAGGGAGAGGAGAGAGGACAGCAGTGGAGCTGCCTGCACTTTCCCATGAGGTGTTGCAAGGTTGTGTGTATTTACCATGGCCCAGCTGGATGCTGCATTGTACCCTCCTGCATAGTTGGATAATACTTGATTTGGCTCTGGTCTCTCTTCTTGTGGATATTATAGTCTGAGGGAGAAGCAGATAATAATAAAAGAATCGTACAAATAAGTATAAACCTAATTGTTAGAAGTACTGCGGGGAAGCTGGGGTTCCTATGACCAGGATCCTCACTGAAGTTAAACCACTTGATGATGTAACTGGCCTGTTGCTAGGCTACTGCGTCCACACCCATAGGCAATGAACTATTACTGCACTACATAGAGAGCTCAGCCCAGTGCTCTGGGCAGAGACAGAGACGCTAGTGCTTGACCTACTATGGGAGAACAAGCCAGGAAATAAACCCTTTCACCCCAAGAATGTTCTACTGTTATTTCTTTGGTCACACTGAATCCATAGTGAACTTTCCTGGGGCTGAAACCCATTAGCAAGACAAGACTAAAGGGGAAAGGTGCTACCAGGGCATATGATAGGTACACTTAGTCTAGATATAGGTCTGGGAAGGTTTCCTTGTGAAATGATGTGTAAGATCCTAAAGTAGGACTAACTAAAGGAATGTGATATGGGGAGGGTCTAGAGGATTCCCAGGTGAGGAAACAATGTATACTAAGTTCCTAATGTCAGAAGGGGCACAGCCTGTGCAAGGAACAAAAAGGAGGTGAGTTAGGCAAAGAGAAGGGAGAAGCATGTAGAGATGTGCAGGGCCAAACTGAGAGCCTTGGGGGCCCCCTTGGAATTTTGTTCTTTATCTTTAGAGCACTGCAAAGTTATTCAAGTGTTGGAAGCTGGGGATGATGTCCTGAGATTTCTGTTTTTGAGTGGATCATTCTAGCTGCAGTGAGAAGAACATATTACCAGATGAATATATGCAGGTATAGACCTCTTTCATTAATTTTCTCTGGAATATAGTGAAACATTTGGTCCTCAGAATATTTCTTTTGAGATACAGTAAGTTTCCTTATATTGTACTTTTGGATATTACCTCTGAGCCATTTGCTGTTATTTTCTTTAGAAATCCTTTAATACTTACAGGTTGGATCACTCTCCATTCTGTAATCAATATAATTTTCTTTCTTGTCCACAGCATTCTGGGCATATTTAAATTTTTATGCAAGGTCAATTGTTCCATTTACTGTCTCCAGTTCAGGTTATATTTTGATTACTGAATAACATTAATTTTATCGTACTCGATGCATTCTTCTTATCTCAGCTTATTATCTTCTTAATCATGGCCTGTTTTGTCCTTTTGTACCTGACTGAAATCACAAAATAGCTATTAAAAATATTTTTGTCTGTTTTCAAATGAAGGCTTTTCCTCTGACTCTTCTCTGAATCTCCAGGACCCTGCCCTCTTCTCATGAGCCGCAGGTCTGTATTGTAACGATGGCCCTGGGAGTGAGGGCGCTGGGCAAGGGAGGGGGGAAGCTGAACGGTCGGGTTTGCAGTGGTCATGGAGATGATGCTGCTGCTGCTGATGGTGGCGCTGAGATGTTGAGAGATAATACTGAGAATGATGATGCAATAGGGGAAGGATGATATTTGGGGGATGATGGTGAATGAAAGTGAGGATAAGAATACCAGTGGAGTGATGGGGCAATCATGATGTAATGATGATGAAAATGGCAGGGAGATGGTGATGGCGAAAGTGAAGGCGCCATGGTTATGTGCATAGCAGAAACACATGCAGTGTACCCACTGGGGATAAAGCTAGGTAAAAGTTAATACAATTTTCTTCAGGTGCCTCTGAGGGACACGGAGTCACTTCTGATCTTCCGTCCTAGAGGCCACTGTTGGCCCATCTGGCTAATAAGCTGAAGTTCTTAATGATGTTCCCTCCGTATTCTTAAGCACAGAATTAACAAGCCGCCCAGGACTTCTCACTTCAGAGCAACTCAACTGTGGCTTAATTGGGCCACTGCCTTGGAGGAGGACTCTTGAGACAGAGGGGCCCAGGAGTGCTTCCAGTAGCTGGGGACACACCTGGGGACCCTCATCAGGAGGGGAAAGGGGAAGAGGGATCAGACATTACTTAAGGCTTAATTGGAATTAGGAGGGTGTTTGACAGTTCTTACATTCTCCTGGGAAGTGTCATGCTAATGCAGAGCTTGTGAATTCCCAGGAGCTCACGTCTTGGGCCTATGACTGCACTTGGGAAGCCACATTCACAATCCTGAGGCAGGCCCTGAATTCTGGTGGCATGTGCTGCCTGAGAAGTCTTTCTCTGCCTTGAGCTAGCCTCGACGTGCTAGTCAGTTACCGAAGATCAGGAGCCTTCAAGGTGACTGTGATAGCCTGGTTACATCAGAAGCCCCTAAGGTGTTTTTATTGCTATTATTTGTAATTTCTTTTAATTTCCTCTAATTATACAAGTATACATTACTATACTCATTAATAACATTCAAATAATATAGTTAAGCAAAAGTTATGTTTGATTCTCTCTCCAATACTAGTATCCTCATGAGAGTTTGTCTGCTTCTAGATAAGAATATGCTTCAAGAGTACATATATATGAACATACAGAAATACATATATTTTTTCCAGAGATGGAGGGATATAATGGCATCATAACATAACATAGTAATGATATAAATGACATACTATTTTTACTTCTAGGTCAAAAGGTACATATGTATTTAAAAGTTTTCAGCTTTATTGAGGTATAATTGACATAAAAATTGTAAGATATTTAAAATGTACATCATGGTGATTTGATATGTACATAAGTTGTGGAAGGATTCCCCACCATTCTAGTTAATTAACATCATCTCACATGTTTATCTTTCTTTTTTGGTGGCAGCGATTAAGTTCTGCTATTGTAGCAAATTTCAGTTACACAGCACTGTGTTATCAACTATAGTCATCATGTTTTATATTAGATCTTCAGATCTTATTCATCTTATAGCAGAATATTTTTTTTATATTTGAAAAATTTCCTTTATTATATAGAAATGAAATGAACTGTTTATGTTCTTTAAAGTTCTATTCATTTTTAAATAAATAATTAATTAATTAATTTTTATTCATTTTATTAGCATTAATCTACAATTACATGAAGAACATTATGGTTACTAGGTTTCCCCCTTCACCAAGTCCCCCCCCCACAAACCCCATTACAGTCACTGTTCATCAGCATAGTAAGATGCTGTAGACCCACTACTTGTCTTCTCTGTGTAGCAGAATATTTTTACCTTTTTCCCAACCTCTCCCTATTTGGCTTCCACCCCAACCCCAATCCCAGACCCTGGCAATTTTCTACCCTCTGTTTCTATGAGTCTGACTTTTTTTCTTTTATATTCCACACATAAATAACCCCATGCAGTATTTATCTTATTTCACTTAATATAATGCTCTCAAGGTGCATCCATTCTGTCATAAATGTCAGTATTTCCTTCTTTCTCATGGCTGAATAATATTCACACTCATCTTCTTTATCCATTCAAGTGTTGATGGACATTTAGGTTGTTTTCATATTTTGGTTATTATGAATAATGCTACAATGAACATGGGGGTGCAGATCTCTTTTTGATATCCTGTTTTTATTTCCTTTGGATATGTATACCCAGAAGTGGAATTGCTGAATGATATGGCAGTTCTACTTTTAACTTTTTGAGATACTTCTATACTGCTTTGCATAGTGGCTGCACCAGTTTGCATTCCCACCAACAGGGAACCAGGGTTCCATTTTCTTCATGTCCTTGTCGCTATTGATATTTCTTGCCTTTTGATGATCGCCATTCTCACAGGTGTGAGGTGATATCTCATTATGGTTTTTATTCGCATTTCCCTGATGATTACTAATGTTGAGCACCTTTTCACGTACCTGTTGGCCACATGTATGTCTTCTTTGGAAAAATGTATGTCCAGCTCATCTATCCATTTTTAAATCATATTGTCTTTTTGCCATTGAATTATATGTTTTTTAATACATTGTGCATATTAACCCCTTATCAGATATGTGGTTGGCAAATATCCTTTTCCATTCCATAAGTTGCTTTTTCTTTCTGTTGATGGTTTCCTTTGCTGTGCAGAAGTCTTTCGATTTGATGTAGTCCTGCTTGTTTATTTTTTCTTTTATTGCCTTTGCTACCAAATCCAAAAAAAATCATTGCCAAGAAATGACAAAGAGTTTAATCACTATGTTTTCTTCTAGGAGTTTTATGGTTTCAGATCTTTAACTCATTATGAATTGATTTTGTGTATGGTGTACAATAGGGGTCCAATTTCATTCTTTTGCATATGGCTGGCTAGTTTTCCCAACACACTATTAAAGGGACTATTCTTTCCCATTACATATTCTTGGCTTCTTTGTTGTAAATTAATTGATCATGTATGGGTTTATTTCTGGGCTCTCTATTCTGTTTCATTGGTTTATGTTTCTTTTTGTAGGCCAGTGCCATACTGTTTTGATTACTCTAGCTTTGTAATATAATTTGAATTAAAGAAGCATGATGCCCCCACCTTTGTTCTTCTTTTATATACATTTACTTTTGATTTTCAGAGGGACACTATTCAGTCTCATGAAGAATCTATGAAAGTATTCATTTCCTTATCTCATTGTGTAACAGTTACTTTTTGTATTTTGTTTTGTGTATTTTTTCCAGTTTTACTGAGATAATTGACATACAGCACTTGTAAGTTTAAGATGTAGAGCATGAGGATTTGACTTACATTTATCCTGAAAAGACTACCACAGTAAGTTTAGTTAACATCCATCATCTCATACAGATCTAAAAGTGCTTTTTCTTTGTGATGAGAACTCTTAGTATTTACTCTTTTTTTCTTTTTAAGGAACTTTTTAAAATTAAGGTATCATATTGATATGCACTCTAATGAAAGTTTCACATGAAAAACATTGTGGTTACTACATTCACTTATATTATCAAATCCCTCCATATCCCATTGAAGTCACTGTCCATCAGTGTAGTAAGATGTCACAGAGTCACTACTTGTCTTCTCTGTGCTGCATAGTCTTCCCCATGACCCCCCCCACACCATGTGTACCAATCATAATACCCTCAATCCCCTTCTCCCTCCCTCCTTACCTACCCTCTCTCACCCATCCCTTTTGGTAGCCACTAGTTCCTTCTTGGAGTCTGTGAGTCTGCTGCTGTTTTGTTCCTGCAGTTTTGCTTCGTGGTTATACTCCACAAATGAGGGAAATCATTTGGTACTTGTCTTTCTCTGCCTGGCCTATTTCACTGAGTATAATACCCTCTAGCTCCATCCATGTTGTTGCAAATGATAGGATTTGTTTTCTTCTCATGGCTGAATAATATTTCATTAATATTTACTCTCTTAACAGCTTTCATAAATACCATATAGCAATGTTAACTAATGTTAACTATAGTTGTCATGCTGTACATTACATCTCTAGTACTTAATCACCTTATAACTTCATATATCTTATAACTTTCTATGTACAAAAAGGTGTTTTGTACCTTTGACCACCTTCATTCAGTTCCCACTTCTTGCACCCTCTACTTCTAGAGACCATAAATCCAACCTATTTTTCTGAGTTTGTTTGTTTCCAAGATTCCACATGTAAGTGAGATCGTACAGTATATTTCTCTTTAACTTATTTCATTTAGCATAATGCCATCAAGGTCCACCCATGTAATTGAAAATAGCAGGATGACTTCCTTTATAATGGCTTGAATAATATATATATATATATCTCAAAACTTCTTTATCCATTAGTCTGTTGTTGGCCACTTAGGTTGTTTCCACCTGTTGGCCATTATAAATAATGCTGTTGTGAACACTGGGATGCAGCTATATTTTTGACATAGTGTTTTCATTTCCTTCAGATGTATTTCCAGAAATGCAATTGCTGGATCATATGGTAATTCCATTTTTAACTTGGAGGAACCTCCACACTGTTTTTCATAGTGGCTGTACTAATTTACAGTTCTACCATCAGTGCACAAGGGTTCCCTTTTCTCCATATCCTTGCCAGTATTTGTTTCTTGATGCTAGCCATTTTACCTTTCTTGCTCTTACCTTTCTCGATGCTAGCCATTTTAATAGGCATGAGGTGATACCTCATTGTGGTTTTGATTTGAATTTCCCTAATGATTAATGATGTTGAGCATATTTTCATGTACCTGTTGGCCAATCATGTATCTTCTTTGGAAAAATGCCTATTTGGGTCTTTTGTCTCTTTTTATTTGTTTACTTTTTGCTAATGAGTTATATGAGTTCTTTATACACTTTGGATATTAACCCTTTATCAGATGTATGGTTTGCAAATAGTTGTTCCCATTCCATATGTTGTCTTTTCATATTATGGATCGTTTCTTTTGCTGTACAGATGCTTTTCTCATTTTGCTGCTTTTTCTTTAGGCAGTATCCCAAATATCCTTGCCAAGACATATATAAAAAGGCTTTTTTTCTGTTTCTTCTAAGAGTTTTATGGTTTCAAGTCTTACTTTTAAGTCTTTTTCCCATTCTAATTTAATTTTTATGAATGGTATAAAATAAGGGTCTAGGAGGGAGCCAAGATGGTGGCGTGAGTAGAGCAGCAGAAATCTCCTCCCCAAACCACATATATCTATGAAAATATAACAAAGACAACTCTTCCTAGAATAAAGACCAGAGGACACAGGACAACATCCAGACCACATCCGCACCTGAGAGAACCCAGCGCCTCGCGAAGGGGGTAAGATACAAGCCCCAGCCCAGCAGGAGCCGAGTGCCCATCCCCCCAGCTCCCGGCGGGAGAAGAATAGGCAGAGCGGGAGGGAGACGGAGCCCAGGACTGTTGAACACCCAGCCCCCACCATTCAGACCAGAGCACAGACACAGTGCGTGCATGGGGCCCTGGATACTAGGGAAACAGGGCAGCAAGAACAGTGAGTGGGTACTGGAGGCCTGGCGCCAGAGGACATAAGAAAAGCGAGTGGCCATTTTTTCTTTTTGCTGTTTTGTTTTGGCGAGCGCTTTTTGGAAGTCTTAAAGGGATAGGGACCCCAATACTAGGGAAACAGGGCAGCAAGACCGGTGAGCAGATGCCTGAGGCTGGCGCCGGAGAATAAAGAAAAACGAGTGGCCATTTTTTATTTATTTATTTATTTTTTTAATTTTTAAATTTTTTTTTTTTGTTTTGGCGGGTGCTTTTTGGAAGTCTTAAAGGGGCAGAGTGGGACACTTAATCCAGAGGTAGGGAATCCGGGGATCTCTGGGCACCCTAATCCCCTGGGCTGCAGGGAGCACGGAGGCCCCTTATGGAGATAAATAGTCTCCCGGCTGCTCCCCCTCCAACGCGACTCCACCACTTTGAAGCAGCAGCCGGAGCCAGGCCACGCCCACAGCAACAGCGGAGATAAACTCCATAGCAGCCGGGCAGGAAGCAGAAGCTCTGTCTGCGAGCAGCTACCCAGCACAAGCCACTAGAGCTCGCTGTTCTCCCAGGAGAGGAGGGCCACAAACCAACAAGAAGGGAAGTTCTTCCAGCCGTCACTCGTCCCAGCTCTGCAAACTAGTCCTATCACCATGAAAAGGCAAAACTACAGGCAGACAAAGATGACAGAGACAACAACAGAGAAGGAGACAGACCTAACCAGTCTTCCTGACAAAGAATTCAAAATAAAAATCATAAACATGCTGACAGAGATGCAGAGAAATAAGCAAGAGATATGGGATGAAGCCCGGAGGGAGATCACAGATGCCAGAAAGGAGATCACAGAAATGAAACAAACTCTGGAAGGGTTTATAAGCAGAATGGATAGGATGCAAGAGGCCATTGATGGAATTGAAACCAGAGAACAGGAACGCATAGAAGCTGACATACAGACAGATAAGAGGATCTCCAGGAATGAAACAATATTAAGAGAACTGTGTGACCAATCCAAAAGGAACAAATCTGTATTATAGGGGTACCAGAAGAAGAAGAGAGAGGAAAAGGGATGGAAAGTATCTTGGAAGAAATAATTGCTGAAAACTTCCCCAAACTGGGGGAGGAAATAATCGAACAGACCATGGAAATACACAGAATCCCCAACAGAAAGGACCCAAGAAGGACAACACCAAGACACATAATAATTAAAATGGCAAAGATGAAGGACAAGGAAAGAGTTTTAAAGGCAGCTAGAGAGAAAAAGGTCACCTATAAAGGAAAACCCATCAGGCTAACATCAGACTTCTCAACAGAAACCCTACAGGCCAGAAGAGAATGGCATGATATATTTAATGCAATGAAACAGAAGGGCCTTGAACCAAGGATACTGTATCCAGCATGACTATCATTTTAATATGATGGTGGGATTAAACAATTCCCAGACAAACAAAAGCTGAGGGAATTTGCTTCCCACAAACCACCTCTACAGGACATCTTACAGGGACTGCTCTAGATGGGAGCACTCCTAGAAAGAGCATAGAACAAAACACCCAACATATGAAGAATGGAGGAGGAGGAATAAGAAGGGAGAGAAGAAAAGAATCTCCAGACAGTGTACATAACAGCTCAATAAGTGAGCTAAGTTAGGCAGTAAGATACTAAAGAGGCTAACCTTGAACCTTTGGTAACCACAAATCTAAAGCCTGCAATGGCAATAAGTACATATCTTTCAATAGTCACCCTAAATGTAAATGGACTGAATGCACCAATCAAAAGACACAGAGTAATAGAATGGATAAAAAAGCAAGACCCATCTATATGCTGCTTACAAGAAACTCACCTCAAACCCAAAGACATGTACAGACTAAAAGTCAAGGGATGGAAAAACATATTTCAGGCAAACAACAGCGAGAAGAAAGCAGGGGTTGCAGTACTAATATCAGACAAAATAGACTTCAAAACAAAGAAAGTAACAAGAGATAAAGAAGGACACTACATAATGATAAAGGGCTCAGTCCAACAAGAGGATATAACCATTCTAAATATATATGCACCCAACACAGGAGGACCAGCATATGTGAAACAAATACTAACAGATCTAAAGGGGGGAAATAGACTGCAATGCATTCATTCTAGGAGACTTCAACACACCACTCACCCCAAAGGATAGATCTACTGGGCAGAAAATAAGTAAGGACACGGAAGCACTGAACAACACAGTAGAGCAGATGGACCTAATAGACATCTACAGAACTCTACCTTCAAAAGCAACAGAACACAAGTTCTTCTCAAGTGCACATGGAACATTCTCCAGAATAGACCACATACTAGGCCACAAAAAGAGCCTCAGTAAATTCCAAAAGATTGAAATCCTTCCAACCAACTTTTCAGACCACAAAGGCATAAAACTAGAAATTAACTGTACAAAGAAAGCAAAAAGGCTCACAAACACATGGAGGCTTAACAACATGCTCCTAAATAATCAATGGATCAATGACCAAATCAAACTGGAGATCCAGCAATATATGGAAACAAATGACAACAACAACACTAAGCCCCAACTTCTGTGGGACACAGCAAAAGCAGTCTTAAGAGGAAAGTATATAGCAATCCAAGCATATTTAAAAAATGAATCCAAAATGAATGGTCTAATGTCACAATTATCGAAATTGGAAAAAGAAGAACAAATGAGGCCTAAGGTCAGCAGAAGGAGGGACATAATAAAGATCAGAGAAGAAATAAATAAAATTGAGAAGAATAAAACAATAGCAAAAATCAATGAAACCAAGAGCTGGTTCTTCGAGAAAATAAACAAAATAGATAAGCCTCTAGCCAGACTTATTAAGAGGAAAAGAGAGTCAACACAAATCAACAGTATCAGAAACGACAAAGGAAAAATCACGACGGACCCCACAGAAATACAAAGAATTATTAGAGAATACTATGAAAACCTATATGCTAACAAGCTGGGAAACCTAGGAGAAATGGACAACTTCCTAGAAAAATACAACCTTCCAAGACTGACCCAGAAAGAAACAGAGAATCTAAACAGACCAATTACCAGCAACAAAATTGAAGCGGTAATCAAAAAACTACCAAAGAACAAAACCCCCGGGCCAGATGGATTTACCTCGGAATTTTATCAGACATACAGGGAAGACATAATACCCATTCTCCTTAAAGTTTTCCAAAAAACAGAGGAGGAGGGGATACTCCCAAACTCATTCTATGAAGCTAACATCACCCTAATACCAAAACCAGGCAAAGACCCCACCAAAAAAGAAAACTACAGACCAATATCCCTGATGAACGTAGATGCAAAAATACTCAACAAAATATTAGCAAACCAAATTCAAAAATACATCAAAAGTATCATACACCATGACCAAGTGGAATTCATCCCAGGGATGCAAGGATGGTACAACACTTGAAAGTCCATCAACATCATCCACCACATCAACAAAAAGAAAGACAAAAACCACATGATCATCTCCATAGATGCTGAAAAAGCATTTGACGAAGTTCAACATCCATTCATGATAAAAACTCTCAGCAAAATGGGAATAGAGGGCAAGTACCTCAACATAATAAAGGCCATCCATGATAAACCCACAGCCAACATTATATTGAACAGCGAGTAGCTGAAAGCATTTCCTCTGAGATCGGGAACTAGACAGGGATGCCCACTCTCCCCACTGTTATTTGACATAGTACTGGAGGTCCTAGTCATGGCAATCAAAGTAAACAAAAAAATACAAAGAATCCAGATTGGTAAAGAAGAAGTTAAGCTGTCACTATTTGCAGATGACATGATACTGTACATAAAAAACCCTAAAGACTCCACCCCAAAACTACTAGAACTGATATCGGAATACAGCAAAGTTGCAGGATACAAAATCAACACACAGAAATCTGTGGCTTTCCTATACACTAACAAAGAACCAACAGAAAGAGAAATCAGGAAAACAACTCCATTCACAATTGCATCAAAAAAAATAAAATACCTAGGAATAAACCTAACCAAAGAAGTGAAAGACTTATACTCTGAAAACTACAAGTCACTCTTAAGAGAAATTAAAGGGGACACTAACAGATGGAAACTCATCCCATGCTCATGGCTAGGAAGAATTAATATCGTCAAAATGGCCATTTTGCCTAAAGCAATATACAGATTTGATGCAATCCCTATGAAACTACCAGCAACATTCTTCAATGAACTGGAACAAATAATTCAAAAATTCATATGGAAACACAAAAGACCCCGAATAACCAAAGCAATCCTGAGAAAGAAGAATAAAGTAGGGGGGATCTGACTTCCCAACTTCAAGCTCTACTATAAAGCCATAGTAATCAAGACAATTTTGTACTGGCACAAGAACAGAGCCACAGACCAATGGAACAGACTAGAGAATCCAGACATTAACTCAGACATATATGGTCAATTAATATTTGATAAAGGAGCCATGGACATACAATGGCGAAATGACAGTCTCTTCAACAGATGGTGCTGGCAAAACTGGACAGCTACATGTAGGAGAATGAAACTGGACCATTGTCTAACCCCATATACAAAAGTAAACTCAAAAGGGATCAAATACCTGAATGTAAGTCATGAAACCTTTAAACTTTTGGAAGAAAACATAGGCAAAAACCTCTTAGACATAAACATGAGTGACCTCTTCTTGAACATATCTCCCCGGGCAAGGAAAACAACAGCAAAAATGAACAAGTGGGACTATATTAAGCTGAAAAGCTTCTGTACAGCAAAAGACACCATCAATAGAACAAAAAGGAACCCTACAGTATGGGAGAATATATTTGAAAATGACATATCCGATAAAGGCTTGACGTCCAGAATATATAAAGAGCTCACACGCCTCAACAAACAAAAAACAAATAACCCAATTAAAAAATGGGCAGAGGAACTGAACAGACAGTTCTCCAAAAAAGAAATACAGATGGCCAACAGACACATGAAAAGATTCTCCACATCGCTAATTATCTGAGAAATGCAAATTAAAACTACAATGAGGTATCACCTCACACCAGTAAGGATGGCTGCCATCCAAAAGGCAAACAACAACAAATGTTGGCGAGGCTGTGGAGAAAGGGGAACCCTCCTACACTGCTGATAGGAATGTAAATTAGTTCAAGCATTGTGGAAAGCAGTACGGAGGTACATCAAAATGCTCAAAACAGACTTACCATTTGACCCAGGAATTGCACTCCTAGGAATTTACCCTAAGAATGCAGCAATCAAGTTTGAGAAAGACCAATGCACCCCTATGTTTATCGCAGCACTATTTACAATAGCCAAGAATTGGAAGCAACCTAAATGTCCATCAATAGATGAATGGATGAAGAAGATGTGGTACATATACACAATGGAATACCACTCAGCCATAAGAAAAGGGCAAATCCAATCATTTGCAGCAACATGGATGGAGCTGGAGGGTATTATGCTCAGTGAAACAAGCCAAGCGGAGAAAGAGAAATACCAAATGATTTCACTTATCTGTGGAATATAAGAACAAAGGAAAAACTGAAGGAACAAAACAGCAGCAGATTCACAGAACTCAAGAATGGACTAACAGGTACCAAAGGGAAAAGGACTGGGGAGGATGGGTGGGTAGGGAGGGATAAGGGGGGGGGAAGAAGAAGGGGGATATTAAGATTAGCATGCATGGGGGGTGGGAGAAAGGGGAGGGCTGTACAACACAGAGAAGGCAAGTAGTGATTCTACAACATTTTGCTATGCTGATGGACAGTGACTGTAAAGGGGTTTATAGGGGGGACCTGGTATAGGGGAGAGCCTAGTAAACATAATATTCGTCATGTAAGTGTAGATTAATGATACCAAAAAAAAAAAAAGGCAGTTCCTGTGTGGTGACCTTCAATGAGTTCTACACAAGGGTATAAAGGGCATATAAAAGTGTAGGCAAAGGGTCTGTTTGTGTTTATACAGAGGATCAAAGCCTAATTTGGCTACCCCGAAAATGAACTAAGATATGATATGGAAAAGAACTTCCAACATCAGCACTCTCGGGAAGACTCATGCCAGAAGATGATCATCAAAAAACCCCAACAAAGATCCACACACAGCTATAGCTGTAGATGCACTCATCCCACCAGTTCCTGGACTTGCCAGGGGAATGAAGAAGGAGATATCTAAGCTGGCCTGTGCGTACAGTAAAACAAGAAATTTGACTGGATCTATACTGTTGGAACTCAACCAAGAATTAGGAGAAGTGCAAATTGTAGCACTCCTAAATCTTACAACTACAGACTATTTACTGTTAAAAGAACATAAGGGATGTGAACAGTCCCCAGGAATTGGTTGTTTTAATTTGTCTGATTTCTCTCAGCCTGTTCAAGTTCAGTTGGACAATATCCACCATATCATAGATAAGTTTTCACAAATGCCTAAGGTGTCTAACTGGTTTTCTCGGTTTCACTGGAGATGGCTGGTAATTACAGATATGCTTTGGTTATGTAACTGTACTCCTATTATGTGAATGTGTGTGCGCAATTTAATTAGTAGTTTAAAACCTATACATGCTGAAGTTACTCTACAAGAAGATATGTCAAAGAAATAATCAATCTTCCCATGTTTTCTTCCGCCTGCTACTTCTATAGCTTTTCTTCTTCCTTCCTAATTACAACCCTTAAATAAAATTCGTGCCTCATATGAAATTTACTGAGTATCATAATTCTTCCAAGTGGTAAAGATACCTCAAGACAAATGCTGGGCATAGAAGCCACAGGGCATAAATATGCAAAGAAGTAAAAAGCTAACCTTTTCAAACAATAAGGCTTCTCTCTCACTTACCAACTTTACATTTCCCTGTATGGCCCTGGGAGATGACTGGTTAGCCAGAGACGGGTAAGATTCCTCAAGGGAGGAACAACCTAAGACAGGCACAGTCGCAGGGGGGCCATCAGGTGAGAAATTG
This sequence comes from Manis pentadactyla, assembly GCF_030020395.1. NCBI lineage: Eukaryota > Metazoa > Chordata > Mammalia > Pholidota > Manidae > Manis > Manis pentadactyla. Next base: position 33,695,523 of record NC_080022.1, on the reverse strand, counting down.
GGGATCAACAGAGGTGAGGCTTTGAACCTCACCCCCCCTGTTCTGAGAAAATCTTCTGCATCCGCGGATGTTTTCTTGCCCTTGTCTAGCTTGGATTAACACATAGTCTACAGGCACACACCTGATCATCTACATTTGCTCTCTTACAACACTAAACTATGTTTTCTACCTTTATCTTGTATCTACCTACCAATTCAGCATTTTATTAAAAATAATAATAATAGAGAAATGTGGTATCCACATATAAATCAAGTATAAAAACCAAATGAGTATTCATATTTGAACTGACTGTTTATAGTTCATAATGCATGAGCAAAACCGAAAGTTTCTGTGATAACTGCCCTTGTATTGTTCACTATGTAACTTATTCATTATGTAAGAATTTGTTCTACATGTAAGAACTTGTTTGTTATGCCTCAGAAGATTGGAGACTGACGAAAATTAGGCTTGGGGTGGATTAATGATTGTGCATTGAGCATTGACTCCCCTATACAGAATTTTATTGTTGTTAACAACCATTTGATCAATAAATATGAGAGATGCCCTCACACACACACCAAAAAAGTACACACTTCCAATTGTAAAATAAATAAGTAACCGGGATGTAATGTATAGCATAAGGAATATAGTCAAAATATTGTAACAACTTGGTATGGTGATAGGTGGTACCTAGAATTATCATGTATATAAATGTTGAATCACTGTGTTGTACACCTGAAACTAATGTAATGTAATACTGTGTGTCAACTACCCTTCAATAAGAAATAATTATCTACAAAAAATAAAAAATAAAAAAAAATAAGGGTCTAGTTTCATTCTTCTACATGTAAATAACTAATTTTCCCAGCACCATTTATTGAAGAGTGTTTTTTCCTATTGAGTATTCTTGACTTGTAAAATTTTAGTTGACCATATATGCATTAGCTTATTTTTTGGCCCTTGATTCTGTTCCATGGTCTTTGTGTCTATTTTTATGCCAGTGCCATAATGTTTTAATTACTGTAGCTGTATAATATAGCTTGAAATCAGGAAGTGTGATGCCTCCTGTTTTATTTTTCTTTCTCAGGATTTCTTTGGTTATTCAGAGTCTTTTGTGATTCCTTATAAATTTTAGGATTGTTTTTTCCTACTTATGTAAAAAATGTTTCTCAACTCCAGCATTATTGACACTGTGGGCTGGATAATTCATTATTGTGGGGGAAGTCCTGTGCATTATTAGATGTTTAACAGAATCTCTGGCTTCTACTCACTTGAGGCCAGTAGTATTCTCTCCTCCCCATCTCCCCAACCAAAAATGTATATGGTTTTAGGTTTTCTCTTTCCTGGTAGCATTATCTCTAGCATTTCTTACCCGGTTCCTTCCACATACTAGCTACCAGAGTGTTATTTCTAAAATTCAAACCATTTGATTCTTCTACATTAAATGATCTAAGAGCACCACATTACCCAGGTCAAGTCCTAGATTCCTAACATGGTTTAAGGATACTTCTTTAACCTAGCCATGCTTCCCTCTCTGACCTCTCCAATTCCTACTCAGATGTGCTTTCTCAGATCAATCCACTGACGTATTCTCTGTTTCCCAAATACGCTGTGTACTTTGACATCATCTTTATTTATTTGTGTCTAAGATTTTCATTCCTTTCTATATGGAATATTTCATTGCATGCTAAAGGCCCAGTTTAAATGTCATTCCCCTGGGCAAACATAGCTGCTATCTCTTCACCCCTGCAGTTGGCACCTTCCTCACCAAATGCCATGAAGAATGATTTTTAAATGCTTGCTTACAAGGAAAAATTCCCCCTTGGCTCTATGTCATTTTTCTCCAGCATAAGACCTGGCCCAGAGGAGAGATACAAAACATGCACTAGAAGATAGAAACTGGAGATGCCCAAGGTTGCTGGTGCATGCTCTCTCCAAAGCCAGAAGTCAGGCAGGCGTGTTAGGCTGGGGTCTACAGCTGGGCTCCTCAGAGGGATGAGCTCTTCAGAGCCCTCCCAGGTCACCCAGGAATCCCAAGAACAATAATGAGGCTGGAAGAGTTAAGGTAGTCATGGGTGCCTTCCTGTTGGAGGTGGACCTGAAGCTTAGGAGAGATTTAAGACGTAAGAGGAGAGGTTCTTCAAGTAGGCAACAACTGAGAGAAAATAATAAAATTACAGATCATGTACTATAAGCCAGGCATAGTCCTATGACTCTATGAAGCAGGTTCTTTTTTACTCTAGATTTGGAGGCCTGGGGAGGTTTTTGAAACTTTCCAAAGTCACACAGCTAGTAACTGTGTGAAACCAGGAATCCAATGTATGCAGTCTGGTGCTAACCCAGAGAAAACCTGGGGCATGGGAGGACCTGGGCAGGCAGAATACAGGCCTTTGGGGAGTGATCGGCCTCAGCCTGGGAGTGTCAAGGTGTCTGGCTTACACACCTTGAGTACTAAGTGTTGGAGCTCAAACTTGATGCCCAGTCCTTGGGGAAGTCAAAGGCACAGGGGCCTCATTAGGAAGTCATCTGATCTGTCCTCCTGGGAATCAGGGTCCCTGGAGCAGAGTTTCAAAGGAGAGCTCCTCAGACTCCTGACCCATCCCTCACACAGAGCCCACCAGCAGGTAAAGAGTGGTGGCGTGCGTGCGGGGCCTGGGGCTTGGGAGTTTTCTCATGGGAGGCATCCCTTCTGCCCCCCCGATCCTCTCTACTGTCTGTAAATCTTCACATCCTTGTTCCTTCATGCCTGTGGTTCTTGCTCTGTCCTTTGCTTCTCTGCCCACCTCTTCTCTGTCTCTCTGACTTGCTTTTTTGTTTACTTCTCTCTGTCCATTTTTTCCCTCTTTGTCTTTATCTGATTTAGTGTGTGTATCTCCCTCAAGGCATCTGGCCTTCAGTTGCCAATGAAGACAAAGATGACGAGGAGGGGTGGCTGGTGGGGAGGCTGAGGCAGCTGGGCACCCCCATGCCCCTACGTTGGTCAGTGGGATGCTGGGAAGTGGGCAAGACAGGGGAGCAGATGGGAGGTGGAATAGGTTGGTAGGATAGCAGTAGGATATGGGAGAGGAGGCGGGGGCTACAGGGAGAGCTGAAGGGAGGCAGGGATTTAAAGGACCATCATGAAATTGGGAGTTGCTCTAAGGATCTCTTATTGAGGAGGGGGAGGAAGGCAGATGCCTCCCACTAAGATACCTGCAGTTCAGTGATTCTCCGTTATTGTCACCAAGGATGGTGTGCTGAGTGCTTTTGGAGCATAGCTCTCATTCTTATTCCCTCTGCTTCTTCTCCTGTAAGCACCCCATGCTCTTTCCCACATACATTCTGCACCATGTTGATACTTGAGCAGGCAAGGGGCACAGTGGAAAAGCTCCTTCATTAAGACTGCTCCTGGATAGTGCCATAGGACTGAGTGAGTGGGGGGACTGCGGGAGGAGAGGCACCAGCGAGAGGTTGCTGCAGTGCTCTGGGCATCAGACACTGGGAACAGGTGACGTCAGATAACAAAGAGGACAAATGGGCAAGTCCTTAACTCCTCCAGGTAGAATGGGCCTTAGCAGTCCTCCTGCCCCACTGCTCTCTAAGTCCAGGTCGATCCCAGTGTAACCCTGACATGTGGTCAGCTAGATTTGGCCTGAACTTCTCAACAGAAACAGTTAATTCATTGCTTCTCAGGAGAGAGTCCTTTCTGTCTATAAACAGCCCTGAGTGTCAGAACATTTTCTTTAGTCAATCTGAAGCTTGTCACCCTGGTAAAATTTATACTTAATTCTAAATTTGGGGCTTTGCAGAGCAATTCTTATCCATCTTCCTTCACACAGCTCTTTAGATTCTTCTTAGACAGACCTCAGAATCCTCCCTAGCTTAGATTTCTACAGAGAAAACATCACCAGTTGCTTAGATTAACTTTTTCACCATTACAATATATCTTCCTATATGCCACAAGTTGTCCTCACTCCTCTCTGAGAGATGGGTCACAGGTCTAAATCCTACATTCCAAATGTGTTTGCCCTATGAGAGAGGACAGGTGTCAATCACCTCTTCTGGTCCTGTCAACATAGCTTTTAGAATGGCATCTAAAACTAGCATTTCTGCTTTAAAAATCTAACAAATACTGAGTTCTTACTATGCACCTGGCACAATGAGTGACACTGGAGATATTGTAGTGAACAAAACAAAGACCTTACTTTAATAATCAGATAAATAGGTAAGTTTTTAAAGAAGTGAGCAGTAGAAATGAAGCAGACTAAAGAGACAGTGAAGGATGGCGGCATGTCAGAAAAGATGGTAAAGGGTTCTCAGATGAAATGACACTTGGGCAGAGATTCAATGGAAGGGGAAGACCTCACCCTGAAGATACTTGGTAAAAGAGCATATGTACTGGGTATCGTGGCAAAGGTCCCTAGGGGAAACCTAGTTGGCAGTTGATGGACTAGAAAGAATTACACTGTGGTTTTGTGGAGTAAGTAAAGGGGACACTAATGGGAGATGAAATCCAAGAGCTAGACCAGGTAGTGAAAGTTAGGGGTTCATTTTCTGACATAGTAAGTTTGAGGTGCCTACTAAACATCCAAGGCAGAGGACAAGTAGGCAGTTGAATACATGGGGTTCAGGGGTATAGTCTGGACAAGAGATATAAGATATGGAGGTGTATTTAAGCCATGAGACTGACTGGTTCGGATATTTTCTTTTTGGGTGAGATAGTGTTTTATCCTGATTCCATTGCTCTTATATTAGATTGTTTTCCTCACTCTGGGTATAAGGTATGTTTAAAAAGAAAAAAAAACCTCAGTTATCTAGCAGATTTGACACAGATATACTTCAGAATTTCTGCTACATGTTGACCTTTAAAATGTTCTGCATCCACACTAATTCTTACCTCATTCCCATCAGTCACAGTGGAAGGGGACCCCTCTGATTTAACCCAACCCCTTCTTTTGTAGCCTGGATCATACTGTTTCCTGCTTCCCCAAAGCCATATTCCATGATTTAGTCCATTGGAATCCTGTAATTTCACCCCTGTGTTAATTGATGATTTCCTTCACTGTATAAGATATAAAAATTCTTATGTCATAGAGAATTATATTTCTGTCACTAGCTCCTGACTTATACCTCCTTTCCATCCGGTGCAAATGACTTTGAATTGCAGCCTATACTTGCTTCCTTTAATCCACTTCATGCAGACATCTGCTGTCACTTTCTCCTTATTGCTAAAAAATGTAACACTGTGGTCCTTGCCTTCCTTGATGTCTATGCACATCTGACCACAGACACCATCCTCTCCTCGCAGACCGTATCTCTCCTTTGTTTCTGTATCACATGTCATTCATCTTTGGCCTCTCAATACCATCTTCTCTGAGTTTTTTCCTTGAAACGAATCCTTAAATGTTGCAGCCTTTCAGAGTTCCACTTCAAGCTCTCTTCTCCCTCCACACACTTTTCTTGGTGACCGCATCCCTTTTGACGGCTTTAGCGCCTGAATAAGTGCTGGTGACACTCAGATTCTGATCTTTAGAGTTTTCTCTTCAGCTTTTGGCCTATCAACCCAATAGATACTAAGAGTCCCTCAAGCTCCCTGAGTCCAAAACTAGACTCATCATGATGATGCCAGGGTTCTTGTTTGTGGAGTCAAAGAGTGAACTTAGCAAACGCCCAAGGTAGGAAAGCCAGGGAGAGGGTTTTATTGAGAGAGACAGCGAGAGGACAGAGCTCCTGGCTCACCCCAGGAGGGGACAAGAGAGCCCGTGGTTGGCTCGTTGTCTAGGGGTTTTATGCACAGTTGAGGATTTTCAGGAATGGGGGTAAAGGGCTAGGGGTGCAGACTTGCTGAGTGGCCTCAGAATGCTCATTTTTGATGAGTAACAGAAGAAATTTGCTGCTCTGATTCTTTCTCAGAATAGCAGTTTCCGTCTGGGAGCATGTCAATTAAGACCACCTGCCCTGCCCCCAACGTGGGCTCTGGGTTGTTGCTGGTTTGCTAAAGTGTGTTAAGAATCTTACTTCTTAACTTTTTGGGATGTTTATAGCTGGGCTTGTTTCGTAAATTAATCTTTTGCTCAGGTTGTGGATTACTTGATTAGGATCAGAGAAGGAAACACAGCATACAGGTATAGTTAAAAATAAGCTGGGCCTGTTTGCAGGCTAAGGTAAATTTTACAGTGTCAGGATCTACAGTGAAGTCTCGGGTTATGCTGAGACACTTCTCTTTATCTGCAGAACACTCAAACATTCCAGGCCAAGTTGCTCCTGGTCTTTTGAGTTTTAACTGATCTCACTGAAGGTGTCTATATTCCTAGTCTGGTATCTTTACCCTAGGGAATTAGTGTGACTCTGACTTTACATAATGCTTAACACAGAATTTTGATAGGGACTTCTTTTTACATTGTTACATTGTTTTCTCTGTAATTATATTGTGCTGCCTTTTTCTCCAGAGGCCCTTACTCTACTCTGACTACACCCATGGTCCCTGTCTCAATATATCCTTCTCACCTCCTTCCCCAAACTTCCCACTCTCCTACACTATCATCTACCCATTTACCCAAACCTGGAATTCATCCTTAACTCCTCTTTCTCACCACCCCCTAATCATTTACCTAGATACACAGATCCCACCTTCTAAAGATTCTTATCTAATACCCACCTTCATATTAATAATCACTGCCTCAGTTCCCACTCTCATCCTTTCTCTCCTGAATAATTGCAGGAATTGGATCACTGTCCAATTTAATCCTCACACTGCCACAGGAGTAATTGTTCCCAGATATTAACTTGATGTCATGCCTATTTAATGGGTCCTTCTCTTTCTATAAAATCCTCTATCTTTAGCCTGTTTTGCAGGACATGCTATGTCTTCCATGTCTGTCCTTGTCTATCTTTTCAGCCTCATCTCCAATCACTCTCTGGTTTAGCTCATGCTTCATGACTTCACACATGATGCTGTCTCTGCAAGGCACATCCTTTCTGCACTTCCTTGTAGTTAGCATGTACCTACTCTTAAAAGACCAACTTGATTCTTAATCCCCTGAGGATACCTTTCATAACTCTTCAAATTGAGTTAGGCTTGCTGTGATACCTGCCTGCAATAAAAAGGGGGGAGTATGGTACGTTTCTCCATCCTTCAGTTATTGGTTCCTCGTCTCAGTTCCCTGTGGCTTCAGTCACTACCAGGCTTGTAGTAAGGGAGAGAAGAGGGAAAGGTCAAGAAAGTCCTAAGTTGACTGGAACTGTCTTGATAATCTAGAAATAGTTCTTTTCTCCTCTGTTATTTAAAGACAATTCCTTTACTTACAGAATTATTTCATTGTTACTAGTTTTAAAAAGTCCAGTCTGATAATGTTTGTCTTTCAGTTTGCTTGCTGAGCACATTTACATGTAATGCATTACTGTTGTAATTAGGTTTGAGTCGATCATCTTGCTACTTTTTTCCCATTCGTCCCAAATGTTGCTTCTTTATTCCACTTTTCCTTCCTTCTTTCAAATGAACCAAGATATTTTAAGCATTCTCTTTTTTGTTCTATATTACATTTTGAGTTTTACTATTTTTCATTATTCCTATATTATTCTAGAACAGGGATTGGTATACCTTACTTTTTAAAAAAGGTTTAAAAAACAAGCAAAATATACCTCAGGGACTGTACATTGCTGGCAAAGCCTAAAATATTATTATCTGGATCCTTATAGAAAAGTATGCTAACACTTGATGTAAAGACTAAATGTGTCTTTGATTTATTATAGGTTCATTTTAATTACCATTTCTCAAACAATGCAAAAATCTTAAAGCAGTTTAAGTCCGTTTCCTCCCCACTCCCACCTTGTTGCCTTCTTTCCCTTTTTTCTCTTCCTTCTCTTTCCTTTTCCTCTCTCTCTGTCTTATGTGTTACCCTCGTCTGGCCCATGGAAACATATGACTTTGACTCTTCATGGAGTATACTTTATTTCCAAATAGTAGTTGTTTTCTGGCATGAGTCAGATATCTCATAATTTTATTTCTAAAGTTCCAAAATACCCATCAATCTATTCAAGTGGTCCCACTACAGTCCATTTTGGGAGGAACTTCAAAGGAGGGGCAGACATCCTCATTTAGTATGAAACTCACTGCAAATATTATATCCTCAAATATTCAATTCTCTCCTTGACTGCTTTGAAGCCTTTTATAAGCTTCATGAGCTATTCAAGTTCATGAAGTGCAAGACACAGTTTTGGGCTCTCTTTTTGCAAGTTCTACATTTTAAAATGTGGAATTTATTCCACATTTGATCACAGAATAAACTGGAATTAAATAACCTAATATTAACATGCTGTTTCTTATCAAATGTGAATTCTTTAAAAAAATTTAGTCCCCAGCTCTGCAAGGCATTTGACACTCCTATATATGAGTAGCAATAGGGTTTGAATCTGGAGATTTCACCTTATGAGTGATGGCTTTGTTCTTTCTCTATACCAGGAAGATGCAAGACTTCCTCTGGGGAAACCACAGCTCTCTTACAGAGTTCATTCTTCTAGGATTCTCTCGTAACCCAAAGATAAATTTTATTCTCTTCAGTGTTTTCCTTTTCTTTTACCTCATCACCCTTCTGGGCAATGGGCTCATTATTACCTTGATACGCATGGACTCCCGCCTCCACACACCAATGTACTTTTTTCTCAGTGTCCTATCCATTCTGGATATGAGCTATGTCACCACTACAGTGCCCCAGATGCTGATACACCTGGTTTGCAAGAAGAAGACCATCTCCTATGTTGGATGTGTGGCCCAGATGTACGTCTTCCTGATGCTAGGAATCACAGAGTCTTGGCTTTTTGCAGTCATGGCTTATGACAGGTATGTGGCCATTTGCCATCCCCTAAGGTATAAAGTCATCATGAGCCCTTTGCTCTGTGGGTCAATGGTGGTCTTCTGTGGATTCTGGGGTATCAGCTGTGCTCTGATATATACTGTCTCTGCTATGATTCTTCCCTATTGTGGCCCCAATGAGATCAATCACTTCTTTTGTGAAGTACCTGCAGTCTTGAAGTTGGCCTGTGCAGACACATCTCTCAATGACCAGGTGGACTTCATCTTGGGCTTCATCCTTCTGTTGGTCCCACTCTCCCTCATCATCATTGTTTACATCAATATCTTTGCCGCCATCTTGAGGATCCGCTCAGCCCAAGGGCAACTCAAGGCCTTTTCCACCTGTGCCTCCCACATTACTGTGGTCACTATGTTCTCTATCCCATGTATGGTTATGTATATGAGACCTGGCTCTGAGGCCTCCCCAGAAGAGGACAAGAAGCTGGCTCTATTCTACAACGTCATCTCTGCCTTCCTCAACCCCATAATCTACAGCCTTAGAAACAAAGATGTGAAGAGGGCTTTCATCAAAGTGATAGGCTGGGGCAAAACACCAGAATGAAGTCACAGAAGCATGGGCACCAGCAACAATTGCAGGATACAGCCTATATGACTTCACCTTCCAAATTCTTTCCAATATTCAGTAGGCACGTGTGCTATATTAATGGGTTAGATTCAATGAAATCATGCATGAGAACACCTAGAAGGCCATGGCAGTAGGTATCCCTCAAGCATGAAGACATGGACAATGGACTTTATGAAGCAGGTCCCATATTTGATTAATTTCTGTATCACGAGTTTATTAAGACCTGACAAATATTGTTATCAATATTCATGTTTTCTATTACTGAATGAACATGAGACTGATTGCTTGAGCTCTGCACTCATGAAATAAATTCAAATTGAAGGGCATAAGGTGGCTTCCAGACTCCTAGATCAGTGACCCTACTACAGCCCCATCAAATCCCTGATTCAGAAGCCGTGTCTTTTGTAAACTAATCTAGAAAGTGACTTCCTATCATTTTGGGGGTACTCATGAGAAGCCAACTCCTAGGTCCAGTGCAAACTCAAGGGGAGGGGATTATCCAAGGGTGTGAATACCAGCATGTAGGGGGCTTGGTTTACGCAAAGCTTCTCCCTTGTGATTTAGACTCGTGCTAATCAAAGATTGCTCTGGGGATCAGCATCCCCAGCATCCCCTGGGACTTGTTAAGAAATGCAGAATCTTGGCATCTCCCACACCTGTGGGATCAGAATTTGCATTTTAAAAGATTCCAAAGGGGATTCCTATGCACTTTTGAGTTTGAGAACAGTGACTTAGTAAATAGTGAAAGCACTTTTGAAGCACTTTTTTCACTTGCTTCCAAAACTTCACACTCCACATGGCCAGTCCTTCTTAGTCTCTTTTTTTCTGGTTTTTCTTTTTGCCCTCTTAATTTTTAAATGTTCAGTCTCAGTCCTTGTCCCTCCTTTCTTCTCTCTGTATATTCACTCCCTTGTCAATCTTATCCAGTTCTGTGGCTTCAAAAACCATCTATGCTTTTGGCTATCCAATTTTATCTTCAGCCTAGATATTTTTCCTGGCAATCTATCTATCTATAGATATAGATACAGTACAAACACAGATATAGATCTATCTAACTATCTATTCAACATCTCCACCAAGATGTATAACAGAGATCTCAAATTTGATTTGTCATTATCTGGATTCTGGCAGAAAACAGAACACTTAATTTGGGTAATATGAGTCACACTTAATAAAGAGGCTACTTGTAAAAGTGTGGGCAGGGTTTATAAATAACACCAAAGAATGATGCAGTACTCCAGGAGCAGTAACTGCAGGGAGCCATTACTACTCCTAGGTCTGAAGGAGTAAGAGGCAGGGATGGTTGTTGGAACAGGGAGAGAGAGATAAAGTGTGGGGAGGGGATGGAGATTGAGTTAGAGACAGATAGATAGATAGAGATAGATAGATTAGATAGATAAGATAGATAGATAGATAGATAGATAGATAGATAGATAGATAGATAGATAGATAGATAGATTAAGAGAGCACAAGCTATATGGAGTTACTTGGCAGGAGCTATGGCTTTTAGTAGGGGAACATGGAAACCTGCAGAGAGGCATCCTAGGGTATAATCCTCCTACATAACTTTTCCTGCTATCCAAGTTTTCTATAATCACTTCTCATTAGCCACACTCAATTGGAAGTGAGAGGGCAAGAGAGTCCATTGCTCTGGTCTGAATGGGTCAGCTTCCCAAAGCATATAGCAGGACAGAGAGGGATAAGAGTGGGTCAAACAGCTATACCGCACAGTTCCCCCTCTTTTGTCCTTCCATGTCCACTTCTGTACATTGGGTGGCAAAAAGAACCCTAACCTTAGCCCTGCCCTATAGTTAACACCTATAACATGTCACATAATTATCGCTACTTTTATGTGGTTGAAATAATTGAGATCTAGTCTTTTAGCAAATTCGATTATTATAATACAACATAGTTGTCTATATTCATTATAGTGTGCACCAGATATTTAGGACTTATTTACTACTCACTGAAAGTTTCTTCATTGGGTCACCACACTTTTCAGTGACAATATCCACTGGACAAGGGAGTACAAGATATACAGTTCCACTTGCTCCCCTTGCAAACCAAGTTTTCCCTGGTAATAAGGATTAATCACTCCACCAGTACAAATGACCCCATCACCTCTACCTGTTGGTTTAGCAACTGGGCAGCAGGCAATTTCTACTTCTAATCCATTAGAATGATAGATCTCTTCCTTAATGAATGAATTCCTTCTTTGAACACAAAACTAAAGTTTCAGGGGTAGGAAGAAAGCATTTCTCTGGAGGGCTAGTTCATGTATTAATGAGAGGTACCACTCATATTAAACCTCTTGATTCCTGGATCTGTGCCTTGTCTTTCAGAGGAAGATGGTACTCACACTGACTGCTGGTGTAAGTCATGAACTGCATCCTGTAGGAGAGGACTACAACCCTGCAAAATCTATCCCAGATGATGTGATAACTGAACCTTCAATCAGTAACTCCACCACCCTATCAGGCCCAGGTGTTTCTGGGTATTTGGGTACAATGGGAAGCTATTGAATTCTGTGAATGAGTTGGCTGTCACACTCTTTTTGCAGTAAAGTGTGTCTCCTAGTTGGAGATGATGTGGCATGGGATACCATGTCAACAGATAGGACACTGTAAGACCATTAATGGTGGGTTGTCAGAAATGCTACAGGCAGGAAAGGCAAATATGAATCTGTGTCTATTCTTAGGAGGACACCCTGCAGAGCCTTCATCATGGAAAGGGCAGAAATAATTTATCTGTTGCCAGATAACTGGCTGGACCTTCCAGGGAATGATAGCACATCAGTATCTACCTCTGATGCTGGGGTTTCACACATAGCAATGGCAATAGCCAACTCAGCTTTGGTGAGGGTGAGTCCAAGTGGTTGAGTTCCACACATAGTCTCCATCCTGCCGTGGTGGCTACTTTTTAGAGCAAGCACTTGTGTGTTTAGGAAAAGAGGTTGATCACCCAGAGGATCACTTAGTCCTGATTATTAGTCCATTGATTATTGAGAGATATCACAGTGATGTTCACTAATGTGGATTAAATAGGACATGATCAACTTCATATTCTGTATCTGTTCTGAGAGAAGTATAGCCACATGACCTCCTTTAGATTCCCTGTCATTAGTTGTCTAATCTTTTTCTTTCCAAGTCCCTGACCAGGCTTCCATCTTGTTAGCACCTGCCTATGGAAAAATGTGCAGCCTCACTTCAGAACATCCTCATTCCATATAGACAGATAGCCAGATATTCCATCTATAGTCCCACCTATGGAAATGATTTTCTTTTACCATGCTGAATGCTGCTTTGAGAGAGGATGGTGTTGGCAGATCCACTGTAAGCTGGGCTTTTCCCACTGTTAACTAGCTATAGGGAACTCCCCATGTGGGTTGAGGGAGCAGCAGCAAAGTAGTAGGAGCAAGAACCATGAGAGTCATGGTAAGTGCTCATGAAGTCCACCACCTAGACCTGGGATCACACATGTAATATCTATTTTTCAATGGAATTCTTCTGTGTGCATCCAACTGGATGGTTCAGTGGATATAATAACATGGTTTATGTTGGGCCATTTTGTTTGCCTCATCATGTGGTGACCCACAAGTAGGCTTTCAGGCTCTACCAGGGTACAGTAGCTATTTTAAAAAATGCAACATTTTTTTTTGAAATCATTTAAGATTTATAAAAAATTGCAAAAATAGTAAATAAAGCTCTTATGTATCCTTAATTCAGCTCCCCACAGGGATAACATCTTCCATAATTATGGTACGTTATCATATCCAGTAAATTGGCATTGGTATAACACTACTATCTAAACTACAGAACTTATTAGGAATTCACTTTTTATTATGTGCACTCATGTTTTTTGGTATGTGGTCTTATGAAATTTTATTACATGTAAAAGTTCATGTAACCACAATAAGGATACAAAACTGCTTCATTACCACAAAGAAACATTATCTATAATCTCTCAACTCTACCCTGGAAATAATTGCTACTGATTTGTTTTCCATCACTTTAATCTCATCATTTCAAGAATGTTATCTAAATGGAATCATGTCATATGTAACCTTTTGAGGCTAATTTAAAAAAATTCAGCCTAATGACTTTGAAATCCACCCTAATTGTTGCATATATTAACAGTGTGCTTCTCTGTATTGCTGAGTAGTATTCTATTATATGGAGGTACCAACGTTTGTTTATCCATTTACCTGTTAAAACGTGTAGGTTTTCAAATCTTGGTGTTACAAATAAATCTGCTATGAATATTTGTGTAAATATTTTTAATGTTAGTTTTTCTCTAGAATAAGTTCCTGGGAATGTAATTTCTGGGTCATATGGTATGCATATGCTTATCCTACTATTCTACCCAAATGATATACCGTTTCATGCCTATTAGGATGGTTATAAATTAAAAAAATACTTCAACAAGTATTGAAAATATGTGGAGAAACTGGAACACTCATGCATTGCTGGCAGGAATGTAAAACAGAGCTGCTGATTTAGAAAACAGTCTGATAGTTCCTCAAAATGTTAAACATAGAGTTATCATATGATCCATCAATTCCGCTCCTACCTATATAAGATAAATGAAAATATATGTTTACACAAAAACCTTATATGAATGTTCCTAGTATCATCATTCATAATAGCCAAAAAGTGGAATTAAGTCAAATGTCTGTCAACTGAATGGATAAATAAAATGTGGTATATCCATACAATGGAATATTACTTTGCAATAAAGAGGATTGTAGAGCTGAAACATGCTACAACATGTATCAGTGAAAGGAACCAGTCAGAAAGTACACATATTGTATGGTTCAATTTATATGAAATATCCACAATAGGCAAATCTGTAGAAACAAAACGTAAGTTAATAACAGTTGGTTAGACCTGGGGATAAGATAGGGTGATTAAGAGTGATTGCTAAGGGACATAGAGTTTCTTTTTGGGATGATCAAAATGTTCTAAAATTAGATTGTGGTAATGGTTACACAGTTTTGTGAGTACAATAAAAACCATTGAATTACGCACATTAGTGGGTGAATTTTATGTGTGTGAATGATATCTCAGTAAGGTTGTTTTAAAAACAGCATATATAGAACAGTTTTCCGGAAAGGATATGCAATTTTATATTCCTACTGGCAACGTGTGAGAGATCAAGCTGCTCTGCATATTTTCCAGCATTGGCTGTTGTCAGTATTTTTTATTTAAGCCAATTTAACAGACTAAGTAGTGTGTAGTATACTGATACCTCCTCATGGCTGTAATTTGCGTTTGATTAATGGCTCATGATATTAAACATCTATTCATGTGCTTATTTGTCTTTATTTGCCATCTGTATATCTTTATGTACTTTGTTGAAGTATCTGTTTGAAATTTTGTCTCTTTTCTAATTGGATTTGTTTTCTTACAGTTTACTTTTCTATTTTTATTTTACTGATTTCTGTTCTAATTTTTATTATTTCCTTCATTATGCTTGTTTTTGGTGTGTTTTGTTCTTTTCTTATTTAGTTTTGTGATATGGGAGCTTAGATTACTCTTTTAAGGAATTTCTTCTCTAATATAAGCAGTTAGTGATATCAATTTCCCTCTAATCATTTCTTTAGTTTTGAAGCACAGATTTTTACATGTTGTATTTTCATTTTCATTCAGTATATTTTTCATTTCTCTTGTGACTCCCTCTTTGACTCATGGATTATTTTTAAATGTTTAATTTCCAATAATTTAGAGAATTCCTGTTGCCTTTCCATTATTGATTTCTATGTGGATTCCACTGTGGTCAGAGAAGTTTGTATGATTTCAATTATTTTAGATTTGTCTACACATTATACTCCTTTACGTGGTGTATTTTGACAAATGTTCCATTTAGGCAAGAAAAAAATAGGTATTCTTCTATTTGGGGGTTGAGTTTTCTACAAATGTTAGATCCTGTTGCTTGATGTCATTTATTTCTTCTATATTCTTATTGATTTTTTTGTCTACTAGTTCTATCACTCACTGAAAGAGAAGTGTTGAAGTTTCCAAATACAACTGTGTATTTGTCCATTTCTTCTTTCAGTTCCATAAGTTTTCATTTAATGTGTTTTGAAGCTATGTTGTTTGGTTAATACATGTTTAGGATTGGCATATCTTCTAGGTGAATTGGCTCTTTATTATTATGTTAATGTCACTCTTTATCCTTGGTCATTTTTTTTTTTTGCCGTTTCTGTGAAGTATATTTTGACTGATGGTAGTATAGCTACTCCAGCTTTCTTTTGATTAGTGTTTGCATAGTATTTTTCCCCAATCTTTTACCTTTAATCTAACTATATCATTGTATTTGCAGTGAGTTTATTGTAGACAGCATATACTTGAGTTATTTCTTTTAACCTACTAAGAATATCTCTGTCTTTTATGTATTTAGATCATTTACATTTAACATAAACATTAATATGTTTGGATTTAGGCCTACTATTTATTCATTTGCTTTCTCTTTTTTCCTATGTTTTTATTTCACTGCTCCTCCTTTATGACTTTCTTTTTTTCAAACCTTCTTAAAATATTGCTTTAGTTTAATTATTTTGTCTCCTTTGATAATTTCCTTAGTGATTGCTCTAGGTACCACAATATATATACTTAACTTTTACACATGCACTTAGAATTAATATTTTACTACTTCAGGTATAATGTAGAAAACTACTCACCATGTAGAGCCTTTACTCTATTCCCTTTATGTTGTAGCCATCCTATATATTATATACATCAACAACCCATCAAATAGTTTTATAAGTTTTGTTTTTAATCACCAAACATATTTTAAAGAATTTAAAGAGAAAGAAAATTTACCTGTTACATTTACCCAGTTATTTACCATTTCTTTTGCTCTTTGTTCATTCTTGATATTCCAAGAACTTCATGTGGTTCAAGTTGGCTTCACAGGTGGGTGCATATGGAGTAGTGGTAGGAGTAGGGCCAGACTATGAAGGGGCTTATAAACCACGGTAAAGAGTAAAAGTTTTACTCTCTTATAGTAAAGAGTTAAAATTTAAAGGCTCTGGGATACTATTGCAGGCTTCTGAGTGAAGGGTGACATAACCAGATTTTCATTTTACAAGGTGGAGGAGTGTGTGTGTACATGTGTGTGTGTGTGTGTGTTTGCGTATTAGCAGAGAACTGTCAGTCAAGTTGACAACACTGCAGTCCAACCACCATTTTGGCAAACATCATGAATTACTGAGATGTAGTTTAAAAATTCCAAATGTGTGGAGGGACTTCTGTTTTTGGACATGATTGAGTAACAGATATTAGAGCTAGCTGTCCACTATAAACAACTGTAAAACGGGACAAATGACCCACCATCAGGGCATGCCAGAATTTGGGGCCATATTTCAAGAGGATCACATGCAAAAGAAAGCTGGATCTAAGGTTTGTTTGTTGGGTGGAAGAAGTTAGCAACAAGTCATGCTATATCTAGTATTGCTCTCCCATATATAGTCATTTCCTCCTCAAGTCAGCCCTGTGGGGTGGACAGAAATATGACATAGCAGCCCTCTCCCCTATTTTAAGCTTTAAGGTCTGGCTTGAAGGGTAGAAAAGTATTTACAACTGTTAGTGGTGTGATCACAATATATTGTTCATCAGCTGTTTCTTGTTTTTATTCACTTCATGTCAGGTTGGGAGCACTTACATCATTAAATATTCTTCTAAAATACATTTGCAATGGCTACATAGTATGCCATATGTGGCCATACCATAATATAGTGAAATCTCAGTAATCAGAATATTTTCAATTGGTTCCATTTTCTACTATCATAAGTAACACAATAGAAATAGTTGCATTACTTTTCCTGCACTTATATTGTCTATTTTCTATAATGTCCTAAAACTGGAAGTGTTGGGTAGAAGGGAATAAAGATTCTTGATACATAAAGCCAAGACACCTTGCAAAAAGATGGATTTATATTCCCATTTGCAAGTATGACAGTCCGTATTTCATTATATTCTGGCCACCTCCGACTATTCTAAAACTCTGCCAGTCTCAAAGTGGTATCTCCTTGATATTTTAATTTGCTTTTCTTTGGTGCCTACTGTGGAGGGATTTCCCCATATGTTTATTGATTATTTGGATTTCTTTTTAATTATCTTTTCATATCTGTTTCCAGTTTTCCAGGGTGTTTGTATTTTTCTTACTAATTTGTAAGACCTCTTTCTGTGTTAATGATAGCTATTATCCACTGTAAGTATGTTCTGTAAGAATGTTGCATTATACACCCTGTTTTGTTGTCTGCCTTTTAATTTTGCTTCATTACTTATATGACACCTGGCTCCTGGGTGGTGGGGTAGAGTAATACTTTTGAGGACATTGGTGCATGCAACCTGGGCATGGACCCTGACCTCTCATGGAAGGCACAGGCATTCATGTTAAATTTTTCCAGCCAGCCCAGCTGAATTTTTTACAAGGAATTTCATAGGAAGTACACATCAGCAAGGGGCTGGGAAAGAAGAACCCCAAAAGCTACATGTTAGCTTATGGGGCATGCATCTAGAATTTCGTGGGGGGATTGCTTTGTTGGGTGCTGGAGTTCCTGAGTCAGCAAGCAGAGGTAAAAAGCAGTTATTAAGAGTGATGTATAGTCATGTGATCCTGAAAATTGGTGAAGCCTGGGAAAAAATCCCTTCAAGTAAGAAAAGAGCATAAAAACTCCTTATGGACTTTTCAACCTCTGGATTCCCTAAACTTTGCATTTGGAAGTGACATTGCGCCCATTCTCCCTCTCTAATTTTGCTCATCCTTAAGGAGACGGCATACCTTTTCCTTGAGATCACCCAAGACAGGCTGTCATTTTCCAAAATGGACTTTATTAGAAATAAGGGGAGAGGGAAAATCAACAAGTGTAAAAATATGAAAGGACAAAAACAAAGGGTTACAAGACAGTACTTCTTCCCTGCGTAAGATTTTAGCGGCCCTCAACTGCTCTACTTTGCCCAATTTGTAGATGGGTAGCAAACGGTTCGTTTCCTCTTTCTCAGGTCTTTCTTACTGGGAGATTCTCCACTTTTCAGTTTTTGAGTTTCTACTTCTTCTATTCTTCCCCCCACTCTGTTTTCTTTCCTCTCTAGAGCTTCAGTCACTTCCATAGCCCAGTAGGATCATGGCTCTCAAGAGGTGACAGTTCAACCCTGAAAAGTAAATTTTAAAACTTAAAACATCTGTTGAAAAATTACTATATGCCAGTCTCTGTACTAAACCTTTCCATCTATTATCTCATTTAATCACAACTTCTCTGTGAGGAAGCAATACAAACCTTAGAGTAGCTAAGTCACTGGTGAAAATTCATACATCTAGTAACTGGTAGAACCAAGTCCCTCATCCTGATCTGTCTGGCACCAACGTCCAGGCTCTTGACCACTGTGCTCTGTCTCCACTACTGTCTCTGTCTCAAACCACATCACCACTGATACTGCTCAGGTCTGAGCATCCTGCTCCTTCCCACTGGCCGGGGTGAAGAGTTAGCTTGTGGAGTCCAGCTCTTCCAGGTTTCATGGACAAGTCCTGGGGGAGCTGGTGAGTGTGCGGCCTGCTTTGTTCAGCTCCCCAGGTCTTAAGCTTTAAGGCCTCACTGGAGCCCTGCCCAGTCCCATCAGTTTGAGGAAAGCTTTTTCATGTCCTTGTTCCTCAGACTGTAGATGACAGGGTTGAGAAAGCCTGTGGCAATGTTATAGAAAAGGGCCATTTTCTTGCCACTGTTTGACAAAGAGTCGGAGCCAGGGCTCATGTACATGATGACGCATGGAATGGTGAACGTGGTGACGTGGGAGGCACAGGTAGAGAAGGCCTTGATCTGGCCCTGGGCTGAGCAGATCTTTACGATGGTGGCAAAAATGTTGGCATAGATGATGGCAACCAGAGAGAGTGGGACCACAATGACATTGAAGCCCGTGATGAAGTCCACCAAGTCACTGAAGGATGTGTCTGCAGAGGCCAGCTTTAGGACGGCAGGAACTTCACAAAAGTAGTGGTCAATGTCATTAGGGCCACAATAGGGCAGGTGCATAGCAAAGAAGGTATAGCACAGACCCCCCAGCACACCATAGGCTGCACAGATGCCCACCATGAGGAGGCACACCCAGCCGCTCATGATGACCTTGTACTGGAGGGGTGGCAGATGGCCATGTACCTGTGCACAGACATGACTTCCTAGTGGTGTTCTTTAACTGACTTTCTGTGGACTAGGGTATTTTACAACTTTGCAGCTGTAGCTATTAAGTTATAGAAAACTGACAGCAATGCAAATTATTTATGTCCACAGTAACGCAGATGATTTCTATTCATAACAACACAAGTGAAATTTATCCAGTAGAGAATATAAATGTCTGCAAGTCAAATTCTCTTTTGAATTTGTCCTAATGTCTTACTGGTTCCTTCATGAATTAAGTGAACTCAGTGAAATCTTTGACATATGCTCATTTAAGACAAATCATAAAGGAAAAGGTTGATAAGTTTTATTCATAAAGATCATTATTCTCTTCTATTCTAGTCTCTTCATCAAAAGAAAGTGAAAAGAATACTCTTGACTGAAAACAAATCAACAAGTGTCAAAACCTACTGCTGATTGATTGAATTAAATTACAGAAGAAAACATGAAAGACATCATAAAAACAAATAATAGTTTAAGAATTGTACTATATTTCTTCAAAAATAATAAAAATCAATTAAAAAAATTTTATATCCTGAGATATAGACACTGACATGTTGACAGTTATCGTCTGGTCCAAGGCAATGGATGATTTTCATTTTCTTTCATTTTTTTTATTCTCCCTTTTTGTTGATAGTTTCCTTTGCTGTGTTGAAGCTTTTTAGTTAGATGTAGTCCCACTTGTTTATTTCCGACATATCCAGAATTAAATTACTACTGTTGATGTTCAAGAGTTTACCGCCTATGTTTTCTTCTAGGAATTTCATGGTTTCAGGTCTTATATTTAGATCTTTAACCCATTTTAAGTTTATTTTTGCATATGTGTAAGACAGAGGTCCAGTTTCATTCTTTTGCATGTAGCTGTGCAGTTTCCAACAGCATTTACTGAAGAGGCTCTCTTTTCCCCAGTTGCATGTTCTTGCCTCCTTTGTCATATATTAATTGCCCATATAAATGTGAGTTTATTTCTGGGCTGTCTGTTCTGTTTCAGTGATCAATGTGTCTATTTTTGTGCCAGTACCATATGGTTTTGATTACTGTAGCTTTGTAGTATAGTTTGAGATCAGGGAGTGGGGTACCTCCAGCTTTGTTCTTTTATCTCAAGATTGTTTCAGCTATTCAAGTTCTTTTGTGGTTCCACACAAATTTTAGAGTTATTTTTTCTACAAAATGCCATGGGTATTTTGATAGGGATTGCTTTGAATCTGTAGATTATTTTGAGTAGTATGGCCATTTTAATAATATTAATTAATCCATGAGCATGGAATAGCTTTTCCTTTGTGTCATTTTCTTCTTTTTGTTTGCCTCTGTTTTAAAAAATCTTAAGAATAAACATGTACTACTTTTGCAACACAGAAAAAAAGTAATAAACTGAGAGAAGATATTTTAAATATATGTAAAGAAGTAATAGCCAAAATATATAATGAATTACAAATCAAGAAAAGGCAAACATCATCTCATCTTTAGCGAACAGTTACTACTATTCATTTTCCCTATGATAAATACTTTACATGTATTATATCATTTAATTTTTCCAACAACCTTCTGAGGTATATATTATTTCCTTCACATCAACAGATGAGGAAAATGAGACTTAGAGAAGTTAGGTAACTTGTTCATCATCACTGAGTTAATAAAGGGTAGAGCTAGAGTTAGAACACACAGGTCTGACTCTAGTTTCCTTCACTACACAATACTACCAACAATCTTATGAAAAGACTTTAAATTCACTAGCAACCAGGGAAGTGAAAATGAAACAAAAAACAATATCACTACTTTCCATCTGTGGGATAGAAACATTAGTATGTTGAGATAGACAAACAATATCAAGTTTTGATGAGATTGGCCTAACTAGTTGGAAGAATAATTTAGAAGTATCTATTAAATTTGAAATTTGAATTTTCCCATTTACAAAGTCTACTTCTGTACACAAAACTTAGAAAAACTTATTATATGGGGAGAAATGGCCAAAGATATTTGTTGCAGAATTGTTTAAATGGAAATAAAGAAATGTTCAACATCAGAGAATTACATGAATAAAAATGCAGTATATTCAAATGCTTGTTTAAGAGAATGAGTTAGGGCCTATAATTATCAAATGGGTAAATGTCAGAAACATATATTAAGTTAAATTTTTTTCAGTGATAACCATGGTACCATTATCACCTTTTAACTCATGCAAAACAATTTTATGTATTGCTCATAGATACAATATAAATTAAAAAATTGAAAACACACCAAATAGACTTCTGTTTAATGACAGTGGTTGGTTCAGAGGAGTTGGGAGTATTCAAAGAGTACTTCATCTTTATCTGTAATTATTTAATCCTTTTTTAAAAAAAGGAAAAAGAGACTCCTAAATATGACAAAATATTGACCAATGTTTATTTTGAGTGTGGAAAAATGGAGTCTTTGTTATATTATTTTCTATAATCTCTTCCTGTGTGACTCTTTGTCTTTGTGTCTCTGTCTCTGTGTGTCTTTCTCTTTCTCTGTTTCTATACACATACAGATATAAATATATAGACATACATATATATTTATTTATTTTCTCAAAAGTAAGATTGAAAATGTAAAATCAGGTAAGAGTCAGTTTCACAAGCTGAGTCCAGACCAGATAATTATTAGCCACATTGTTACAGATATGTCTATAATAATTCTAGCCCAGATTTTACAGCACCTTGTACAAAAAGCGGTACAATACTAAATATTACTTGTAAGAACAAGCCTGTATTCCTGCATTATCTGTCTGTTCTTCATGTTATTTGTATCCCCAAATCCTTTACACTGTAGAAAAGCATGTGCACATGTTAAATGTTTGGCTGTGATCATACTGAACTGACATAAACTTTCAGAGGTGAGTAAAGAACCCAAGGAAAGCAATAAAGCAATAGCCTTGAACCATAAGAACAGTGTTTGTAGAAGAAATCCTTTGCTTTCAACACTCAACTGAGTCATTGGGTGGTGGCAGCTCAAAATTTTCCAACCAGAGGGAGACATTCAATTTAGAGGTGGCTATACCCTCTCTTGGTTGCTCATGGCCCCAGAAAAGCTCAGGTTGGTTAGAATCGATGTACTTTTATGATATCCAATGATCCCCATCACGTCTGCCCATGACTCTGGACAACTCTGAAACATACTGGGTCATTGAGCTGTCCCTCTGTTGCCAAGTACTTTCAGAAAGGCCCCCTTTACGTCTTTGTTCCGGAGGCTATAGATGATGGGGTTGAGGAAGGCAGAGACAACATTGTAGAACAGGGCTAGTTTCTTGTCCTGCTCAGGGTCATGCCAGGAGCTGGGCTTCATGTGCATGATTATGGCTGGCCCATAGAACATGGTGACCACAGTGACATGGGAAGCACATGTGGAGAAGGACTTGAACCTCCCTTGGGATGAGCTGATTCTTAGGATGGAAGAAAAGATACAAACATAAGAGGCCAAGATGAGGGAGAGTGGGACCAAAAGCAGGATAAAACCCAAGACAAAGTCCACCTGGTCATTGAGGGATGTGTCTGTGCAGGCCAACTTTAGGACTGCAGGGACCTCACAGAAGAAGTGGTTTATCTTGTAGGGGCCACAGTAAGGCAGACGCATGGTGAAGACAGTATAGATCAGGGCCCCAGCAATGCTAATGGACCAACAGACTGTGACCATCTTGATACAAATGGGATGACTCATGAGTAGGGCATAGTGAAGGGGAAAGCAAATGGCCACATACCTGTCATAGGCCATAATAGCATAGAGAACACACTCAGCAATGCCCAGGACCAAGAAGATGAACATCTGGGCTACGCAAGCTCCCCAGGAGATAGTCCTCCTTGGACATACCATGTTGACCAGCATCTGGGGCACAGTGGTGGTCACATAGCCCATGTCCACCACGGAGAGGACACCAAGAAAGAAGTACATGGGTGTGTGGAGGTGGGAGTCCAGGTAGATCAGGGTGACAATGAGTCCATTTCCCAGAAGGGTGATGAGGTAGAGGAGAAAGAAGAAAGTGAACAGGGCTATTCTGACTTGCGACTCACTGGAGAAGCCAAGGAGGATGAACTCGGACACAGAGCTGTGGTTCTCCTTGCAAGGGCTCTGCATGATCTGCCTGTGAAGGAGACAAGGACTTCTCTGTGCTGTCCTTAGCCTTGGGGAAGAAAGGCAGAGTTGACAGAAGCTGAGTCACACACATACAGCACCTTGCATAGTAGCTCGCATGGATTTCGTCAAATTTTTGTTAAGTTGAATGAAAAGAGAAAAGGAAGATAGGGCATCTCTGGTACTGGGAGATAAGTCAGAAGATCTGGCTTCATACCTGTAATAGAATATAGGACACCTGGTTGCCCACAGGTTCTCTTGAAACTACCTCACCCGTAGAAGACAAAGCATTAACTAGCCATTTTTGTACCAGATCCCCCAGCCAATCCCTGGCCACTGCCAAATTCTACCAAGGCCGCATACTTGTCCCAGTCTGGAGGACAATTTCCTGCTAAGAATTTAAAATGACACTGAAAGTCTGTGTCAGTGGGCTGTGTGTGCCTGAGGCACTGTCAACCCAGAGCTGATATGGAGGTAACCCAAAGTCACAGGGGAATGGAAGCTATACAGAAGAAATGCAGAGAACTTGTAGAGAAGATAATAGAGCAGATATTCTTGGAAGCAGAGAGGAGAGATCTCACAGCAACTTAGAGAGTGACTCTGGTTTCTGACCTGCTATCCCCAGATCCTCTGAGGCCTGTCTGAGCTTTCTTTCCTGTGCTTGGATATCTGTGGGATTTTCTGTAGAATCCTTACATTTACCACCCCATGACCACATTTTAAATTCAGCTCTTCCTAAATGTTCCATGGTTGTCACTTACCCTGCTTGTGTGACCTTGGGCAAGTCCCTTTTCCTCCACTGGCCTCAGTCTTCCTATCTGTTAGATAGAGATGAAACATCTATGGCACAGGGTAATGGTAAGGAGCATATGGACACTACGTCAAGACAATCTACAAAATATAAAGCACCAGACAAGTAAAAGGGGTTAGAATAAGTGGAATGAGTTAGGAAATCAGAAGGGGGATGGGGGTGAGTCCTGACTCTGTCCTTGATTTACTGTGTAATCTCAGGTAACTTTATACCCCTCTGTGAACTTCACAGCTCCATTTTTAAGTGAGGTGATTGGACTTGACCACTCCACAGGACCCTTGTGGCTCTGCTATCCTTTGCTACCAGGAACTCCAGGATGGAGACCTGTGATTGCATTGATGCCATGAGAGCCAACAGGAAGACTGAGCTGAGCTGTCAGCTGAACATGATTGTGTTGGCAGGAGATTCCTTCCGGGAGCTGAAGACACGAGACCAGAGCATAGGAGAGTACATAGAGCAGAGACACGGGTGTCTACACCCCCAAGTCTTGAAGCCCCTTTACCTACTCCTAAGTCACTTAGCCTCTCAGAGTCCCATGTTCTTCATCTGTAATACATACTCCATAGTAGAGATTGCATGAAATATATCTGGTCTATTGAAAGTGCTCAATAAATGGTAGCAATGTAGATAAATAGAAGCTGTGGAGGGAAGAGAGTGGAGGGAAGAGAGAGGAGCTCTCGTAGCATTTTCAAGCATCTGAGGTTCCAGAGGAAGGACTGAAAGCATGATTGTGAGGACTGATTGCCACAGGATGTGGAGTTCTGGAAGATGGAAAAATTGTCAGGCTATACAGAAGATCTTGTTATATTTTTGTGTTGAGTTTTAGGGAGTACCAATAATTGGATGAAGAAGAAAAAGTCCCAGCTTGGGAATGTTTGTGAAGGATGCAGGAGAATTAGGGAAGCTCAGAGTTCTGGACACCGACAGGGGAAGCTTTCAAGAGATAAGGAAGGGCCAGCAGTGAGGTTGCAAACCTTGAAGCCAGGATGATAAGGGTGGCAAATGAGGAGGTGATCGTATTCCCCCTTTCCGCCAGCCCATGCCCCAGACCTGGACTTTTTCAGTGGCTTCTTCCTGCTCCACCCACCAGAAATACTGTTTCAACTGTCATACTCTTTCTCATGCCTCCTTCTACTGGAATTTAAGGCCTTTCTAATCTGGTTCTAGCCAATTTTCAAGTCTATGTGATTCACCACTACCTGAGACTCTAAGCCATGATGTTAACAGCATGACCTAGTCTGGGCAGCTGGGGTGTCCCTCCTCTCTGAACCACAGATCTTCCAAGCTACCTGGCTTTTTCAGTAGTACCTGCCCCGGATGCCATGCAGATCTCCACCACCCTTCCTTCAAGGCTCAGCTTGGGGCTTCCTCCTCCTTAGCCGACCAGGCTAGCCTTGTGGATTTTGCATATTGTCTTCCCTGTAAGCAGGCTGAGGGCAGAGGCTGCATCTCTCTTAGATCTCTCCCCAGTGTCTAGTAGGGATTGGCAGACTGCTTTTGGAGGCCCGTTTCAGTGTTGGGTCTCTGGCTGCATAGCCTCCCAGGCTCTACTGCCTCTCTCAAAGGCACCCTTGAAGAAACAATTACATCGAGCCCTCACCCTAGGAAAATGCCATATTCACATCCACCCTCCTTTCTCCACCTGCCAACGCTTCCCTGTCCCTTCCCAGCCTCTGCTCTTCTGTTGGTGAAGAAGGAAGAGGATGCCTTGTCAGGGTCCACCAGGAAGCCTCAGGACCTACTCTGGGCGTGGGGGTGGGAGGGTTCTCCTGAGAGGGACCCATTTGAGTCTGAAAAGTGCACAGGAGACCCCACTTCCGCTCGGCGAGGGCAGGTGCCTCCTCCACACTTCCTCCATGAGTGAAACAGAGAAGACTATGGTAGTTTGCTCATTCATGGGGATGCCCAGGGAAGGAGACTCCCCATCCCCTCCCTCAGTTCTACCTACAAGTGCTGGGTACTACGTTCTTCTGCTTGAGCAGCCCCCTTCCCTCCCACAGCAGCATCAACCTGCTTTCTCTTCATCTCACGCGGTGCAGTAGAAAGCCATCACCGCTTCACCTTAGCACTGTGGCCCCACAGGGCAGATCTGTGCCTCTCTTACATGTGTTGGATGCAGAGCAGTCCTGAAGGAGGGGTTTCCAGCTGGCAAACCCAGGGTCCTCTTCGTACCAGAGTGGGGTTGGAGATTGGATTTTCAATTCCTGAAGAGCCCTGAAGATCCCCTGTCCCTGCTGGTAAATGCAGCGTAGAGCCCTTGGGCTGGGGGAAAGGCTCAGCCAGGACGTTTAGTGTCCCAAGACAGTTTGCCCCTTGGCCCCTGGAGCTAGTGGGCTGGGCATCCTCCTGAAGTTTCCTTCTGGGGACCAAAATCTCTTCCCACTGAGACTTAGAAGAGGGAGGAGTCCTATGCAAGAGCTTCCACTGTGTGGCACCGTGATAATACTAAGATGGGTTTGGTTTCCTTCCAAAGCACCTTTATGTGTCTTTTCTATCCTCAAGAATTTAATTTAAGGCTACACACCTTATAGAGGTAAAATTTAGGCTTGGATATAGATAATGTAAATGCTGCTAATATCTATTAGTGTCCTCATAACTACTATTTATTGAAACCTACTATTATCCAAAGCCACACATCTCATTGTGTGCTACCAAACCCATTACTACAGCAATAACTGCCATCTATTGAATGCTCAATTTTATCACATGCTACCCTGGGCACTACTCATAACATAAGTAATCCTCACAGCAAGGTTGGTAAGCCACCTGATAAATCAGGCGCCACGGAGAGTTTACGAGAATTAAGTGGTTTGTTCATACCACATAACAGGTAAGTTGTATAGTCTGAATCTGAACCTAGATCTGCCAGATTCCAAATCATTCTACTGCAGCATCACTATGGCCAAGGTGCAATACTGGTTCACAGGGTGCGGGGAGTCAGGCTGTAAAGCTCCTGTAAGGCTGGATGTAGAAGCCAGGAGGTCAAAGGCCAGGACAGATGTACAGTCTTCCTTGGGTCCACTTGGAGGATGCTCTCCCTAACTAAGCGCTCTCTTGGGTCCTCTGGAATTCCAAAAGAGAGAGGCAGGAGGCTGGCTTGGCCTCATTACCTGCTGTAGGACACGTCTACTGGAAAGGGCTTCTCAATGCCTCATGGATGGGAGGCATCGACC
The DNA here is from genome assembly GCF_030020395.1 of Manis pentadactyla. NCBI lineage: Eukaryota > Metazoa > Chordata > Mammalia > Pholidota > Manidae > Manis > Manis pentadactyla. The sequence goes on along the minus strand of NC_080022.1, from coordinate 33,667,884 downwards.
AACTATGAGACTTGATCCAGTCCAGCAAGGTAGAATTCAAGTTCTGAAGGGTGTGGTGATGAAGGTGAAGTTCAGGGCAAGGTGAAGTCCAGTTTCGGCACTGGGGACTGAAGGCCAGTGCAGAATGATTTTACCTTAGTAGAGGTCAGCAGTGAAGAATCTAGGTCAAGTGATACTTAGAGGTCAAAAGGTGTCTGTCTATAGGAGTAGGGTCTGAGCCACTGGCTGGGACCTGAGAGGCAGAACTGGGTGAGTCCTGGGAACTGCGAGGGGTCCTGGAAAAACAAGTCATCTTAAAGGACAGGTTCTCAAGGCAACAACCAAAGAAGTCCTAATAATATAACTGAGCATGAAGCTGGACAAGCCAGCGGCCTAGCTGGACTGGATGCTCTCTCGGAGTATGGGGCTGCAACCACTTGCGTCCCCAGAGACAAAGCACATTCATCCAGACAACATGGAGTTTTAGGGCTATCAAGTATCAGCCACAGTGCTTGGGCCAACTGTGGGGAGACAGCAGGACAGCTGAGGGTGGGATTGGGGAGGGTGATCTCATAACCTAGCTTTCATGGAACAGTTCCTCTTGTGGATCAATTAACACTTGCAATTATTTTAAACACTCCCTTTCACTCTCAAAATATGTCTGAGTTTGGACATTATGTGAGCTCCTAGATTAGGGGGCCATGGGCCAGCTAGCGACCTGATAAGGGGCCGCCTTGCCCAGGGCACAGGCAGTACATATTGCACAATACAGCTACAGATTTTGATGTATTTTTTCTGTTGACTCTGTTCCCTTTGTCATTTCCTTCCCCAGACTTAGGTTCTGAAATCCCAGAAGTCACAGAATGGGTGTTTGTTGTGCAGCACAGAAAAAATACTATATTGGGGGTTGAAGGCTGACTCCACCACTTCCTAGCCATTTGATCTTAGGCAAATCCTTTCCCTCTCTGAGCCTCATTTTCGTTGTATTTCGAACAGAAAACAATGCCATGAGGATTAAGAAGGTGCGTGTAAGGTGCTTAGCACAGATTCCGGTACATAGAAGGAGCTCAGTCAGTGGCAGGTCCTATGCTGATGGCAATAAGGCAGCAGTGTTAAGGGTCAGCCCAGTTTTTCCCTAGGAGAGGTACAGGACTCCGTGTGTCAGGGGCAGAACCCCAGATGCCTGGATCCGCAGTGGAGGACCCCTGCCCAGCCCACACGTCTCAAGCAGGTGTGAGTGGACAGTGTCCGAGTGCTGGTAATTTCCTTTCTCCCTAAAAGAGAATGAACCTCTTGAATCTGACACCCTTGGGATAGGAAACAGGGATTCGATGTTCAAGGGGGGATGACACATCGGTAAATAAATAAGCAGGTGAGGGAGTTTGTCTAATGTGTCAGGTGCCATGCTAGCTGCTTAGTTCCAATCCCAGTCTGGTCTCTACTAGTAACTCAGGCAAGTTATTTAACATTCCTAAGCCTCAGGTTCTTAAACTGTAAAATTTGGATTATAATATGAACTTCACATGATTGTTCTGAGGATTAAGTGAAATGAAGTATTTAAGCATCTGAAGCCATGAAGTCAGAATGCAATTAAGAGATGGGAGATATCATCATCACCGAGGTCATCATCACTGCCCCTCTGAGGCCACACTGCTGGAATGTGGTCCAGATGGGGGTGGAGCCGACTGGTGCCCCAGCAGCCCGTTTTCATTCCAGCACATTCCACTGCCTTTCCGCTTAGTTTCTCTTCACCTAACACTTGGCCATGACGAATCAACCTTTTAAAATATATTGTTAGATTCAGTTTCTTAAATTTTTGTTAAGATTAAAAAAATTTTTTCAAATTAAGGTATTATTGATATACACTCTTATGAAGGTTTCACATGAAAAAACAATGTGGTTACTACATTTACCCATAGTATCAAGTCCCCACCCATACCCCAATACAGTCACTGTCTATCAGGCAGCAAGATGCCACAGATCCACTATGTGCCTTCTCTGTGCTACACTGTCCTCCCCGTGAGCCCCCACACCATGTGTACTAAACATAATACTCCTCAGTCCCCTTCTCCCTCCATCACCACCTGCCCTCCCACACCCCTCCCCTTTGGTAACCACTAGTTCCTTCTTGGAGTCTCTGAGTCTGCTGCTATTTTGTTCCTTCAGTTTTCCTTCGTTGTGATACTCCACAAATGAGGGAAATCATTTGGTATTTGTCTTTCTCTGCCTGGCTTATTTCACTGAGCATAATGTCCTCCAGCTCCATGCATGTTGTTGCAAATGGTAGGATTTGTTTCTTTCTTATGGGTGAATAGTATTCCATTGTGTATATGTACCACTTCTTCTATATCCATTCATCTACTGATGGACTCTTAGATTGCTTCCATATCTTGGCTATTGTAAAAAGTGCTGTGATAAACCTAGGGGTGCATATGTCTTTTTGAATCTGAGAAGTTGTATTCTTTGGGTATGTTCCAAGAAGTGGGATTCCCGGGTCAAATGATATTTCTATTTTTAGTTTTTTGAGGAAGCTCCATATTGCTTTCCACAATGGTTGAACTAACTTACATTCCCACCAGCAGTGTAGGAGGGTTCCCCTTTCTCCGCATCCTTGCCAGCATTTGTTGTTCTTAGTCTTTTCGATGCTGGCCATCCTTACTGGTGTGAGGTGATATCTCATTGTGGTTTTAATTTGCATTTCCCTGATGATTAGTGATGTGGAGCATCTTTTCATGTGTCTGTTGGCCATCTGAATTTCTTCTTTGGAGAACTGTCTCTTCATATCCTCTGCCCATTTGTTAATCGGGTTATTTTCTTTTTGTGAGTTGAGGCATGTAAGTTCTTCATATATTTTGGATGTTAACCCCTTGTTGGATATCTCATTTACAAATATATTCTCCCATACTGTCTGATGCCTTTTTGTTCTGTTGATGGTGTCCTTTGCCATACAGAAACTTTTTAGTTTGATGTGGTCCCATGAGTTCATTTTTGCTTTTGTTTCCCTTGCTTGAGGAGATGTGTTCAGGGAGAAGTTGCTCATGCTTATATTCAGGATATTTTTGCCTATGCTGTCTTCTAAGAGTTTTATGGTTTCCTCTGACTTACATTCACGTCTTTCATCCATTTCGAGTTTACTTTTATGTAGGGGGTTAAACAATAATCCAGTTTCATTCTCTTGCATGTAGCTGTCCAGTTTTGCCAACACTAGCTGTTGAAGAGGCTGTCATTTCCCCATTGTATGTCCATGGCTCCTTTATCATACATTAATTGACCATATATAGCTGGGTTTATATCAGGGCTTTCTAGACTGTTCCATTGGTCAATGGGTCTGCTCTTGTGCCAGTACCAAATTGTCTTGATTACTGTGGCTTTGCAGTAGAGCTTGAAGTTGGGGAGCATAATACCCCCAGCTTTATTCTTCCTTCTTAGGATTGCTTTGGCTATTTGGGGTCTTTAGTGGTTCCATATGAATTTTAGAATGATTTTCTCTAGTTCGTTGAAGAATGCTGCTGGCATTTTGATAGAAATTGCATTGAATCTGTAGATTGTTTTAGGCAGGATGGCCATTTTGACAATATTAATTCTTCCTATCCATGAGGATGGGGTATATTTGTTTATTGGTATCTTCTTTAATTTCTCTCATGAGTGTCTTGTAGTTTTCAGAATGTAGTTCTTTCACTTCCTTGGTTAGGTTTATTCCTAGGTATTTTATTCTTTTTGATATAACTGTGAATGGAATTGTTTTCCTGATTTGTCTCTCTGCTAGTTCATTGTTAGTATATAGGAATGCTATAGATTTCTGTGTATTAATTTTGTATACTGCAACTTTGCTGAATTCAGATATTAGATCTAGTAGTTTTGGAGTGGATTCTTTAGGGTTTTTTATGTACAATATCATGTCATCTGCAAACAGGGACAGTTTAACTTCTTCCTTGCCAATCTGGATGCCTTTTATTTTTTTATGTTATCTGATTGCTGTGGCTAGGACCTCCAGCACTATGTTGAAAAGCAGTGAAGAGAGTGGGCATCCTTGTGTTGTTCCCGATCTTAAAGGAAAAGCTTTTAACTTCTCACTGTTAAGTATAATGTTGGCTGTGGGTTTGTCATTTATGGCCTTTATTATGTTGAGGTACTTGCCCTCTATACCCATTTTGTTGAGAGTTTTTATCATGAATGGATGTTGAATTTTGCCAAATGCTTTTTCAGCATCTATGGAGATGATCATGTGGTTTTTGTACTTCTTTTTGTTTATGTGGTGGATGATGTTGATGGATTTTTCAAATGGTGTACCATCCTTGCTTCCCTGGAATAAATCCTACTTGATCGTGATGGATGATGATCTTTTTGATGTATTTTTGAATTTGGTTTGCTAATATTTTGTTGAGTATTTTTGCATCTATGTTCATCATGGATATTGGTCTGTAATTTTCTTTTTTTGTGGTATCTTTGCCTGGTTTTGGTATTAGAGTGATGCTGGCCTCATAGAATGAGTTTGGAAGTATTATCTCTTCTTCTACTCTTTGGAAAACTTTAAGGAGGATGAATATTAGGTCTTCACTAAATGTTTGATAAAATTCAGCAGTGAAGCCATCAGGTCCAGGAGTTTTGTTTTTAGGTAGGTTTTTGATTATCATTGATGGTAATTTGTCTGTTAAGATTACATAGGCAAAAATCTCATGGACATAAACATGAGCAACTTCTTCATGAACATATCTCCCCGAGCAATGGAAACAAAGGCAAAAATGAACAAGTGGGACTATATCAAGCTAAGAAGCTTCTGTACAGCAAAGGACACCATCAATAGAACAAAAAGGTATCCTACAGTATGGGAGAATATATTCATAAATTACAGATCCAATAAAGGATTGACATCCAAAATATATAAAGAGCTCACACACCTCAACAAACAAAAGGCAAATAATCCAATTAAAAATGGGCAGAGGAGCTGAATAGACAGTTCTCTAAGGAAGAAATCCAGAAGCCAAGAAAGGACTAACAGTTACCAAAGGGAAAGGGACTAGGGAGGATGGGTTTGAAGAGAGGGATAAGGGGGGGAAAAGAGGGGGACATTACGATTAGCATGTATAATGTGTGGGGGGCACTGGGAGGGCTGTGCAACACAGAGCAGACAAGTAGTGATTTTACAGCATCTTACTATGCTGATGGACAGTGACTGTAATGGGGTTTGTGGGGGGGAATTGGTGATGGGGGGAATCTAGTAAACATAATGTTCCTCATGTAATTGTAGATTAATGTTTCCAAAATAAAAATAAATAAATAAATAAAATCTCTAGATGCGGCTTAGAAGGAAATTTATGGCTGCAAGTACTTATGTTAGAAAAGAAGGAAGGTCTTTTTAAAAGAAATATAAGTCTTCACCTGAATAAGCTAAAAAAGTAAATGAGGTAGAAATGGATAAATAATAAAGCAAATTAATGAAACCAAAAGTTAATATTTGAAAGGTTCTATAAAATTGATAGATCTCTAGCTACTTGATGAAGTAAAAAAGAGAAAACTAAAATTATCCATATCAGTAAAGAGGAGATATCATACAGGTCTTACAGATATTAAAAGAAGAATAAGGGTATGCTATGACCAACTTTATGCAATAACTCCACCACCTAGATGAAATGGACAAATTTCTTGTAAAACAGAGCCTACCAAAATGGGCAGGACAGAAAATCTGAAAAATCTTATGTGTATTAAAGAAATTAAACTCATAACAAAAAATTTCCCTCAAAATAAAAATTACTAAACTGGATTTCATCACAACTAAAACTGTCACTCATCAACAACACCACTAAAAAATGAAAAGTCTCAAAATGGATCAAAGATTTCAGTGTAAGGCCTGAAACCATGAAACTCCTTGAAGAAAATATAGACAGGAAGCTCCTTGACATTTGGTCTCAGCAATGATCTTTTGATTTGACAACAAAAGCAAAAAACAAAAACAAAACACATGGAATTACAACCAAACGAAGAAGTTTCTACACAGCAAAGTAAAACCTCAGCAAAATGAAAAGGAAACCTACCACATGGGAGAAAATATTTTCACATCATCCATCTGATACAGTATCAATATCCAAATTATATAAAGAACCCATACAACTCAATAGCAAAAAAGAAAGCAGAGGATCAGAATAGACATTTCTCCAAAGAAGAAATACAGATGGTCAACAGCTATTTTGAAAGGTGCTTCACATCATTAATCATCAGGGAAATGGAAATCAAAACCACAATGAGATGCCACCTCACACATGTCAGAATGGCTATTATCAAAAAGAGAAGAAATAACCAGTGCTCATGAGGATGTGGAAAAAAGAGATCCCTTGTTCACTGTTGGTGGGAATGTAAATTGGTGCAGCCACTATGGAATACAGTATGGAGATTCCTCAAAAAAGTAAAAATCGAACTACCATGTAATCCAATAATTCCACCTCTGTGTATATATAAGAAAAAAATGAAAACACTAACTCAAAAAAATGTACCCCCACATTCATTGTTGCATTATCTACAATAACAAAGACATGGAAGCAATCTAAGTGTCCACTGATGGATGAATAGATCAAGAAAATGTGCTATATATGAACAATAGAATATTATCCAGCCATAAAAGAAGAAAATCTTGCCATTTTAAAAAACATGGATGGACCTTGTGAACATTATATGAAGTGAAGTATGTCAGAGAGAAAGAGAAATCCTATATGATTTACATATATGTTGAATCTATAAAAACAAAAACAAAACAAAACAAAACAAATAAGCGATTGGATACAGAGAACAGACTGGTAGTTGCCAGAGGGAGGGTGGGGATTGGGAGTAGGGGTGGATGAAACAGGTAAAGGGGGGTTTTTAAAAAGAGAGACAGAGAAATGAAAATTCAAATCACTGTCTGGGATAATATGTTCAAAAATACAAAAATATAACAAAAGTCCTGTATCCCAAGCAAAAAAGAATTCCTACAAATAATTCCATACACTTCCCATGTGATCTTGACTATGTCCTTTAATGCTCTGAATGTCAGTTTCCTCATGAGACTGAAAAGATAATCTTCATAAGGCTGCTGTGAGAACTGAATTTTGAGTTACTTTATATAAAGCACTCAGCACAGTGCATGGCACATAATAGAAGCTCCATAAATGTTAACTTTATTATGGCAACTATCATAAGTATTACTGTAAGAGATTTGGAAAGCCCTGGAGGGATGGCCACCAAGTACTGGGACCATGACCACAGGGACCAGCATCAGCAATGGGAGCTCCTTGTGCCTGAGTGCCAGTGGTGCAGTGCATGCGTTGCTGATAACAGACCCAGGCCACACCTAGGACTCCAAGAACAGCCCTCCTTGGTGAAACCTTTCTAGGAAGATGTTCAAAGCTTGTTAAATTCTCCACTGAACTAGGAAAGCTTGATGTGAGGATTCCAGGAACTCTGAGTAGAAAATGGGGCTCATACTGAGAGCTAAATCCAGCCATCTTGGGCTCACTCTACCTCGGGCATATCTCTGAAGTCTCTATTTTCATCTCCAAACCTACTAAAATGGCCATTCTCCAGGCCATCATCTCTTGTTTGCACTATAAAAATGGCCTGCTAGACTTATAAAAAAAAGAGAGTCGACACACATAAACAGAATCAGAAATGAGAAAGGATATATCACTATGGACACCACAGAAATACAAAGAATTATGAGAGAATACTATGAAAAAGTGTATGTAACAAACTGGAAAACCTAGAAGAAATGGACAACTTTCTAGAAAAATACAACCTTCCAAGGCTGAACCAGAAAAAAACAGAAAATCTTTTTTTTTGGTATCATTAATCTACAATTACATGAAGAACCCCACTGTGTTTACTAGGCTCCCCCCTTCACCAAGTACCCCCAAATACTCCTTCACAGTCATTGTCCGTCTGCATAGTAAGATGCTGTAAAATCACTAGTTTTCTCTGTGTTGCACAGCCCTCCCCATGCCCCCCATGCACTATACATGCTAATCGTAATGCCCTCTTTCTTTTTCCCCACCCTTATCCCTCCCTTCCCACCCATCCTCCCCAGTCCCTTTCCCTTTGGTAACTATTAGTCCATTCTTGGGTTCTGTGATTCTGCTGCTGTTTTGTTCCTTCAGTTTTCCTTTGTTCTTATACTCCACATATGAGTGAAATCATTTGGTACTTGTCTTTCTCCACCTGGCTTATTTCACTGAGCATAATACCCTCTAGCTCCATCCACGTTGTTGCGAATGGTAGGATCTGTTTTTTTCTTATCGCTGAGTAATATTCCATTGTGTATATGTACCACATCTTCTTTATCCATTCATCTACTGATGGACATTTAGGTTGCTTCCATATCTTGGCTATTGTAAATAGTGCAGCGATAAACATAGGGGTGCATCTGTCTTTTTCAAACTGGACTCCTGCATTCTTAGGGTAAATTCCTAGAAGTGGAATTCCTGGGTCAAATGGTATTTCTATTTTGGGAATTCTGAGGAACCTCCATACTTCTTTCCACAATGGTTGAACTAGTTTACATTCCCACCAGCAGTGTAGGAGGGTTCCCCTTTCTCCACAACCTCGCCAACATTTGTTGCTGTTTGTCTTTTTGATGATGGCGATCCTTACTGGTGTGAGGTGATATCTCATTGTGGTTTTAATTTGCATTTCTCTGATGATTAGTGATGTGGATCATCTTCTCATGTGTCTGTTGGCCATCTGAATTTCTTCTTTGGAGAAGTGTCTGTTCAGCTCCTGTGCCCATATTTTAATTGGATTATTTGCTTTTTGTTTGTTGAGGTGTATGAGCTCTTTACATATTTTGGATGTCAACCCTTTATCAGATCTGTCATTTATGAATATATTCTCCCATACTATAGGATGCCTTTTTGTTCTATTCATGGTGTCCTTTGCTGTACAGAAGCTTTTCAACTTGATATAGTCCCACTTGTTCATTTTTGCTTTTGTTTCCCTTGCCGGGGGAGATATGTTCATGAAGAAGTCACTCATGTTTATGTCGAAGAGATTGTTGCCTATGTTTTTTCCTAAGAGTTTTATGGTTTCGTGACTTACATTCAGGTCTTTGATCTATTTCGAATTTACTTTTGTGTATGGGGTTAGACAGTGATCCAGTTTCATTCTCTTATGTGTAGCTGTCCAGTTTTGCCAGCAGCATCTGTTGAAGAGACTGTCTTTTCCCCATTGTATGTCCATGGCTCCTTTATCATATATTAATTGACTATATATGTTTGGGTTAATATCTGGACTCTCTATTCTGTTCCACTGGTCTGTGGCTCTGTTCTTGTGCCAGTACCAACTTGTCTTGATTACTGTGGCTTTGTGGTAGAGCTTGACATTGGGGAACGAGATGCCCCCTGCTTTATTCTTCCTTCTGATTGCTTTGGCTATTCAGGATCTTTTGTGGTTCCATATGAATTTTAAAACTATTTGTTCCAGTTCATGTAAGAATGTTGTTGGTATTTTGATAAGCATTGCATTGAATCTGTAGATTGCTTTAGGCAGGATGGCCATTTTGACAATATTAATTCTTCCTAGCCAAGAACATGGAATGAGTTTCCATTTGTTAGTGTCCCCTTTAATTTCTCTTAAGAGTGTCTTGTAGTTTTTAGGGCATAGGTCTTTCACTTCCTTGGTTAGGTTCATTCCTAGGTATTTTATTCTTTTTTGATGCAATTGTGAATAGGATTGTTTTCCTAATTTCTCTTTCTGTTAGTTCATCGTTAGTGTATAGGAAAGCAATAGATATCTGTGTTATTAATTTTGTATCCTGCAACTTTGATGAATTCAGATATTAGTTGTAGTAGTTTTGGAATGGAGTCTTCAGGATTTTTTATGTATGATATCATGTCATCTGCAAATAGTGACAGTTTGACTTCTTCTTTACCAATCTGGATGCCTTGTATTTCTTTGTTTTGCCCGATTGCTGTGGCTAGGACCTCCAGTACTATGTTGAATAACAGTGGGGAGAGTGGGCATCCCTGTCTTGTTCCCGATCTTAGAGGAAAAGCTTTCAGCTTCTCACTGTTATGTATGATGTTGGCTGTGGGTTTGTTGTATATGGCCTTTATTATGTTGAGGTACTTGCCCTCTGTATCCATTTTGTTGAGAGTTTTTATCATGAATGGATGTTACAGTTTGTCGAATGTTTTTCAGGGTCTATGGAGATGATCATGTGGTTTCTGTCCTTTTTTTTGTTGACATGGTGGATGATGTTGATGGATTATCGAACGTTGTACCATCCTTGTATCCCTGAGATGAATTCCACTTGATCATGTTGCATGATCCTCTGGATGTATTTTTGAATTCGGTTTGCTAATATTTTGTTGAGTATTTGTGCATCTATGTTCATCAGGGATATTACTCTTTAATTTTCTTTTTTGGTGGGATCTTTGCCTGGTTTTGGTATTAGAGTGATGCTGGCTTCATAGAATGAGTTTGGAAGTATTCCCTCCACTTCTCTTTTTTGGAAAACTTTATGGAGAATGGATATTATATCTTCTCTCTATGTCTGATAAAATTCAGCAGTGAATTCATCTGGACGAGGGGTTTTATTCTTTGGTAGTTTTTTGATTACCTGTTCAATTTCTTTGCTGGTAATTGGTCTGTTTAGATTTTCTGTTTCTTCCTTGGTCAGTCTTGGAAGGTTGTATTTTTCTAGGAAGTTGTCCATTTCTTCTAGGTTTTTCAACTTGTTAGCATGTAGATTCTCATAGTATTCTCTGATAATTTTTTGTATTTCTGTGGTGTCCATCATGGTTTTTCCTTTCTCATTTCTGATTCTGTTGATGTGTGTAGATTCTCTTTTTCCTTAATAAGTCTGGCTAGGGGCTTATCTATTTTGTTTATTTTCTTGAGGAATGAGGTCTTGGTTTCATTGATTCTTTTCTATTGTTTTATTATTCTCAATCTTATTTATTTCTTCTCTGATCTTTATTACGTCCCTCCTTCTGCTGACTTTGGGTCTCATTTGTTCTTCTTTTTCCAGTTTCAATAGTTGTGACTTTAGACCATTCATTTGGGATTGCTCTTCCATCTTTAAGTAGGCCTGGATTGCCATATACTTTCCTCTTAGAACTGCCTTTGCTGTGTCCCACAGAAATTGGGGTTTTATGCTGTCATTGTCATTAGTCTCCATATATTGCTCAAGCTCTGTTTTAATTTGGTCATTGATCCATTGATTATTTAGGAGCATGTTGTTAAGCCGCTATGTGTTTGTGAGGCTTTTTGTTTTCTTTGTACAATTTATATCTAGTTTTATGCCTTTGTGGTCTGAGAAGTTGGTTGGTAGAATTTCAATCTTTTTGAATTTACTGAGGCTCTTTTTGTGGCCTAGTATGTGTTCTCTTCTGGAAAATGTTCCATGTGCACTTGAGAAGAATGTGTATCCTGCTGCTTTTGGGTGTAGAGTTCTATAGATATCTGTTAACTCCATCTGTTCTAGTGTTTTGTTCAGTGCCTCTGTGTCCTTACTTATTTTCTGTCTGGTGGATCTGTCCTTTGGAGTGAGTGGTGTGTTGAAGTCTCCTAGAATGAATGCATTGCATTATTTCTCCTTTAATTCTGCTATTATTTGTTTCACATATGTAGGTGTTCCTCTATTAGGTGCATATATATTTATAATGGTTATATCCTCTTGTTGGACTGAGCCCTTTATCATTATGTAATGTCCTTCTTTATCTCTTGTGACTTTCTTTGTTTTGAAGTCTATTTTGTCTAATACAAGTACTGCAACACCTGCTTTTTTCTCCCTATTGTTGGCATGAAATGTCTTTTTCCATCCCTTGACTTTTAGTCTGTGTCTGTCTTTGGGTTTGATGTGAGTCTCTTGTAAGCAGCATATAGATGGGTCTTGCTTTTTTATCCATTCAGTGACTCTATGTCTTTTGATTGGTGCATTCAGTCCATTTACATTAGGGTGATTATTGAAAGATATGTACTTATTGCCATTGCAGGCTTTAGATTTATGGTTACCAAAGGTTCAAGGGTAGCTTCTTTACTATCTAGCCATCTAACTTAACTCTCTTATTAAGCTATTATAAACACAGTCTGGTGGTTCTTTATTTTTCTCCCTTCTTATTCCTCCTCCTCCATTCTTTATATGTTAGGTGTTCTATTCTGTACTCTTTTGTGTTTCCTTTGATTGCTTTTGTGAGTAGTTGATTTTATTTTTTGCCTTTAGTTAGTATTTGGTTGGTCTGCTTTCTTTGGTGTGATTTTATTTTCTCTGTTGACATCTATTTAGCCTTAGGAGTGCTTCCATCTGGAGCAGTCCCTTTAAAATATCCTGTAGAGGTGATTTGTGGGAGGCAAATTCCCTCAACTTTTGCTTGTCTGGGAATTGTTTAATCCCTCCTTCATATTTAAATGATAATCGTGCTGGATGTAGTATTCTTGGTTTAAGTTCCTTCTGTTTCATTGCATTAAATATATCATGCCATTCTCTTCTGGCCTGTAGGGTTTCTGTTGAGAAGTCTGATAGCCTGATGGTTTTCCTTTGTAGGTGACCTTTTTTCTCTCTCTGTTGCTTTTAATACTGCTGCCTTTAATACTCTGTCCTTGTCTTTGATCTTTGCCATTTTAATTATTATATGTCTTGGTGTTTTCCTCCTTGGGTCCCTTGTGTTGGGAGTTCTGTGGGCCTCCATGGTCTGAGAGACTATTTCCTTCCCCAGTTTGGGGAAGTTTACAGCAATCATTTTTTCAAAGACACTTTCTATCCCTTTTTCTCTCTCTTCTTCTTCTGGTACTCCTATAATGCCAATATTGTTCCATTTGGATTGGTCGCACAGTTCTCTTAATATTGTTTCATTCCTGGAGATCCTTGTATCTCTCTCTGCTTCAGCTTCTCTGTATTCCTGTTCTATGATTTCTATTCCATTAGTGGCCTCTTGCACTTCATCCAGTCTGCTCTTAAGTCCTTCTATAGACTTTTATTTCTGTATTCTCCCTCCCTACTTGCTCCTTTAGCTCTTGCATATTTTTCTGCAGGTGTATCAGCATGGTCACGACCTTTATTTTGAATTATTTTTCAGGAATATTGGTTAAATCTATATCCCCAGGCCTTCTCTCAGGGGTTGTCTGGTTAATTCTGTACTGGACCAAATTCTTCTGCCTTTTCATGGCGATAGAGGTGGCTATAGACAGGTAGCATGTGTGTCAGTTGGGAGAACAAAATCCTTTCCTGTTTGCTGGCCACCTTTCCCTTCTCTGCTGCCTGTTACCCGCACTCCTGGGGCAGCCTCCGGATTAATCCCCTAAGGTGCTGTGGGTGGGGTCGCTGTTATGGTAGCCCAGAGCCCTGCAGGGAGTGGCAGGGGCCCCGGGTGTGCTCTCCTGTGAGAGCAGCACCCTTTTGTGCCTTGGCCCGGTTTCTTCTGCCTGTATCAGGCAGTTGTGTTCTGGCAGCAGCCTTTGTGTCTGGTCCGGGCAGCTACGTGCCAGAAGAAAATTCTGGGTGGCTTCTGGGAGCACGGCCATTTCTGGGTAGCTCCGCCTCCTCTGCAGGCTCACATGACCACTCCCCAGCCACTCATCTGCTGCCGCGGATTCACGTGGCCTCTCCCTGGCCGCTAGGCCACCACCACTGGCACATGCAGCCTCTCCTAAGCTGCTCAATCGCCCCTGGTTCACGTCCCCACTCCCATTCTGCTCCACCATCACTGCTGTCAGGCTACTGGGCCATTGTGTCAGGGGACGCACTAGCTGGGGGAATGACTGGCAGGCTGCTTATTGCTTTGAGGGGCTTCAGAACTGCACTGCCACCCAGGGGGTTAGGGCACCTGCAATTACCCGGGATTCCCAGATGCTGGGCTGAGTGTGCCAGGACGATTCCATCCAACTGCGAGGCCCCTGTCCCTTTAAGAATTTCAAAAAGCACTTGCTTTTCTTTTGTCTCAGGGGAGCCAGTTGTGGGGGCCCACTCGCAGATTTTGCTTTTCCGTTTCTCTAATATCCAGCACACCGTGCACTGTGTGTCTGTGCTCCTGGTGTGGATTACTAGAGCTGGTTGCTTAGCAGTCCTGGGCTTTCACTCTCTCCCCACTCTGACTCCTTTCCTCCCACTGGGGAGCTGGGGTGGGGGAGCACTCGGGTCCTGCTGAGCTGCGGCTTGTGTCTTACCCCCTTTGTGAGATGCTGAGTTCTCACAGATGTAGATGTAGCCTGACTGTTGTACTGTATCCACTGGTCTGCCTTTTAGAAATAGTTATATTTGTTATATTTTCAAAAAATATATGGTTTTGGGAGGAGATTTCCACTGCCTTACTCATGCTGCCATCTTGGCTACTCTATGCATCTACAGATTTTAATATGTTGTCTTTCCATTATCAGTCAGTCCAAAATATTTATAATTTTCTCTGTAATTTCTTCCTTGACACATGGGTAATTTAGAAATATGTTGTTTTACTTCTAATATTTGGGGCTTTTCTAGATGTCTTCTTTTTAAATTAATTATTTATTCTTTTATTTTCATATCATTAATCTACAAATGCATGAAGAACATTATGTTTACTAGGCTCCCCCCTTCACCAAGTCCCCCCCACATACTCCTTCACAGTCACTGTCCATCTGCGTAGTAAGATGCTGTAAAATCACTACTTGTCTTCTCTGTGTTGCACAGCCCTCCCCGTGCCCCCCACCACTATACATGCTAATCATAATGCCCTCTTTCTTTTTTCCCACCCTTATCCCTCCCTTCCCACCCATCATCCCCAGTCCCTTTCCCTTTGGTAACTATTAGTCCATTCTTGGGTTCTGTGATTCTACTGCTGTTTTGTTCCTTCAGTTTCCCTTTGTTCTTATACTCCACATATGAGTGAAATCATTTGGTACTTGTCTTTCTCCACCTGGCTTATGTCACTGAGCATAATACCCTCTAGCTCCATCCATGTTGTTGCGAATGGTAGGATCTGTTTTTTTCTTATGGCTCAGTAATATTCCATTGTGTATATGTACCACATCTTCTTTATCCATTCATCTACTGATGGACATTTAGGTTGCTTCCATATCTTGGCTACTGTAAATAGTGCAGTGATAAACATAGGGGTGCATCTGTCCTTTTCAAACTGGAGTGCTACATTCTTAGGGTAAATTCCTAGAAGTGGAATTCTTGGGTCAAATGGTATTTCTATTTTGGGAATTCTGAGGAACCTCCATACTGCTTTCCACAATGGTTGAACTACTTTACATTCCCACCAGCAGTGTGGGAGGGTTCCCCTTTCTCCACAACCTCGCCAACATTTGTTGTTGTTTGTCTTTGCGATCCTTACTGGTGTGAGGTGATATCTCATTGTGGTTTTAATTTGCATTTCTCTGATGATTAGCGATGTGGAGCATCTTTTCATGTGCCTGTTGGCCATCTGGATTTCTTCTTTAAAGAACTGTCCATTCAGCTCCTCTGCCCATTTTTTAATTGGATTATTTGCTTTTTGTTTGTTCAGATGTGTGAGCTCTTTATATATTTTGGATGTCAATCCTTTGTTGGATCTGTCATTTATGAATATATTCTCCCATACTGTAGGATACCTTTTTGTTCTATTGATGGTGTCCTTTGCTGTACAGAAGCTTTTTAGCTTGATATAGTCCCACTTGTTCATTTTTGCTTTTGTTTCCCTTGCCCAGGGAGATATGTTCATGAAGAAGTCACTCATGTTTATGTCCATGAAATTTTTGCCTGTTTTTTTCTAAGAGTTTTATGGTTTCATGACTTACATTCAGGTCTTTGATCCACTTTGAATTTACTTTTGTGTATGAGGTTATACAATGATCCAGTTTCATTCTCTTACATGTAGCTGTCCAGTTTTGCCAGCAGCATCTGTTGAAGAGACTGTCATTTCCCCATTGTATGTCCATGGCTCCTTTATTGTATATTAATTGGCCATATATGTTTGGATTAATGTCTGGAGTCTCTAATCTGTTTCACTGGTCTGTGGCTCTGTTCTTGTGCCAGTACCAAATTGTCTTAATTACTGTGGCTTTGTAGTAGAGCTTGAAGTTGGGGAGCGAGATCACCCCCCCACCCTCCACTTTATTCTACCTTCTCAGGATTGCTTGGCTATTCAGGGTCTTTAGCGGTTCCATATGAATTTTTGAACTATTTGTTCCAGTTAATTGAAGAATGCTGTTGGTAATTTGATAGGGATTGCATCAAATCTGTATATTGCTTTGGGCAGGATGGCCATTTTGATGATATTAATTCTTTCTAGCCAGGAGCATGGGATGAATTTCCATTTGTTAGTGACCTCTTTAGTTTCTCTTAAGAGTGTCTTGTACTTTTCAGGGTATAGGTCTTTCACTTCCTTGGTTAGGTTTATTCCTAGGTATTTTATTCCTTTTGATGCTATTGTGAATGGAATTGTTTTTCTGATTTCTCTTTCTATTGGTTCATTGTTAGTGTATAGGAAAGCTACAGATTTCTGTGTGTTAATTTTGTATCCTGCAACTTTGCTGAATTCCGATATTAGTTCTAGTAGTTTTGCAGTGGAGTCTTTAGGGTTTTTTATGTACAGTATCATGTCATCTGCAAATAGTGACAGTTTGACCTCTTCTTTACCAATATGGATTCCTTGTATTTCTTTGTTTTGTCTGCCATGTCTAGAACCTCCAGTACTATGTTGAATAGCAGTGGGGAGAGTGGGCATCCCTGTCTTGTTCCCAATCTCAGAGGAAAAGCTTTCAGCCTCTCACTGTTCAGTATGATCTTAGCTGTGGGTTTATCATATATGGCCTTTATTATGGTGAGGTACTTGCCCTCTATGCCCATTTTCTTGAGAGTTTTTATCATGAATGGATGTTGAATTTTGTCGAATGCTTTTTCAGCACCTATGGAGATGATCGTATGGTTTTTGTCCTTTTTGTTGATGTGGTGGATGATGTTGATGGATTTTTTAATGGTGTACCATCTTTGCATCCCTGGGATGAAACCCACTTGGTCATGGTGTATGATCCTCTTGATGTATTTTTGAATTCGGTTTGCTAATTTTTTGTTGAGTATTTTTGCATCTACGTCCATCAGGAATATTGGTATGTAGTTTTCTATTTTGGTGGGGTCTTTGCCTGGTTTTGGTATTAGGGTGATGTTGGCTTCATAGAATGAGTTTGGGAGTATTCCCTCCTCTTCTATTTTTTGGAATACTTTAAGGAGAATGGGTATTATGTCTTCTCTGTATGTCTTATACAATTCTGAGGTAAATCCATCTGGCCCAGGGGTTTTGTTCTTGGGTAGTTTTTTGATTACTGATTCAATTTCATTGCTGGTAATTGGTCTGTTTAGATTTTCTGTTTCTTTCTGGGTCAGTCTTGGATGGTTGTATTTTTCTAGGAAATTTTCCATTTCTCCTAGGTTTTCCAGCTTGTTAGCATATAAGTTTTCATAGTATTCTCTAATAATTCTTTGTATTTCTGTGGGGTCTGTCATGACTTTTCCTTTCTCGTTTCTGATTCTGTTGATGTGTGTTGACTCTCTTTTTCTTTTAATAAGTCTGGCTAGAGGCTTATCTACTTCGTTTATTTTCTTGAAGAACCAGCTCTTGGTTTCATTGAATTTTTCTATTGTTTTGCTCTTCTCAATTTTATTTATTCCTTCTCTGATCTTTGTTATGTCCCTCCATCTGCTGACCTTAGGCCTCATTTGTTCTTCTTATTCCAATTTCGATAATTGTGACATTAGACCATTCATTTGGGATTGTTCTTCCATCTTTAAATATGCCTGCATTGCTATATACTTTTCTCTTAAGACTGCTTTTACTGCGTCCCACAGAAGTTGGGGCTTTGTGTTGTTGTTATCATTTGTTTCCATATATTGCTGGATCTCCATTTTAATTTGGTCATTGATCCATTGATTATTTAGGAGCATGTTGTTAAGCCTCCATGTGTTTGTGAGCCTTTTTGTTTTCTTTGTACAATTTATTTCTAGTTTTATACCTTTATTGTCTGAAAAGTTTGTTGGTAGGATTTCAATCTTTTGGAATTTACTGAGGCTCTTTTTGTGGCTTAGTATGCGATCTATTCTGGAAAATGTTCCATGTGCACTTGAGAAGAATGTGTGTTCTGTTGCTTTTGGATGTAGAGTTCTGTAGATGTCTACTAGGTCCATCTGTTCTAGTGTGTTGTTCAGTGCCTCTGTGTCCTTACTTATTTTCTGTCTGGTGGATCAGTCCTTTGGAGTAAGTGGTGTGTTAAAGTCTCCCAAAATGATTGCATTGCATTCTATTTCCTCCTTTAATTCTGTTATTATTTCTTTCACATATATTGATGCCCCTGTATTGGATGCATATAGGTTTATAATGGTTATATCCTCTTGTTGGACTGAGCCCTTTATCACTATGTAATATCTTTCTTTATCTCTTGCTACTTTCTTTATTTTGAAGTCTATTTTGTCTGATACTAGTATTACAACACCTGTTTTTTCTCTCTGTTGTTTGCATGAAGTATCTTTTTCCATCCCTTGACTTTTAATCTGTGCATGTCTTTGGGTTTGAGGTGAGTCTCTTGTAAGCAGCATATAGATGGGTCTTGCATTTTTATCCATTCTATTACTCTGTGTCTTTTGATTGGTGCATCCAGTCCATTTACATTTAGGGTGACTATTGAAAGATAGGTACTTATTGCCATTGCAGGCTTTAGCTTTGTGGTTACCAAAGGTTCAAGGTTAGCTTGTTTGCTACCTTACTGTCTAACTTAGCTCGCTTATTGAGCTATTTTAAACACAGTCTGATGATTATTTCTCTCCCTTCTTATTCCTCCTCCTCCCTTCTTCATATGTTGGGTGTTTTGTTCTGTGCTCTTTTTAGGAGTGCTCCCAACTAGAGCAGTCCCTCTAAGATACCCTGTAGAGGTGGTTTGTGGGAGGCAAATTCCCTCAACTTTTGCTTGTCTGGGAATTGTTTAATCCCTCCTTCATATTTAAATGATAATCGTGCTGGGTATAGTATCCTTGGTTCAAGGCCCTTCCATTTCATTGCCAAGAGAATATCATGCCATTCTCTTCTGGCCTGTAAGGTTTCTGTTGAGAAGTCTGATGGTTTTCCTTTGTAGGTGACCTTTTTTCTCTCTCTGGCTGCCTTTAATACTCTGTCCTTGTCCTTGATCTTTGCCATTTTAATTATTATGTGTCTTGGTGTTGTCCTCTTTGGGTCCCTTCTGTTGGGAGTTCTGTGTGTCTCCATAGTCTGAGCAACTATATCCTCCCCCAGTTTTGGGAAGTTCTCAGCAATTATGTCTTCAAGGACACTTTCTATCTCTTTTTCTCTCTCTTCTTCTTCTGGTTCCCCTATAATGCGGGTATTGTTCCTTTTGGATTGGTCACACAGTTCTCTTAATATTGTTTCATTGTTGGAGATCCTTTTGTCTCTCTCTATGTCAGCTTCTATGTGTTCCTGTTCTCTGGTTTCTGTTCCATCAATGGCCTCTTGCATCTTATCCATTCTGCTTATAAATCCTTCCAGAGTTTGTTTCACTTCTGTAATCTCCCTCTGGACGTCAGCCCTTAGCTCTTGCATATTTCTCTGCAGCTCTGTCAGCATGTTTATGATTTTTATTTTGAATTCTTTTTCAGGGAGACTGGTTAGGTCTGTCTCTGCAGATCCTCTCTCAGGTGTTGTCTGAACTATCTTGGACTGGACTAAAGTTTTTTGCCTTTTCATGGTGATAGCGGTGGCTGTAGGCAGGTTGCGGGTGTGTCAGGTGGGAGAAGAAAGTCCTTTCCAGCTTGCTGGATGCCTTGCCCTTCTCCGCTGCCTGTGTTGGTTACCCGCACTCCTGGAGCAGCCACCAGGTTAATCCCCTAAGCTGCTGGGGGCAGGGTCTCCGTCAGAGCAGCATGGAGCCCTGCGGAGAGTGGCAAGCTTGCCAGGTGTGCTCCTCCTTGTTAGCGGCACCCCTGCCGGGCAGCTGTGTGCCAGCAGCAGCAGCCTTTGGGTCTGGCCCGGGTGGCTGTGCATTGGGCTGGGATTCTGGTTGGCTGCTGGGAGCATGCCTGCTCCTTCTGGCACTGCTGCAGGTGCACGCGGGGTTCTCCCACGCGGACCTCCCCCAGACTCCTGTGGCTCCACTGCCACCGGTGTGTGCGAGCTGCACCAGGGCTGTTAGGTCACCGCTGCTGCAGGCTCGCACAAGCCTCTCCTGGTCCCCTCTGGTGCTGTTGGCGCACGCGATCTTCTCTCAGTCCCTTCCGGCGCCGCCGCCTCCGGCCCACGCTGCCACTCTCCTGCTACTGGGCCGGTGTGTTGGGGTCCGCGCCAGATGGAGGAACGACTGGCAGGCTGCTTAGTGTTGTGAGGAGCTTCAGAGCTGCGCTGCCTCCCCGGGGTTTTGGGCACCTTAAGTTCCCTGGGATTCCCAGCTGGTAGCTAACTGTGCCAGGACGACTTCGTTAGGCTATGGGGTCCCTGTCTCTTTAAGACTTGCAGAAAGCACTTGCTTTTCTTTTGTCTCAGGGACGCCGGTTGTGGGGACCTGCCCACAGTTTTTGCTTTTCCGTTTCTCTAATATCCAGCACCCCATGCACCTTGTATCTGCGCTCTGGGTGTGGATTTCTAGAGCTGGTTGTTCAGCAGTCCTGGGCTTTCACTCCCTCCCCATTCCGACTACTTTCTTCCCACCGGGTTCTGGGGTGAGGGAGCGTTCGGGTCCCGCCTGGCCATGGCTTATACCTTACCCCCTTCGTGTGATGTTGGGTTCTCGCAGATGTAGATGTATCCTGGCTGGTGTACTGCATCCACTGGTGTCTCTTTTAGGAAAAGTTGTATTTATTGTATTTTCATAAATATATATGTTTTGGGGAGGAGATTGCCTCTGAACTACTCATGCTGCCATCTTCCTGTGATCTAGATGTCTTCTTTTATTGATGACCAATTAATTCCATTGTGTTCAAATAATACACTGTAAAATTTCAATCTTTTGAAATTTTGTAGCCCAATATATGGTCTCCATTGGTGAAAATTCCATATACAATTAAAACAAATGATGCATTGGCTATAATGATAAGTAAATGGCAATTAGATCAAGAGGATTGACACTGTCATTCAGATCTTCTATATCCTTACAATTTTTTGTCTAATTTTTCTATCAAGTACTACAAGAAGAGTGTTACAATTGCCTCAATGATCAAGTTGCTGCATTTTCACAAAAACAGTTCAGTCAGTTTTTGCTTCATATATTAGGCGCATGCACATTTATGATTTTATGTTTAAGATAGGTGTGTGTTTCACTGTATGAAAATTTTATCTCACTGATAATTAAAATTATCTGAATAAGACTCAGGGCCAAAAAGGAAGGAGAAGGGCCAAAAGAGTTTGGGAGAAGAATGAAATAAAAATGAAATTATCTACAGCCTGCTTTAATTTGGTTTTTGAGATTTCCCTCAGCCTATTGCAAGAACCAATATCAAGATCTAAGAATGACTTCATTGATGTGAGTTTAAATGTAGGCAGAGTTATAACATCAAATACCTTCAACTAATGTGAAGCATGCTTTTTTTTTGATATGGCATGATCTGCTTCAGCTTAAAAACCTTTATTTAAATTAACTTGCCTGTGGTGTTCAGCTTTATTTGAAGCTTCCTCCTAAAATTTTACCTTCTCTTTGATTTCCAGACAAATGTTTGGAACTAGATGAGTAGTTCCTTAACAGAAACCTAAACCTGATCTGAGGTCCCTTCAAGGAGAGGACAGAGGTATAAATAGCCCTGCAAGATGAATTGCCTGAAAGGACAAAGCTGCTCACACTTATGTCTAGGTATAAATGAACACTGCTCACTACAGAGCCACTGAAGCCCTTGGGATCAGAATGGGAATTTCCAGATTGATGTCTAACATCATAAAAAGAACAAATGCATGTGATGGGGAGGAGAGGCAAAATGGAGGGAAACTCTAAAGTCTGCCATTAAGTAAAGTTAATTCTAATTTTGTTTGAATACTGGGATTCAGTACAGCAAATCTTAGTTCTCTATAATGCTAAAATGAATGAACATACACCTGTGTCAACCTGCTTGACTGTTATCTCAACTTCATATCTCAGAGGCAGCTCAAACTTAACATATCCAAAAGGAAACTCATCACCATTCACTTTAAACTTTTTCTCCTCATGGGTTGTCCACTTCTGTAAATGGCACCATCATCCTCCACTGTGATAACATTAAACACAGAGGTAGAAAGAGGTGAGTATGACTGGATCTCATGAACCACCATGAGTCTGTTCCAGAATGCCACTAAACCATGCCTCTTCCCTGAATAATAAATGTTAATGGATTTTTGATATCCTCAGGATATACTCTAAATTCTTCATGCTAGCCTACAAGACCCTCCATGCTCTGGCCCTGGCAATTTCTCTAGCTTCATTTCCCATCATTTGCTGACCCCATTCCTACCCAACAACCACCTTGCTCAAATGCTCACTTTGTGCTTTAGTCAGTGGGGACAAAAATGGGAAGAGACTTTCTGGGACCCTAGAAAGGAGAGTTAAAAGTGGATGGAGCAGGCTTTGAAATGGGAAGAAGCCAAAGGCAGGTATGCAACCAGCTCAGCCTTCAGTGAGATACACCAATAAACCAGAAAGGTGACACAACATTATATAATGGCATTGGGATACTTGACTCCTAATTCCAGTTCTGTCTGTGTGACTTTCCAGTTGTTTCTGGGTACTGGGCCTCAGTTTCCCTACCTAAAATGTGAATTTGGGAGGGCAAAACCTAAGAGCATTGCAGTTCTTTTTCTATGCAGGACCTAAATAAAGTTCAAATAAGACCAGCAGAGATGCTAAAACTTGGGTCTTGGGGTTGGTCTCCTAGCTGTATTCACCTAGGAGTCCCAAATAGAGGCATAAGTTAAAGTGCCAATTTCCATATCCCTCCTGTAGCTCTAGTTCCCCCAAATCTTACATTTCCTTTAGGGTACCTATAGCCATTCTATCCTGAGAGCTCCCTCCTTGCTGAACCTTCTCCCAAGTAATGGGCTCCCTCAGGACTGGAAGGTTCTTGAGATGGCACTGGGATCAATTTGGATGTGTCCCTAGAGACTCCCTGGTCCCTAATACCCATGGGGCTCATTATTACACCAACCAGGTATCTCCCATGGTGTTGCTGAGATGTGGCAACTTCTGGAGACTGGCTGAAATAGGACTCTTTGAGATATGGCTGCCGGAACTGCCCAAGGCAGTTGTGGGACATGGGTGTGGAGTAGGGCTGGGTACTGGACCTGGGGTCAGGGTGGGAGGACAGGTAAGGCATGAAGGACAAGACCAGGAGCCAAGGAAGGCTACTCCCAACAGATTGCTGTCAGCCGTAGCTCTGTGTCACCTAGAGATGGCACAGAAGCTGCAGAGCCCAGTGAGGTCCAGAATTTAGAGAAAGACACCTCTGGGTTGTATCCTTTAATACTGTGCAACATCAGGTGAGCTACTCTCTCTGAGTGCCAATTTCCTTTTTTTTCCTAAAAATTCAGAATTTCTGAAAAGGACTTGTGAGGATAAAGTAATACAACAATAATAGCTACTTATCTTTGAACATGAACTACTCGAATGTAACAGTGTTAAACTTTACATGTACTATTTCAATTAATCACCAGGACAATCCTTTGAGATAAATACTATTATTATCACTGGTTTTTAGAAAAGGATGTAGATACACAAAATTTAGATGACTTTCTCAATGTCATATTCTGCTAATTAGTGATGGAATCAGAACTAGAATCCAGGTCTGATTCTAGTGCTCAGTCTCTTAACCATCATCCTATCTTGGATGTAAAGTAACTGGCCCATGGTAAGAGCTCAGTGAAAATGGCTGTTATTCCTGCCTTGTGCCATGTTAATGTGATTCCAATAGGCAAAGCCTAAGACTGTAAGAGAAGCACATTTGAGGAAAATAATAGAAAGACTATCCATGTATTCTTGATTTCATTTCTTCTGTCTTCTGTTTAACTTTGTTCATTTCAGTTAACAAATTGCCAAGAAGACGATTTGAGTTGTGCTGGG
Source organism: Manis pentadactyla (assembly GCF_030020395.1). Lineage (NCBI taxonomy): Eukaryota > Metazoa > Chordata > Mammalia > Pholidota > Manidae > Manis > Manis pentadactyla. The sequence goes on along the minus strand of NC_080022.1, from coordinate 33,643,932 downwards.
AGTAGATAACCTGGGTAGAAGTCTTCAAGGAAGATTTGGTAGTTTTTAAAGAGAAAGTGATGAAGAAACCACTGGACTGAGAGTTCATTCTTGCAACAAACTCACTCTTAAACCACTGGCATGACTTCATAAAGTCATGAATCCAATATCTATTAACCCTACCCATACCCTGTGCTAAGGATTGGAGATAGAAAGGTAAGATATCGTTCTCTATTTTTGAGGAGTTTAATAAACCAGTCTGTGTACCAGGATAGGTATGGGGAGTAATAGAAGCAAAGTAGGGTGTTATCAGAGCCCAGAGGAAGGATAAGTGTGGTGGGAATCACAGAAGACTTCCATGACTAGGATTTTACCAACAGGAGAAAACCACAAAGGGCATTTCAACTGGGGAGTAATTTTGTAATAATAGCAATAATATCAACTGATGCTTACTGCTATAGTGTTACATATACTAAATATTAGTTAATCTTCACAAAAACCTTCAAGTTCTATGTTATTCTCCCAGTTTTGCAGATGATGAAATGGATGTTTAGTTAAGTTAATGGCTTTCTCTTGGTCGTGCTGTTGGTAAGCGGGGAGAGCTGGATTCAAACCTAATTTTCGTTGACCCCAGAGCCTCTACTGCCTCCTTGGTATATACTGCCTCATGGAGAACAGTGTTATGACAGGACCTGGAATATCTGGAGGATGGTGAAGGAGTTGGTTCATCTTCAGCTGGAGTCAGCTAAACCTTTCCAGTGAAGGGCTAGGTAGTAAAATTGTAGACTTTGCAGGACACATACGGACTCTATCACGGCTTCTCAGCTCTTGCTGTAGAGCAACAGCAGCCACAGACATAAAAGAAAGAACTTTTTCAGTCATCTTAAAATGCAAAAAACCATTCCTAGCTAGTGGCCCATATGAAAGGCCTGAGGGTTAAGCAGAAGTACAGGAAATAAAGCTAGAACACCAGGTAGGTAAGAATCAGAATCCAGAGGGCATGCAGCACCAGCTCAGGCATTTGGACCTTAGTTCACAGACAACAGGCGTCCTTGGAGGACTGTTAAGCAGGGAAATAGCATGGTGAGCTCTGCCTTTGTGAACAGTGTGTCTAGTGGTGTGTAGGGTGGGCTGGATGGGAAGAAAGACAAAACAGGGAAGATCAGGGAAGAAGCCGTTGTTCTCCTTCAGTGAACTACTCTTCTGGGATATTTCTTGTCCACATTGTGTCTTGGATCTTCTATAGTCCTCCTGTGATTTAAATACAGTTGCTACTTAACAACTTTTCAAGTAGTCTGTATTTCCCTAATTTGATTCTTAGAACATTCCCTCAAAGGAGACAAGAATAAAGCATTTCAAACAGGAAAACGTAACAAAGATTTAAAGCGGGCTTTACAACAGTGTTCTCCCGTTGGCTTCTAGCCAGCCCTTTTTCTCAGGCTCTTCCTTCCCTTCCTTATGGAGCCCAAGTGCAGCCTGCTCAAGAGGCAGGGGGTAGTCCCGCCTGGGTACCAAGCACAGCCTCGAGGGAGTGCCATACCTGCAAAAATAAGAGAGTAGACACTTTAAATTTTAATCTCTTATAATTTTGCCTTACAATTGTCTAATACTATATCCCCACTTTCTTTCAGGTTTCTTTGGTTCGCATTATTGCCATGTTATTTTGTTTAATTATTGGGCAGATTAATCACCAGAGGTATTTTTTTTTGTAAACGGAGCTTAAAATTTGCCCTCTAGCAACTTGCACAAATCATTTCTAATTTTTTTGCTTTGAATGTGAAGCAATCATAATACCCTGAATGATATGGCCTTATAGCTTATTTTTAGATACTTCTAAAAACAAAGAGCTTGCCATTTCACTCTCCCCACTAACAGCAGCATGTTTAATTATTGGGTAGATTAATCACCAGAGGTAATTTTTTTTTGTAAACGGAGCTTAAAATTTGCCCTCTAGCAACCTGCACAAATCATTTCTAATTTTTCTCTCTGGGAACACATAACACATTTCCACCTTTTTCTTTATGACAACTTTCAGAATATTTGGTAAGATCTCTGTTCCTCATAAGTCTACAAGCTAAACTTTTCTCTCTCTCTCCCACTCTTCCTTAAATAACATGGTTTCTCAGGTCCTTTATTGATAAGCTCTCTCCTCTGTATAGACAAGCTCTAGTTTTTTATTTTCTATTTTAAATTTCAGGTCCAAGAATTAAAATCCATGCTCTGGGGAGCCCTTCGGCTCTTTGCTTGACTCTTCTAACTCTCAGTTTTTCTCAGTTGTAAGATGCAATCAATAGTAGGTATTGACTTTGTACCATTGTGGGATGACTATAGATAATGTATATAAATGGTCTGGACAAGTCCTGTTTAGAAATATATTGAGAGTTATGTAAATCCAAGAGAAAGCTACAAAATGAGGCTGGCACAATGGCTAACTCCATAGGAAGCAAGGTTCAGCACCAAGGATAGTCCCACCATAAGTTGCTCCAGTGGCTTGCCCCTCAGAGACCCAGCTCAGACCCAGTCCATTCATTTATCCAACATTTATAAGGCCCAATCTATGCCAGGCACTATTCTAGAATATGATGATAAACATTAAATCAAGAAGATAAAACTCCTACATTTTTGTGAGGGCAACTAACAATTAAAAAATTTTTTTAGTACATTGGAAGATGCTAACTACTACAAAGAAAGAGATAAAATAGGAGATGGGGATAGGGAGTGTAGGATATTTCAGTTTAAACAGGATGTTAGGAAAGACTTAAGTTTTCCCTGAGAAGAAGACATTTGAACAAATACTTGAAGGAGATGAGGGTGTGACCATAAAGATAGCTGGGGAAAGAGAATTTCTGCAAAAGCTCTGAGATAAGAGCATGTCCTGTGTGAGGAGCAGCTAACAGTTGTATGGCTATAGCAGATGCAATAAGAGGTGAGCAGTAGGAGATAAGGCCAGGGAGGTGATGAAGACCTTGGAGCCCCCATGAGGACTGGTTTTTCTTCTGAATGCTACAGGATTTTGATAAGAGGACTTACATGATGTTTAAATGATCTGACCTATGTTTTAATAGGCTCAATCTAGTTACAGGGCTAAAAATAGACTGAGAGAAGAGAGTGGAAGCCATGGAACTAATGAGGGAATATTGCAGTATTCCTGGCAGGAGAAGATGATGATTTGGACCAGAGTAGTGATGGTGTAGAAGATGAGTGATATTTTTGGGGATATAATATTTTAAAGGGAACCAACAATAATTGTTGTTGTGGGGAGTGGGAGAAAGAGAAAAATAAGATTTTAAGGGTGTTTGTTTTTTGTTTTTGTTTTTTACCTAAGCCACATTATAGGATGGAATTGCCAGTAATTGGGCTGAGTATGACTGAGAGGAGCAGGTTCATAGGGGATTGGAAGTTTGAGGTAGAAAATGTTAATTCTAATATGCCTACTAGATATGCAAATGAAGTTAGATGTTAAGTAGAGAAAGGAGATCTGGGATGGAGATATATTTCTGATTTATCAGCATACACCAGTATTTAAAGTCTAGGTCATATCCAAAATAGAGTGAGGATTTAAATTCAGATCCTATACTATTGCATACCACCTCTAACATGAGCATCGATTCATTTTTCTCATCTATGTGAGCCTGAGTCCTGCTCATGGCTTTATGTGGTGTTATTTTAACACAGATTGATAGCTATCAACCTTTTCAGTACCAGTGCAACATCTCAGATATTGAAATTCTGATCCAAGATTTTGGGGTTCTCTATGAAAAACTTGACAATTTGCAATGCTGTGCAATATGCACTTTCTGCCCTCTATATGTTAACACACAGGTCAGTTTTCTCTCATAATGTCACATAAAGTGGGCCTATTTTGTGTTTGGTGACATGATAAATCCTTCATGGCATAAGGGACACACTCCAGCTTAATGTGGTGCCAGACCATGGAATTTGAAGTTTGAGTCTTGACTGTATCACCTACTATCCATCTGACCTTTGCTAGCTGATTTTATGACATGAAAATAATGATACTGAGCTCAATGGGTGTGGAGATAATCTAAGGAGAACACATATATTCTAACATTTTTATAGAGTATTATTTTATGAATGATCATTCCTTCTTTTAGATCTGGAAAAGATGCTTATCCAGCTGTTAGTATTCTGCTGAAGTCATTTAGGGACTAGCAGAAGGGTTAAGAGAAAAGGAATAGTCAGTTACATGTTCTGTTGAGCAGGCTTGTCAAGGTGGGATGGGGGATTGAATTCAGATCAAACTGAAGATCCAGTCCCACCCACTGCTCAATCCTCTCCTATGAGCAAATGGCCATGGAGAAGTCCTTACCAGTTTTTAAGAAAACTTCCCAGATACACAGGCATCTCATTTCCAGGTAAATATTCACTTTCTTGAGAAATGACAGGGGCATAGAAGTTTTCTCTAGGTTTCAGTTCTTGAGTATCTGGCCATTTTTACATGTCAATTCATGCTTTATAGTTGTAATCACTGCAGGTTGGGCTGGAAAGGTGGGAGTGAGAAGATAAAATTTCTAGGGGAAGATTTCTCTTCCCAGAAAAGTTTATTTGAAACATCCTGTTATCCTTAAAATTCTTGGCATGCGGTTTTTCAAAAGTACAGCATCAGAGAGGAAGAAGACAAAGAGAAGCAGCTAGGCTTTTTGTTTATTTCACATTTATGCTCTCCTTTGCAGCACTTATCAGTCTTGTATTTGAAAGAATGACTTTTGGAACTACAGAGAGCTCTAGAACACTTTGGTTCACTGTAAATTTTTTTACAGTAAAATTTTTACGGTAAAAATTTTGTATTCCCTACCCTACTTACTTTGGTTTATGGTATGTGTGTGTGTGTGTGTGTGTGTGTGTGTTCTTCAAAATAAGACTTCTGCTGGTAAAATTCTTTCCATGGGTCTCTCAAAATTTCATCAGAGCTAGTTAGTTAGACAAACCAATAAATATCTACAGAATTGCTACTAAGTGCCTGGAGTAATGCTAGGCCAATTTGGATAGAATGTTTCCTGATGGTAGAGGTGAATATCTTGTTGAATTGTTTAGCTCTGAGATGCCTCTGGTCCCTGCATCTATTCTCACATGGTGTTTTCTCACTGAGACTACAGGGGAAATATGTCCTCTTTCTTTCCTCAGAAGGACAGCCATGCATAGCCAACGCTTGAAAAATCACAGCTCTGTAACTGAGTTTATCCTCCTGGGCTTCTCCAGAAATCCCAGGACCAACTGGATCCTTTTCTTCCTCTTCTTCTTCCTTTATTTATTTACAGTATTGGGCAATGGGCTCATTGTTACCCTGATCAGAGTAGATGCACACCTCCACACCCCCATGTACTTCTTCCTCAGCATTCTCTCTCTACTGGATCTCAGCTATGCCACCACCACAGTGCCCCAGATGTTGATCCATCTAGTAAGCAAGAATAAGACCATCTCCTATGGTGGGTGTGTGGTCCAGATGTACATTTTCCTGACCTTGGGCATCACTGAGACTTGGATTTTTGCAGCCATGGCCTATGACAGATACATTGCCATATGCTATCCACTCCACTATGGAGTCAAGATGAGCCAAAACCTGTGTATACTCCTGGTTGTCAGCTCTGCCCTTTGTGGTCTCACCTGTGCCCTCATTTACACAGTCTTTGCAATGACTCTTCCCTATTGTGGCCCTAATGAGATCAATCACTTCTTTTGTGAAATTCCTGCTGTCTTGAAGCTGGCCTGTGCAGATACATCCCTCAATGACCATGTGGACTTTCTCTTGGGTTTCATCTTGCTCCTGATCCCATTATCCCTCATCCTGGCCTCATATGTTCGCATCTTCATGGCTATTCTAAAGATTCACTCCATGCAGGGGAAGATCAAGGCCTTCTCCACCTGTGCCTCCCATATCACTGTGGTCACCATGTTCTGTATTCCATGCATGGTCATGTATATGAGGCCTGGTTCTGAAGCTTCCCCAGAAGATGACAAGAAGTTGGCCTTGTTCTACAATGTTGTTTCTGCCTTTCTCAACCCCATCATTTATAGCCTCCGGAACAAGGATGTGAAGAGTGCTTTCCTCAAGTTAATTGGAATGAGTGCAGACACTCAATAGGCCACAGGCTGGTACCGTCTGCAGTGTTTCTTGTTTCTGTGTATACCAATTACACCTTCACTGAAGTCACTGAGTTGAATGAAGTCATTGAGGAACCCAGGATGAAGGAGGTATCTAGGGAAAAAAACACTTTTGCACTTATTTGCCCACTGGAAACATCAGGAAGGACTCAGAACTGTGTTCAAGGCTTAAGTATATCATTGACCTTCTATGACTTTGGAAAAGTCACCTCACTTCTCTGGGATTTAATTTCCATATCTGTAAAATGTGTTTCCTGATACTCATTGTGCCTAAATAATAATAATAACTACCTTTGTTGATCTCTTTCCACACAACAGTCACTAAGTGCTTTATATGTACTTATTAATTCTTATAACAACTCTAGAGGAAGGTATTACTATCCTCTTCATGCAGATAAAGAAACTGAGGCACAAGAAGATTAAATAAGTTGCCAAATGCCACCCAGTTAGAAAGTCACACAACTGAGATTTGAACCCAGGTAGTATAGTTCCAGAGCCCAGGATCTTATCTGCTATATTATGCCACATCTCAAGTAGTCAATATTTCTGAAGCTCAGCTGAGCTAATGGATGGGATAATGTTAAGGAAAATTTAAAACACTTAAGATTATTATTCTAAGTCACAATTATAGAGTCAGACCCATGAAGTCTAGAGCTCTAGTGGATACTTCTGGTCTTCCTTACCATAGAGCCTAAGCAAATAGCATTGTGCAGTGGAATATTAAGTTCTCAATAAATGTTCGTTGAGTGATTTTTCTCAACCCCATCCTTATCCCTGGTCTGCAATCTCCCCAGTTCTTTTTTCAGCTCTTCTTTTCACTTCTACTTTCATGTGTCTCTCTTATTTCCATTGTATCTGCCCTCTGAGGCTTCAAGCAACCCAGACATTTATTTATAAAGAAGTATTTTGGTTTCCACAACTGACTCACCCTTAAATTCCTTCTGCTACCAGAGAGACCAGGAGGATGGTGGGAAGAGCCCTGGACATTGGTCTTGATTTGATTTGTTGAGATCTTGGAAAAACCACCTAATCTCTCTGAAACTCAGTCCCCCACCATCTATAAAATGGAGATAATGACCATATCTGACTCTGGCTTTTCCATAAAATTATTTTAAGTGGAAACCAATCTTGAAACTTAAATAGTTGTATAAATTATCATTAGAGAGTCATTTTATTCAAATCTAGATATGTAGAAAATGTTCATGAAGTTATTAATGGTAGCTGGTATTTTTAAACTACAAATGTTAAGATCAGGTATACTGTGAGGTTAGCATGTATGAGCTGGATACTCATGATTGTAATTCACTGCATATCCAGAAAGTCATATCTTTGATACACATACACACACCCAAATTAGTGAGTCATAATCACATCATGAACTACCACATTAACCAGGAAATAAACTATTTCTAGCGCCATGAAAGCAAATACAATTTCTATCACTCTGGATTCAGATAAATATTAAATTGTATAGTAAAAAGCAACACAGGTGAATCTTTTAAATCAGGTATTCTCTACATGTCTTTCTAATAGGATTCAATTAACAAAATATTCTGTTGCTTTTAGCTGCTTAAAACAAGTGTTATTTCTAAACCAAGGATCATCTGAGTGTTAAGCAAACCCCAAAAGACTGCCAAGTGCTAAGAGAGTGCTTTGCTCATTAGCAACATAAAGATAAATTTAAGGAATTTCCAGCCTAGGGAGCTCTTAGCATTCCCCAAACATTAAGGGAATATAAGTTCTAAGACTGATGATGAACGGTGACAAGAGAAGAGTCTGAAGTCTCAGGGTTCTTGCCTGAAGATCACAGCCTCTAAGGAGAGAAGCCCTAGGGAAAGAGGAGTCTTTATTGTCTGGAGAAAAAAAGTGGAATTGTATAACATGTTGATTGTGTTTCTTGGGGGCTTGTTAGAAAAATTGCTCTGGGGTCATTAGAGGGGGTATGTGAGGATCATCTGCTGGAAACTAATGGGGCTTCGTTCTTAGAGCTCTCAGAACAGCTGGAACCCACAGCAGGCCTACTCAATTTCCCTACCTCCTAAGATGATCCTCCTACTATGTATGACCAGTCCTGACACTCAGGTCTCTGCATAAGCTATTCCACTTGGAGTGTTCTCTCCTCCACTTGCCTACTATCTCCTCACTCATCCAAAGGTCTCATAGAGGGCTCTCCTTCAAGAAGTTTTCTACCTATAGCCCAGAAGAAAGTTTTTCTTCTCCCTGAACTCTCAGCAATATGAGTAAGCACTGAACTGTGGCCTGAGAAACACATAGAACATTAGGCTGGAAGAGATCTGAAAGGGCCCAACCCCTATTTTGTCCTTAAGTCCTTTTGACAGCAAGAACAGCTCATGTTCCATTCAAATACACTTTCATAAGGCTCAGAGGCATGTAGACTGGAATGTCCTTTCTCTCATTCATGATTTGAAAAAAGAAAAGTCTTAGCAAACTGGGAATAAAAGGAAATTTCCTCACCCCAACATCTACAAAGAATCTCCAGCATTACACATATGGTGAAAGACGAAGTGATTTCTTCCCAAAATCAGTACCAAAACAAGACACTCTCACCACTCCTATTCAAAATAGTACTGGAAGTCCTATCCAGTGCAATAAGGCAAGAAAAGAGAAGATAGGAAAGGAGGGATAATACTGTCTGTACTTGCAGATAAACTAGTTGCCTATGTAAAAAATAAGCAAAGATTCTACATAAAAACTCCTAGAATTAATTATGGGTTTAACAGTGTTATAGGATACAAGATTAACACACAAGAATCCATTATATTTCTACATACAAGCAATGAACAATTAGACACTAAAATTAAATACATGAAATTGTTTACATGAGTTCAATTAAAATTAAATACTTAGTTATAAATTAGCAAAACATGTACAGTATCTGTGTGATGAACTGCATAACACTGGAGAAATAAATAAAATAAGTAAATAAATGGAGAGACATTTTGTGCTCTTGGATTGAAAAACTCAACATAGTAAAGATGCCAATTCTCCCCTAATTAATTTTATAGTTTAGTGCAATTCCTATCAAAATCCTAGGAGGAATTTTTGTTGATATAGACAGTCTGATCTGAAAATTTATAAAAAGGAAAAGGAACTAGATTAACTAAAGCAATTTTGAACCAAATAATAACAGTAACAGACAGCAACAATGACAGCTTCTAGGAAAGAAGGAGAATCTGATTTCAAGAGTTGTCATATTATATTATCTTAAATGTCTAGTTTGCAATAATAACAAAAAAAAACAAGATATGCAAATAAACAAGAAAGGTGGCCTATGCACAGGGGAAAGGCAGCCAATAGAAATGGTCCCTGAGGAAGTGCAATTGTGGACTTTTATAAAGACAGAGATATAAATCAGCTATTTTAAACATGTTCAAAGAATTGAAGTCATATCCAAAGAGTTAAAAGAAATTATGAAAGGTAATGTCTTACCAATATTTACAAAGAGAAATAACAAAACAGAACCAAATATAAATTCTAAAGTTGAAAAGTACAATAACTGAAATTTAAAAATTCACTAGAGGGCTTCAACATAAGATTGAGTAAGCAGAAGAAAGAATCAGGAAACTTGAAGATTGGTCACATGAGATCTTGTAATTGAAGAACAGAAAGACAAAGAATGTAGAATCAAATAAGATTTACTGAAGTGAAGTAAAGATGGTTCAATATTCATGTATCAATCAATGTGATATAGCGCATTAACAAAAAAGGATAAAAGTTATACGATCATCTCAACAGATGCTGAGAAAGCATTTGACAAAATTCAACATCCATTCATGATACAAAATTTCAATGGTGAAATTTTAAAGCTTTTCCTCTAAGGCAGGAACAAGATGAGGATGTTCACTTTCAACAATTTTATTCAACAGAGTACTGAAATCCAAGCCAATCAGACAAGAAAAAGAAATGAAAGGCATCCAAATTGATAAGGAAGAAGTAAAACTATCACTATTGGCAGATGACATGTTATTATATATAGAAAACCCTACAGACTCCACCAAAAAACATTAGAATTATTAAATGCATTCAGTAAAGTTTCAGGATACAAAATCAATATGCAGATATTGGTTGTGTTTCTGTATACTAGTAATGAGCTAGCAGACATAGAAATGAAGAAAACTATCCAATTTTGATAGGCATCAAAAAGAATAAAATACCAGGAATAAATTTAAACAAGGAATTGAAAGACCTGTACTCTGAAAACTGTAAGACATTGATGAAAGAAACTGAAGATGACACAAATAAATGGAAAAATACTCCATGCTCTGGATAGGAAGAATTAATATTGTCAAAATGGCCATCCTGTCCAAAGCAATTTACAGATTCAGTGCAATTCCTATCAAAATAACAACAACCTTTTTCAATGAACTGGAACAAATAGTTCTAAAATTCATATGGAACCACAAAAGACCCTGAATAGCCAAAGCAATCCTGACAAAGAAGAACAAATCTGGGGGGATTATGCTCCCCAACTTCAAGCTCTACTACAAAGCTACAGTAATCAAAACAGTTTGGTACTGGCACAATAACAGACCCATAGATCAATGGAACAGAATAGAAAGCCCAGATATAAATCCACACATATATGGCCAATTAATATACAATAAAGGAGCCATGGATATACAATGGGGAAAAGACAGCCTCTTCAACAACTAGTGTTGGGGAAACTGAGTAGCTACATGTAAGAGAATGAAACTGGATTACTGTCTAACTCCATACACAAAAGTAAATTTGAAATAGATCAAAGACCTGAATGTAAGTCATGAAACCATAAAACCCTTAGAAGAAAACGTAAGCAAAAATTTCTTGAACATAAGTATGAGCAACTTTTCCTGGACACATCTCCTTAGGCAAGGGAAACAAAATAATAAATGAGTAAATGGGGTTGCATAAAACTAAGAAGCATCTGTACAGTAAAGGACACCATCAGCAGAACAAAAGGCATCCTAGAGTATGGGAGAATATATTCATAAATGACTCATCTGATAAAGGGTTAACATCCAAAATATAAAAAACTCATATGCCTCAACACCCAAAAAGCAGATAACCTGATTTAAAAAATATATGGAGGACCTGAGAAGACATTTCTCCAAAGAAGAAATACAAATAGCCAACAGGCACATGAAAAGATGCTCCACATCACTAAAAACTTAGCATACATTCCATTTGATGAAATTTAACTTCTTTTTAAAAAGACATTTTGGTATTTTGCAGTTTAGTAATTCTATGAAAAATCTGAGAAAGGAAAAAAGATTTAACATCTTCCCCTCTAATGCCTCTCTCCCATGGGCTTTCACAGATGCCCAGTACCCTGGCAGCATGAGTTTCCTAGGACTGTCTTAACAAAGTACCACAAACTAGGTGGCTTAAAACAACAGACTATTTCTCTCATTACACCATGATCCTTTGGAGGGCACAGACCATGAGTCATTTGTCCCTGTTCAAAATGTGATACAAATTAGGGGTTAATAAATATTTGTTGAATTGAACATACTAATAAGAGAAGGAATGGTGAAAAATTACTGGGACTTCTTAAAACACCATACTAATATCTACAACATACCCCCTAACCTCCCCTCCAGTGCCTGTGGCAGATGATATGGATCGATCATGGCAGTCATGCCCAGTGAGCCTCAATGTAGCTCAAAATCTGTCATGATCCAGTGCTCTAGGCCATTGCTACCAACAAGCGTTTGAAAATAAGATTACCATTTGCAATCTCTGAGTAGCCTAATATTTGACTCCAATGACAGTGACTTCAACTCGAAGGCTACCTCAGACTTACCTTATGGAATCAAAGGGCTATCTCCCCACCTATGCTGAGGACCGAGTCTGACCACAGTTATGGAGTACCTACTGTATGTCCTTCCCATTCAAGAAGCAGAGTGGGGTGGCTGGAGGAAGATGCTCTGGTCCCTGGTCGCTCTAATTATGAAAATATATATTTGTAGGACAAGCAAAACAGATCCACCATCTGACATACATGTGGAGTCAGGTCAAGCATAAACTGTGTGCACACTTTACTGTATCTGTTTCATAATCATAGTTAATCCTCACTACTACCCTATAGTATTACTGCCACATTTTACTGATGAGGAGGCTGGGTTCTTGTCCAATTCTACACCATTAGTAAGTTCAGAACCAGGATTTGATCTTAGACCTTCCGTCTGTTCAGGGCTTTGCTCCCATGTGAAATATTTATCAGCTACTTCATCTTGAGTCAGGTTCTGTGAAGGATCTCACAGTTGTTTGGGGCATATTCCCTTCCCTGCAGAGGCCACAAGATGTCAGGACACAGTGCAGGCCAGCACCCAGCAGGGCATGATGGGCAGGGTGAAGCAGGGTTATGGGGGCTGAAAGCAGAACAGAGTCCTTCCCTGGCACCCCCCTGCCCCAACTCATTCTTCATAGTCCATTCATCATGACTGCCCAGCCCTCGCCCCTTGCATCTCTCAGTCTGTGCATTTACTCTAATAGATGTTCACACATCCGTCCCCTTGGACTGTGAGGCAGAGTAGGGAGAGGTGTGTAGAGAGCTTGGGATGGTCTTGAGGGGGGGTGTCAGGTGGTCTAGGCCTGAATGCCAGGCGGGAAGGTGAAATGTGTGCTCAGGGACTGGGGTGGTAGCTGTGCGGCCTGGAGAGTCCCACAGAACAGAGGCTCATTAGGAAGCTGCCTGATTATTCTCCCTGAGGATCAGGAGCAGAATATTAAAAGAAGGATCCAGCAGGCTCCTGGCTCATCCCTCACTGAGCACAGTGCCAGGTAAGTAGGAGAGGGGCAGAGGCAGGGGCCTGGCCATGCAGTCCCACCGTGGGCATGCGCTGCCTGGTGCTCCCCATCTTCCCCGTCTGTCTGACTGGTTGCCTGCCTCTCCACCATCCACGCGAGGCTCTCCAGGCCTGGGCATCTGCCTGTCCTGCTCCCTGACCTCTGTTCTGTGCTCACTGATTTCTCTGTACAGTGATCAGGCTGTCTCTTCATCTTTCTCTCTCCCTCTCTATTTGTTTCTTGGGTGTACTGCTCAGTTGAGGGGGTAGAGTATAAGAGGCAAAGGCTGCTGCTACGAGCTGAGATTGTTGCCCCTCCTCTGCAGCCCACTGAGGACACAGGATGAGGCCCAGGCAGGAAGGATGAGGGTGGGCATTACTGGTTTTAATGGGGCTGTTTGAGGGTTCAGGGAGTCAGGGAGCTGGAGAGAGACATTGCAACTTGGAAGAGCTATGATGCTCTTACTGGGGAAAGGGAAGGCGGTAACTGCCTCTAAACAGGATACTGACATCCTAGCATTCCTCTGTGGCCTAGCCCTAAGCCAGGCTTCAGGATGGCTGGAAAGGAGGCTCATTGTGGGCTTGGATGCCCCCATTCATCTATTCCAGGACCTTCTCTCCCTCTCCCTCTGCACTCTCTGCTTTTCTTCAGTCTGCAATAGCTCAGGCACCAGGCGTCAGGTCCAGGGGAAGCTGAAAGAAGGAGAGCAGGAGAGCACAGAGGGACAGCAAAGTCCTCAACTCTTCCAGATGGATAGACCAGAGGCCCTCCTGCCCCAGGACCAGCAGGACTGGTCCTAACGCATCCCTGGCATTGTGTCCCATCCTCTAATGGGGTCAGCAAGTTCATGACCACCCAGGCCAGGCGATCCTACCTGTGGACTGCCCTCACTCATGCAAGTTGATTCTATTACTCTGAAACCTGCCTCTCTGGGATGCCTCTCACCTGTACCTCTTGGACCATCCAGACAAGTCTTATCTTTCTTCCACATGAAAGCCTTTCAGAGATTTGGCCTGAGCTTCCAGAATGCCCCTCGTCTTTTATTCTGCATGACAGACATCCCCATTCGCTACGACTCATCCTCACAGGATGTGGTTTCCAGACCCTTCCTCATAACCTGTGTCAGTTGTCCATACGCCCTTGAAAATGTGGCCCCAGAAATGAGAAAGATGCCCCACATGTGGTCTGGCCACTGCAGACACAGTTCCATGCCATCTCTGTGATCTGTCAACATCTGTCTTAGTGATGTCACTTCACATTGGCTCTTTAGAAGTTTCTTACACTGATCCGCTTCTGGTCTTCAAGTATTCCCCCAATGAACCGCTGTCCCACCTGAGTTTGGTATAGTTGGCTTTCTGAGCCCAAGGGAGGAACAGGGGTTATACATCTGTGCTAAAGCATTTCTTTTTGTTGACATCAGCCTTTTGAATTATCAAGCTGAGACTTGAAATTCAGTTTCTAACCACTGGATCAGATCCTCTCCCTCACCATCTGCATGAGATGTTGTGAAAGAAGAGCCTGTGAGACTGGCTGGTCCATGGGAATGCGATGTGGAATTTTCTGGTGGTCACACTTACATAATCTGTGTCCACCTCATTCTTACCTCTTCCCCTTCCATTTCTACTCACTAAAGCTGACTCTCTTGGTCTGTGCTCTTGGTCCTGTTCTGTCTGCTTCCTTGGACACCATGGAATGTCCCTTCTCTCTCCTCTTTTGGCTTTCCTCCCACTGTATATACATTCCGAACTCTCTCCTACCTTAAGGAAACAACAACACAAATCACTCCCTCCACCTCATGTCCCAGTCTTAGCTATCTCATCTCACTCCTTCTCTTCACAGCCTGGTTCACTCCTCACCACCCACTGCCTTCATTACTACACAGAAATTTCCCATAACCAAGCCACTAATAACTTCCACATTATTACCTTTTGGGGGACAGTTTTTATCCCCTTGCCCTCTCTGTAGTGTTTGGCACCATATGCACTCCCTCCCTGGACCCTGGACCCCAAGGTTTGTGACGTCAAGCTCTCCTGCTTTTCTGGATACTCTTGCTCAAGCCCCATCTCTCCTGCTGATTTCTTCAATGTTTGTGCTCTCTGGCTGCATCTTTGGAACCTCTGCTCTCTCACTCTCTCTAAGCTGTCCCTGAGAATTCTCACCCATTTTGTGCCTTAATTATCCTCCAATTTTTGATCTGCCACTCAGCTTTCCTTCCTGAGCTTCAGGGCTCTCTGTCTAACTCTCTGATGGTCCAACCCTCAAGGATGCCCCACGTTTCAACTCTGCATGTATGTAACAGAACTCATCATTATCTTGCGATTTCCTGCCCCAACCCATCTCTCCCTCCTCCACCTCCACCTAGGTTCTGTCTTGTAATGGCATTACTGTCAAGTTAGCTTCCCAAGCCTGAAACCTCAAGCTCATCCTTTTCTCCTCCCTTATTGTCACTTCTGCCCCTCTCAGTTGATTCAATTTTCTACAGTCTTTCTAATCTCTCTTCTCTTCTTTGTTGTCTGGAAAGCTACTCTTCCTCCGTCTTTTCCACATACCCCTCAACTGGTCTTCCTCCAATGACTTCATAACTTCCATCCAACTAGTGATGTTTCTAAAACCTAAGCCTCAATGAATTACTTGGCTGCTTAAAACCCATCTTTGACTTGCCATGGCCTATATGATCAAGTCCATGCTGCTTATCAAGTTCTATAATACCCTTTATAATCTTTTCCTTCCTACTCTGTGCAGATTAGCCTGCTCTCACACTTTATCGTATGTGCTCCCTGGTTGCACGAAACTCTCCCTTGGTTATCGTCTTTTGTAGCTGCTACTCCATCTGCTTGCAAAGCTCATCCTTGAGTTCTTTGCTTGGGTAATTCCTGCTCTTTCTTTAAGATTCACACCACATGTCCCCTTCTTGGAGAAGTCTAGCTCTCAAAGGCTAGTCCCTCACTTCATGGACTCTCACGATGCTCCATATATACTCCTATCACAGCACTTATTACTGGACTGCCACTCGTTGTTCATTTGTCTCTTTCTTGTGTGGGCATTTTGAGGGCAGATATTTTCACTTCCTAGTGCTTAGATCAGAGCTTTGGCTGCCAGGACATATTTCTCTCATAGTGCTAAACACACTGGAATGTGGTTTGTGTGTCTATTTCCCCAACTAGACTGTAAATTCCTTGAGGATTAAGAATATAACTTGCTTATCTTGGTCTCTCCATCTCCTGGTACTGGGGCTGTAGGGAGTAGGTGCTCAGCGTTTGCTGACCATTTCATGAATGATGCCATGAGGAAGAGGGTTTGACGGGAACCAACATTACTGAGCTCCTGTTCCATGCTAGCCACGGTGCCAGGTGCTTCACATACACTGTGCACGCTTCTCACTGGATCTCTCCCTGGTAGGTATTCTGTAGACTTTATGAGCACCACAGTTGAAGTGCCATGACTTGAGCTCTAGTCCTCTGATCCCCAGTCCCATGTCTGTCCACTAGAACACACCACCTTTTATAGCACCACAAACAGGAAGTTGGTGCTGACTTTTAAGATGGAAACCAAACCCAAGCATGGTCTTTAACTGGGGCTCCCTATGTTTCATAAATCTCAAATTCAGGAGAGAAAGGGACTTCAAGGGATAGATTACCACTGGAAGGGGTCATCCGACAAGGCTGGAGGGGTTCAGAGACTCCATAGATGTCTTTAAACAAAACAGATAGCTATGATTCTGCCTCAATTATAGTTTTAGGGTCAAATAGGAAAGCCTTTTCCTTCAGGTGTGGGTAAGCCTAGGAAGAGGCAGAGTGGTGAGAAACTCTACCAAAAGTAAAATCAGATGTGAGGAAGCTTTCACAGGCCCCAAAAATTCAAGAATCACACATCTGGGGAAAGTTTTCCAAAAACATTTAACATTTCTGGAGTCATATATCTTCCTTACATTTCTGACTTGCCCTTCTTATGTACCTATTGTGTTCAGAAGTTTAAAACACCAAAGGAAAGGTTCTGAATATTTGATTTCAGAGAAGAAGGAAGGGATAGCCTTCATCATCCCACTCTGCAGCCAGGAGTAGGGGAGTAGAACCCCAAGCAGTGCACGATGTAATGGTAGCTCTTGAGAGAAAGGAAAGCAGGTGGCTTTGCTGGGTCTGAGAGAAGGGAAGGAAATGAGACCCTGCGGATCTTGAGAAAAAGTTTGGGCCTGAAAACAGAAAATGTCAAGGAGTTTTCCCTCCCCTCTCCAGATTTGGCCTCACCCCAGGCAGACCTCATCTTAGTCAGCAACTGAATGGCCATGGTTCCTGAATATGCATCCTAAGCTGGGCCACTAGTAGGTCCATTTCTCTTCTGCAGCTGAAGAAGAATGCAAGACTTCCCCTGGGAGAACCACAGCTCTTTGTCTGAGTTTATCCTTCTGGGCTTCTCCAGAGATTATCGAATTAATGCAATCCTCTTCAACATCTTCCTCTTCCTGTACCTCTCTACACTTGTGGGCAATGGGCTCATTGTCACCTTGATCCACCTGGACTCCCACCTCCACACACCCATGTACTTCTTCCTCGGTGTTCTCTCCATCCTAGACATGAGCTATGTCACCACCACTGTGCCCCAGATGTTGGTGCATCTGCTCTGCCAGAAGAAGACGATCTCCTATGTTGGGTGTGTGGCCCAGATGTACATCTTCTTGGTGCTGGGCATCACTGAAGGCTGGCTGTTCTCTGTCATGGCCTATGATAGATACGTGGCCATCTGCTACCCCCTGAGGTACAAGGTTATCATGAGCCCCTGGTTGTGTGGGGCAATGGTAGTCTTTTGTGGGCTGTGGGGTGTCAGCTGTTCCTTAGTCTATACTGTCTTCACAATGCGGCTGCCCTACTGTGGCCCCAAGGAGATCAACCACTTCTTCTGTGAGGTCCCTGCTGTTCTGAAGCTAGCCTGTGCAGACACATCCCTCAATGATCGAGTGGATTTCATCCTAGGATTTGTCCTTCTCCTGGTACCCCTTTCCTTCATTCTGGCCTCTTACATCCGCATCTTTGCCACCATCCTGAGAATCCGCTCAGCCCAGGGTCAACTCAAGGCCTTCTCCACCTGTGCCTCCCACATCACTGTGGTTACCATGTTCTGTGGACCTGCCATGTTCATGTACATGAGCCCCGGAGCCAATGCCTCCCCAGAACGAGACAAGAAACTGGCCCTGTTCTACAATGTCATCTCTGCCTTTCTCAATCCCATCATCTACAGCCTCAGAAACAAAGATGTGAAGAGGGCTTTCCTCAAGTTAACAGGCTGGGGAAAGGCCTCTGAGTGAGGTCACTGGACCACGGAAGTCCTTTCACCCCAGTCCTACCCATCCCCCAATAGACAGGCAAGAATCACTGACTGGTAGTTAGGGCAGATGATGTATAAAGGTAGGGAGCTGGGTGGGACTGGTTGTAGCTCCAGCAGCTCAAACATCAACAGACCAACAGATGCTAAGGCAGGAACTCTGTCTAATTCATTTCTGGTTTGCCAGAGCTCAGCAAAGGGTCTGGCACAAACAAGCATCACTAACATTTGTTGACTGAATGCATGAGGATTGGACCTATTAAATCAACTCAGGATGATGGGGACAAAGTAACTCCCAGGACTCAGATCAGTGACTGTATTTTATCTCAATCAGTAGCATGGACACATCTGAAGAAACACAGTCTTAGGAAAAGGAAAAATGACCTTGGGAAAAGGGATTTTTCATTGTCCATCCAGCATGTCCACGGGAGTGCAGGCCATGGGTAATTGGTGAGCCCCTTCTAGGGTGAAGAGGGTCTGTCTTTGGAGGGGTCTTTAAGTACCCAGATGAAACATCACCCTAACCATATTAAAGTGTGTTGGAGCTCACACTTCACAGCAAACCATTACCTTGTAGGATTTCTGTGAGAGTTAATGTAGGTAAAGTTCTCAAAGGCGTGGGTCAACTCATTTCACAATATGTTCAAGTATCAAGTCATTATGTTATACAACTCAAACTTACACAGTAGGTCAATTATACCTCAATTTAAAAGACAAAAAAATTTTTTAAATTGATAATACAAAGCCAACAACTGAATAGAAAATTGTACAAAGGATACAAATAAATGATTTACTCATGAGTAAAATCAAAAGGCCCAATAAACATATGAATATGCTCAAATTCACTAGAAGTCAGGGAAGTAAAAATAAAAGTAACAAAAAAAATTTTTTTTAAGCAGTGTTTGACACATTGCATGCTCTATATAAACATTTTTTTGTTATATTCTATTTCTTTTTCCTATTACCACAATTGCAAAGCAAATAAATGAGACCATTTCAGCTTAGAGGAAGAGACCATTCTGCTCTCTGGAAAGGGACAGCTAACATTACAAATGAAAATGTTGGCACCTGTTCATTCTTGTGTGAATTTAGCAAGTTTGACTCTGTCACCAAGAAGTTCATGAACTCTTGAGATGGCAAATCCTTTAAAAATTATGATACCCCTTCAAGATACCAAACAAAGAGCCCCTGATTACAAACAGCCAGCACTCCTCAAAGATACCTTCATCAATATTACCACATGGTAGAGCTTTTCAATAGCTTTTATTCAAATCTGAATTAAGGAATAATAGTAGTAAAAGAGCACTTGGGTTCAAGAAGAGACTTGTCAGGATATGATGATCATGTTACTGGCTTCTCTTGTCAGTGTGAGAACCCTCCATCATGCCTGTGGCCCCTTAGGGTTCCTGGTATCTTGGAGGAGGCCTAGACAAACCGATCCACAGAATCTCAGAAAATGTAAACCTCACAGCATCTATCATATGAAGAAAGGCAGGCAACGCTCCAGTGAAGCCTGATTCAGAAAGGAAGCTTTCCTGAGGAGCCTCTACCGACCATTCTAGAATCCCCTCCAAGTTTTGCCTTTACTCTTTCTACCACCAGAGGGAAAAGAGAAAAAGAGCAGGAGTTCTTGCCATCCATTTTATCTTGGTCATCATTCTGACATCCATGGTCTATAAAGAATTTCCGTCTCCAAATTCAGCTTTGACTTTAGAATTCCAAATCACCCAATGGATACAAATGACAGGTTATTCTAAGAAATGCTGCCATGGTGAAATACTATGAGATTCTTGCTTTCAACACAACGGGTATTTCAAACTATTAGGCCTCCTTGTTATTAATATTAGACCTCTTGAGAATTAACATTATTGAACCTTCATTAACTGAGAGCCCTCAATAAAGCAGTGATAGTTCCAATGAAACTGATATAGATTCAGTCCAACTATATGTCATTCAGGTGCTTTGAACTCAATAAAAAAGTAATGGTGATTGTGGTACTGATGACAGTTATGATGATTATAACTTGTATAAGAAAGAGTAATATTTGGCTTCACTTTTCACAGTTAGTTATAGGATATTTGCTGAACATGTTTTGGGGAAAACAGACAAAAACAGGGTTGAAATCCCATTTCCTTCACTTACTAATGGTGGTGTTTTGGATATGGCCTCTGGCCACTCTGAGCATTAGTTATGTCAGCTTCAGTTTTTCTCTTCAGTAAAATGGAGATAATGATAATTACTTTGAAAGGTTACAAAGAGTATAACTCCCTGAGTCCAAACAGGATATAGATACCACTCAATAGGCTAAACAGGGGAAGTTTAACATGAAGAAGTATTAATTATGAAAAGAGTAACTGTAAGATATAAGGAAAGTCTATGTGGTACACAAGGGCTAAGGGATAGTAGCCAAAGAATGAAAGACCTGGGAGAGGGTCAGTCAGACCTCACTGGAGGTGTAGTTCAGGCAATAAGCTGCAGAGGAATTCACTGGTTTTGTCAAGCCACAGTTGCTCTGGAGTTGCCAGGCAAACCTTTCAGGGTGCAGGTAAGGAAGCAGGCAATTAGCAATGAGGAGTGTGGGGATGCAGATGCCGGGGGGCCAGTGGAGGCACAAAGCCTCCATAGTACATGGACTTGCAGATGGAACAACTTATTCTCTGACCCTGAAGAAGACATGTGCTGAATGTATACTTGTGGGGACCTGCTGAAGGTGTAGATGCATGCAGCCCATTCCAGGGCTTACTGACGGAGTTGGGAAGATGGCTGGCTGTACAAGGCTCCAGTTTCCAGAAGAGGGCAGCCAGACTGAGGAGGCAAGATCACTGTGCCTTCTGGGCCACCTGTGGTCCAGGCCAGAAATGCAGGAAACCTAATTGTCCTGCAATGTCTCTCTAGTGCCCTCTGAGAAAACCGAACATCACACCCACTTTAAAGGAGAAATACTTAAGGGAATTCTCTTGTGTATTACACAACACATATTGAAAGCTTCATTTGCAACTGAGAGGTAATAAATGGGTAACTGCTACAGTCCATCCCTTTGTCTACTCAGCTTCTTCTGCATCGTTCTGTGAACATTCAAATTCCCTTCTGACAAACAAAACAACTCAAGCTAACAAGATACACCTCTCCTTACAGATGAAGGAGATCGCAGGCTATATTACTTACTCTTCAAATTCAGCATGGTCTCATTGAATATTCTGTTATCTGATGTCAACAATATAAAGTCATCTTCTATGGCATGTGTATAAAATAAAATAACTTTAAATTATAATAAATTTGTTGTAATTATTTTTATATTCTAATAAAAATAAAGAGAATCTTTATTCTGTACAAAAAAACTGTATGTATGTTACAAATATGGAGAAAATATGTAAAGCAAGTGCAGTTGCTGCTCTATAACTGGCCATGATAGTTGATAGTTGATGCCTATGGCTTTCTCTTCAAGGGCCCATTCCATATTTCCCTTGCCCTTAGTCAGAACCTCAGCTTCTCTGGATGATTTACTGCTTGAGTGACCCAAACTTTCATTATCAAAGGGTCTGAGTCCTCCATCATTCTGCCTGCTTTTGGTATCTGTCCCTTTCCATTAACCCTTACCCTTGGGCATGGCAGGCCTAAGAATTTTTTCCAGGGAATCCTGCGGGTTCTGTAGTCCTCTGCACCTCAGTTGTGTAGCAGTACTCCAACTTCTCTCAGGAACCAGGATCAGTCATTCCAGCCAGTACACTGGCTCCTTATTTTCCCTGTTAGTTCAGTGGCATGAGAAGCCAAACCGCCCAGACTGAAGTCCCTGCAATTCAGTGGGGACCATTGTTTTCTCCACTGGTGTAAATAAGTCCTATTTGGGGATTCAGATCTCCAAGCTAACAGAGCTCCGAATTGCTGTGTGAGAGGAACAAATATCCTGAGTGAATTATTGGATATCACAAGGAGAGGATCCTCTCAGGCTTTCACTGCTTGATTCCTGGATCCATGCATTCTGACTATGGGAGAAACAGTGCCATACAATGGCTCTGATTCAAAGTATAAACTGCTTAACACGTCATGCTCACTTTGAAGGAGAATGTAAGATAGGGTCCTCTTCTTTCAAGGTCTTGCCGCCCAATGATAGCCATAACCAAGTGTTTAACAAGCCATTCCACCTTTCAGTCAGGCCAGCTGCTTCTAGGTGATGGAGTTACGGTAAGGCCGCTTGCTTCTATAACCGAGCCCACGGCTGTACTTCCTTCATTGTGATATGAGTTCCTTGATCCAATACAAAACTGCGTGGAGTGCCTTGATGGTGGATTAGGCATTGTGTGAATTCACAGATAGGGATGCTAACAAAAGCTTTACTGGCAGGGAAAGCAAATCAGTATGGAGAATCTGTCTTCTTTCCTGCATGGACAAATCTATCTCCTCCATAATGAAAGATATCCAATATCTAACATAATCAAACTGCCATTGGAGGCAGGCTCTTCTCCCAGGAAATGGCATAACTATCAGGGACTCACTGTTGGTCTCTGCTATTTGCATATGAGGCACTTATGAGCAGCGGTAGCCCAACGAGCTTTGGTAAGGGTCAAGCCATGCTGTTGAGCCCATGCAGGTAGCCTCCATCCCTGCCACCATGGCCATTTTGCTGATGTGCCCATTGAACAAGTGTTTGGGGAAAGAGGCTGATTGACATCCACAGAGTGTCTTTTTACCCACCCAAGAATAAGGCTCCTCTACAGCTGATGCCCTTCTGTGGACATTCACAGGCAGCACTCGCAGTCGGTGTCCATTCGTAGAAGTCCGTCCACATATGCCTCTCCCCTCCCCAAACTTTCTTGTCACCAATCTATCAAACTTGCGGGGTACTTACTTCAAAACTGTCTCAACTTTTCTCATTCTCCTATGGAAATTAGTCTACATAAACATTCTATTTTTAATATAATTAATTTGGGTAATCTATTTCCATAAGAAATTATCCTTTTCACTTAAGGTTTCAAATTTGCTTGCATTGAGCTCTGCAAAGTGCTCACTTGTGAATTTCTAATTGTTCTTATGTTTACAAAAATATACATTCTTAAAGGAGAAAATAGAGTTGGTGAACTTAAGTTTATTGCACAAGAACAACCAGATGACAAGTGGTAGAGTGATTTTTCAATCTGCTCATGAGGAAACTTTGAGATTGTTAGTGGAGAAATGGGACAAAAGGGAAGAGAATCTGGAGAGGCAGACATTGCAGTTTAGTGCCGAACTGCCTTCCCCAAATGGCTGACCTGTGTCCCACCAGACTCAGGCAGCTATGACCCACTCTACGTGTTTTCTTTATTCAAAGAAAACTGGGGGGGAAAGTAAAAGCAAAAAACCAAAAAACACTGCGTAGAGACCCAAATTAACAGCAGATTTATTTAAGAACAACAATTTGTAACCCCACCCCTGGGTACATATCTGCTTCCTATGAACTGTGCTGGTCTGCAGACTGCAAATTCCATGAGGCGAGGGGCTGGGACGTTTTTCAGCAGTGCTGGGGGTCAGTGAATGACAGGCGACAATCAACTGCCCCAGTCACCGAAGTGTAGGGAAGCAGAGACAGGGTTAAGCTGCCTTAAAACCTTGACAGCTTCCTTGATTTCTCCCGTTTCCACCAACACACCCAAGCCACCCAGGGCCCTTGTTCTTTCCTTGTTGTATTTCAGCACCTGCCCACTCACTGCCACCACCCAAGGCTGGCACCTGCCCAGGTATGCCCCGGCCTCCCCCACGAAGTGCTCCTCGTCGATCCAACCCCCTCATCGGTTCCCCCAAGCCTTTCTTCTGAAAACACTGTGCCTCCCCCTTCCTCCACTCCATCACCCCTGGTGCTTAAAAATATAGGTTGTTCATCATTGTTCAGATGAAATCTATTATCATCCTGAATTACAGACTCTGTTACAATCTGTCCTAGGAGAGAGACAAATAAAACCTCATCACAAGTGAGCCACAAGACACCCCTCTCCACTCCCCTGGTCCCTGACTCTGAGGCTGCATGAGAGCCACCAGGCGCACTCCCCTCGGTGGGCAGGGACCTCCAACAGCCAGGGACACCCCTTTCCTGTTCTCCAGGCAGCCCCTTCTCTATAGAGCCAGAAGCAGGAAGCTCTCATCAGTCGGCAAGTCTCCTGAAGCAGCCGCATAGCTCCCTGCCCACTCCCCAGAGCAGGCGATGGCGGTGGACACCTCAACAGCCCAGGGCACGCTTCACTTTGTGCTGAAGCCCCCTGGAGCTGCCACCTGGGGCTTTGTTATCCCCAGTACCAGAGCCACTGGGTGAGCCATCAGCCGCCAAGACCCCTGCCTGGCCCAGCCCTGTTCCATGTCTGGGTAAATGCTTTAGGACCATACTGCCACCCCAAGTACTAGAGACAAAACCGCTATCCCACCAGAGGCTCAGAGCTCTCGCAGGCATTACTCCCAGGCTCCCATTTCTCATTAATCCCTCTGCTCATCCCCTGATTTGCCCAAATCCCTGCTTCTCCCTTTCCCCAGGTCTCCCTCTCTTTTCTCAACCTGGGCCCCTTAATCAGAAGTGTCCCTCCCAATGTCCTCAAACTGGAACTCTCTCTGGGGACACTATATCCCTAATGCTCTCCAAAAGGGAAGGTCTGGATTCTCATTCCTGACCTGTGAGTTCCCCGATATTACCCCCACCTCCTTTCCAATCACCTCCAGTAACCCACAGAGCAGCTTACCACCCCTAAAACTGCACCACCCCCCAACGAGATCCCAAGCATTCCCCTGTACTTAGTGTAAACATTCCTTTAGGGCTCTTTAGGACTGTCCTCAGCCTACCTCTCAATGGAATCTCTTCTCCTCACTTTATGCCGTGAGCACAGGAGGCTTCCTGAGCTCTGCAGATAATGCAAAGTCCTTTCCTGACCTGGGGCCTCCGTACCTGGCGTGCCCTTTCCTGAAATGCCCTGTCCCTGGCTCTTGGTACTGGTGACTCCTTCTTAGCCTTGGGTATCAGCTAAATCCTAATTCCTCACCAAGGTCTTACCTGTCAGCTCTTGGTCAGTAGCTTTCCCTCCTCCATTTTGCTCCATCACTGAATGCTGCTTGTCTCCTGAAAATTCTACATCAGCATTTTTCAGTAACTACAACTTAATTTCTATTTTTATTCCTCTGATAGGAGAAATATATGAAGCTTCCTGGGGTTTCCCTTCCCTCTCCCTGACTTCCAAGCTCTGGAGAGCTCACCAAGGGCTGAGGAGCACAGTGGTGGGTGGGTGTGCCCGGCACCCACTGAGAGCCTCCCTCCTGAGAGCTCATCCATCCTCACAGGTCACTGAGGCATCTTTGTGGGCTGTGGTATTATAATCTCAGGACTGTAAACCCCTCCACATGTCTGTCTTGCTTTTCACACAGCCTGACACTAGCTGGACCTTAGTGGAGGCTCAGGAAATACTGGAACTGAATCACTCACCCCAAGACCTCTGGACCACTGTGAGGCCTAAAAGAAAGCAGGATGTCCATGCTAACTCTGGGGCCCTTTGTCAAGATTCTTAGAGAGCCTCATATATGTCATGTAGAGCTTTTGCAAGAATAAGAATTACTGCTCTGTGTGCTGAGTATAACCATTTACAAATGCAACTTTTATTCTATATTGCGTTATTCATCTTATAGTTCACAGAGGATTCTCAAGTTTACTGCATTTGAGTCCCATGCTTTCTACCTCATGCAGCATAGGACTTTAGACACACAGAGGTCTTGGAGACCATGAAGCCTGAGGTGCTGATTTCAGAGATGAGCAAAGTAAGGTCCACAGAAGGACAAAACAAGTTAGCAAGGTTGAGCTGAATCCAGATCACTTGACGTCAGGTTCTGTGTCCTTCCACAACACAATGTGCAGCATACCATGTCAGCCCCATGAACCATGCAGCCTCCATGCACCAAGGCACGTCTATATATACCATTGGCTCATTTTTAATATTAGCTACCAATACTTACTGTTTGCATGAACCACTTTGATTGCCTACATCACTGTGGCCTCTACTGTGTCCATGTGCCATGTTACTTACAGTTACCATGTCTCATGTTGGTTACATGTATCCTACTGGTTCCAGTGCCATTATGGGGGATTGTATAATCACCTCTTTATTTACTGATTCTTTGAGATGTCCATAAGCATTTCCACAGGACTGCATTAGTTTTCTGTGGGAAGAAAATGCTTCCTGCCCTTTTGCCACCCCACTTGCAGTATGACTTGTTTTGGCCAGTAGGATGAGAGGAGAGAAGTGTGACACTTCTGAGCAGAAGCTTTCAGAGCCATCATGCATTTCAGCCATTGTGCCATTCTCTGTATGATAACAATGGATGTTCCAGACAGGGCCTCGTCCTTCAGGTTGGATCCAAAAATCCAGTGGCAGAAGACGATGCTCCACCTTCAACTGATACAGAACAGGAGCAATATTGAATTTTTGCAGTCGTGAGTCCTGACAATACAGTTCTCTGTCAGTGCCCCACAGTGTAGCAGGTTGATGGAGGCAGGCACGCTGGTTTCATGCACCACATTTGTTGCACTGACCCTGTACTATGTTGGCCCTAATGCATGATCTTAGTGGCATACATTATAGATGCTGCCCCTTTCCTCAGCATTGCACATTCTACCCGCATGTCTCCCAATTCACCAGAGCCCCCTATCTCGCCCTATCACTTTGAGAAAAGCCCCCTTGATGTCCTTGTTCCTCAGACTGTACACCACAGGGTTGAGCAGGGCAGTGAAGACATTGTAAAGGAGTGAGATCTGCTTGTCTCGTTCAGGAGAATAGCTGGAGTTGGGCCTCATGTAGATGTAGGTGGCTGGAGTATAGAAAAATGTGACCATGGTCAGGTGGGAAGCACAGGTAGAGAACGCCTTGCAGCAACCACGTGTGGACTTGATCTTGAGAATGGCCTGGGCAATACGTATGTAGGAGGCCAGAATGAGGGAGAGCGGGGTAATAACGATGAACACACTGATGATGAAGTCCACCATCTCAATGAGGTGGGTGTCCATGCAAGCCAAGCTTCGCACTGAGGGGCCCTCACAAAAATAGTGGTTGATCATATTGGGCCCACAGTATGGTAGCCTCATGGTGAGGAAAGTATGGATTAGAGAGAAGAAGAAACCACAGGCACAGGTCCCAGCTGCCAGCTGTGTGCACAGACCCCAGCTGAGGATCACAGTGTAGCGCAGTGGGTAGCAGATGGCCACATATCGGTCATAAGCCATGACCACAAAGAGAAGACACTCAGTAAGGCCCAGGGCCCCAAACACGTACATCTGCAGCCAACAGCCAGCAAAGGAGATGGTCTGAGAGTGAGCGAGAAGATGCACCAACATCTGGGGCATGGTGGTGGTGACGTAGCCCATATCCAGCAGGGAGAGGACACAGAGGAAGAAGTACATGGGAGTGTGGAGATGCATGTCCAGCCAGATCAGGGTGACGATGAGCCCATTGCCCAGGACGGAGCTCAGGTAGAGGAGAAGGAAGGCCAGGAAGAGCATCCTGTTGGACAGGGGGTCACTGGAGAAGCCCAGCAGGATAAACTCAGAAACCCAGCTTTGGTTTTGCCCTGGAGGCAGCTGCATGGTGGGGCCTGCAAGAGAATCACTCTCCTTTAAGTGTCATCTAAAGTATGGTAGTCTACCAAGAATGCTGGAGGTTGTCAGGCTAGGATCTTAACTCTGGCCTTACTACTCACCTGCCGTCTTGAACAAGTTGCTTAACCACTCTGAGCCTCAGTCCTCATGTGCAACATGTGCCTAATAACACTCATGTTTCAGGGTTATTATGAGGAGTAGATGCAATGTATATGAAGTGTTTAACACAATGCTTTAAAGCAATAATAACAGTAACTGCTCATGTGCAATCTCCCTAGTCTTAATGCCCACCCCTCAGTGGACAAAGTGGTCACTCATGTGTGACAATCAACGTGCACCACATCAGCTGAAGCCCCCCCAAACCTTTAGAGGTGGTGTGAAGAGTGGACATAAACTACTATGTAACCCTCCGCCTCAGAGACCATTTGTCTGGATTGCCACAAACATCTCCACCATGTAAAAGTTTCTCCCTTGCCAGCTGACAATGCTAGGCTTTGTCAATAGATGGCAGTAGAGGGGCACTGAGTTGTGCTACCCACAGGAAGGGCTTCAACCCTTCTTCAGTTGCTCAGGGTGAGAGCCAGTGGGCTGCTGGCTGGAAGGGCCAGTAACACTCACCGCGCCTGGTCTCAGTAGACCCACTACAGTCTCACAGGCCGCATTCTCAAGAGCGGCTGCTTCTGTGCAAGCTCTGGCTTCTGCCCACCAGTGGCCAACTGTATATTCCTCCAGTAGTCACACCCTCTTTGGAATAGGTCTGAACTCAGTCTATTTTTTTGAGGGTTTGTCAGGAGCAGGGTGGGTGACAGAGGCATCTCCTAAATCCTTAGTCCCTTAATGTATACTCTTCTTCAGCCACAAGGCCCCGTTCCCTTCTGGATCTCTTAGTGTTCTCTTTTATCCTTCTAGTGGTTCCCTATCTTTCAGAAGTTAGCAATTCTTCATATTAAATTTTCCCTGTCACATTATTGGTGTGTTCTCTCTCCTGACAGGATCTTGGCTGATAAGGATGCTAAATCTATGGTGAGTGAGTTTGATAAGGAATAGAATGTCACACAGTTATAAGATATTTACCCATAAAGCATTAGTTAATTAATCACAAAAGAAAAAATGTAGTAACTGCCAGTGAGAAACTGGACATCTGAATGGAGTGACTACAATTAACATCACCCATAAGAAGCAGACAGACTCAATGTGTCACCATACGTGAAATCCTAACAATATATCACCTATATATTATTTCAGCCCAAACTGCAAAACTTGAATCTAATAATGAGGAAACATCAAAGAAACCAAAATTGAGGAATTCAATAAAATAACCAGCTTCTAATCTTCAAAAAGTGTTCAAATCATGAATGACAAAGAAAGGCTGAGAACCTATAATAGGTTAGAAGAGACTGAAAAAAAAAAAACAATTAATGCAATATGTAATCCTGAAAGAAGTAAATTAGATTAGATTACATAAATCTATCAAAATTAAATTTTCTGAATTGGTAACTACTGTATAAGAGAATATCCTTATTCTCTTATATCTTAGGAAGTTTCACTGAAGCATTAATGGGTAAAGGAACACTATATTGCAAATTACTTTCAAATAGTTCTGGAAATTATTAACAACAACAATGTAACAGATTGTTAAAAAACTAATAAATTTGGGTCTGGGACAGAAAGGATTTTTTTGTAGTATTTGACCAGCATTCTGTAACTCTGAAGTTCTTTTTTAAAGTTTTTAAAAATAAAAAAAAATGGTAAACGGTGAACTGCATCATGATAAAAATGAAACACTATCAGTGTTTAGGGTAAATTTTATAGCCTTAAATAAATATAATAGAAGAAAAGCTAGAAATTAATCAGCTAATGATCCACCTCCAGGAGCTAGAAAAAGAACAAAACCCAAAAAGAAGTTAAAGGAGAAGGAAATAATAAAGAAAAGAGCAGAAAACAATGCAATGTAAACAAATTTAGAATGGAGAAAAATCGACAAAGCCAAAATTTCATTCTTTGAAATAAGTAATATATAAGTCCTCAGCAAGACTGATAAAGAAAAATAAATAAAATACAAATTCTCAACATCAGAAATGAAAAGGTGAACACTATTACAGATGCTACACTCATTTAAAGATAATATGAAAAATTATAAACTACTTTATAACAATAAATATGACCAACCAAATGGACAAATGTCTTAAAAATCACAAATGATCAAAACTGACACAAGAAGAAGTAAAAGTCAGAAGAGCCACTGTTTTTCCCCAAAATTGAATGTATAATTTAAAACTTTCCTAGAAGAACAATCCAGGCCCAGATAGATTTACTGGTAAATTCTTCCAACATGTATGAGAGGAATAATACCAATCATAGAAAATTCTTCCAAAGCATAGAAAAAGTGAAAATTTCCTAACTGAACTCATTTTATGAGACAAGCATACACTCAATACCAAAAAAATAACAAAGACATTACAAGAGGGAAAACGTATAAAGCAATCTTTCTCATGAATATTGTTGCCAAGTGCCTGAGCAATGGATTAGCAAGTTGGGTTCAACAATATATAAAAAGGATAATACATCTCAATCAAGTTGGGTTTATTACAAGAATTCAAGATTGGTCAGCATTTGATAAGCAAGCAATGTAATTCATCTCATTAGTAGTAGAAGTGAGGGAGAAAAATTATACGATTAACTCAATAGATACAGAAGAGTGGTAAAAGTCAACAATCATTTAGATTAGAAATAAGTTTCTTTAGTAACTAGGAATAGAAGGGAAACTTTTCAATGTGATAAATATAATCTTCAATAAAAGAAAAAGTAACTTACAGCAAATGTAATGGTGAGTGGTGAAATACTGATAATTTTCTCTCTGACACTGGAAGTGAAACAAAAATGTTCACTATTACCATTTCTATTAACCATGGCACTGGTGGGTCACAGCCAGTGAAACAAGTCAAGAGAAAGAGATTATAGGCCAAAGGCTTTGAAAGGAGGAGATAAAACTGTTATTATCTGCCGACCACATACTGATGGATACAAAATCTAAAGAACCCAAAGACGAACGGAAATTAATAAGCAAGTAGACAAAAATTCTATGTATTTCTCTATACTAACAAATACAGAATAATTTATAAGAGCATTAGAAAAATCAAATACATAGTACAAAATCTAATGACGTATGTATAGGATATCATTATTTAGAAAAATTAAGGAGATCCAAGTAAATTAAAGAATATGCCATGTTCATGCATGGGTTGTACAATTCATACTATAAAGGTAAAATTAATTTATAGATTCAATGAAATCCCAGTCAAAACTCTAGCAGATTTTCTACAGATTTTTTTCAACCTGGTCATAAAATTTATATGCAAACTGTGAAGAATCCTGAAGAAGAAAACCAAAGCTGGAGAATTTAACCAGATATTAAGACTTACTACCATAATTAAATGAGTGTGAAATTGGCACAAGAATAAAAAAACATATCAATGGAACTGAATGAAATCCAGAACACACACATGAATGTACAGTTGTTTGATTTATGACAAAGTTGAGCCATCCTAGCAATGGGGAAAGGATGATCTTTCAATAAATTTGAGATCATGTGGATTTTCATGCAGGAAAAAATATTTTTGAATCCTACCTCTTGTGGTACCCAAAAATAAATTCCAGATGTATTTTAGATTTAAATGGTAAAGATAAAACAATAAAATATTTAGTATCAAACACAGAAAAGTATCAACATCACCTTGGGATAGGCAGAGGTTTCTTACATAGGACAGACATAAAAAGTAGTGAACCATAGAGAAATAAATCATAAACCAAACTGTACTGAAATGAAGAAATTAAAAGATTTGTATCCAGAATAAGTGAAGAAGCCCTACAAATTAACAAACAAACAAACATCAGAAAAAAAGCTACCAAATAAAGTAGTGGACAAAGGATTTAAAAAGATACCTGACAGTAAAAATAAAAATAAAAAAAGACACCTTACAAAAGAAGCTATATACAGAGACACAAATCAAGTGAAAACGTGCTCAACATTATTAGTCATCCAGAAACTGCAAGTGAAGACCACAGGGTAACAAAACTACACACCCACCAGAAGGCTAAAATGAAAGCCACCTAGTATCCTGCATGTCTCTTCTTCTGTCGCCCCCAGGCTTCGCCTAGGTCCTCAGCATGAGGACCTCCACCAGCTGCATGCACACTGCCCAGCACACACTCGGGTGCACATCCAGCCCTTATTACCAGTTTGGGACTCAGCTCAGGTGTCTCCTCCCCAGGAAGACTTCCCTGACCTGTCCCACCATCTCCCACTCCCAGCCCTGGACTAGATGCTGCCTCAGTTTCTCACACCGCTGTGCTTACTGGCCAGTTAAAATCCTAGTAGTCCTAGAGGATCTGATTCAACGTTTGAGACACAGTGTCTCAGGAGAACTTTCTCCTTCTCCTGTTAACTCCCACTAATTGAGAAGGCATGTATGGAATAAACTGTGGATATGTGGGTGAGTTGCAATAATAAGAATAGATAATATTTAATGAGTAATTTCCACATGCCAGGCATTGTTACACCAACTTTATCTCATCATGAGAACTCATTGAGGCAAAAGTACCATAACCTCCAATGTACAGATGAAAATACAAAGGAACGGAGAAGTGACGGGTTCCAAATTAGATGGGTTGTGTGGTGGACCTGGGGTTTGAGTGGAGGCAGTCTGGAGCCAAGCCAACTTTTTAATCATTATCCTCTCCTGCTTCAGCAGACAGGCTCTACGTGGGAGGGGCGAAGAATGCAAACTTTCCCCCACCCCCATGCACAACAATTTGAGCTTTTGAGTTTTGGGCCCAAGAATCATGGCCTCTGAGGTATGGCCACCAAGCAAGAAGGATCAGAATCCTCCTAGGACAAATGGCTGAAGTGGCAGCCACAAACCATCTCTCAAGATAGTTTCATCTGTCTGCTCCCATCGTGTGGATGTGAGAAGCCAAGGAATGCGTTGGAAGCAGAGGGAATCAGTGGAAGGGACTTGGGGAATTATTGCCATTATGGAACTCAATGTATTTTTGTAAAAGCCTGTTTTAGTCAAACTTGATTTCCATGGAATGAGGGATATCATTTAGTTAAAAAAAAAAATTTCTTCTAAGATTCTGTCAGCCCAGCAGTGTCCGTCTGGACTTGCAATGCCCCAGGCCTCTCGAGAGCAGGGGAGTGGGGGTGTCGGGGGTCCGAATCGCCAGAGCCAACCGTGTCCCTGCTCAAACTTTCCCATCATTGTCCTTTCAGGGACATGTCTCTCAGCGAGACGTGGAGATCCCTGAGCTCAGGAAGGTGTATTATTCACTTCCATGTTTCTAGCACCTAGACATGGCTTCACACAGAGAAACTATCAGTAAGTATTTGTTAAATGAATAAAGGAAAGAAAGAAGGGGGTCTGGGAAGAAGGAACGAATGGGAGGGGACTGAGCTGGGAGAGGGGGGGAAGAACACGGGGCAGTGAGGAGAAGGGGCCAGAGCGATACTGGGCTGTGGGCACAGAGAGGACCCGGGGACTGGGGGCCTGGCCACCCCTGACCTCTGGCCCCCACAGATGCCGGGATCCTGCCCGCAGCCCCAAGCCCAGCTCCCATCTCACCCCTCAGGGATCCGCAGAAACAAGTCGTGGAGAGGCTGCCATTTGCTCTGAAGAGAAGGAGCCTGAGCAGGAAGCCTCCCGGGCAGCTGAGTGCAGGGAGCCGGGATTCCGCGCAGCCCCGTGCCCGGAGGAGCCCTGCATTTCCGAGGGCGGACGAGGAAGCCGGCCTTCTCTCCACGGGAAGCTCTCTACGCGCGGCCAGGCAGCCTTGGCTCCCGAAGGTCCTGCTGTCGGGTCCTGAGGCACAAGGAAGGGAGCCCGCTGTCCCCAAGCTCTGCGCAGTGGGCCAGGCTGCTGCGGCTTTATGGTCCTGTCTCCTCAGCAGGCTTTCCGGGGAGAGCTGACAAGGGCCACCCCTTTGCCTCCTGCCGCCACCGCCCCTGTCCCCAGGGGGAAGCCACGATGGGATTCCCTGAATGTTGTCAACAGAACCCACAGGGAGGACGCCCTTGGGGACAGAGCGGGAGCAAACAACACCCACGTGGGGAGGTGGGGAGGTGGGGAGAGGCTGGGGACAGGACTATTTCCTTTCCCAGACTTCTGAGGGCTGTGACCAGCTCCTGGGAGAGGGGCTGGCACTGGGCACCTTGTAGAAGTGCCAGGAACTG
This sequence comes from Manis pentadactyla, assembly GCF_030020395.1. NCBI lineage: Eukaryota > Metazoa > Chordata > Mammalia > Pholidota > Manidae > Manis > Manis pentadactyla. The sequence goes on along the minus strand of NC_080022.1, from coordinate 33,609,904 downwards.
AAGGCCTCATTCTGATTCTCCTCTCACCTCCCCAACCCCTGGGCCCTGACCTGTCCATTCAAACATGTTTGAGTCCCACCTCTATTCCTTACTGAACAACTTGGGCAAATGAAAATCCCCCTCCATTTCCTACTAGTCCGATACTCTGGACGAATCACTCAGCCTCTCTGATGATAATTTAGACTTGACTGTGGAGCACTGACCTACACCCGGTCTCGAATCAGCCTGGGAAACAGCAACTGGGAAGTGAGTCTCAGCCCCATGCTACATGCAAGGAAGCTGAGGCCCAGGGGCGTGAAAAACTGCCCAACGCTCGTATCTACTAAGTGCAGAGCCAGAATTTGAATCAGGATCTACCAAGTTCTACTGCCTGTTCTCTTAACGTTGCTCTTATGCTGCCTCAGCTTTCCCCTCTGTAAAACGATGATATTTTCTAATGATGACTAATGCCAGAGTTTCTGGGAGAATTCGATGAGAAGATGCTGAAAACCCTGCCCAAGCCATCGTGACCGAGTTCACCTCCTTCCTTCTATCAGGCCTCAGCTCCCCATCTACTCAGAATGGGAAGGTTGGGCTCTGAGGTCCCTCCTGCTCAGCTACCCCCACAGCCAATTGTTTTGAAATTTCAGAAATGCTGTGAGATGGCTGTTAAACAAAGCCATGATGTCAATTAAATTGTAGAAAATACAATTAAATGAATTACATTAAAAACAAAGATCAAGGGACTTGAAGGAATTACACTAAGTAAAATAAGTCAGAGAAATAGAAATACTTTATGATCTCACCTATTTGTGGAAATCTAAAAACACTGAACTGATAGAAACAGAGGGTCTGGAAAGGGATTGAGGGGTGTTATGATTAGTACACATGGTGTAGCGGGGGTCACGCGGCAGACAGCATAACACAGAGAAGACAAATAGTGACTCTGTGGCATCTTACTGTACTGATGGGCGGGGACTTCAATGGGGCATGGGGGGGACTTGACAATATGGGTGAATGTAGTAACCACAAAGTTTTTCACGAGAAACCTTCATAAGAGTGTATATCAATGATACCTTAATAAAAAAAAGAAAGAAACAGAGGCACTGGGTGTTCAGGGAAATGAGAAGATGTAAGTGGAAGAGCACAAGCTCTCATTGATAAAACAAATAAATTCCTGGGGTCTGCTATAGAGCATGGTGACTATAGTTAGGAATACTGTGCTGTACACTTTCAAGTGGCCCTTAGAGGAGAGCTTTAAAGTCCTAATCGTAAGGACAACAAAATGGTGATTACATAGGGGGAAGGATGTGCTAACTAATATTTTTGTGATAAACACTTCACAAAATATACTTCTATTAAATCACATTTTATATCTTAAAGCTACACAATGTGATATGTCAATTGTACTTCAACAATTTGGGGAGGAGAAAGAAAAAAATCAGCTTATAAAATGAAAAAAAAAGAAAGGTGAAAAACAAGTGTTCAAAACCCTTCATATCCCAATTATTCTACAACACTTTACTCTTTCTGCATTCTAGAAGTTATTTGCATCTACTGGATTTCTTTGGTGGAAATTCTCTCTAATGGTGTTCGTCTGGGCATCTTTTGAAACCCTGAGTTCAGTGGCATCATTCTGTAAGCTTGAAATCAGCTACGGTGGGTGATTTACACCATGGAAATCGGCAAACAATACGAATCAGAACCTTTTCCTCTCCTTCCAAGACTAACGGTTAAATACTTACCAGCACATGACGGCCTCTGGTCCCGAGTCCTGAGAATCCAGAGCTCTCAGGCCACTCTAGTGCTGGAGGCATCCCACTCTGCTGCTGGCTGGAGCTGCTGGAGCCTCAGTGAGCGGCCCTCGTCCAGGAGAGGCGGGCCCAGCAGGTCAGGCCTTCTTGGTCCAGGTCTCCCTGCCCTGCTCGACAGAGGCCCCAGACCTTTTCCTCAGAACCATAACAAATGATGACCATCCTTGCCCTGCACCAAGGCCCTAAGTCTTCTCACCCATGTCACCAAGCCTCCTTCAGCCCTGAAGAGGTAGTCCACACATCCCTACTGGATGAATGAGGAAAGTGGGCTCACAGAGGTGCAGTGACTTGCAGTCGGAAGCCACCCAGGATCATACACAGCATGAAACTCGGGTTACTCCGACTTTCGAAATGACGGGTTTACTTAAAGACTGCCAAGCATGGTACTATTCCCCTTTTCCCAGAAAATGAAATGTGACCAGGAAGAGTTGAGGGATTTGGCAATGCCATGCAGCTACATAATGGCACATCTGGCATCAGAACACTGGCAGGTGCCTGCTGGCTGGGGCTGTGTCCACAGTGGCACGTGCATCACTGTTGAAGTCTCCTCTAAAGGCTGCACATGAACCCCAGCTGAGGTCCCTCTGCTGTCCTGAGAGCTGGTCATGACGCCCAGTGGGGAGGGGCCAGCCAGCCCGGATGTGGCCATGAGGGAGAAGACTGGACTCCAGAGGCTTCACGATGAGCCAAGCAGGCCCACAGGCCTCAAGGAGAAGAGGGTGGGGTCGTGCAGAGGGGGCAGCTGGGGCAGGGGCAGTCCTGACAGCTGGGACTCTCTACTTGGCCCCAGGCTGAGAACACCTCTGGAAGGAACCGCAGGAGCTCACTGTCATTCCCTAAGACAGGTGCCCCAGGACGTTTTCTGGGTTTGTGTTGGAGGCAGCTGAAGGGAATAGCAGGACATGGTGATGATATAATGATAATGGTAATAATGTTAGGCCAGAAAATAGGTATGAGTGGGGTGGAAAGAGAAAAAGGTCAGGAAAGTCCATTAAAAAGACCCGGAGTTAATGAGTTAACCAGTTAAAACTCAAAAAGCCATGAACAACTTGGCCTGCAATGTTGGAAAGTTCCCCATATAAAGGAGGATACCTAAGCATAGCCCATGTCTTTACCGTGTTAACCATGCAGGCCCAGTTTATTCTTTAACTTTACCTAGATGCTGTTTTTTTTCTCCTTTGGCCCTAGTCAAGTAGTTTACAACCTAGGCAATTGTTTTAGCATGCAGGCCCAGCCATAAACAACATAGTAAAAGGCAGGAAGTTAAGAAGTAAGATTCTTTTATTTTTTAAATTTATTTTTATTTTTTATTTTGGTATCATTAATCTACAATTACATGAAGATCATTATGTTTACTAGGCTCCCCCCTTCACCAAGTCCCCTCCACACGCCCCTTCACAGTCACTGTCCATCTGCATAGTAAGATGCTGTAAAATCACTACTTGTCTTTTCTGTGTTGCACAGCCCTCCCCGTGCCTCCCACCACATTATACATGCTAATCGTAATGCCCCCTTTCTTTTTCCCTGCCCTTATTCCTCCCTTCCCACCCATCCTCCCCAGTCCCTTTCCCTTTGGTAACTATTAGTCCATTCTTGGGTTCTGTGATTCTACTGCTGTTTTGTTCCTTCAGTTTCCCTTTGTTCTTATACTCCACATATGAGTGAAATCATTTGGTACTTGTCTTTCTCCGCCTGGCTTATGTCACTGAGCATAATACCCTCTAGCTCCATCCACGCTGTTGTGAATGGTAGGATCTGTTTTTTTCTTATGGCTGAGTAATATTCCATTGTATATATGTACCACATCTTCTTTATCCTTTCATCTACTGATGGACATTTAGGTTGCTTCCATATCTTGGCTATTGTAAATAGTGCAGTGAGAAACATAGGGGTGCATCTGTCTTTTTCAAACTGGAATGCTGCATTCTTAGGGTAAATTCCTAGTAGTGGAATTCCTGGGTCAAATGGTATTTCTATTTTGAGCATTCTGAGGAAGCTCCATACTGCTTTCCACAATGGTTGAACTACTTTACATTCCCACCAGCAGTGTAGGAGGGTTCCCCTTTCTCCACAACCTCACCAACATTTGTTGTTGTTTGTCTTTTGGATGGTGGCAATCCTTACTGGTATGAGGTGATATCTCGTTGTGGTTTTAATTTGCATTTCTCTGATGATTAGCAATGTAGAGCATCTTTTCATGTGCCTGTTGGCCATCTGGATTTCTTCTTTAGAGAACTGTCTATTCAGCTCCTCTGCCCATTTTTTAATTGGATTATTTGCTTTTTGTTTGTTGAGGTGTGTGAGCTCTTTATATATTTTGGATGTCAATCCTTTATCAGATCTCTCATTTATGAATATATTTTCCCATACTGTAGGATACCTTTTTGTTCTATTGATGGTGTCCTTTGCTGTACAGAAGCTTTTCAGCTTGATATAGACCCACTTGTTCATTTCTGCTTTTATTTTCCTTGCCCAGGGAGATATGTTCATGAAGAAGTTGCTCATGTTTATGTCCAAGAGATTGTTGCCTACATTTTTTTCTAAGAGTTTTATGGTTTCATGACTTACATTCATCTCTCTAATCCATTCCAAATTTACTTTTGTGTATGGGGTTAGACAGTGATCCAGTTTCATTCTCTTACATGTAGCTGTCCAGTTTTGCCAATAGCAGCTGTCGAAGAGGCTGTCATTTCCCCCATTGTATGTCCATGGCTCCTTTATGGTATATTAATTAACCATATATGTTTGGGTTAATATCTGGACTCTCTATTCTGTTCCACCTGACTGTGGGTCTGTTCTTGTGCCAGTACCAAATTGTCTTGATAACTGTGGCTTTGTAGTAGAGCTTGAAGTTGGGAAGCAATAACCCCCCTGCTTTTTTCTTCCTTCTCAGGATTGCTTTGGCTATTCGGGGTGTTTTTTGGTTCCATATGAATTTTAAAACTATTTGTTCCAGTTCATTGAAGAATGCTGTTGGTATTTTGATAGGGATTGCATTGAATCTGTAGATTGCTTTAGGCAGGATGTCCATTTTGACAATATTAATTCATCCTAGCCAAGAGCATGGGATGGGTTTCCATTTGTTAGTGTCCTCTTTAATTTCCCTTAAGAGTGTCTTGCAGTTCTCAGAGTATAGGTCTTTCACTTCCTTGGTTAGGTTTATTCCCAGGTATTTTATTCTTTTTGATGCAATTGTTTTCCTGATTTCTCTTTCTGCTAGTTCATTATTAGTGTATTGGAAAGCAAAAGATTTCTGTGTAATAATTTTGTATCCTGCAACTTTGCTGAATTCAGATATTTGTTCTAGTAGTTTTGGAGTGAAGTCTTTAGGGATTTTTATGTACAATATCATGTCATCTGCAAATAGTGACAGTTTGACTTCTCCTTTACCAACCTGGATGCTTTGTATTTTTTTGTGTTGTCTGGTTCCCGTGACTAGGACCTCCAGTACTATGTTGAATAACAGTGGGGAGAGTGGGCATCCCTGCCTTGTTCCTGATCTTAAAGGAAAAGCTTTCAGCTTCTCACTGTTAAGTATGATGTTGGCTGTGGGTTTGTCATATATGGCCTTCATTATGTTGAGGTACTTGCCCTCTATACCCATTTTATTGAAAGTTTTTATCATGAATGGATGTTGAATTTTGTCGAATGCTTTTTCAACATCTATGGAGATGATCATGTGGTTTTTGTCCTTCTTTTTGTTGATGTGGTGGATGATGTTGATGGATTTTCCAATGTTGTACCATCCTTGCATCCCTGGGATGAATCCCACTTGATCATGGTGTATGATCCTCTTGATGTATTTTTGAATTCCGTTTGCTAATATTTTGTTGAGTATCTGTGCATCTATGTTCATCAGGGATATTGCTCTTTAATTTTCTTATTTGGTGAGGTCTTTGTCTGGTTTTGATATTAGAGTGATGCTGGATTCATAGAATGAGTTTGGAAGTATTCCCTTCTCTTCTATTTTTTGGAAAACTTTAAGGAGAATCGATATTATGTCTTCTCTATATGTCTGATAAAATTCAGCTGTGAATCCATCTGGCCTGGGGTTTTGTTCTTAGGTAGTTTTTGATAACCGATTTAATTTTGTTGCTGGTAATTTGTCTGTTCACATTTTTTGTTTCTTCATTGGTCAGTCTTGGAAAGTTGTATTTTTCTAGGAAGTTGTTCATTTCTCGTAGGTTTTCCAGCTTGTTAGCATGTAGATTCTCATTGTATTCTCTAATAATCCTTTTTATTTCAGTGGTGTCCATCATAATTTATCCTTTCTCATTTCTGATTCTGTTGATGTGTGTAGAGTCTCTTTTTCTCTTAATAAGTCTGGCTAGGGCTTTATCTATTTTGTTTATTTTCTCAGAGAACTAGCTCTTGGTTTCACTGATTTTTTTTCTATTGTTTTATTCTTCTCAATTTTATTTATTTCTTCTCTTTTCTTTATTATGTCCCTCCTTCTGCTGACTTTGGGCCTCATTTGTTTGTCTTTTTCCAGTTGCGATAATTGTGACTTTAGACTATTTATTTGGTATTGTTCTTTCTTCTTTAAATAGGCCTGGGTTGCTATATACTTTCCTCTTAGAACTGCCTTTGCTGTGTCCCACAGAAGTTGGGGCTTTGTGTTGTTGTCATTTGTCTCCATATATTGCTTGATCTCTGTTTTAATTTGGTCACTGATCCATTGATTATTTAGGAGCATGGTGTTAAACTTCCGTGTGTTTGTCAGCCTTTTTGTTTTCTTTGTACAATTTGTTTCTAGTTTTACACCTTTGTGGTCTGGGAAGTTGGTTGGTAGAATTTCAATCTTCCTGAATTTACTGAGGCTCTTTTTGTGGCCTAATATGTAGTCTTTTCTGGAAAATGTTCCATGTGCACTTGAGAAGAATGTGTATTCTGCTGCTGTTGGGTGTAGAGTTCTGTGATGTCTGTTAGGTCCATCTCTTCTAGAGTGTTGTTCAGTGCCTCTGTGTCCTTACTTATTTTCTGTCTGGTGGATCTGTCCTTTGGAGTGAGTGGTGTGTTGAAGTCTCCTACAATGAATGCATTGCATTCTATTTCCTTCTTTAATTTGGTTAGTATTTCTTTCACATATGTCGATTCTCCTGTATTGAGTTCATATATATTTATAATGGTTACATCCTCTTGTTGGACTGACCCCTATATCATAATATAATGTCCTTCTTTATCTGTTCTTACTTTCTTAGTTTTGAAGTCTTTTTTATCTGATACAATTACTGCAACACCTGCTTTTTTCTCCCTATTGTTTGCATGAAATATCTTTTTCCATCCCTTGACTTTTAGTCTTTGTATGTCTTTGGGTCTGAGGTGTGTCTCTTGTACGCAGCATATTGATGTGTCTTCCTTTTTTATCCATTCGATTACTCTGTGTCTTTTGATTGGTGCATTCAGTCCATTTACATTTTAGGTAATTATTGAAAGATATGTACTTATTGCTATTGCAGGCTTTAGATTCATGGTTACCAAAGGTTCAAGGTTATCTTCTTTACTATCTAACCGTCTAACTTCACTCATTTATTAAGCTATTATAAACACAGTCTGATGATTCTTTATTTCTCTCCCTTCTTATTCCTCCTCCTCCTTTCTTTGTATGTTAAGTGATTTATTCTGTACTCTTTTGTGTTTCCTTTGACTGCTTTTGTGAATAGTTGATTTTATTTTTTTGCCTTTAGTTAGCATTTATTGGTCTGCTTTCTTTGGTGTGATTTTATTTTCTCTGTTGACATCTATTTAGCCTTAGGAGTGCATCCATCTAGAGCAGTCCCTTTAAAATATCCTGTATAGATGGTTTGTGGGAAGCCAATTCCCTCAACTTTTGCTTGTCTGGGAATTGTTTAACCCCTCCTTCATATTTAAATGATAATCATGCAATATTCTTGGTTCAAATCCCCTGTGTTTCATTGCATTAAATATATCATGCCATTCTCTTCTGCACTGTAAGGTTTCTACTGAGAAGACTGATGAATGCCTGATGGTTTTTTGTTTGTAGGTGACCTTTTTTCTTTCTCTAGCTGCCTTTAATACTCTGTCCTTGTCTTTGATCTTTGCCATTTTAATTATCACATCTCTTGGTGTTGTCCTCCTTGGGTCCCTTGTGTATTTGTGTTGGGAGATCTGTGGGCTTCAATGGTCTGATCGATTATTTGCTCCCCCAGTTTGGGGAAATTTTCAGCAATTATTTCTTCAAAGACACTTTCTATATCTTTTTCTCTCTTCTTATTCTTCTGGTGCCCCTATAATGCGAATATTATTCTGTTTGTATTGGTCACACAGTTCTCTTAATATTCTTTCATTCCTGGAGATCCTTTTATCTCTCTCTGCCTCAGCTTCTCTGTATTCCTGTTCTCTGATTTCTATTCCATTTATGGTCTCTTGCACCTCATTCAGTCTGCTCTTAAGTCCTTCCAGATATTGTTTTATTTCTGTATTCTCCCTCCTAACTTGATCCTTTAGCTCTTGCACATTTCTCTGCAGGTCCATCAGCATGGTTATGACCTTTATTTTGAATTCTTTTTCAGGAAGATTGGTTATATCTGCCTACTATAGTCCTCTCTTGGGGGCTGTCTGGGTAATTCTGGACTGGACCAAATTCTTCTGCCTTTTCATGGCAATAGAGGCAGTCATAGGCAGGTGGCACATGTGTCACCTGGGAAAATCAAGTCCCTTCCTGCTTGCTAATTGCCCTGCCCCTCTCCACTACCTGTGTCAGTCAACCTCACATTGGAAGCAGTGCCTGGATTAATCATCTGAGCTGCCGTGGATTGGGCAGCCCAGAGCCCTGTGGGGACAGGCAGGTGTGCCAGGTGCACTCACCTGCGAGCATGAAGCCCCTTTGTGCCCTGCTCTGGCTTCCTCTGTGCCATGCACCTGTGCCCTGGCAGCGGCCCTGGGTCTGGCCTGGGTGGCTGCATGCTTGGAGGAGACTCTGGGTGGCTGATGTGGGTGCAGCTGCTCTCAGGCTGCTCAGCCACTGTAGCAGAGACAAGCCAGAGGGGGAATGAATGGTGGGCTGCTGATTGCCATCAGGGGCTTCAGAACTGTGTTGCCACCCAGGGGGCTGGGGCATCCAAAGCTCCTCAGAATTCCCAACCTGCTGGGCCGAGTCTGCCTGGATGATTCTGTCCAGCTGTGAGGCCCCTGTCCCTTTAAGACATTCAAAAATCACTGGCTTTTCTTTTGTCCCAGGGGAGCTAGCTGTAGGGATACACTTGCAGATTTTCCTTTTCCTTTTCCCTAATACCCAGCACACCGTGCAATGTGTGTCTGCACTCCTGGTGTGGATTACCTGGTGAGGGCTGGTTGTTTAGCAGTCCTGCACTTCCACTCCCTCCCTGCTCTGACTCCTTTCTTCCACCAGGGAGCTGGGCTGCAGGGAGCACTCAGTCCCGCCGGGCCGCAGCTTGTGTCTTATCCCCTTCGTGAGATGCCAAGTTCTCGCAGATGTAGATGTAGCCTGGCTGTTGTACTGTATCCTCTGGTCTCTCTTTTAGGAATAGTTGTATTTGTTGTATTTTCAAAAATATATATGGTTTTGGGAGGAGATTTCTGCTGCCCTACTCACAGTGCCATCTTGGCTCCTCTCTGTACTCTCTATTTTTTTATTGATAAATATGACTAATGGTTTATCTATTTTGCTTATTTCCTCAGTGAACCAGCTCCTGGTTGCATTGCTTCTTCTTATTTTATTCTTCTCAATTTTATTTATTTCTGCTCTGATCTTTATTATGTCCCTCCTTCTACTGACTTTGGGCTTCATTTGTTCTTCTTTTTCTATTTCATTAATTATGAGGTTATACTGCTCATTTGGGATTTTGCACTTCTCTCCCAAGGTAAGCCTGGATTTCTATAGGCTTTCCTCTTAGAACTGCCTTCACTGTGTCCCACAGATTGGGGGCTGTGTGTTGTTGTTTTCATTTGTCTGCAGATATTCCTTGATCTCTGCTTTAATTTGGTCATTGCTCCATTGATTATTTAGGAGCATGTTGTTAAGCCTCTATGTGTTTATGGGCTTTCTTGTTTTCCTTTAGTACTTTGTTTCTAGTTTCATACCTTGGTGGTCTGAGAAGCTGGTGGCACAATTTCAATGTTTTTAAATTTACGGAGGCTTTTTGTGGTCTAGTATGTGATCTACTGTGGAAAACATTCCATGTACACTTGAGAAGAATGTGTGTCCTGCTGATTTGGGGTGGAATATTCTGGAGATGTCTGTTAGGTACACCTGCTGTAGTGTATTGTTTAGTGCCTCTGTCTCCTAACTTATTTTCTGTCTGGTTAATCTGTCCTTTGGACTGAGTGGTGGGCTGATGTCTCCTAAAATGAATGCACTGCATTCTATTTCCCCCTTTAATTCCTTTAGTATTTGTTTCCCATATTTAGGTACTCCAATGTTGGATGAATAGATATTTGTAATGTTTATATCCTCTTGTTTGACTGACTTTTCTATCATTATGTAATGTCCTTCTTTGTCTCATTACTGTCTTTGTTTTGAAATCTATTATCTCTGATATAAGTACGGCTACTCCTACTATTTTCTCCCTGTTATTTGCATGAACTACCTTTTTCCGTCTGTTTCTCTGTGTATGTGGTTAGGTTTGAAGTGAGTCTCTTGTAGGCAGCATATAGCTGGGTATTGTTTTTATTTTATATCCTGTAACTCTATGTATTTTGATTGGGGCAGTCAGTCCATTTACATTTAGGGTGATTCTTGATAGATATGTACTTATTTCCATTGCAGGTTTTAGATCTGTGAATACCAAAGGTTCAAAGACAGCTTCCTTACTATTGAACAGTCTGTCTTAACTCACTTATTATGCTCTTTCAAACACAATCTAAAAAAAAAAGTTCTTTATTTTTCTTCCCTTCTTCTTCCTCCTCCACTCTTTATAAATTAGCTGTAATATTCTGTACTTTTGTGTATCCATTGGCTAACTTTTTGAGCAATTGATTTGATTTGTATTTACTTAGTAATTAAACAGTCTACTTCCTTTACTGTGGTTTTATTTTCTCTGGTGACAGCTATTTAACCTTAGTGCACTCCATCTAGAGCAGTTGCTTTAAGATACCCTGTAGAGACAGTTTGTGGGTGGTGAATTCCTTCAACTTTTGTTTATCTGGAACTTGTTTAATCCTTTCTTCAAATTTAAATGATGATCTTTCCAGGTAGAGTATTCTTGGTTGGAGGCCTTCCCTTTCACTGCATTAAATATATCATGCCACTCCCTTCTGGCCTATAAAGTTTTTTCTGAGAAGCCTGCTGATACCCTGATGGTGTTTCCTTCATTAGTGATCTTTTTTCTGTCTCTGGCTGCTTTCAACTCTCTCACCTTGTCCTTGATCTTTGCCATTTTAATTAGTATATGCCTTGGTGTTGTCATCCTAGTGTTCCTTGAGTTGGGAAATCTCTGCACTTCCATGACCTGAGAGACTATTTCCTCTCCCAGATTAGGGAAGTTTTCAGCAATTATTTCCTCAAAGACACTTTCTATGCCTTTTTCTCTCTTCTTCTTTGTCTGGTACCACAATAATGTGAATATTGTTCCAGTTGGATTGGTTGCTCAGCTCTCTTAGTATTCTTTCATTCCTAACGATCCCTTTTCCTCTCTGTGCCTCAACTCCTTTGTGGTCCTGTTCTCTCATTTGTGTTTCTTTACTGTCTCCTCTACCTCATCTAATCTACTTAATCCCTACATTGTATGTCCCATTTCCCATACTGTATTTTTGAAAGTTTCTAACTCTTTGATGAAGTCCTCTCTGAGAGCTTGAATATTGATCTGTACTCTGTGAGCAGGTTTATGACTTTTATTATGAAATCTTCATAAAAAATATTGGTGATTTCAGTCTCCCTGAGCCCTCTTTCTTGCATTTTCTCCTATAATTTTGTTTGGAACAGATTCCTTTGCCGTTTCATTTTTTTAGTGTTTCCTATGGAATAAGAATTCTGTGCAGGTGGCACCCTCTAGTGCCCAGAAGCTCTACCCTCTGGAGCTGTTGAGAACCTGCAGCAATGGCAGAGTTTGCAGGTAAGAGGAACCGTCACCTCCTGGGGGAAAAGAGCTTGGCTGGGAGGGTTTCCTCCTTCCCGGCTGTAACACCTGCCTCCATTGCCAGGTCCAATGGACTGAGCATGCAGGGAGGAGCCTGTGTGCTATGCCGCTGTAGCTGCCATGGGCCAGGTCACCCTAGAACTGGCCTGGTGTAATGGCAAGGGCAGCAGGAGAGTGGTACTGGTGCCTGCCAGGAGGAAGGAGCAGCAGGCTGCATACTGCAGTGGGGGCCCCCTGGACTGCTTTGCCAGCCAGGGGGATGGAGAGTCTGAAACTCCTGAGAATTCCCAACCTGCTGTGCAAAGTGTGCTGGGATGATTTTGTCCACTTGCCTTTTCTCCAGAGCAAGAGCTCTGTGTAACCTTTGCCCCTTTAGCACCCCTCTCATTGCTGGGAAGTATTTCAAACTGCCCACCATTCTTTTGCCCCCAGATCAGCTGGTTGTACAAACTTGTTCTCCACAGAAGCTGGAATCTCAGTCTCTCCCAGTATTCTACCTGTCTTTGCTTTCCAACTCCACTAAGCTCTAGAGCACCATGTAATGTGGGTTTGTGTTCCTAGAGCACATCTCCAGGGCTGGGTGTTTAGCAGTCTTGGGCTTCTACTCCCTCACAGATCCATTTCTCTTTCTCCCTCCTGATGGCTGTGATGTGGGGAGGGCAGGAACCTCTGGATAGTGGCATTGACACTTTTCAGTTTTTTGTGAGGACTTCTCTTTTCCCCAGATGTACACAGTCTGTTATGCAGTATTCAGGTCACTTTTTCAGGATTAGATGTATTTTCTGTATTTTCATGTTTTATATGATTTTGGGAGGAGGACTCTGCCTCAATTCCAAACCAAAATCTTTTTCACAATTTTAATTTGTTTTATAAGTTCAAAATTCCTCGTATGGAGAGGAATATTGCTGTAGGAAAAGTCATATCCAGAGTCCTCTCCATATCTGAGTTAGATGACATAAATAATTTCAAATAATTGAAATTTAAACAATTTAATAATGTAATTGTTATTAATTAATTAATCAATAAAATGGAGATAATGATATTTACTTTGAAATGTTACAGGGCCTGTAACTTCATGGGCCAAAACAGTATAAAGAAACTACTCAGTAGGCTAAACAAGGGAAGTTCAACACAAAGAAGTATTAATTATGAAAAGAGAGTATCTGGAAGACATAAGCAAAGTCTATGTGGTACCCAAGGGCTAAGGGATAGTAGTCAAAGAATGAAAGACCTGGGAGTGGGTCAGACCTCATTGGAGGTGTGGTTCAGGCTCTGAGCTGCAGAGGAGGTCACTGGTTTTGCCAAACCACTGTTGCTCTGGAGTTGCAAGGCAAAACATAGGTCACCTTACATGGTGCAGGTAGGGAAGCAGGCAATTAGCAACCAGCAGTGTGGACATACAGATGGATGCCAGGGGCTAGTGGAGGCACAAAGCTTCCATAGTACATGGGCTTGCAGATGGAACAACTTATTGTCTGATCCTGAAGAAGACTGGTGCTGAATGTATACTTGTGGGGACATGCTGAAGGCGTAGCTCCAGGCACCCCATTCCAGGGCTTGCTCAGGGAGTTGGGAAGATGGCTGGATGTACAAGGCTCCAGTTCCCAGGAGAGGGCAGCCAAACTGAAGAGGGAAGGTCACTGTGCCTTCTGGGCCACCTGTGGTGCAGGCCAGAAATGCAGGATACCTAATTGTCATGCAATTTTCCTCCAGTGCCTTGTGAGAAAACTGAACATTACACCCACTTTAAAGGAGAAATACATAAGGGAATTCTGTTGCATATTACACAGCATATACTGAAAGCTTCATTGCAACTGAGAGGTCATAAATGGGTAACTGCTACAGTCCATCCCTTTGTCTACTCAGCTTCTTCTGCATCCTTCCATGAACATTCAAATTCCCTTACAACAAACAAAACAAATCGAGCTAACAAGATAAATCTTTCCTTACAGATGAAGGAGATTGCAGGCTACATTAATTACTCTTTAATTCAGCCATGGTCTCACTGAATATTCTGTTATCTGAAGTCAACAATATAAAAATATGAAATAATTATAAATTATAATAAATTTGTTGTAATTATTTTTATATTCTAATAAAAATGAAGGGAATCGGAATAGGCGGAGCCAACATGGCGGCTTGAGTAGGACAGTGGGAATCTCCTCCCAAAAACATATATACTTTTGAAAATACAACAAACACAACTAGCCCTAAAAGAGAGACCAGAAGACGCAGGACAGTGGCCAGACTGCAGCTACACCAGCGAGAACCCAGCGACTGGTGAAAGGGGTAAGATACAAGCCCCGGCCCGGCGGGACCCGAGCGCCCCTCCCCCCAGCTCCCGGCGGGAGAACAATAGGCAGAGCGGGAGGGAGACGGAGCCCAGGACTGCCGAACACCCAGCCCCGGCCATCCGGGCCAGAGCGCAGACACAGTACATGCCCAGGGGGCCCTGGATACTGGGGGAACAGGGAGTAAGACCTCTGAGCGGGTGCTGAAGCTGATGCCCCTGTGACAAAAAGCGGGGGCTTTTTGAAAGTCTTAAAGGGACAGGGACTTAACAGCTTGACAGAAACAACCCAGGTCACAGTACAGCAGCTGGAAATTACAGGGAAAACCGGGTACACTAACCCCCTGGGCAACAGCTCTGAGACCCCTCACGGAGGCAAACAGTCAAGCAGCCCCCCCATCCATCACCCCACCGGGCGCTGCGAAAGCAGAGAAGCAGCCTGAGACAAATTCCGCCCACAGAAAGGGAAATTTCTCCCTCCCGGCCAGGCAAGACACAAAGACCCACTCTACACGCAATTACCCAACACAAGCCACTAGGGGTCGCAGTTGCCCCAGTAAAGAAAGGCCAGTAGTAAGTGAAAATTTTGGCCCTCCCAGCTGACAGTCAATAGCACCTGTCAACATGAAAAGGCAAAAAAATATGATCCAGACAAGACTAACCCAGACAGCTTCAGCATCTGCTACATCTTCCCCTGAGAAGGAATCTGGGGAGATAGATTTAGCCAGTCTACCTGAAAAAGAATTCAAAACAAAAGTCATAACCATGCTGATGGACTTGCAGAGAAATATGCAAGAACTAAGGAAGGAGAATTCAGAAATAAAACAAGCTCTGGAAGGACTTCAAAACAGAATGGACGAGATGCAAGAGACCATTAATGGACTAGAAAACAGAGAACAGGAACGCAGAGAAGCTGATGCAGAGAGAGATAAAAGGATCTCCAGGAATGAAAGAATTTTAAGAGAGCTGAGTGATCAATCTAAAAGGAATAATATAAGAATCATAGGCATTCCAGAAGAAGTAGAGAGAGAAAAGGGGATAGAAAATGTCTTTGAAGAAATAATTGCTGAAAATTTCCCCAAACTAGGGGAAGAAATGGCCTCTCAGACCACAGAGGTACACAGAACTCCCATGACAAGGGATCCAAGGAGGGCAACACCAAGACACATAATAATTAAAATGGCAAAGATCAAAGACAAGGACAAAGTATTACAAGCAGCCAGAGAGAAAAAAAAAGGTTACCTACAAAGGAAAACCCATCAGGCTATCATCAGACTTCTCAACAGAAACCCTACAGGCCAGAAGAGAATGGCATGATATACTTAATGCAATGAAACAGAAGGGCCTCGAACCAAGACTACTGTATCCAGCACGAATATCATTTAAATATGAAGGAGGGATTAAACAATTCCCAGACAAGCAAAAGTTGAGGGAATTTGCCTCCCACAAACCACCTCTACAGGGCATCCTACAGGGACTGCTCTAGATGGGAGCACTCCTAAAAAGAGCACACAACAAAACACCCAACATATGAAGAAGGGAGGAGGAGGAATAAGAAGGGAGAGAAATAAAGAATCATCAGATTGTGTTTATAATAGCTCAACAAGCGAGTTAAGTTAGACAGTAAGACAGGAAAGAAGCTAAACCTAAACCTTTGGTAACCACAAACTTAAAGCCTGCAATGGCAATAAATTCATACCTTTCAATAATCACCCTAAATGTAAATGGACTGAATGCACCAATCAAAAGACACAGAGTAATAGAATGGATAAAAAAGCAAGATCCATCCATGTGCTGCTTACAAGAGACTCACCTCAAACCCAAAGACGCGCACAGACTTAAAGTCAAGGGATGGAAAAAGATATTTCAAGCAAACAACAGAGAGAAGAAAGCAGGTGTTGCAATTCTGGTATCAGACAAAACAGACTTCAAAATAAAGAAAGTAACAAAAGACAAAGAAGGTCATTACATAATGATAAAGGGCTCAGTCCATCAAGAGGATATAACCATTATAAATATATATGCACCCAATACAGGAGCACCAACATACCTGAAACAAATATTAACAGAACTAAAGGAGGAAATAGAATGTAATGCATTCATTCTAGGAGACTTCAACACACCACTCACTCCAAAGGACAGATCCACCAGACAGAAAATAAGTAAGGACACAGAGGCACTGAACAACACACTAGAACAGATGGACCTAATAGACATCTACAGAACTCTACATCCAAAAGCAACAGGATACACCTTCTTCTCAAGTGCACATGGAACATTCTCCAGAATAGACCACATACTAGGACACAACAAGAGCCTCAGTAAATTCCAAAAGATTGAAATCCTACCAACCAACTTTTCAGACCACAAAGGCATTAAACTAGAAATAAACTGTTCAAAGAAAGCAAAAAGGCTCACAAACACATGGAGGCTAAACAACACGCTCCTAAATAATCAATGGATCAATGACCAAATCAAAATGGAGATCCAGCAATATATGGAAACAAATGACAACAACAACACTAAGCCCCAACTTCTGTGGGACGCAGCAAAAGCAGTCTTAAGAGGAAAGTATATAGCACTCCAAGCATATTTAAAAAAGGAAGAGCAATCCCAAATGAATGGTCTAATGTCACAATTATCGAAATTGGAAAAAGAAGAACAAATGAGGCCTAAGGTCAGCAGAAGGAGGGACATAATAAAGATCAGAGAAGAAATAAATAAAATTGAGAAGAATAAAACAATAGCAAAAATCAATGAAACCAAGAGCTGGTTCTTCGAGAAAATAAACAAAATAGATAAGCCTCTAGCCAGACTTATTAAGAGGAAAAGAGAGTCAACACAAATCAACAGTATCAGAAATGAGAAAGGAAAAATCACAACAGATCCCGCAGAAATACAAAGAATTATTAGAGAGTACTATGAAAACCTATATGCTAACAAGCTGGGAAACCTAGGAGAAATGGACAACTTCCTAGAAAAATACAACCTTCCAAGACTGACCCAAAAAGAAACAGAAAATCTAAACAGACCAATTACCAGCAACAAAATTGAAGCGGTAATCAAAAAACTACCAAAGAACAAAACCCCCGGGCCAGATGGATTTACCTCGGAATTTTATCAGACATACAGGGAAGACATAATACCCATTCTCCTTAAAGTTTTCCAAGAAATAGAAGAGGAGGGGATACTCCCAAACTCATTCTATGAAGCTAACATCACCCTAATACCAAAACCAGGCAAAGACACCACCAAAAAAGAAAACTACAGACCAATATCCCTGATGAACGTAGACGCAAAAATACTCAACAAAATTTTAGCAAACCGAATTCAAAAATACATCAAAACCATCGTACACCATGAACAAGTGGGATTCATCCCAGGGATGCAAGGATGGCACAACATTCGAAAGTCCATCAATATCATCCACCACATCAACAAAAAGAAAGACAAAAACCACATGATCATCTCCATAGATGCTGAAAAAGCATTTGACAAAGTTCAACATCCATTCATGATAAAAACTCTCAGCAAAATGGGAATAGAGGGCAAGTACCTCAACATAATAAAGGCCATCTATGAAAAACCCACAGCCAACATTATATTGAATAGCGAGAAGCTGAAAGCATTTCCGCTGAGATCGGGAACTAGACAGGGATGCCCACTCTCCCCACTGTTATTTAACATTGTACTGGAGGTCCTAGCCACGGCAATCAGACAAAACAAAAAAATACAAGGAATCCAGATTGGCAAAGAAGAAGTCAAACTGTCACTATTTGCAGATGACATGATACTGTACATAAAAAACCCTAAAGACTCCACCCCAGAACTACTAGAACTGATATCGGAATACAGCAAAGTTGCAGGATACAAAATCAACACACAGAAATCTGTGGCTTTCCTATATACCAACAATGAACCAACAGAAAGAGAAATCAGGAAAACAACTCCATTCACAATTGCATCAAAAAAAATAAAATACCTAGGAATAAACCTAACCAAAGAAGTGAAAGACTTATATTCTGAAAACTACAAGTCACTCTTAAAAGAAATTAAAGGGGACACTAACAGATGGAAACGCATCCCATGCTCATGGCTAGGAAGAATTAATATTGTCAAAATGGCCATCCTGCCCAAAGCAATATACAGATTTGATGCAATCCCTATGAAACTACCAGCAACATTCTTCAATGAACTGGAACAAATAATTCAAAAATTCATATGGAACCACCAAAGACCCCGAATAGCCAAAGCAATCCTGAGAAAGAAGAATAAAGTAGGGGGGATCTCACTCCCCAACTTCAAGCTCTATTATAAAGCCATAGTAATCAAGACAATTTGGTACTGGCACAAGAACAGAGCCACAGACCAATGGAACAGACTAGAGAATCCAGACATTAACTCAGACATATATGGTCAATTAATATTTGATAAAGGAGCCATGGACATACAATGGCGAAATGACAGTCTCTTCAACAGATGGTGCTGGCAAAACTGGACAGCTACATGTAGGAGAATGAAACTGGACCATCGTCTAACCCCATATACAAAAGTAAACTCAAAATGGATCAAAGACCTGAATGTAAGTCATGAAACCATTAAACTCTTGGAAGAAAACATAGGCACAAACCTCTTAGACATAAACATGAGTGACCTCTTCTTGAACATATCTCCCCGGGCAAGGAAAACAACAGCAAAAATGAACAAGTGGGACTATATTAAGCTGAAAAGCTTCTGTACAGCAAAAGACACCATCAATAGAACAAAAAGGATCCCTACAGTATGGGAGAATATCTTTGAAAATGACACATCCGATAAAGGCTTGACGTCCAGAATATATAAAGAGCTCACACGCCTCAACAAACAAAAAACAAATAACCCAATTAAAAAATGGGCAAAGGAACTGAACAGACGGTTCTCCAAAAAAGAAATACAGATGGCCAACAGACACATGAAAAGATGCTCCACATCGCTAATTATCAGAGAAATGCAAATTAAAACTACAATGAGGTATCACCTCACACCAGTAAGGATGGCTGCCATCCAAAAGACAAACAACAACAAATGTTGGCGAGGCTGTGGAGAAAGGGGAACCCTCCTACACTGCTGGTGGGAATGTAAACTTGTTCAACCATTGTGGAAAGCAGCATGGAGGTACATCAAAATGCTCAAAACAGACTTACCATTTGACCCAGGAATTGCACTCCTAGGAATTTACCCTAAGAATGCAGCAATCAAGTATGAGAAAGATCAGTGCACCCCTATGTTTATCGCAGCACTATTTACAATAGCCAAGAATTGGAAGCAACCTAAATGTCCATCGATAGATGAATGGATAAAGAAGATGTGGTACATATACACAATGGAATACTACTCAGCCATAAGAAAAGGGCAAATCCAACCATTTGCAGCAACATGGATGGAGCTGGAGGGTATTTTGCTCAGTGAAACAAGCCAAGCAGAGAAAGAGAAATACCAAATGATTTCACTCATCTGTGGAATATAAGAACAAAGGAAAAACTGAAGGAACAAAACAGCAGCAGAATCACAGAACTCAAGAATGGACTAACAGGTACCAAAGGGAAAGGGACTGGGGAGGATGGGTGGGTAGGGAGGGATAAGGGGGGGAAAAGTAGGGGGGTATTAAGATTAGCATCCATAGCGGGGTGGGAGAAAGGGGAGGGCTGTACAACACAGAGAAGACAAGTAGTGATTCTACAACAGGTTGCTACGCTGATGGATAGTGACTGTAAAGGAGTATATAGGGGGGACCTGGTATAGGGGAGAGCCTAGTAAACAAAGTATTCGTCATGTAAGTGTAGATTAATGATTAAAAAAAAAATGCAGTTCCTATGTGGTGACCTCTAATGAGTTCTACACAATGATATAAAGGACATATAAAAGTGTAGGCAAAGGGTCTGTTTGTGTTTATACAGAGGATCAAAGCCTAATTGGGCTACCCCGAAAATGAACTAAGATACGATATGAAAGAGAACTTCCAACATCAGCACTCTCGGGAAGACTCATGCCAGAAGATGATCATCAAAAAACCCCAACAAAGATCCATGCACTGCTACAGCTGTAGATGCACTCATCCCACCAGCTCCTGGACTTGCCATGGGAATGAGGAAGGAGATATCTAAGCTGGCCTGTGCATACAGTAAAACAACAAATTTGACTGGATCTATACTGTTGGAACTCAACCAAGAATTAGGAGAAGTGCAAATTGTAGCGCTCCAAAATCTTACAACTACAGACTATTTACTGTTAAAAGAACATATGGGATGTGAACAATGCCCAGGAATGGGTTGTTTTAATTTGTCTGATTTTTCTCAAACTATTCAAATTCAGTTAGATAATAACCATCATATCATTGATAAGTTTTCACAAATGCCTAGGGTGCCTAACTGGTTTTCTTGGTTTCACTGGAGATGGCTGGTAATTACAGGTATGCTTTGGTTATGTAACTATACTCCTATTATGTTAATGTGTGTGCGCAATTTAAGTAGTAGCTTAAAATCTATACATGCTGAAGTTACTCTACAAGAAGATATGTCAAAGAAATAATCAATCTTCCCATGTTTTCTCCCGCCTGCTACTTCTATAGCTTTTCTTCTTCCTTCCTAATTACAACGAATTCTTAAATAGAATTCGTGCCTCATATCAAATTTACCGAGTATCATAACTCCTCCAAGTGGTAAAGATACCTCAAGACAAATGCTGGGCATAGAAGCCACAGGGCATAAATATGCAAAGAAATAAAAAGCTAACCATTTCAAACAATAAGGCTTCTCTCTCACTTACCAACTTAACATTTCCCTGTATGGCCCCGGAAGATGACTGGTTAGCCAGAGACGGGTAAGATTCCTCAAGGGAGGAACAACCTAAGACAGGCACAGTCGCAGGGGGGTCATCAGGTGAGAAATTGGGGATCAACAGAGGTGAGGCTTAGAACCTCACCCTCCCTGTTCTGAGAGAAATCTTCTGCATATGTGGATGTTTTATTGCCCTTGTCTAGCTTGGATTAACACATAGTCTACAGGCACACACCTGATCATCTACATGTGCTCTCTTACAACACTAAACTATGTTTTCTACCTTTATCTTGTATCTACCTACCACTACAGCATTTTATTAAAAATAATAATAATAAAGAGAGAAATGTGGTATCCACATATAAATCAAGTATAAAAATCAAATGTGTATTCATATTTGAACTGACTGTTTATAGTTCATAATGCATGAGCAAAACCAAAAGTTTCTGTGATGACTGCCCTTGTACTGTTCACCATGTAACTTATTCACTATGTAAGAATTTGTTCTCCATGTAAGAACTTGTTCGTTATGCTTCAGAAGATTGGAGACTGACGAAAATTAGGCTTGGGGTGGATTAATGATTGTGCATTGAGCACTGACTCCCCTATACAGAATTTTATTGTTGTTAACAACCATTTGATCAATAAATATGAGAGATGCCCTAACAACAACAACCAAAAAAAAGTACACACTTCCAATTGTAAAATAAATAAGTAACCGGGATGTAATGTATAGCATAAGGAATATAGTCAAAATATTGTAACAACTTGGTATGGTGATAGCTGGTACCTAGAATTATCATGTATATAAATGTTGAATCACTGTGTTGTACACCTGAAACTAATGTAATGTAATACTGTGTGTCAACTACCCTTCAATAAAAAATAATTATCTAAAAAAATAAAAAAATAATAGAAAAACAAAACAAAACAAAACAAAAAAATGAAGGGAATCGTTATTATGTACAAGACACTTCATGTATGTTACAAATGTGGAGAAAATATGTAAAGCAACTGTAGTCCCTGATCTATACTGTCCATGCCACCGTAGTTGATAGTTGAGGTCGATGGCTTTCTTCTTTAAGGGCCCATTCCATATTTCCCTTGCCATCAGTCAGAACCTCAGCTTCTCTGGATGATTTACTACTTGAGTGACCCAAACTCTCATTGTCGAAGGGTCTGAGTCCTCCATCATTCTGCCTGTTTTTGGTATCTGTCCCTTTCCATTAACCCTTACCCTTGGGCAGGGCAGGCCTAAGAATTTTTCCCAGAGAATCCTGTGGGTTCTGTAGTCCTCTGCACCTCAGTTGCGTAGCAGTACTCCAACTTCTGTCAGGAACTAGGATCAATCATTCCAGCCAGTACACTGGCTCTTTATTTTCCCTGTTAGTTCAGTGGCACGAGAAGCCAAACCACCCAGACTGAAGTCCCTGCAATTCGGTGATGACCATTGTTTTCTCCACTGGTGTAAGTTAAGTCCTATTTGGGGATTCAGATCTCCAAACTAACAGGGCTCCGAGTTGCTGGGTGAGAGGAACAAATATCCTGAGTGAATTATTGGATATCACAAGGAGAGGATCCTCTCAGGCACTCACTGCTTGATTCCTGGATACATGCATTCTGACTATGGGGGAAACAGCGCCATACAATGTTTCTGATTCAAAGTATAAACTGCTTAACACGTCATGCTCACTTTGAAGGAGAACGTAAGATAGGGTCCTCTTCTTTCAAGGTCTTGTTGCACAGTGATAGTCGTAACTAAGTGTTTAACAAGGCACTCCACCTTTCAGTTAGGACAGCTGCTTCTGGGTGATGGATTAATGGTATAGCTGCTTGGTTCTACAATCCTGAGCCCATGGCTGTACTTCCTTCATGGTGATGAGTTCCTTGATCTGATGCAATGCTGCGTGGAGTGCCTTGATGGTGGATTAGGCATTGTGTGAATTCACAGATAGGGATGCTAACAAAAGCTTTAGTGGCAGGGAAAGCAAATCAGTATGGAGAATCTGTCTCCTTTCCTGCATGGACAAATCTATCTCCTCCATAATGAAAGATATCTAATATCCAACATAATCAAATTGCCATTGGAGGCAAGCTCTTCTCCCAGGAAATGGTGTTACTATCAGGGACTCACTGTTGGTGTCTGCTATTTGCAGATGAGGTACTTATGAGTAGCGGTAGCCCAATGAGTTTGGTAAAGGTCAAGCCATGCTGTTGAGCCCATGCAGGTAGCCTCCATCCCTGCCACCGTGGCCATTTTGCTGATGTGCCCATTGAACAAGTGTCTGGGGAAAGAGGCTGATTGACATCCACAGAGTGTCTTTTTGCCCATCCAGGGATAAGTCTCCTCTACAGCTGATGCCCTTCTGTGGACATTCACAGGCAGCACTCACAGTCAGTGCCGATTCTGAGAAGCCCATCCACATATGCCTCTCCCCTCCTCAAACTTTCTTCTTACCAATCTATCAATCTTGTGCTGTAGTTACTTCATAACTGTCTCAACTTTTCTCATTGTCCTATGGAAATTTGTCTATTTAAATATTATACCTTTAAGAGGATTAATTTAGTCATTTAAAATGCAACTTTCATTTTTCTATAGTTTCCTTATTCATCTTATAGTTCACAGAGGATTTCAAGTTTACTATATTTGAGTCCCATGCATTCTACCTCCTGCAGCATAGGATTTTAGACACACAGAGGTCTGGAGACCATGAAACCTGAGGTGTTCATTTCAGAGATGAGCAAAGTAAGGTCCACAGTAGGGAAGGAAATTGCCCAAAGTCACAAAACAAGTTAGCAAGGTTGAGCTGAATCCAGATCACGTGATGTCAGGTTCTGTGTCCTTCCACAACACAATGCGCAGTATACCATGTCAGCCCCATGAACCATGTAGCCTCCATGCACCAAGGCAGGGGTACATATTGCACTGGCTTAATTTTTAATGGTAGCTACAGATATTCACTGTTTACATGAAGTACTTTGATTTTGCCTACATCACTGTGGCCTCTACTGTGTCCATGTACCATGTTACTTACAGTTACCATGTCTCATGTTGGTTACATGTATCCTGTTGGGTCTAGTGCCATTATGGGGGATTGTATTATCACCTTTTGTTTGCTGACTCTTTGTAGAGAGAGAATTCATCCATAAACATTGTCACAGGACTGCATTAGTTTTCTGTGGGAAGAAAATGCTTCCTGCCCTTTTGCCACCCCACTTGCCATATGACTTGTTTTGGCCGGTAGGATGAGAGGAGAGACGTGTGACACTTCTGAGCAGAACCTTTCAGAGCCATCATGCATTTCAGCCATTGTGCCATTCTCTGTATTATAAGAATGGATGTTCCAGAAAGGGCCTTCTTCTTCAGGTTGGATCCAAAAATCCAATGGCAGAAGGCCATGCTCCACCTTCAATTGATGCGGAACATGAGCAATAATGAATTTTAGCTGCCATGAGTCCTGACAGTGCAGAGTTATCAGTCACTGCCCCACAGTGTAGCAGGTTGATGGAGGCAGCCATGCTCCATTCATGAACCACATTGGTTGCACTGACCCTGTACTATGTTGACCTTAAGGCACTCCCTTTCCTCAGCATTGGACATTCTTCCCCTGGTCCCGTCTGTCTCCCAATTCACCAGAGCCCCCTAACCCACCCTATCACTTTGAGAAAAGCCCCCTTGATGTCCTTGTTCCTCAGACTGTACACCACAGGGTTGAGCAGGGCAGTGAAGACATTGTAAAGGAGTGAGATCTGCTTGTCTCGTTCAGGAGAATAGCTGGAGTTGGGCCTCATGTAGATGTAGGTGGCTGGAGCATAGAAAAATGTGACCACGGTCAGGTGGGAAGCACAGGTAGAGAACGCCTTGCAGCGACCACGTGTGGACTTGATCTTGAGAATGGCCTGGGCAATACGTATGTAGGAGGCCAGAATGAGGGAGAGCGGGGTAACAACAATGAACACACTGATGATGAAGTCCACCATCTCAATGAGGTGGGTGTCCATGCAAGCCAAGCTTCGCACTGAGGGGCCCTCGCAGAAATAGTGGTTTATTATATTGGGCCCACAGTATGGTAGCCTCATGGTGAGGAAAGTATGGATTAGAGAGAAGAAGAAACCACAGGCACAGGTCCCAGCTGCCAGCTGTGAGCACAGACCCCAGCTGAGGATCACAGTGTAGCGCAGTGGGTAACAGATGGCCACATATCGGTCATAAGCCATGACTACAAAAACAATGCACTCAGAAAGGCCCAGGGCTCCAAACACATACATCTGCAGACAACAGCCAGCAAAGGAGATGGTCTGAGAGTGAGCGAGAAGATGCACCAACATCTGGGGCATGGTGGTGGTGACGTAGCCCATATCCAGCAGGGAGAGGACACAGAGGAAGAAGTACATGGGAGTGTGGAGATGCACGTCCAGCCAGATCAGGGTGACGATGAGCCCATTGCCCAGGACGGAGCTCAGGTAGAGGAGAAGGAAGGCCAGGAAGAGCATCCTGTTGGACAGGGGGTCACTGGAGAAGCCCAGCAGGATAAACTCAGAAACCCAGCTTTGGTTTTGCCCTGGAGGCAGCTGCATGGTGGGGCCTGCAAGAGAATCACTCTCCTTCAAATGTCATCTAAAGTATGGTTTTCTACCCAGTATGCTGGAGGTTGTCAGGCCAGGATCTTGACTCTGGCCTCACTACTCATCTGCCATCTTGAACAAGTTATTTAACCTCTTTGAGCCTCAGTCCTCACTGTAAAATGTGGTTTATAATATTGATGTTTCAGGGTTTTTATGAGTAGACACAGTGTATATGAAGTGTATAACACAATGCTTTAAAGTAATTTTTTAAAATTTTACTTTAAAAAAACACAAAATTTAAAAAGTAAAAGTAACAGTAAACTGCCCATGTGCAATCTCTCCAGTCTAACTTCCTTCCCCTCAGTGGACAAACTTGTCACTTACACATGACAGTCAATGTGCAGCACATCAGCTCCAGCCGCCAAACCTTTAGAGGTGGAGTTAAGACTGGGCATAAACTACTACATAACCCTCCACCTCAGAGAACATTTGTCTCCATAGCTAGAAGTGTCTGCACCGTCTAAACATTTCTCCCTTGCCCGCTGACAATGTGATGCTTTGTTAGTATTGGGCTCTAGAGAGGCACTGAGCTATGATATCCTCAGGAAGATACTTAGGCTGGGGCTTCAACCCTTCCTCAGTTTCTCAGGGTGAGAGCCAGCAGGCTGCTGGCTGGAAGGGTCAGTAACACTCACCGCGCCTGATCTCAGTGGACCAACTGCAGTCACACACTCAGGCCACACTCTCCCCAGCTGCCACTTCTGTGCAAGCTCTGGTCTCTGCCCACCAGTGGCCAATGGTGTATTCCTCCAGTAGTCACACCCTCTTTGGAAAAGGTCTGAACTCAATCTTTTATTTTTTTTGAGGGTTTGTCATCAGCAGGGCGAGTGAGAGAGGCATCTCCTGAATCCTTAGTCCCTTAATGTGCCCTCTCCTTCAGCCACAAGGCCCCATCCACTTTTTTTTTCTACTTGAAACTTTTGGATCTCCTTGCATCCTCTTTTATCCTTCTAGTGGTTCCCTATCTTTCAGTAGTTAGCAATTCTTCATATTAAATTTTTCCTGTCACATTATTGGTGTTTTCTCTCTCCTGACAGGATCTTGGCTCATAAGGATGCTAAATCTATGGTGAGTGAGTTTGATAAGGAACAGAATGTCACACAGTTATAAGATATCTACCCATAAAGCATTAGTTAATTAATCACAAAAGAAAAAAGTAGTAACTATCAGTGAGAAACTGGACATCTGAATGGAGTGACTACAATTAACATCACCCATAAGAAGCAGACAGACTCAGTGTGTCGCCACATGTGAAATCCTAACAATATATCATCTATATATTATTTCAGCCCAAAATGCAAAACCTGAATCATGAGGAGACATCAAAGAAACCAAAATTGAGGAATTCCATAAAATACCTAGTTTCTAATCTTAAAAATGTGTTCATATCATGACTGACAAAGAAAGGCTGAGAATCTATAATAGGTGCAAGGAGACTGAAAAAACCATAATCAATGCAGTATGTAATTCTGGAAGAAGTAAATAAGATTAGATTACTTAAGTGTATCATCAATATTAAATTTCCTGAATTGGTAACTACTATATAAGAGAATATTCTTATTCTCTTATATCTTAGGAAGTATTCTGAAGTATTAAGGGGTAAGGAACATGATATTTGAAAATTACTTTCAAATAGTTCTGAAATTATAATAACAATGATGTGACAAATTGTTAAAAATTAATATATCTACATATGGGACAGAAAGGATTTCTTTGTAGTATTAGTCCAGCATTCTGTAAATCTGAAGTTATTTTTTAAAAGTTTCAAAAAGTTTTTAATTGTAAGTGGTGAACTACATGATCATGAAAATGAGACTATCAGCAATTAGGGGAAAAATTTTATAGCCTTAAATATATATATAATAATATAAGAAAGGCTAGAAATTAATCAGCTAATAATGTCCAGCTTCAGAAGATTAAAAAAAAACTACAAATCAAACCTAAACAGAAGTTGAAGTAGAAGGAAATAATAAAGATCAAAGCAGAAAACAATGCAAAGCAAACAAATTTAGAATGGAAAAAATCAACAGAGCCAAAAATTCATTCTTTGAAATAAAATATAAGTACTTAGCAAGACTGATAAAGAAAAAGAAATAAAATACAAATTCTCAACATCAGAAATGAAAAGGGGAACATTACTAAAGATCCTACAGTCATTTGAAAGATAATCTTAAAAGTAATTAACTACTTTATAACAATAAATTTGACAAAACACAAATTATCAAAACTGACACAAGAAGTAACAAAAGTCAGAATAGCCACTGTCTTCCCGCAAAATTGAAGGTATAATTTAAAACTTTCCTAGAAAGAAAACTCTAGGCTCAGATAGCTTTACAAGTGAATTCTTCCAACATGTATGAGAGGAATAATACCAATCATAGCAAACTCTTCCGAAGCATAGAAAAAGTGAAAATTTCCTAACTGAACTCCTTTTATGAGACAAGCATACACTCAATACCAAAAAAATAACAAAGACATTACAAGAGGGAAAACGTATAAAGCAATCTTTCTCATGAACTTTGTTGCCAAGCTACTAAACAATGTATTAGCGAATTGGGTTCAACAATATATAAAAAGGACCATACATCACAGTCAAATTAGGTTTACTACAAGAAATCAAAGTTGCTTAAGCAAACTTTTAATTCATCTCATTAATATGAGGGAGAAAAATTATATAATTAACTCAGTAGATACATAAAGAGTTGGCAAAATCAACAAACATTTGATTACAAATAACCTTCTTAGCAAACTAGGAATACAAGGGAAACTTCTTAATGTGATAAATATAATCTGCAATAAGAGAAGAAGCAACCTACAGCAAATGTAATAGTGAAGGGTGAAATATCGATAATTTTCTCACTGACACTGGAAGTGAAACAAAAACGTTCACTATTACCACTTTTTTAGCCATTGCACTGGTGGGTCTTAGCCAGTGAAACAAGTCAAGAGAAAGAGATTTAAGGCCAAAGGCTTGGAAAGGAAGAGATAAAACTGTCATTATCGGCCAACCACATATTGGTGGGTACAAAATCTAAAGAACCCAAAGATGAACTGAAATTCATAAGCAAGTACAAAAAATGTGATGTATTTCTCTATAGTGGCAACCACAGAATAATTAATAAGAGCATTTAAAAATCAAATATGTAATACAAAAATCTAATGAAGTATGTGTAGGAAAACATTATTTAGAAAAATTAAAGATACCCAAGTATTGAGGAATATGCCATGTTCATGCATGGGTTGGACAATTCAACATTATAAAGACAAAATTGACTTATAGATTCAATACAATCCCAGTCAAAACTCTAGGAGATTTTCTACAGATATTTATAACCTGGTCATAAAATTTATATGGAAATTATGAAGAATCCTGAAGAGGAAAACCAAACCTGGAGGACATACCAGATATTAAGACTTCCTACCATAATTAAATGAGTGTGAAATTGACACAAGAATAAAAAAACAGATCTAAGGAACAGAATACAAACCAGACCAGACCATGAATATACAGTTGTCTGATTTATGACAAAGTTGAGCATACCTAGCAATGGGGAAAGATGGTCTTTCAATAAATTCCACATGATGTGGATTTTCATGCAAGAAAATAAATTTGGGTCCTACCTCATATGGTACCCAAAAATCAATTCCAGATGTATTCTAGATTTAAATGGTAAAGATAAAACAATAAAATGTTTAGTATCAAAAACAGAAACCTATCAACATCACCTTGGGGTAGGAGAGATTTCTCAGATAAGACATAAAAAGCACTAAACCATAGAGAAAAAAATGACAAACCAAATTGTAGTGAACTGAAGAAATTAAAAGATTTGTTAAGTGAAGAACCCTTAAAAATTAACAAACAAAAAAAAGCTACACAACAGAAGAGTGGGCAAAGGATTTAAAAATACACCTGACAGTGAAAAAAAAAAAGGCATGTTACAAAAGAGGCTGTATAAATAGCCACTAATAAAGTGAAAAGATGCTCAGCATCATTAGTCAGCCAGCAATTGCACGTGAAAACTACAGGGGAACAAAACTACACATCCACCAGAAGGCTAAAATGAAAGCCACCTAGTATCCTGCATGTCTCTTCTCCTGTGCCCCTCAGGCTTCGCCTAGGTCCTCAGCATGGAGGAGCTCCACCAGCTGCATGCACACCACCCAGTACACACTCAGGAGTACATCCACTTTGGGACTCGGCACAGGTGTCATCTCCCCAGGAAGACTTCCCTAACCTGTCCCACTATCTCCCGCTCACAGCCCTGGACTAGATGCTGCCTCTGTTTCTCACACCCCTGTGCATACTGGCAAGTTATAATCTTGGTAGGCTTAGAGGATTCTTATACAAAGCTTGAGATATAGTGCCTCAGGAGAACTTTCACCTTCTCCTGTTAAAGCCCACTAATTGAGTTGGCATATCTGGAATAAACTGTGGATATGTGGGTGAGTTGATAATCTCCATTGCAATAATAGCAATAGATAATATATAATGAATAATTTCCATATGCCAGGCATTATTATACTAAGTTTATCTCATCATCACAATTCATTGAGGTGAAAGTACCATAACCTCCACTGTACAGATGAAAATACAAAGGCACAGAGAACAAGTGATGGGTTCTAAATTACGTGTTTTGTGTGGTGGACCTGGGGTTTGAATGGAGGCAGTCTGGAGCCAAGCCAACTCTTAATCATTATCCTCTCCTGCTTCAGCAGACAGGCTCTACGTGGGAGGGGCGAAGAATGCAAACTTTCCCCCACCCCCATGCACACCAATTCGAGCTTTTGAGCTTTGGGTCCAAGAATCATGGCCTCTGAGGCATGGCCACCAGGCAAGAACGACCAGAATCCTCCTAGGACAAATGGTTGAAGCAACAGCCACAAACCATCTCTCAGGATACTTTCATCTGTCTGCTCCCATCGTGTGGATGTGAGAAGCCAAGGAATGCGTTGGAAGCAGAGGGAATCAGTGGAAGGGACTTGGGGAATTATTGCCATTATGGAACTCAATGTATTTTTGTAAAAGCCTGTTTTAGTCAAACTTGATTTCCATGGAATGAGGGATATCATTTAGTTAAAAAAAAAAATTTCTTCTAAGATTCTGTCAGCCCAGCAGTGTCCGTCTGGACTTGCAATGCCCCAGGCCTCTCGAAAGCAGGGGAGTGGGGGTGTCGGGGGTCCGAATCGCCAGAGCCAACCGTGTCCCTGCTCAAACTTTCCCATCATTGTCCTTTCAGGGACATGTCTCTCAGCGAGACGTGGAGATCCCTGAGCTCAGGAAGTTGTATTATTCACTTCCATGTTTCTAGGACCTAGACATGGCTTCACACAGAGAAACTATCAGTAAGTATTTGTTAAATGAATAAAGGAAAGAAAGAAGGGGGTCTGGGAAGAAGGAACGAATGGGAGGGGACTGAGCTGGGAGAGGGGGGGAAGAACACGGGGCAGTGAGGAGAAGGGGCCAGAGCGATACTGGGCTGTGGGCACAGAGAGGACCCGGGGACTGGGGGCCTGGCCACCCCTGACCTCTGGCCCCCACAGATGCCGGGATCCTGCCCGCAGCCCCAAGCCCAGCTCCCATCTCACCCCTCAGGGATCCGCAGAAACAAGTCGTGGAGAGGCTGCCATTTGCTCTGAAGAGAAGGAGCCTGAGCAGGAAGCCTCCCGGGCAGCTGAGTGCAGGGAGCCGGGATTCCGCGCAGCCCCGTGCCCGGAGGAGCCCTGCATTTCCGAGGGCGGACGGGGAAGCCGGCCTTCTCTCCACGGGAAGCTCTCTGCGCGCGGCCAGGCAGCCTTGGCTCCCGAAGGTCCTGCTGTCGGGTCCTGAGGCACAAGGAAGGGAGCCCGCTGTCCCCAAGCTCCGCGCAGTGGGCCAGGCTGCTGCGGCTTTATGGTCCTGTCTCCTCAGCAGGCTTTCCGGGGAGAGCTGACAAGGGCCACCCCTTTGCCTCCTGCCGCCACCGCCCCTGTCCCCAGGGGGAAGCCACGATGGGATTCCCTGAATGTTGTCAACAGAACCCACAGGGAGGACGCCCTTGGGGACAGAGCGGGAGCAAACAACACCCACGTGGGGAGGTGGGGAGGTGGGGAGAGGCTGGGGACAGGACTATTTCCTTTCCCAGACTTCTGAGGGCTGTGACCAGCTCCTGGGAGAGGGGCTGGCACTGGGCACCTTGTAGAAGTGCCAGGAACTGAAGGCCTCATTCTGATTCTCCTCTCACCTCCCCAACCCCTGGGCCCTGACCTGTCCATTCAACCATGTTTGAGTCCCACCTCTATTCCTCACTGAACAAGTTGGGCAAATGAAAATCCTCCTCCATTTCCTACTAGTCCGATACCCTGGACGAATCACCCAACCTCTCTGATGATAATTTAGACTTGACTGTGGAGCACTGACCTACACCCGGTCTTGAATCAGTCCTGGCAAAAAGCATGTGAGTCTCAGCCCCATGTTACATGCAAGGAAGCTGAGGCCCAGGGGCGTGAGAAACTGCCCAATGCTCGTATCTACTAAGTGCAGAGGCAAAATTTGAATCAGGATCTATCAAGTTCTACTGCCTGTACTCTTAAACTTGCTGTTATGCTGCCTCAGCTTTCTCTGTAAAATGTTAATAATAATTTCTAATGATGACTAATGCTATGGTTTCTGGGAGAATTCAATTAGAAGGAGATGCTGAAAACCCTGCCCAAGCCTCCATGACCGAGTTCCCCTCCTTCCTTCTATCAGGCCTCAGCTCCCCATCTTCTCAGAATGGGAAGGTTGGGCTCTGAGGTCCCTCCTGCTCAGCTACCCCCACAGCCAATTAATCTGAAATTTCAGTAATGTTGTGAGGTGGCTGGTAAACAAAACCATGATGCAAGGTAAATTGTAGAAAATACAATAAAATAAATTACATTAAAAACAAAGATCAAGGGACATGAAGGAATTACACTAAGTAAAATAAGTCAGAAAAATAGAAATACTTTATGATCTCACCTATTTGTGGAAATCTAAAAACACTGAACTGATAGAAACAGAGGGTCTGGAAAGGGATTGAGGGGTGTTATGATTAGTACACATGGTGTAGCGGGGGTCACGCAGCAGACAGCATAACACAGAGAAGACAAATAGTGACTCTGTGGCATCTTACTGTACTGATGGGCGGGGACTTCAATGGGGCATGGGGGGGACTTGACAATATGGGTGAATGTAGTAACCACAATGTTTTTCACGAGAAACCTTCATAAGAGTGTATATCAATGATACCTTAATAAAAAAAAGAAAGAAACAGAGGCACTGGGTGTTCAGGGAAATGAGAAGATGTAAGTGTAAGAGCACAAGCTCTCATTGATAAAAACAAATAAATTCCTGGGGTCTGATAAAGAGCACGGTGACTATAGTTAGGAATACTGTGCTGTATACTTTCAGGTGACCCTTAGAGGAGAGCTTTAAAGTCCTAATCATAAGGACAACAAAATGGTGATTATATAGGGGGAAGGATGTGCTAACTAATATTTTTGTGCTAAACACTTCACAAAATATCAAATCATGTTTTATTTCTTAAAGCTACACAATGTGATATGTCAATTGTACTTCAACAATTTGTGTGGGAGAAAGAAAAAAATCAGCTTATAAAATAAAAAAAAAAGAAAGGCGAAAAACAAGTGTTCAAAACCCTTCATATCCCAATTATTTTACAACACTTTACTCTTTCTGCATTCTAGAAGTTATTTGCATCTACTGGATTTCTTTGGTGGAAATTCTCTCTAATGGTGTTCGTCTGGGCATCTTTTGAAACCCTGAGTTCAGTGGCATCATTCTGTAAGCTTGAAATCAGCTACAGTGGGTGATTTACACCAAGGAAATTGGCAAACAATACGAATCAGAACTTTTCCCTCTCCTTCCAAGACTGAGGATTAAATACTTACCAGCACATGACGGCCTCTGGTCCCAAGTCCTGAGAATCCAGAGCTCTCAGGCCACTCTAGTGCTGGAGGCATCCCACTCTGCTGCTGGCCGGAGCTGCCGGAGCCTCAGTGAGCGGCCCTTGTCCAGGAGAGGCGGGCCCAGCAGGTCAGGCCTTCTTGGTCCAGGTCTCCCTGCCTTGCTCGACAGAGGCCCCAGACCTTTTCCTCAGAAACATAAAAAATGATGACTATCCTCGCCCTGAACCAAGGCCCTAAGTCTTCTCACACATGTCACCAAGCCTCCTTCAGCCCTGAAGAGGTAGTCCACACATCCCTACTGGATGGATGAGGAAAGTGGGCTCACAGAGGTGCAGTGACTTGCCACGGTAGGAAGCCACTGAGGATCATAGACAGCTTGAAACTCGGGTCACTCTGACTTTCGAAATGACGGGTTTACTTAAAGACTGCCAAGCATGGGACTATCCCCCTTTTCCCAGAAAATGAAATGTGACCAGGAAGAGTTGAGGGATTTGGCAATGCCATGTGGCTACACAATGGCACATCTGGCACCAGAACACTGGCAGGTGCCTGCTGGCTGGGGCTGTGTCCACAGTGGCACGTGCATTACTGTTGAAGTCTCCTCTAAAGGCTGCACCTGAACCCCAGCTGAGGTCCCTCTGCTGTCCCGAGAGCTGGTCGTGACGCCCAGTGGGGAGGGGCCAGCCAGCCCGGATGTGGCCATGAGGGAGAAGACTGGACTCCAGAGGCTTCACGATGAGCCAAGCAGGCCCACAGGCCTCAAGGAGAAGAGGGTGGGGTCGTGCAGAGGGGGCAGCTGGGGCAGGGGCAGTCCTGACAGCTGGGACTCTCTACTTGGCCCCAGGCTGAGAACACCTCTGGAAGGAACTGCAGGAGCTCGCTGTCATTCCCTAAGACAGGTGCCCCAGGACGTTTTCTGGGTTTGTGTTGGAGGCAGCTGAAGGGAATAGCAGGACATGGTGATGATATAAAGATAATGGTAATAATGTTAGGCCAGAAAATAGGTATGAGTGGGGTGGAAAGAGAAAAAGGCCAGGAAAGTCCATTAAAAAGACCCAGAGTTAATGAGTTAACCAGTTAAAACTCAAAAAGCCATGAACAACTTGGCCTGCAATGTTGGAAAGTTCCCCAGATAAAGGAGGATACCTAAGCATAGCCCATGTCTTTACCGTGTTAACCATGCAGGCCCAGTTTATTCTTTAACTTTACCTATATGCTCTTTTTTTCTCCTTTGGCCCTAGTCAAGTAGTTTACAACCTAGACAATCAATTTCGCATGCAGGCCCAGCCATAAACAACACTGTAAAAGGCAGGAAGTTAAGAAGTAAGATTCTTAACCTACTCTTTAGCATTCAGACAGTAACTCAGCCAACCTTGGGGGCTGGACAGTGGTCTTGTCTGATGTTCTCCCAGACCAAGATGCCATTTTTTTCGCAGGGAGAAATCAGAGCAGGAAGTTCCTGTTGTTAAGTTAATTCTAAATATTCAAAGCCACTTAACAAGTCTGTATCCCCAGCTCTTAGTCACATTGTGGAAGAATCCTCTAAAGGGGAAACCCCCAACCTATCGGGGTGCTCCTCTCTCTGAGGTCGCCTGGACTTTCTAAGTGCAGAATCTTTTAACTTAAAACTCTCTTTTCAACTTTTCAGGGTGCTCCTTCCTCTCTTTCTCTGAGTTCGCCTGCACTTTTTCTCTAAGTAACTTTAAATAAAACTTTTACTCTGCTTCACTACTGTGCCTCAGACCTTCAATTCTTTGTTGCAGTGGGGTGAAGGACCATAGAAAATACACAATGCTCCCCAACAATAACAACCATAGTAGCAGTAGGGATGATAATAGCAAAACCTTACAGGGTGTTGCTCCAAGTTGCCTGGTATTCTTCTAAGTGCCTTGCTCACAATAGCCCATTAGTACTCAAAACATCCCTATGAAATAGTGCTATCATCATCATTTTGCGGGTGAGAACACTGAGTCCTAGAGATTTAGCAATGTGACAAATGTCCTACAGCCCCTTACTGTTAAAGCAGTCTAGGCTTTAACAGCTGATGTGACGCTTAAAAGTTAACAGCCAAAGCTCCGGAAAGGAAGGAGGGAAAAAAAACAATTCATGCCTGATTCGTATCCTTGGCAGCCTTT
This sequence comes from Manis pentadactyla, assembly GCF_030020395.1. Classification (NCBI taxonomy): domain Eukaryota; kingdom Metazoa; phylum Chordata; class Mammalia; order Pholidota; family Manidae; genus Manis; species Manis pentadactyla. The sequence goes on along the minus strand of NC_080022.1, from coordinate 33,574,261 downwards.
CTGAGTCACAGTCCAAATTGCTGAGCCCATGCATAACCTCTGTCCCTGCTGCTTTCCTCGTGAGCCCTTTGGGCAATGATGATGGTGGCTGAAAAGAGACTGGTATCCACACACTGGATTATCCTAACCGCTTGATCATGAGCATTCATGTGGGACTCAAATATCATCTCATTCTTTGCCAGTTAAAGAGAACTCTCTACATATCTCTTCCCCAGATCTCGTTCTCACACATTTTCTGATCACACTCCTTGCAAGTCCCTGACCGTCCAGCCAAACCATTGGCCACAGTCCATTAGCAAATACAGAGCCTTGCACCTGGCCAGTTTTCTTTCCAAACAAAATGAACCACCAAGTGCCCTGCTTTATGTTCTGTCCCCTGGGAGGATTTCATTCCATCACTGGAGTTCAGGATGTCTCAGAAAGGAGCTATGGCAGTGCAGCTGTCCACTTTCATGCGGTGCCTTCCTGTCATGCAGAACCATATGTAATCCAGGCCTGAATTTTCTCTTCCTCATCAACATATCATAGGGAACTCCCCATGAGACTGCAGGTGCAGGCCGTGCAGGGTAACGCAGAAGGAGTAGGGCATTGGGGCCACTTCCTCATGCCAACTACTTGGACCTGCAGGGACTGCTGGAGTCCAGTGTCATTCATGCCACTTCCATTTGATGATGATTGTGTGTGCCAAGTATTGACTTGGAAAATCAGACAACATCAAGTTCACAGTGGGAGTTCAGGTCACATGATAATTTGGGGTACCATTGTTAAGTGTTCAGTTTCTACTAAGCCCAATAGCAAGTCAAAAACTGTTTCTCAAAGGGAGAGTAGCAATCCTCAGAGGACAGGAGGCTTTGCTCCAAAATCCTAATGGTCTATGCTGTGACTCACCTCTACAGCCTTGTCAAAGGTTGCAAACCATGTATCTCTATCTGCTACAGACACTTCAAGCACCATCAGGTCTGCTGGATCCAGTGATTCAAATGGAAGAGCAGCTTGCACAGAGCCTGGACCTACTGCAAAACCTTCTCTTCTGGACTTCACTCAAACCCAGAGGCTTCTCAGGCCACTCAGTAAATGCTCTATAGTAGCACACCCAAATATGGACTGTGTTGCCTCCAAAATCCGAGGCGCAGTTGGCATTGTGCCTCTTTGTTTGGCGCTAGGAGAGGCCAGATGCAACAACTTAGGCTTCACCTCAGAAGGGATGTCTTGACAGGTCCCAAACACACTGGATTCTAACAGCAAGCCAAAAACTGTTCTCATTAAGGTGGAAGGTCCCTGGATTTTTGCTGGATTTATTTTCCACCCTCTGACGTTCTAATGCCTTACCTTTACCATTACTATTATGGCTACTTCCTGCTTACCAGGTCCAAGCATAATACCATCAATGTAACAGACCAGAGTGATGTTTTTTTGGAAGCAAAAGTTAATCAAGATCCCAGAGGACTAAATTGTGACAAAGGGCTGCAGTGTGCAGACACTCTTGAAGAAGAATAGTGTTTTTCTGCTCTTGTACCCATTACCACACTGTGTGATCATCACTGCTGTGTAGTGTGTCAGCAACTGGGGGATGAGTGTCCGTTTGCTCAGAGTGTCTTCTATGTCCTTACCACCTGCAATCCCCAAAAGAGTCATCAAGCCAGGCAGTTACACTAAGCCTTCAAGGACAAGATTCCTATCACTCTGTTTCGAAGAATGGAGACAGAGAGAAAGTTATCCAATTCATTTTATGATGCAAGTTTTTCCTTGACACCAAAACTAAATGAAGACATACAAGAAAGGCAAATCACAGACTCATCTCACTTATGAACCCAAATGAAAAAATCACAAATTCTCCATTCTAAAACAACAAACCTATGAAAACCAATTCCTTTCATAACTTATTTAGAGGTTATAACACAGCAAATCTGGCAAAACCTGATTTGAAGTAACTTGGTTTGAACATTTATACACTTTGGTGCAGAGGGATATTAGCCTTTAATTTCCTTTTTTGTGTGGCGTCCTTGTCTGGTTTTGATATTACAGTGATGTTGGCCTCATAGAAAGAGTTTGGAAGTATTCCCTCCTCTTCTACTTTTTGGAAAACTTTAAGGAGGATGGGTATTGCCTCTTCTTTAAATGTTTGATAAAATTCTGCCGTGAAGACCTCTGTTCCAGGGGTTTGTTCTTAGGTAGTTTTTTTGATTGCCAATTCGATTTCATTGCTGGCAATTGGTCAGTTCAGATTTTCTGTTTCTTCCTGGGTCAGCCTTGGAAGATTGTATTTTTCTAGAAAGTTGTCCATTTCTTCTAGGTTATCCAATTTGTTGACATATAATTTTCATAGCCTTCTCTAATAATTCTCTGTATTTCTGTGGTGTCCGTAGTGATTTTTCCTTTCTCATTTCTGATTCTGTTTATGTGTGTACTCTTTTTTTCTTGATAACTCTGGATAGGGGTTTCTCTATTTTGTTTCTTTTCTCAAAGAACCAGCTCCTGGTTGCATTGCTTCTTTCTATTTGTTTTATTCTTCTCAATTTTATTTATTTATGCTCTGTTCTTTATTATCCCTCCTACTGACTTTGGGCTTCATTTGCTCTTTTTCTAGTTTCATTAATTGTGACTTTATACTGTTAATTTGAGATTGTTCTCTCTTGAGGTAAGCCTGGATTGCTATATGCTTTCCTCTTAAATTGCCTTTGCTGTGTCCCACAGGTTTTGGGCTGTGAACTGTTGTTTTCATTTGTCTCTCTATATTGCTTGATCTCTGTTTTAATTTGGTCATTGATCCATTGATTATTTAGGAGCACACTGTTAAGTGTCCATGTGTTTGTGGCCTTTTTTGTTTCCTTTGCATACTTTATTTGACTTCATACCTTTGTGGTCTGAGAAGCCGGTTGGTACAATTTCAATGCTTCTGAATTTACCAAGGCTCTTTTTATTGCCTAATATGTGATGTCTTCTCGAAAACATCCCATGTACACATGAGAAGAATGTGTATCCTGCTGCTTTTGAGTGGTTTTCTGTAGATGTCTGTAAGGTCTGTCTGTTCTAATGTATTTTATAGTGCCATTGTCTCCTAACTTATTTTCTGTCTTGTTGATCTGTCCTTTGGAGTGAGTGGTGTGTTGGAGTCTCCTAAAAAGAAAGCACTGCATTCTATTTTTCCCTTTAATTCCTTTAGTATTTGTTTCACATATTTAGGTGATCAAATGTTGGGTGAATAGATATCTGTAATGGTTATATCCTCTTGTTGGGCTGACCCCTTTATCATTATGTAATGTCCTCCTTTGTCTCTTGTTGCTGTCTTTGTTTTGAAAACGCTTATATCTATTACAGGTACTGCTACTACTGCTTTTTTTCTCCCTATCATTTGCATGAAATATCTTTTTCCATCCCTTCACTTTTAGTCTGTGCATGTGTTTAGGTTTAAAGTCTCTTGTAGACAACATACAGCTGGGTCTTGTTTTTTTTAATATATTCTATAATTTTATCTTTTCGTATATCTTTTAATGGTATATCTTTTAATTGGTACATTCAGCCCATTCACATTGATGGTGATTCTCAATAGACATTTACTTATTTACATTGCAGACTTTAGATTTGTGGTTACCAAAGGTTCAAGGACAGCTTCCTTACTATCTAACAGTCTGTCTTAACTCACTTATTATGCTATTTCAAACACAATCTAAAGGTTCTTTTTGTCCTCCCCTTCTTCTTTTTTTTCCTCCTCCACCCTTTATATATTAGGTGTCATATTCTGTACTCTTTATGCATCCCTTGGCTAACTTTGTGAGTACTTGATTTGATTTTGTATTTGCTTAGTAATTAATTGATCTACTTCCTATACTTTTTCTTCCCCCCTGGTGATGACTATTTAGCCTTAGGAGCAGTTCCATCTGGAGCAGTTCCTTTAAGATACACTCTAAAGAGTTTGAGGGTGGTGAATTCCTTCAACTTTTGCTTATCTGGAACTTGTTTAATCCATGCTTCAAATTTAAATAATAATTTTACCAGGTAGAGTATTCTTTGTTGGAGGCCCTTGTCTTTCACTGCATTAAATATATCATGCCATTCCCTTCTGGCCTGTAACATATTTGCTGAGAAGTCTGCTGACAGTCTGATGGGGTTTTCTCATATTAGTGATCTTTTTTCTCTCTCTGGCTGCTTTCAGTGCTCTCTCCTTGCCCTTAATCTTTGCCATTTTAATTATTATAGGCCTTGGTGTTGTCGTCTTAGTATTCCTTGAGGTGGGAGAACTCTGCACTTCCAGGACCTGAGAGACAATTTTCTTCCACAGACTGAGGAAGTTTTCAGCAATTATTTCCTCAAAGACACTTTATATACCTTTTTCTCTCTTCTTCTTTTCTCTGGTACCCCTATAATGCGAGTGTTGTTCTGTTTGGCTAGACTGCTCAGTTTTCTTATTATTCTTTCATTCCTAGAGATCCTTTTTTCTCTCTGTGCCTCACGCCCTTTGTTTTCTTGTTCTCGAATTTGTATTTCACTTACCGTCTCCTGTACCTCATCTAATCTACTTTCAAATCCCTCCATTGTATGTTTTATTTCCAATACTGCATTTTTCAAAGTTTCTATCTCTTTGTTGAAGTCCTCCCTGAGATCTTGAATATTGTTCTGTACTCTTTGAGTATGTTTATAACTATTATTTTGAAATCTTTATCAAGAAGAGTGGTGATTTCAGTTTCACTGAGTCCTCTTCCTGGTGTTTTTTCTGTAATTTTGTTTGGACCAAATTCCTTTGCCATTTCATTTTTTCAGTGTTTCCTATGGAATAAGAACTTTGTGTAGGTGGTGCTCTCTAGTGCCCAGAATCTCTAACCTCTGGAGCTAGGAAATACTGCTTTCCAACCTCACTAATCTCCAGAGCACCATGTAATTTGTGATTGTGCTCCAGGAGCTGATCTCCAGGGCTGGGTGTTTAGCAGTCTTGGACTTCTGTTGACTCCCAGCTCCGTTTCTCTTCCTCCCACCTGTGGGTTGTGATGGGGAGAGGGCTTGCATCCCACCAGATCATAGCATTGGTATATTACACTGTTCTGTGAGGACTTCTCTTTTTCCTAGATGTAGGAAGTGTGTTCTGTAGTCTTCAGGTTGCTTTTTCAGGATTAATTATATTTGATGTATTTTTGTGTTTTATGTGATTTTGGGAGGAGGTTTCTGCCTCATTTCCCATGCTGTCATCTTTCTCCCAGCGATAATTTGTTTTTTTAAGTTCAAAACTCCACAGATGGAGAGGAATTTTGCCATAGAATGGATTATGCAGAGTCCTCTCCATATCTGATTTAGATGACTTAAAGAACTAAAAATGATTAAATTTGAACAATTTGATAATAATATTATTATTATTTATTAATTAATTCATCAGTGAAATGGAGCTAATGATAATTACTTTGAAATGTTACAGGGCCTGTTACTCTCTGGATCCAAACAGTCTACAGAAACCACTCAGTAGGCTAAACAGGGGAAGTTCAACATGAAGAAGTATTAATTATGAAAAGAGAGTACCTGGAGGATATAAGGAAACTCTCCGTGATTCCCAAGCACTAAGGGATATTAGCCAAAGAAAGAAAGAGCTGGGAGTGGGTCAGACCTCACTGGAGGTGTGGCTCAGGCACGGCTGCAGAGGAGGTCACTGGTTTTGCCAAGCTACTCTTGCTCTGGAGTTGCCAGGCAAACCATAAGTCACCTTTCAGGGTGCAGGTAAGGAAGCAGACAACAAGCAACCAGCAGTGTGGACATGCAGATGGATGCTGGGGGCAGGGCCGGTGGCGGCACAAAGCCTCCAGAGTACATGGGCTTGCAGATGGAACAACTTATTCTCTGACCCTGAAGAAGACAGGTCCTACATGGATACTTGTGGGGACCTGCTGAAGGCGTAGCTGCAGGCAGCCCATTCCAGGGCTTTCTCAGGGAGTTGGGAAGATGGCTGGCTGTACAAGGCTTCAGTTCCCAGGAGAGGGCAGCCAGACTGAAGAGGGAAGGTCACTGTGCCTTCTGGGCCACCTGTGGTGCAGGCCAGAAATGCAGGAAACGTCATTGTCCTACAATGTCCTTCCAGTGCCTCTGAGAAAAGTGAACATCACACCCACTTTAAAGGAGAGATAAGTAAGGGAATTCTGTTCCATATTACACAGCATATATTGAAAGCTTCATTTGCAAATAAAAGGTCATAAATAGGTAATTGCTACAGTCTACCCCTTTGGCTGCTCAGCCTCTTCTGCATCCCTCTAGGAACATTCAAATTCCCTTACAATAAACAAAACAACTTAAGCTAACAAGATACATCTCTACCTACAGATGAAGGAGATTGCAGGCTATAATAATTACTCTTCAAATTCAGCCACAGTCTCATGGAATATTCTGTTATCTGAAGACAACATTATAAAGTCATCTTCTATAGCATGTGTATAAAATAAAATAATTTTAAATTGTTATAAAATTTTAATTATTTTTATATTCTAGTAAAAAATAAAGATAATTATTACTATGTCTAAATGTATGTATGTTACAAATGTGGAGAAAATATGTAAATCAAGTGTAGTCCCTGCTCTGTAATGGACCAGGACACCATAGTTGATAGTTGATGCCTATGGCTCTCTTCTTCAAGGGCCCATTCCATATTTCCCTTGCCATCAGTCAGAACCTCAGCTTCTCTGGATGATTTACCCACTTGAGTGACCCAAACTTTCATTATCAAAGGGTCTGAGTCCTCCATCATTCTGCCTGTTTTTGGTATCTGTCCCTTTCCATTAACCCTTACCCTTGGGCATGGCAGGCCTAAGAATTTTTGCCAGGGAATCCTGTGGGTTCTGTAGTCCTCTGCACCTCAGTTGCGTAGCAGTACTCCAACTTCTGTCAGGAACTAGGATCAATCATTCCAGCCAGTACACTGGCTCCTTATTTTCCCTGTTAGTTCAGTGGCACGAGAAGCCAAACCACCCAGACTGAAGTCCCTGCAATTCAGTGGGGACCATTGTTTTCTCCACTGGTGTAAATATGTTCTATTTGGGGATTCAGATCTCCAAGCTAACGGAGCTCAGAGTTGTTGAGTGAGAGGAACAAATATCCTGAGTGAATTATTGGATATCACAAGGAGAGGATCCTCTCAGGCATTCATTGCTTGATTCCTGGATCTATGCATTCTGACTATGGGGGAAACAGCGCCATACAATGTTTCTGATTCAAAGTATAAACTGCTTAATACGTTATGCTCACTTTGAAGGAGAACGTAAGATAGGGTCCTGTTCTTTCAAGGTCTTGCTGCCCAATGATAGCCATAACTAAGTGTTTAACAAGCCATTCCACCTTTCAGTCAGGACAGCTGCTTCTGGGTGATGGAGTTATGGTATAGCTGCTTGATTCTATAATCCTGAGCCCACAGGTGTACTTCCTTCATGGTGATGAGTTCCTTGATCTGATGCAATGCTGTGTGGAGTGCCCTGGTGGTGGATTCAGCATTCAGTGAATTAATAGATGGGGATGCTAACAAAAGCTTTAGTGGTGGGTAAAGCAAATCAATTTGAATTTAGCTTCCATGATGAAACATATTCAATATCCAGTAGATCAAGGTGCTATAGGTAGCAGGATGCTCTCCCAGGAAATGGCACCCTACTGGGGACTCAGTGTGGACCCCTTCTATTTTCAAATGAGGCACTTAGCAGTAGTGGTAGCCCGATCAGCTTTGGTAAGGTAAATCGATGCTGTTGAGCCCATGCGGGTAGCCTCCATCCCTGCCACCATGGCCATTTTGCTGATGTGCACATTGAACAAGTGTTTGGGGAAAGAGGCTGATGGACATCCACAGTTTTTGCCCATCCAGGGATAATTCTCCTGTACAGTTAATGCCCTTCCACGGAAATTAATATGGAGCACTCACAGTCGGTGCCGATTCTGAGAAGTCCATCCACATATGCCTCTCCTCTCCCCAAACTTTCTTGTCACCAATTTTTTAATCTTGTGGGGTAGGTACTTCATAACTGTCTCAATTTTTCTTATTCCCTTATGGAAATTAGTCTATTCAAACATTCTACCTTTCAGTGGATTAATTTGGGTAATTTACAAATGCAACTTTTATTCTTCTCTAGGTTCCTTATTCATCTTATGGTTCAGGGATGATTCTCAAGTTAGTTTGCTGCATTTGAGTACCATGCATTCTACCTACTGCAACATAGAACTTTAGAGAAACAGAGGTAATAGAGGCCATTAAACTTAAGATGCTCATTTTAGAGATGAGCAAAGTAAGATCCAGGGAAAGGAAGTAAATGCCCAAACTCACAAAACAACTTAACAAGGTTGACCTGGAATCCAGATCACTTGATGTCAGGTTCTGTGTCCTTCTACAACACAATGCAGAGTTTACCATGTTAGCCCCATGAACCATACTGCCTCCATGTACTGAGTCAGATCTGTATATTCCATTGGCTGAATTTTTAATGTTAGCTACATATATTTACTGTTTACATGTACCACTTTGATTGCCTACATTGCCAGGCCATTCTCACTTTGACCCCCTACTGTGTTCATGTACCATGTAACTTACAGTTACCATGTTTCATGTTGGTTACATGTATCCTATTGGGCCCAGTGCCATTATGGGGGATTGTATTATAACCTCTTTTTGCTGATTCATTGTAGAGGGACTATACATCCATATGCAATGCCGCATGACTGCATTAGTTTTCTGTGATAAGAAAGTGCTTCTTGCCTTTTTGTCACCACGCTTGCCATGAACTGTCTTGGCCAGTAGGAATTGTCACTTCTGAACAGCAGCTTTCAGAGCCATCATGTATTTTGGCCATTATGCTGTTCTCTGTATGGTAAGAATGGATGTTTCCGATAGGACCTCCTCCTTTAGTAGGCTCCAAAAATCCAATGGCAGAAGGCCATAGTAGACCTACAACTGACACAGAACATGAGCAATAATGAATTTTAGTTGTCGTGAGCCCTCACAGCACAGAGTTATCTGTCAGTGCCCCACAGTGTAGCAGGTTGATGGAGGTAGCCACACTCAATTTATGCACCACATTGGTTGCACTGACCCTGTATTATGTTGACCTTAAGGCACTCCCTTTCCTCAGCATTGGACATTCTACCCCTGGTCCCGTCTGTCTCCCAATTCACCAGAGCCCCCTATCTCGCCCTATCACTTTGAGAAAAGCCCCCTTGATGTCCTTGTTCCTCAGACTGTACACCACAGGGTTGAGCAGGGCAGTGAAGACATTGTAAAGGAGTGAGATCTGCTTGTCTCGTTCAGGAGAATAGCTGGAGTTGGGCCTCATGTAGATGTAGGTGACTGGAGCATAGAAAAATGTGACCATGGTCAGGTGGGAAGCACAGGTAGAGAAAGCCTTGCAGCGACCACGTGTGGACTTGATCTTGAGAATGGCCTGGGCAATACGTATGTAGGAGGCCAGAATGAGGGAGAGCGGGGTAATAACGATGAACACACTGATGATGAAGTCCACCATCTCAATGAGGTGGGTGTCCATGCAAGCCAAGCTTCGCACTGAGGGGCCCTCGCAGAAATAGTGGTTTATTATATTGGGCCCACAGTATGGTAGCCTCATGGTGAGGTAAGTATGGATTAGAGAGAAGAAGAAACCACAGGCACAGGTTCCAGCTGCCAGCTGTGTGCACAGACCCCAGCTGAGGATCACAGTGTAGCGCAGTGGGTAACAGATGGCCACATATCGGTCATAAGCCATGACTACAAAAACAATGCACTCAGAAAGGCCCAGGGCACTAAACATGTACATCTGCAGCCAACAGCCAGCAAAGGAGATGGTCTGAGAGTGAGCGAGAAGATGCACCAACATCTGGGGCATGGTGGTGGTGACGTAGCCCGTATCCAGCAGGGAGAGGACACAGAGGAAGAAGTACATGGGAGTGTGGAGATGCACGTCCAGCCAGATCAGGGTGACGATGAGCCCATTGCCCAGGACGGAGCTCAGGTAGAGGAGAAGGAAGGCCAGGAAGAGCATCCTGTTGGACAGGGGGTCACTGGAGAAGCCCAGCAGGATAAACTCAGAAACCCAGCTTTGGTTTTGCCCTGGAGGCAGCTGCATGGTGGGGCCTGCAAGAGAATCACGCTCCTTTAAGTGTCAAGAATGCTGGAGGTTGTCAGGCTAGGATCTTAACTCTGGCCTCACTACTCAGCTGCCGTATTGAACAACTGACTTAATCTCTTTGAGCCTCAGTCCTCACCTGTAAAATGTGGCTAATAATAATGATGTTCCAGGGTTTTTATGAAGAGTAGATGCAATGTATATGAAGCGTCTAACACAATGCTTTAAAGCAATAATTAACAGTAACTGTTCATGTGCAATCTCTCCAGTCTAACTTCCCACCCCTCAGCGGACAAACTGGTCACTCACATGTGACAATCAATGTGCACCACATCAACTGCAGCCCCCCCAAACCTTTAACAGTGGTGTGAAGAGTGGATATAAACTACTACATAACCCTCCACCTCAGAGATCATTTGTCTCCATAGCCAAAAGCGTCTCTGCCGTGTAAACATTTCACCCTTGCCAGCTGAATATGCGATGCTTTGTCAATAAAGGGCAGTAGAGGAGCACTGGGCTGTGATACCCTCAGGAAGGCACTTATGCTGGGGTTTCAACCGTTCCTCAGTTGCTCAGGGTGAGAGCCAGTGGGCTGCTGGCTGGAAGGGCCAGTAACACTCACACCGCCTAGTCTCAGTGGACCAACTGCAGTCACACAGTCAGGCCGCACTCTCACCAGCAGCCACTTCTGTGCAAAGTGTGGCTCTGCCCAGCAGTGTCCAACTGTATATTCCTGCAGTAGCCACTCCGTTTTTGGAAAAAGTCTGAACTCAATCTTTTATTTTTTTTGAGGGTTTGTCAGGAACAGGAGGAGTGAGAGAGGCATCTCCTAAATCCTTAGTCCCTTAATGTGCCCTCTCCTTCAGCCACAAGGCCCCATCCGCTTTTATTTTTTCCACTTGAAACTTCTGAACCTCTTAGCATCCTCTTTTATCCTTGTAGTGGTTCCTTATCTTTTAGTAGTTAGCAATTCTTCATATTAAATTTTCCCTAACACACATTATTGGTGTGTTCTCTCTCCTGACAGGATCTTGGCTGATAAGGATGCTAAATCTATAGTGATTGAGTTTGATAAGGAACACAATGTTACACAGTTAAAAGTTATCTATCCATAAAGCAGTAATTAATTAATCACAAAAGAAAAAAGTAGTAACTGTCAGTGAGAAACTGGACATCTGAATGGAGTGACTACAATTAGCATGAGCCATAAGAAGCAGACACAATGTGTCGCCATATGTGAAATCTTAACCATATATCACCTATACTTTATTTCAGCCCAAACTGCAAAACTTTAATCTAATAATGAGAAAACATCAAAGAAACCAAAATTAAGGAATTCCATAAAATAACTAGCTTCTAATCTTCAAAAAGTGTTCATATCATGAACAACAAAGGCTGAGAGTCTGTAACAGGTGGAAGGAGACTGAAAAATATAATAATTAATACAATATGTAATCCTGAAAGAAGTAAATTAGATTAGATTATATAAATGTATCAATATTAAATTTCCTGAATTGGTAACTCCTATATAAGAGAATATCCTTATTCTGTTATGTTTTAGGAAGTATTCTGAAGTATTAAGGGGTAAAGAAACATGGTATTTGAAAATTACTTTCAAATAGTTCTGGAAATAATAATAACAACAATGTGACAAATTGTTAAAAAATAATAAGTCTACATGGTGTAAGGGGTTATGGGGAAGACAGTGTAGCTAGCACAGAGAAGGTAAATTATGAATCTGTGGCATCTTACTACACTGATGGACAGTGACTGCATTGGGGTATGGGTGGGGACATGATAATATGGATAAATGTAGTAACCACATTGTTTTTTCATGTGGAACCTTCATAAGAGTGTATATCAATAATACCTTAATAAAAAAATAATAATAATAACAAACCTGGGTTAGGAAGGATTTCTTTGTAGTTTCCGCCCAGCATTCTGTAAATTTGAAGCTATCTTTCAAAGTTTTTAAAAATTAAAAAGTGTTCAATGTTCATCTAAGTATGATGAAAATGAAACATTATCAGTGATTAGGTGAAAATTATAGCCTTAAACATATGTATAGAAGAACGGGCAGAAATTAATTGGCTAATGTTCCACCTCTAGAAGTTAGAAAAAGAACTACAAATCAAACCCAGAGAGAAGTTGAAGGAGAAGGAAATGATAAAGATCAAAGCAGAAAACAATGCAATGTAAACAAATTTAGAATGGAAGAAATCAACAAAGCCAAAAACTCATTCTTTGAAATAATATATATAAGGCCTTAGTAAGACTGATAAAGAAAAAGAAATAAAATACAAATTGTCAACATCAGAAATGAAAAGCAGAACATTACTATAGATCCTACAGTCATTTAAACGATAATCTTAAAATTTATAAACTACTTTATAACGATAAATTTGACAAATCAAATGGACAAGTGCCCTAAAAATCACAAATTATCAAAACTGACACAAGAAGAAATAAAAGTCAGAAGAGCCACTATTTTCCCCCGAAATTGAAGGTATAATTTAAAACTTTCCTAGAAAGAAAACTCTAGGCTCAGATAGCTTTACTAGTGAATTCTTCCAATATGTATGAGAGGAATAATACCAATCATAGCAAACTCTTCCAAAGCATAGAAAAAGTGAAAATTTCCTAACTGAACTCATTTTATGAGACAAGCATACAGTTAATACCAAAAAATAACAAAGACATTACAAGAAGGAAAATTTATAAATCAATCTTTCTCATGAATATTGTTGCCAAGTGCCTAAACTATGTATATGCAAATTGGGTTCAACAATATATAAAAAGGATAATACATCACAATCTTGTAATAAACAAGGGTTTATTACAAGAATTCAAGGTTGGTTAGCATTTGATAAGCAAGCAATGTAATTCATCTCATTAATAGAAGTGAAGGAGAAAAACTATAAGATTAACTCAATAGGTACAGAAAGAGGGGTAAATGTCAACAATCATTTAGATTAGAAATAAGCTTCTTAAGAAACTAGGAATAGAAGGGAAAATTCTCAACATGAGAAATACAATCTGCAATAAAAGAAGAAGCACCCTACAGCAAAATGTAATAGTGAATGGTGAAATACTGATAATTTTCTCTCTGACACTGGAAGTGAAACAAAAATGTTCACTATTACCATTTCTATTAACCATGGCACTGGTGGTTCATAGCCAGTGAAACAAGTCAAGAGAAAGTGATCAAAGGACAAAGGCTTGGAAAGGAAGAGATAAAACTGTCATTATCGGCCAACCACAGATTGGTGGGTACAAAATCTAAAGAACCCAAAGATGAACTGAAATTCATAAGCAAGTTCAAAAAATTCAATGTATTTCTCTATACTGGCAACTACAGAATAATTTATAAGAGCATTTAAAAATCAAATACGTAATACAAAATCTGATGAACTATGTATAGGAAATCATTATTTATAAGAATTTAGAAGACCCAAGTAAATTGAGGAATATGCCATGTTCATGCATCAGTTGGACAATTCAAAATTATAAAGACAAGATTGATTTATAGATTCAATGGAATCACAATCAAAACCCCAGCGATTTTCTACAGATATTGACAAACTGGTCATAAAGTTTACATGGAAATTGTGAAGAATCCTGAAGAAGAAAAACAAAGCTTGAGGACTTACCAGATATTAAGACTGACTATAAAGCTACCATAATTAAATGAGTGTGAAATTGGCACAAGAATAAAAACATATCTAAGGAACAGAATACAATCCAGAACAGACCTATGAATTGTCTGATTTATGACAAAGATGAGCCACCCTAGCAATGAAGAAAGAATAGTCTTTCAAAAAATTCCAGATCATGTGGATTTTCATGCAGGAAAAAAATTTGAATCCTACCTCATATGGTACCCTAAAATCAATTCCAGATGTATTCTAGATTTAAATGATGAAGATAAAACAATAAAATCTTTAGTACCAAACACAGAAAAGTATCAACATATCCTTGGGGTAAGCAGAGATTTCTTAGTAGGACGTATAAAGCACCAAAGCATAGAGAAAAAATTGACAAACCAAATTCTATTGAAATGAAGAACTTAAAATATTTGTATCCAGAATAAGTTAAGAACCCCCACAAGTTAACAAACAAACAAACAAACAAAAACTACCCAATAGAATAGTGGGCAAAGGATTCATAAAGAAAATGGACAGTAAAAATAAAAATAAAAAAAGACACCATGCAAAAAAGGCTATAAAATAGCCACTAATCAAATGAAAATATGTTCAGCATCATTAGTCATCCAGTAACTGCAAGTGAAGACAAAACTACACACCCACCAGAAGGCTAAAATGAAAGCCACCTAGTATCCTGCATGTCTCTTCTGTACCCACCAGGCTTCGCCTAAGGTCCTCATTATGGAGGAGCTCCACCAGCTGCATGCACAACGCCCAGCGCACACTCGGGAGCACATCAGCCCTTATTCCCACGTTGGAACTCAGCTCAGGTGTCATCTTACTGGAAAGACTTCCTTGATCTGTCCCACCATCTCCCACTCCCAGCCCTGGACTAGATGCTGCCTCTGTTTCTCACACCCCTGTGCTTACTGGCAAGTTATAATCCTAGTAGTCCTAGAGGATCTGATACAACGTTTGAGATACAGTATCTCAGGAGAACTTTCTCCTTCTCTTGTTGACTCCTACTAATAGAGTTGGCAATATCTGTAGTAAAATATGGATGTGTGGGTGAGTTGATAATCTCCCTTGCAATAATAACAATAGATAATATATAATGAACAATTTGCATGTGCTGGGTTTTGCTACACTAACTTTATCACACCATCACTACTCATAGAGGTAAAAGTACTATAACCTTCATTGTACAGATGTAAATGCAAAGGCACAGAGAAGAAGTGATGGGTTCCAAATTAGATGGTTTGTGTCGTGGACCTGGGGTTTGAACGGAGGCAGTCTTGTGCAAGGCCAACTCTTAATCATTATCTTCGCCTACTTCAGCGGACAGGCTCTACGTGGGAGAGGCGAAGAATACAAACTTCCCCTACCCCCGTGCACAACAATTTGAACTTTTGCATTTTAGGCCCAAGAGGTATGGCCTCTGAGGTATGGCCACCAGGCAGGAAGGACCAGAATCCTCCTAGGACAAATGGCTGAAGTGGCAGCCACAAACCCTCTCTCAGAATAGTTTCATCCGTCTGCTCTCATACGGGGGATGTGAGAAGTTGAGGAATACGTTGGAAGCAGAGGGAATCAGTGGAAGGGACTAGGGGAATTATTGCCATTATGGAACTCAGTAAATCTTTGTAAAAGCTTGTTTTAGTCAAACTTGATATCCATGGAATGAGGGACATCATCGACTTAAAAAAAGAAAAAAGTCTTCTAAGATTCTGTCGGCCCAGCAGTGTCCGTCGGGACTTGCAATGCCCCAGGCCTCTCGAGAGCAGGGGAGTGGGGGTGTCGGGGGTCCGAATCGCCAGAGCCATCCGTGTCCCTGCTCAAACTTTCCCCATCATTGTCCTTTCAGGGACATGTCTCTCAGCGAGACATGGAGATCCCTGAGCTCAGGAAGGTGTATTATTCACTTCTATGTTTCTAGCACCTAGACATGGCTTCACACAGAGAAACTATCAGTAAGTATTTGTTAAATGAATAAAGGAAAGAAAGAAGGGGGTCTGGGAAGAAGGAACGAATGGGAGGGGACTGAGCTGGGAGGGGGGGAAGAACACGGGGCAGTGAGGAGAAGGGGCCAGAGCGATACTGGGCTGTGGGCACAGAGAGGACCCGGGGACTGGGGGCCTGGCCACCCCTGACCTCTGGCCCCCACAGATGCCGGGATCCTGCCCGCAGCCCCAAGCCCAGCTCCCATCTCACCCCTCAGGGATCCGCAGAAACAAGTCGTGGAGAGGCTGCCATTTGCTCTGAAGAGAAGGAGCCTGAGCAGGAAGCCTCCCGGGCAGCTGAGTGCAGGGAGCCGGGATTCCGCGCAGCCCCGTGCCCGGAGGAGCCCTGCATTTCCGAGGGCGGACGAGGAAGCCGGCCTTCTCTCCACGGGAAGCTCTCTGCGCGCGGCCAGGCAGCCTTGGCTCCCGAAGGTCCTGCTGTCGGGTCCTGAGGCACAAGGAAGGGAGCCCGCTGTCCCCAAGCTCCGCGCAGTGGGCCAGGCTGCTGCGGCTTTATGGTCCTGTCTCCTCAGCAGGCTTTCCGGGGAGAGCTGACAAGGGCCACCCCTTTGCCTCCTGCCGCCACCGCCCCTGTCCCCAGGGGGAAGCCACGATGGGATTCCCTGAATGTTGTCAACAGAACCCACAGGGAGGACGCCCTTGGGGACAGAGCGGGAGCAAACAACACCCACGTGGGGAGGTGGGGAGGTGGGGAGAGGCTGGGGACAGGACTATTTCCTTTCCCAGACTTCTGAGGGCTGTGACCAGCTCCTGGGAGAGGGGCTGGCACTGGGCACCTTGTAGAAGTGCCAGGAACTGAAGGCCTCATTCTGATTCTCCTCTCACCTCCCCAACCCCTGGGCCCTCACCTGTCCATTCAACCATGTTTGATTCGCACCTCTATTCCTCACTGAACAAGTTGGGCAAATGAAAATCCTCCTCCATTTCCTACTAGTCCTATACCCTGGACGAATCACTCAGCCTCTCTGGTGATAATTTAGACTTAACCGAGGAGCACTGACCTACATCAGGTCTTGAATCAGCCTGGGAAACAGCATCTGGGAAGTGAGCCTCAGCCCCATGTTACATGCAAGGAAGCTGAGGCCCAGGGGCGTGAGAAACGGCCCAACGCTCGTATCTACTAAGTGCAGAGCCAGAATCTGAATCAGGATCTATCAAGTTTTACTGCCTGTTCTCTTAACCTTGCTCTTATGCAGCCTCAGCTTTCTCCTCTGTAAAACGATGATAATAATTTCTAATGATGACTAATGCCATAGTTTCTGGGAGAATTCAATGAGAAGGAGATGCTGAAAACCCTGCCCAAGCCTCCATGACTAAGTTCCCCTCCTTCCTTCTATCAGGCCTCAGCTCCCCATCTACTCAGAATGGGAAGGTTGGGCTCTGAGGTCCCTCCTACTCAGGTACCACCACAGCCAATTGTTTTGAAATTTCAGAAATGCAGTGAGATGGCTGTTAAATAAAGCCATGATGAAGTTAAATTATATAAAGTACAATTAGATAAATTACATTAAAAACAAATATCCAGGGACTTGAAGGCATTATGCTAAGAGAAATAAGTCAAACAAAGACAAATACTTTATGATCTCACTAATTTGTGGAAATCTAAAAACACTGAACTCGTAGAAACAGAGGGGTTGGGAATCCAGGGAAATGGGGAGATGTCGGTCAAAGGGCACAAACTGTCATTTATAAAACAAATAAGTTTCTGGGATCTAATGTAGAGCACGGTAACTATAGTTAGGAATACTGTGCTGTATACTTTAAAGTGGCTCTGAGAGCAGAGCTTTAAAGTCCTAATGATAACAACAACAAAATGGTAATGACATGAGGGGGAGGGTGTGTTAACTAACCTTATTGTACTAAGCACTTCCCAGTATATACATTTATCAAATCATCACAATGTATATCTTAAACCTACAAATGTTTTATGTCAATTAGACTTCAACAATTCTGGATAAAGAAAGAAAAAAACAGCTTATAAAATGAAAAAATTACAAACAAGTGCTCAAAAGCCTTCATATCCCAATTATTCTACTATATTTTACTGTTCTCTATGTTCTAGAAGTTAGTTGCATCTATTGGATTTGTGGCAGAAATTCTCTCTAATGGTGTATGTTGCTGCACCTTTTCAACCCCCGACTTCAGTGGCATCCTTTTCTAAGCTTGAAATCAGCCACAGTGGGTTATTTACAGCATGAAAATCGGCAAACAATATGAATCAGAACCTTTCCCTCTCCTTCCAAGACTGAGGATTAAATACTTACCAGCACATGACGGCCTCCGGTCCTGAGTCCTGAGAATCCAGAGCTCTCAGGCCACTCTAGTGCTGGAGGCATTCCACTCTGCTGCTGGCCGGAGCTGCCGGAGCCTCAGTGAGCAGCCCTCGTCCAGGAGAGGCGGGCCCAGCAGGTCAGGCCTTCTTGGTCCAGGTCTCCCTGCCTCGCCAGACAGAGGCCCCCAGACAGCCTGATGCAGGCCTGGTGCCTCCTGCCCTCTCCTCTGGCCCCTTCCCAGCCCCGTCACCAACCTCTGCAGGGCCGTCGTGGTGGGGGCCTCGGGGTGCAGACCACAGAGCAGAGCAGCTCTGCCCTTGGCTCCTCAGGGAACACGACCATCTCCCAGGCTCCACTGGCTCTCACCTGGAAGGACAAAAGCCAAGGGCACTCAGAGCCTGCTTGGCAGAGACCACTCCAGCCTTGGGAGGCAGGCATTTGACAGGTGACAAAACAGTATCAGGAAGGGCGAGGGACTCATCCGAGATCACCCAGCTGAAAGTGGAGGAGCCCACGTGCAGACTGAGCCCACTGCTGCCCCACACAGCTGTGCCTTCCAGGGGAAGCTTCACTTTCCGCTTCTCTCAAATAGGAAGACTCATATCTCTCCCAGAGTTATGACGCAGAGGATGGCATCCATGAACGTTTGAGCCCAGTGCTCGGCACAGAATAAGTCCTTACTACAGCTCAATCTCATCCTCATGCCTACTTCCATATCTCCCCTCTCCCACTTCCCCTTCCGCAGGTTACAGCTGGCAGGGAGGGGACACCTTCCCTCCTGCACGGCCTCTCTAGAGCTTGATCCAGTGGATGTGCATCATGGTCAGGAATACCTGAACTTTCCCTGAGGTTAGGAGCACCCTAGGGTTCCATCTGAGCACTCCATGGTTCCCTGGCAGGAGCAAGGAGGTGGGGTACTGTGGTCCCAAGGTCCCCCCAATGCTCAGCTCTTCCTCAGAGTCAGCTACACTCTCAGAACACTGCCCTGTGGGAGTCTTCCCCATACTCCAGCCAAACGCCACAGCACATGCCTCCTCTAGCCCACTCTGATGGGCCCAGAGATTCTAGGGGGGACGGACTTTGGGCCAGAACTCAGGACAGATGAAAATGTGTCTCATTCACCCTTTTCCTCAGAACCATAACACATTATGTCCATCCTTGCCCTGCACCAAGGCCCTAACTTTTCTCACACATGTCATTTACCCTCCTTCAGCCCTGAGGAAGTAATCACTCATCCCTATATGGATGGGTTTAATTAATCCCTAATTAAACATCCCTTTAAATGTTTGATAAAATTCTGCCATGAAGGGAGGTGGAGCCAAGATGGCAGCATGAGTAGAGCTGCGGAAATCTCCTCCCAAAATCATATGTATTTTTGAAAATACAACAAATACAACTCTTCCTAAAAGAGACACCAGAAGACACAGGACAACAGCCAGAGTACATCCATCCACACCTGCGAGAACCCAGCTCCTCACAAAGGGGGTAAAATACAAGCCGCGGCCAGGTGGGACCTGAGCGCCCCTCACCCCAGCTCCCACTGGGAGGAGAGGATTTGGAGCAGGCAGGGAGAGAGAGTCCAGAACTGCTAAACACCCAGCCCTAGGCTTCTGCACCAGAGTGCAGACACACAGTGCATGGGGTACTGGATACTAGGGAAATGGGACAGTAAGATCTGTGAGCTGGTCCCTGCAGCTGGCACCCCTGGGACAAAGGAAAGGGAGTGCTTTTTGAAAGTCTTAAAGGGACAGGGACCGACCCCACAGCTGGACGGAAGCGCCCCGGAAACTTAGCCCAGCAGCTGGGAATCCCGGGGAACTCTGGGTGCCCTAACCCCCTGGGTGGCAGCACAGCTGGGAGACCCATCACAGAGATAAACAGCCTCCCACCTGTTTCCCCTGCAATGTGGCTCCACCATATTGGAGCAGTACACTGAGGCTGACCACACCCACAGCAACCACGGAGCTTAACTCAACAGCAACCGTGAAGCTTAACTCTACAGCGGCTGGGCAAGAAACAGAGGCTCCGTCTGCACACAGCTGCCCAGCACAAGCTGCTAGAGATCTCTGTTCTCCCAGGAGAGGAAGGCCACAAACCAACAAAAAGGGACGTTCTCCCAGCCATCACATGCGCCAGCTCCCCCCAACTACCTCTATCACCATGAAAAGGCAGAAGAATTTGATACAGACCAAAATCACGGAGTCAACCCCTGAGAAGGAGATAGACCTAAACAATCTTCCTGAAAAAGAATTCAAAACAAAGTTCATAACCATGCTGATGGAGCTGCAGAGAAATATGCAAGAGCTAAGGGATGGCATCCGGAGGGAGATTACAGAAATGAAACAATCTCTGGAAGGATTTATAAGCAGAATGGATAAGACTCAAGAAGCCATTGATGGAATAGAAACCAGTGAACAGGAATGCATAGAAGCTGATGCAGAGAGAGAAAGAAGGATCTCCAGGAATGAAACAATATTAAGAGAACTGTGTGACCAATCCAAAAGGAACAATATCTGCATTATCAGGGTACCAGAAGAAGAAGAGAGTGAAAAAGGGATAGAAAGTGTCTTTGAAGAAATAATTGCTGAAAACTTCCCCAAACTGGGGGAGGAAATAATCGATCAGACCACAGAAGTACACAGAACTCCCAACAGAAGAGACCCAAGGAGGACAACACCAAGACACATAATAATTAAAATGGCAAAGATAAAGGACAAGGACAGAGTTTTAAAGGCAGCTAGAGAGAGGAAAAAGGTCACCTATAAAGGAAAAACCCATCAGGCTATCATCAGACTTCTCAACAAAAACCTTACAGGCCAAAAGAGAATGGCATGATATATTTAATGCAATGAAACAGATGGGCCTTGAACCAAGGCTACTATATCCAGCAGGATTATCATTAAAATATGAAGGAGGGATTAAACAATTTCCAGACAAGCAAAAGTTGAGGAAATTTGTCTCCCACAAACCATCTCTACAGGGTATTTTAGAGGGACTGCTCTAGATGGGAGCACTCCTAAGACTAAATAGATGTCACCAGAGAAAATAAAATCACACCAAAGAAAGCAGACCAACAAATACTAAATAAAGGCAAAAAATAAAATCAACTACCCACAAAAGCAGTTAAAGGAAACACAAAAGAGTACAGAATAAAATAGCTAACATATAAAGAATGGAGGAGGAGGAATAAGAACGGAGAGAAATAAAGAATCATCAGACTGTGTTTATAATAACTTGATAAGAGAGTTAAGTTATATGGTTAGATAGTAAAGAAGATAACCTTGAACCTTTGGTAACCATGAATCTAAAGCCTGCAATGGCAATAAGTACATATCTTTCAATAATCACCCTAAATGTAAATGGACTGAATGCACCAATCAAGAGACAAAGAGTGGATAAAAAAGCAAGACCCATCTATATGCTGCTTACAAGAAATGCACCTCAAACACAAAGACATGCACAGACTAAAAGTCAAGGGATGGAAAAAGATATTTCATGCAAAAAACAGGGAGAAAAAAACAGGTGTTACAGTACTAGTGTCAGACAAAATAGACTAAAAAACAAAAAAAGTAACAAGAGATAAAGAAAGACATTACATAATGATAAAGGGCTCAGTCCAACAAGAGGATATAACCATTATAAATATATATGCACCCAACACAGGAGCACCAGCATATGTGAAACAAATACTAACAGAACTAAAGGAGGAAATAGAATGCAATGCATTCATTTTAGGAGACTTCAACACACAACTCACTCCAAAGGACAGATCCACCAGACAGAAAATAAGTAAGGACACAGAGGCACTGAACAACACACTAGAACAGATGGACCTAATAGACATCTATAGAACTCTACATCCAAAGCAATAGGACACACATTCTTCTCAAGTGCACATGGAACATTCTCCAGAATAGACCACATATTAGGCCACAAAAACAGCCTCAGTAAATTCCAAAAGATTGAAATTCTACCAAAAATCTTTTCAGACCACAAAGGTATAAAACTAGAAATAAATTGTACAAAGAAAACAAAAAGGGTCACAAACACATGGAAGCTTAACAACATGCTCCTAAAATAATCAATGGATCAATGAACAAATTAAAATAGAGATCAAGGAATATATGGAAACAAATGACAACAACAACACAAAGCCCCAACTTCTGTGGGATGCAGCAAAAGCAGTTTTAAGAGGAAAGTATATAGCAATCCAGTCATACTTAAAGAAGGAAGAACAATCCCAAATGAATAGTCTAACATCACAATTATCGAAATTGGAAAAAGAAGAACAAATGAGGCCTAAAGACAGCAGAAGGGGAGACATAATAAAGATCAGAGAAGAGATAAACAAAATTGGGAAGAATAAAACAATAGAAAAAATCAATGAAACCAAGAGAGCTGGTCCTTTGAGAAAATAAACAAAATAGATAAGCCTCTAGCCAGACTTATTAAGAGAAAAAGAGAATCAACACACATCAACAGAATCAGAAATGAGAAAGGAAAAATCACTACAGACTCCACAGAAATAAAAGAGTTATTGGAGACTACGATGAAAATCTACATGCTAACAAATTGAAAAACAGAAGAAATGGACAACTTCGTAGAAAAATACAACCTTCCAAGACTGACCAAGGAAGAAACACAAAATTTAAACAAACCAATTACGAGCAATAAAGTGGGGGGGGGGATCTCACAAAAAATTAATTTGTTCCTTCAGTTTCTCTTTTGTTCTTATACTCCACAGATGAGTGAAATCATTTGGTATTTGTCTTTCTCCGCCTGGCTTATTTCACTGAGCATAATACCCTCTAGCTCCATCCATGTTGTTGCAAATGGCAGGATTTGTTTTCTTCTTATGGCTGAATAATATTCCATTGTGTATATGTACCACATCTTCTTTATCCATTCATCTACTGATGGACACTTAGGTTGCTTCCATTCCTTGGCTATTGTGAATAGTGCTGCAATAAACATAGGGGTGCATCTGTCTTTTTCAAACTGGGCTGCTGCATCCTTAGGGTAAATTCCTAGGAGGGGAATTCCTGGGTCAAATGGTATGTCTATTTTGAGCATTTTGAGGAAGCTCCATACAGATTTCCACAATGGTTGAACTACTTTACATTCCCACCAGCAGTGTAGGAGGGTTCCCCTTTCTGCACAACCTTGCCAACATTTGTTGTTGTTTGTCTTTTGAATGGTAGCCATCCTTAATGGTGTGAGGTGATATCTCATTGTGGTTTTAATTTGCATTTCTCTGATGATTAGCAATGTGGAGCATCTTTTCATGTGTATTTTGGCCATCTGAATTTCTTATTTGGAGAACTGTGTGTTCAGCTCCTCTCCCCATTTTTTAATTGGATTATTTGCTTTTTGTTTGTTGAGGTGCATGAGCTCTTTATATATTTTGAATATCAAGCCTTTATTGGATCTGTCATTTATGAATATATTCTTCCATACTGTAGGGTACCTTTTGTTCTATTGATGTTGTCCTTTGCTGTACAGATGCTTTTCAACTTGATGTAGTCCCACTTGTTCATTTTTGCTTTTGTTTTCCTTGCCCGGGGAGATATGTTCATGAAGAAGTCACTCATGTTTATGTCCAAGAGATTTTTGCCTATGTTTTTTTCTAAGAGTTTTATGGTTTCATGACTTAAATTCAGGCCTTTGATCCATTTTGAATTTACTTTTGTGTGTGAGGTTAGACAGTGATCCAGTTTCATTCTCTTACATGTAGCTCTCCAATTTTGCCAACAGCAGCAGTCAAAGAGGCTGTCATTTCCCCCATTGTATGTCAATGGCTCCTTTATGGTATATTAATTAACCATATATGGTTGTGCTAATGTCTGAAGTCTCTACTCTGTTCTACTGGTCTGTGGCTCTGTTCTTGTGCCAGTATCAAGTTGTCTTGATTACTATGGCTTTGATGTAGAGCTTGAAGTTGGGGAGTGAGATCCCCCCCACTTTATTCTTGTATTGTTCCTTGCTTGAAGTTGGGAAGCAAGAACCTCCCTGCTTTATTCTTCCTTCTCAGGATTGCTTTGGATATTCGGGGTCTTTTGTGGTTCCATATGAATTTTAGGACTATTTATTCCAGTTCATTGAAGAATGCTGTTGGTATTTTGATAGGAATTGCATTGAATCTGTAGATTGCTTTAGGCAGGATGTCCATTTTGACAATATTAATTCTTCCTAGCCAAGAACATGGGATGAATTTCCATTTGTTAGTGTCCTCTTTAATTTCCTTTAAGAGTGTCTTGTAGTTTTCAGGGTATAGGTTTTTCACTTCCTTGGTTAGGTTTATTCCCAGGTATTTTATTCTCTTTGATGCAATTGTTTTCCTGATTTCTCTTTCTGCTAGTTCATCATCAGTGTATTGGAAAGCAACAGATTTGTATGTATTAATTTTGTATCCTGCAACTTTGCTGAATTCAGATATTTGTTCTAATAGTTTAGGAGTGGAGTCTTTAGGGTTTTTTATGTACAATATCATGTCATCTGCAAATAGTGACAGTTAAACTTCTTCTTTACCAACCTGGATGCTTTGTATTTCTCTGTGTTGTCTGGTTCCCGTGGCTAGGACCTCCAGTACTATGTTGAATAACAGTGGGGAGAGTGGGCATCCCTGCCTTGTTCCTGATCTTAAAGGAAAAGCTTTCAGCTTCTCACTGTTAAGTATGATGTTGGCTGTGGGTTTGTCATATATGGCCTTCATTATGTTGAGGTACTTGCCCTCTATACCCATTTTATTGAAAGTTTTTATCATGAATAGATGTTGAATTTTGTCGAATGATTTTTCAACATCTATGGAGAAGATCATGTGGTTTTTGTCCTTCTTTTTGTTGATGTGGTGGATGATGTTGACGGATTTTTGAATGTTGTGCCATCCTTGCATCCCTGGTGATGATGAATTCGACTTGGTCGTGGTGTATGATCCTCTTGATGTATTTTTGAATTCCGTTTGCTAATATTTTGTTGAGTATCTGTGAATCTATGTTCATCAGCGATATTGCTCTTTAATTTTCTTTTTTGGTGGGGTCTTTGTCTGGTTTCAGTATTAAGTGATGCTGGCTTCATAGAATGAGTTTGGAAGTATTCCCTCCTCTTCAATTTTTGGAAAACTTTAAGGAGAATGGGTATTATGTCTGCACTATATGTCTGATAAAATTCAGCTGTGAATCCATCTGGCCTGGTGGTTTTGTTCTTAGGTAGTTTTTTGATTACCGATTCAATTTTGTTGCTGGTAATTTGTCTGTTCATATTTTTTGTTTCTTCGTTGGTCAGTCTTGGAAAGTTGTATTATTCTAGGAAGTTGTTCATTTCTTGTAGGTTTTCCACCTTGTTAGCATACAGATTCTCATTGTATTCTCTAATAATTCTTTGTATTTCAGTGGGATCTGTTATAATTTTTCCTTTCTCATTTCTGATTCTGTTGATGTGTGTAGAGTCTCTTTTTCTCTTAATAAGTCTGGCTAGCGGGTTGTCTATTTTGTTTATTTTCTCAGAGAATCAGCTCTTGGTTTCATTGATTTTTTTTCTATTGTTTTATTCATCTCAATTTTATTTATTTCTTCTCTGATCTTTATTATGTCCCTCCTTCTGCTGACTTTGGGCCTCATTTGTTTGTCTTTTTCCAGTTGCAATAATTGTGACTTTAGACTATTTATTTGGGATTGTTCTTCCTTCTTTAAATAGGCCTGCATTGCTATATACTTTCCTCTTAGAACTGCCTTCGTTATGTCTCACAGAAGTTGGGGCTTTGTACTGTTGTTGTCATTTGTCTCCATATACTGCTTGATCTCTGTTTTAATTTGGTCATTGATCCTTTGATTATTTAGGAGCATGGTGTTAAACCTCCATGTGTTTGTCAGCCTTTTTGTTTTCTTTGTAAAATTTGTTTCTAGTTTTACACCTTTGTGGTCTGAGAAGTTGGTTGGTAGAATTTCAATCTTCCTGAATTTACTGAGGCTCTTTTTGTGGCCTAATATGTGGTCTTTTCTGGAAAATGTTCCATGTGCACTTGAGAAGAATGTGTATTCTGCTGCTGTTGGGTGTAGAGTTCTGTAGATGTCTATTAGGTCCATCTCTTCTAGAGTGTTATTCAGTGCCTCTGTGTCCTTACTTATTTTCTGTCTGGTGGATCTGTCCTTCAGAGTGAGTGGTGTGTTGAAGTCTCCTACAATGAATGCATTGCATTCTATTTCCTCCTTTAATTTGGTTAGTACTCCTTTCACATATGTTGATGCTCCTGTATTGGGTTCATATATATTTATAATGGTTACATCCTCTTGTTGGACTGACCCCTTTATCATTATGTAATGTCCTTCTTTATCTGTTGTTACTTTCTTGATTTTGAAGTCTTTTTTATCTGGTACAATTACTGCAACACCTGCTTTTTTTTCCCTATTGTTTGCATGAAATATCTTTTTCCATCCCTTGACTTTTAGTCTTTGTACATCTTTGGGTCTGAGGTGTGTCTCTTGTAAGCAGCATATAGATGGGTCTTGCTTTTTTATCCATTCTATCACTCTTTGTCTCTTGATTGGTGCATTCAGTCCATTTACATTTAGGGTGATTATTGAAAGATATGTACTTATTGCCATTGCAGGCTTTAGATTCATGGTTACCAAAGGATCAAGGTTATCTTCCTTACTATCTAACCATCTAACATAATGCTCTTATTAAGCTACTTTAAACACAGTCTGATGATTCTTTATTTCTCTCCCTTCTTATTCCTCCTCCTCCTTTCTTTATATGTTAGGTGTTTTATTCTGTACTCTTTTGTGTTTCCTTTGACTGCTTTTGTGAATACTTGATTTTATTTTTTTGCCTTCATTTAATATTTGTTTGGTCTGCTTTCTTTGGTTCAATTTTATTTTTTCTGGTGACATCTATTTAGCCTTAGGAGAGTGTCCATTTAGAGCAGTCCCTCTACAATATCCTGTAGAGATGGTTTGTGGGAGGCAAATTTCCTCAACTTTTGATTGTCTGGGAATTGTTTAATCCCTCCATATTTAAATGATAATCGTGCTGGATACAATATTCTTGGTTCAAGGCCCTTCCATTTCATTGCATTAAATATATCATGCCATTCTCTTCTGGACTGTAAGGTTTCTGCTGAGAAGTCTGATGAATGCCTGATGGGTTTTCGTTTGTAGGAGACCTTTTTTCTCTCTCTGGCTGCCTTTAATACTCTGTCCTTGTCTTTGATCTTTGCCATTTTAATTATTATATGTCTTGGTGTTGTCCTCCTTGGGTCCCTTGTGTTGGGAGATCTGTGGGCTTCAATGGTCTGATCGATTATTTGCTCCCCCAGTTTGGGGAAATTTTCAGCAATTATTTCTTCAAAGACACTTTCTATCCCTTTTTCTCTCTTTATATTCTTCTGGTGCCCCTATAATGTGAATATTATTCCGTTTGGATTGGTCACACAGTTCTTTTAATATTCTGTCATTCCTGGAGATCCTTTTATCTCTCTCGGTCTCAGCTTCTCTGTGCTCCTGTTCTCTGATTTCTTTTCCATTTATGGTCTCTTGCACCTCATCCAGTCTGCTCTTAAGTCCTTCCAGATATTGTTTTATTTCTGCATTCTCCCTCCTAACTTGATCCTTTAGCTCTTGCACATTTCTCTGCAGGTCCATCAGCATGGTTATGACCTTTAATTTGAATTCTGTTTCAGGAAGATTGGTTCTATCTGTCTACTACGGTCCTCTCTCAGGGGCTGGATAATTCTGGACTGGACCAAATTCTTCTGCCTTTTCACGGTGATAGAGGTAGTCATAGGCAGGTGGCATGTGTGTCAGCTGGGAGAACCAAGTCCCTTCCTGCTTGCTAATCACCCTGTCCCTCTCCGCTACCTGTGTCTGTCAACCTCACATCAGGAGCAGTGCCTAGATTAATCATCTGAGCCGCCATGGACAGGGCAGCCCAGAGCCCTGCAGGGAGAGGCAGGTGTGCCAGGTGCACTCTCCTGCGAGAACAGAGACACTTTGCACCCTGCTCCAGCTTCCTCTGTGAGTGCCGTGCACCTGTGCCCTGGAGGCGGCCCCAGGTCTGGCCTGGGTGGCTGCATGCTTGGAGGAGACTCTGGGTGACTGCTGTGGGTGCAGCTGCTCTCAGGCTGCTCAGCCACTGTAGCGGAGACCAGCCAGAGGGGAAATGAATGGCGGGCTGCTGATTACCATCAGGGGCTTCAGAGCTGCATTGCCACCCAGGGGGCTGGGGCATCCAAACTTTCTCAGAATTCCCAGCCTGCTTGACAGAGTCTGCCTGGGTGATTCTGTCCAGCTCTGAGGCCCCTGTCCCTTTAAGACATTCAAAAAGCACTGGCTTTTCTTTTGTCCCAGGGGAGCTAGCTGTAGGGATACACTTGCAGATTTTCCTTTTCCTTTTCCCTAATACCCAGCACACCGTGCAATGTGTGTCTGCACTCCTGGTGTGGATTACCTGGTGAGGGCTGGTTGTTTAGCAGTCCTGCACTTCCACTCCCTCCCTGCTCTGACTCCTTTCTTCCACCAGGGAGCTGGGCTGCAGGGAGCACTCAGTCCCGCCGGGCTGCAGCTTGTGTCTTATCCCCTTCGTGAGATGCCAAGTTCTCGCAGATGTAGATGTAGCCTGGCTGTTGTACTGTATCCTCTGGTCTCTCTTTTAGGAATAGTTGTATTTGTTGTATTTTCAAAAATATATATGGCTTGGGAAGGAGATTTCTGCTGCCCTATTCATGCTGCCATCTTGGCTCCTCTCTGTACTCTCTATTTTTTTTTATTGATAAATATGACTGGTGGTTTATCTATTTTGCTTATTTTCTCAGTAAACCAGCTCCTGGTTGCATTGCTTCTTCTTATTTTATTCTTCTCAATTTTATTTAGTTCTGCTCTGATCTTTATTATGTCCCTCCTTCTGCTGACTTTGGGCTTCATTTGTTCTTCTTTTTCTATTTCATTAATTATGAGTTTATACTGTTCATTTGGGATTGCACTTCTCTCCTGAGGTAAGCCTGGATTTCTATAGGCTTTCCTCTTAGAACTGCCTTCACTGTGTCCCACAGATTGGGGGCTGTGTGTTGTTGTTTTCATTTGTCTGCAGATATTCCTTGATCTCTGCTTTAATTTGGTCATTGCTCCATTGATTATTTAGGAGCATGTTGTTAAGCCTCCATGTGTTTATGGGCTTTCTTGTTTTCCTTTAGTACTTTATTTCTAGTTTCATACCTTGGTGGTATGAGAAGCTGGTTGGCACAATTTCAATGTTTTTTAATTTACGGAGGCTGTTTTTGTGGTCTAGTGTGTGATCTACTATGGAAAACATTCCATGTACACTTGAGAAGAATGTGTGTCCTGCTGATTTGGGGTGGAATATTCTGGAGATGTCTGTTAGGTCCACCCGCTCTAATGTACTGTTTAGTGCCTCTGTCTCCTAACTTATTTTCTGTCTGGTTAATCTGTCCTTTGGACTGAGTGGTGGGCTGATGTCTCCTAAAATGAATGCACTGCATTCTATTTCCCCCTTTAATTCCTTTAGTATTTGTTTCACATATTTAAGTGTTGAATGAATAGATATCTGTAATGGTTATATCCTCTTGTTGGGCTGACCTTTCTATCATTATGTAATGTCCTTCTTTGTCTCATTAGTGACTTTGTTTTGAAATCTATTATCTCTGATATAAGTACTGCTACTCCTACTATTTTCTCCCTGTTATTTGCATGAACTTCCTTTTTCCATCTTTTACTCTGTGTATGTGGTTAGGTTTGAAGTGAGTCTCTTGTAGGCAGCATATAGCTGGGTATTGTTTTTATTTTATATCCTGTAAGTCTATGTATTTTGATTGGGGCAGTCAGTCCATTTACATTTAGGGTGATTCTCAAAAGATATGTATTTATTTCCATTGCAGGCTTTAGATTTGCGAATACCAAAGGTTCAAAGACAGCTTCCTTACTATTGAACAGTCTGTCTTAACTCACTTATTATGCTCTTTCAAACACAATCTAAAAAAAAACGGTTCTTTATTTTTCTTCCCTTCTTCTTCCTACTCCACTCTTTATAAATTAGCTGTAACATTCTGTACTTTTGTGTATCCCTTGACTAACTTTTTGAGCAATTGATTTGATTCATATTTGCTTAGCAATTAAATAGTCTACTTCCTTTACTGTAGTTTCATTTTCTCTGGTGACAGCTATTTAGCCTTACTGCAGTCCATCTAGAACAGTCCCTTTAAGATACCCTATAGAGACTCTTTGTGGGTGGTGAATTCCTTCAACTTTTGTTTATCTTGAACTTGTTGAATCCCTTCTTCAAATTTAAATGATGATCTTTCCAGGTAGAGTATTCTTGGTTGGAGGCCTTCCCTTTCACTGCATTAAATATATCATGCCACTCCCTTCTGGCCTATAAAGTTTTTGCTGAGAAGTCTGCTGATACCCTGATGGTGTTTTCTGTATTAGTGATCTTTTTTCTGTCTCTGGCTGCATTCAACTCTCTCTCCTTGTCCTTGATCTTTGCCACATTAATTATTATATGCCTTGGTGTTGTCATCCTAGTGTTCCTTGAGTTGGGAAATCTCTGCACTTCCATGACCTGAGAGACTATTTCCTCTCCCAGATTAGGGAAGTTTTCAGCAATTATTTCCTCAAAGACACTTTCTATGCCTTTTTCTCTCTTCTTATTTGTCTGGTACCACAATAATGTGAATATTATTTCAGTTGGATTGGTTGCTCAGTTCTCTTATTATTATTTCATTCCTAACGATCCCTTTTTCTCTCTGTGCCTAAACTCCTTTGTGGTCCTGTTCTCTCATTTCTGTTTCTTTACTGTCTCCTCTACCTCATCTAATCTACTTAAAAATCCATACATTGTATGTCCCATTTCCCATACTGCATTTTTGAAAGTTTATATCTCTTTGATGAAATCCTCTCTGAGAGCTTGAATATTGATCTGTACTCTGTGAGCAGGTTTATGACTTTTATTATGAAATCTTTATCAAAAAGATTGGTGATTTCAGTTTCTCTGAGCCTTCTTTCTGGCATTTTCTCCTATAATTTTGTTTGGAACAAATTCCTTTGTCATTTCATTTTTTAGTGTTTCCTATGGAATAAGAATTTTGTGTAGGTGGCACCCTTTAGTGCCCAGAATCTCTACCCCCTGAAGCTGTCAAGAACCTGCAGCAATGGTTGGGGTTGCAGGTAAGCAGAACCATCACCTGCTGGGAGGAAAGAGCTTGGTTGGGAGGGTTTCCTCCTTCCCAGCTGTAACACCTGCCTCCATTGCCAGGTCCAATGGGCTGAGCATGCAGGGAGGAGCCTGTGTGCTATGCCCCTGTAGCTGCCATGGGCCAGGTCACCCTAGAACTGGCCTGGTGTAATGGCAAGGGCAGCAGGAGAGTGGTACTGGTGCCTGCCAGGAGGAAGGAGTGGCAGGCTGCATACTGAAGTGGGGGCCCCCTGGACTGCTTTACCAGCCAGGGGAATGGAGAGTCTGAAACTCCTGAGAGTCCCCAACCTGCTGGGCAAAGTGTGCTGGGATGACTTTGTCCACTTTCCTTTTCTCCGGAGCAGAGAGCTCTGTGTAACTTTGCCCCTTCAGCACCCCTCTCATTGCTGGGAAGTCTTTCAAACTGCCCACCATTCTTTTGCCCCAGGGCAGCTGGTTGTGCAAACCTGTTCTCCACAGAAGCTGGAATCTCAATCTCTCACAATATTCTCCCTGTCTTTGCTTTCTAACCCCAGTAAACTCTAGAGCACTATGTAATGTGGGTTTGTGTTCCTAGAGCACATCTCCAGGGCTGGGTGTTTAGCAGTCTTGGGCTTCTACTCCCTCACAGATCCATTTCTCTTTCTCCCTCCTGATGGCTGTGATGTGGGGAGGGCAGGAACCTCTGGATAGTGGCATTGATACTTTTCAGTTTTTTGTGAGGACTTCTCTTTTCCCCAGATGTACACAGTCTGTTCTGCAGACTTCAGGTCACTTTTTCAGGATTAGATGTATTTTCTGTATTTTCATGTTTTATATGATTTTGGGAGGAGAATTCTGCCTCACTTTCAAACCACCATCTTTTTCACACTTACAATTTGTTTTTTAAGTTCAAAAGTCCACATGTTGGGAGGAATATTGCTGTAGGAAAAGTCATATCCAGAGTCTTCTCCATATCTGAGTTAGATGACATAAATAATTTCAAATAATTAAAATTTAAACAATTTAATAATTTTATTATTATTAATTAATTAATCAATAAAATGGAGATAGTTATGTTTACTTTAAAATGTTACAGGGCCTGTAACTTCATGGGCAGAAACAGTACAAAGAAACCACTCAGTGGGCTAAACAGGGGAAGTTCAACACAAAGAAGTATTAATTATGAAAAGAGAGTAGCTGGAAGATATAAGGAAAGTCTATGTGGTACCCAAGGGCTAAGGGATAGTAGTCAAAGAATGAAAGACCTGGGAGTGGGTCAGACCTCATTGGAGGTGTGGTTCAGGCACTGAGCTGCAGGGGAGGTCACTGGTTTTGCCAAACCACTGTTGCTCTGGAGTTGCAAGGCAAAACATAGGTCACCTTACATGGTGCAGGTAGGGAAGCAGGCAATTAGCAACCAGCAGTGTGGACATACAGATGGATTCCAGGAGCTAGTGGAGGCACAAAGCTTCCATAGTACATGGGCTTGCAGATGGAACAATTTACTCTCTGACCCTGAAGAAGACAGGTGCTGAATGTGTACTTGTGGGGACGTGCTGAAAGCATACCTGCAGGCACCCCATTCCAGGGCTTGCTCAGGGAGTTGGGAAGATGGCTGGATGTACAAGGCTCCAGTTCCCAGGAGAGGGCAGCCACACTGAAGAGGGAAGGTCACTGCGCCTTGTGGGCCACCTGTGGTGCAGGCCAGAAATGCAGGAAACCTAATTGTCCTGCAATTTTCCACCAGTGCCTTGTGAGAAAACTGAACATCACACCCACTGTAAAGAAGAAATACATAAGGGAATTCTGTTGCATATTACACAGCATATATTGAAAGCTTCATTGCAACTGAGAGGTCATAAATGGGTAACTGCTACAGTCCATCCCTTTGTCTACTCAGCTTCTTCTGCATCGTTCTGTGAACATTCAAATTCCCTTACAACAAACAAAACAAATTGAGCTAACAAGATACACCTCTCCTTACAGATGAAGGAGATTGCAGGCTATATTAACTACTCTTCAATTCAGCCATGGTCTCATTGAATATTCTGTTATCTGAAGTCAACAATATAAAAATATGAAATAATTATAAATTATAATAAATTTGTTGTAATTATTTTTATATTCTAATAAAAAGGAAGGGAATCGTTATTATGTACAAGACACTTCATGTATGTTACAAATGTCGAGAAAATATGTAAAGCAACGTCCCTGCTCTATACTGACCACGACACCATAGTTGATAATTGAGGTCGATGGCTTTCTTCTTAAAGGGCCCATTCCATATTTCCCTTGCCATCAGTCAGAACCTCAGCTTCTCTGGATGATTTAATACTTGAGTGACCCAAACTCTCATTATCGAAGGGTCTGAGTCCTCCATCATTCTGCCTGTTTTTCGGGATCTGTCCCTTTCCATTAACCCTTACCATTGGGCATGGCAGGCCTAAGAATTTTTTCCAGGGAATCCGTGGGTTCCATAGTCCTCTGCACCTCAGTTGTGTAGCAGTACACCAACCTCTCTCAGGAACCAGGATCGATCATACCAGCCAGTACACTGGCTCCTTATTTTGCCTGTTAGTTCAGTGGCACGAGAAGCCAAACCATCCAGACTGAAGTCCCTGCAATTTGGTGATGACCATTGTTTTCTCCACTGGTGTAAATAAGTCCTATTTGGGGATTCAGATCTCCAAACTAACAGAGCTCTGAGCTCTCAGGCTTTCACTGCTTGATTCCTGGATCCATGAGTTCTGACTAAGGGGAAACAACAGCATACAATGGCTCTGATTCAAAGTATGAATTGCTTAATATGTCATGCTGACTTTGAAGTAGAACGTAATATAGGGTCCTCTTCTTTCAAGGTCTTGTTGCACAATGATAGTCATAACTAAGTGTTTAATAAGGCACTCCACCTTTCAGTTAGGCCAGCTGCTTCTGGGTGATGGATTAATGGTATAGCTGCTTGGTTCTATAATCCTGAGCCCACAGGTGTACTTCCTTCATGGTGATGAGTTCCTTGATCTGATGCCATGCTGCCGCCTTGATGGTGGATTAAGCATTGTGTGAATTCACAGATAGGGATGCTAACAAAAGCATTAGTGGCAGGGAAAGCAAATCAGTATGGAAAATCTGTCTCCTTTCCTGCATGGACAAATCTTTCTCCTCCATAATGAAAGATATCCAATATCCAACATAATCAAATTGCCATAGGAGGCCGGCTCTTCTCCGAGGAAATTGTGTAACTATCAGGGACTCACTGCTGGTCTCTATTTTCAGATGAGGCACTTATGAGCAGCGGTAGCCCAACGAGCTTTGGTAAGGGTCAAGCCATGCTGTTGAGCCCATGTGGGTAGCATTTATCCCTGCCACCATGGCCATTTTGCTGATGTGCCCATTGAACAAGTGTCTGGGGAAAGAGGCTGATTGACATCCACAGAGTGTCTTTTTGCCCATCCAGGGATAAGGCTCCTCTACAGCTGATGCCCTTCTGTGGACATTCACAGGCAGCACTCACAGTCAGTGCTGATTCTGAGAAGTCCATCTACATATGCCTCACACCTCCTCAAACTTTCTTCTTACCAATCTATCAATCTTGTGGTGTAGTTACTTCATAACTGTCTCAACTTTCCTTCTTGTCCTATGGAAATTTGTCTATTTAAATATTATACCTTTAAGAGGATTAATTTGGTCATTTAAAAATGCAACTTTCGGGGTAGAGACAAGATGGCAGTGTGAATAGAGCAGCGGAAATCTCCTCCCAAAACCTCATATATCTATGAAAATATAACAAAGACAACTCTTCCTAGAATAAAGACCAGAGGACACAGGACAACATCCAGACCACATCCACACCTACGAGAACCCAGTGCCTCGTAAAGGGGGTAAGATACAAACCCTGGCCCTGCGGGACCCGAGCGCCCCTCCCCCCAGCTCCCGGCAGGAGAAGAGCAGGCAGAGCGGGAGAGAGACGGAGCCCAGGACTGCTGAACACCCAGCCCCAGCCATCCAGGCCAGAGCGCAGACACAGTACGTGCGCGGGGCCCTGGATACTAGGGAAACAGGGAAACAAGAACAGTGAGAGGGTACTGGAGGCCTGGCGCCGGAGGACATAAGAAAAGCGAGAGGCCATTTTTTTTTTTTTTTTGCTGTTTTGTTTTGGCGAGTGCTTTTTGGAAGTCTTAAAGGGATAGGGACCCCAATACTAGGGAAACAGGGCAGCAAGACCGGTGAGCAGATGCCTGAGGCTGGCGCCGGAGAATAAAGAAAAACGAGCGGCCATTTTTTATTTATTCTTTTTTTTTTTTTATTAAAGAATTTTTTTTTTTTTGTGGTCGTTGTTTTGTTTTGGCGGGTGCTTTTTGGAAGTCTTAAAGGGGCAGGGTGGGACACTTAATCCAGAGGTAGGGAATCCGGGATCTCTGGGCACCCTAACCCCTGGGCTGCAGGGAGCACGGAGGCCCCTTACAGAGATAAATAGCCTCCCGGCCGCTCCTGCTCCAACGCGACTCCACCACTTTGGAGTAGCTGCCTCAGCCAGGCCACGCCCACAGCAACAGCGGAGATTAACTCCATAGCAGCTGGGCAGGAAGCAGAAACCCTGTCTGTGTGCAGCTACCCAGCACAAGCCACTAGAGGTCGCTGTTCTCCCAGGAGAGGAGGGCCACAAACCAACAAGAAAGGAAGTCCTTCCAGCCACCACTCGTCCCAGCTCTGCAGACTATTCCTATCACCATGAAAAGGCAAAGCTACAGGCAGACAAAGATCACAGAGACAACACCAGAGAAGGAGACAGACCTAACCAGTCTTCCTGACAAAGAATTCAAAATAAGAATCATAAACATGCTGACAGAGATGCAGAGAAATACGCAAGAGATATGGGATGAAGTCCGGAGGGAGATCACAGATGCCAGAAAGGAGATCGCAGAAATGAAACAAACTCTGGAAGGGTTTATAAGCAGAATGGATAGGATGCAAGAGGCCATTGATGGAATTGAAACCAGAGAACAGGAACGCATAGAAGCTGACATAGAGAGAGTTAAATGGATCTCCAGGAATGAAACAATATTAAGAGAACTGTGTGACCAATCCTAAAGGAACAATATCCGTATTACAGGGGTACCAGAAGAAAAAGAGAGAGGAAAAGGGATGGAAAGTATCTTGGAAGAAATAATTGCTGAAAACTTCCCCAAACTGGGGGAGGAAATAATCGAACAGACCACGGAAATACACAGAACCCCCAACAGAAAGGATCCAAGGAGGACAACACCAAGACACATAATAATTAAAATGGCAAAGATCAAGGACAAGGAAAGAGTTTTAAAGGCAGCTAGAGAGAAAAAGGTCACCTATAAAGGAAAACCCATCAGGCTAACATCAGACTTCTCAACAGAAACCCTACAGGCCAGAAGAGAATGGCATGATATATTTAATGCAATGAAACAGAAGGGCCTTGAACCAAGGATACTGTATCCAGCACGACTATCATTTAAATATGATGGTGGGATTAAACAATTCCCAGACAAACAAAAGCTGAGGGAATTTGCCTCCCACAAACCACCTCTACAGGACATCTTACAGGGACTGCTCTAGATGGGAGCACTCCTAGAAAGAGCACAGCACAAAACACCCAACATATGAAGAATGGAGGAGGAGGAATAAGAAGGGAGAGAAGAAAAGAATCTCCAGACAGTGTATATAACAGCTCAATAAGCGAGCTAAGTTAGGCAGTAAGATACTAAAGAGGCTAACCTTGAACCTTTGGTAACCACGAATCTAAAGCCTGCAATGGCAATAAGTACATATCTTTCAATAGTCACCCTAAATGTTAATGGACTGAATGCACCAATCAAAAGACACCGAGTAATAGAATGGATAAAAAAGCAAGACCCATCTATATGCTGCCTACAAGAAACTCACCTCAAACCCAAAGACATGTACAGACAAAAGTCAAGGGATGGAAAAACATATTTCAGGCAAACAAAAGCGAGAAGAAAGCAGGGGTTGCAGTACTAATATCAGACAAAATAGACTTCAAAACAAAGAAAGTAACAAGAGATAAAGAAGGATACTACATAATCATAAAGGGCTCAGTCCAACAAGAGGATATAACCATTCTAAATATATATGCACCCAACACAGGAGCACCAGCATATGTGAAACAAATACTAACAGAACTAAAGGGGGAAATAGACTGCAATGCATTCATTCTAGGAGACTTCAACACATCACTCACCCCAAAGGGTAGATCCACTGGGCAGAAAATAAGTAAGGACACAGAAGCACTGAACAACACAGTAGAGCAGATGGACCTAATAGACATCTACAGAACTCTACATCCAAAAGCAAAAGGATACACATTCTTCTCAAGTGTACATGGAACATTCTCCAGAATAGACCACATACTAGGCCACAAAAAGAGCCTCAGTAAATTCCGAAAGATTGAAATCCTACCAACCAACTTTTCAGACCACAAAGGCATAAAACTAGAAATTAACTGTACAAAGAAAGCAAAAAGGCTCACAAACACATGGAGGCTTGACAACACACTCCTAAATAATCAATGGATCAATGACCAAATCAAACTGGAGATCCAGCAATATATGGAAATAAATGACAACAACAACACTAAGCCCCAACTTCTGTGGGACACAGCAAAAGCAGTCTTAAGAGGAAAGTATATAGCAATCCAAGCATATTTAAAAAAGGAAGAACAATCCCAAATGAATGATCTAATGTCACAATTATCGAAATTGGAAAAAGAAGAACAAATGAGGCCTAAGGTCAGCAGAAGGAGGGACATAATAAAGATCAGAGAAGAAATAAATAAAATTGAGAAGAATAAAACAATAGCAAAAATCAATGAAACCAAGAGCTGGTTCTTTGAGAAAATAAACAAAATAGATAAGCCTCTATCCAGACTTATTAAAAAGAAAAGAGAGTCAACACAAATCAACAGTATCAGAAACGAGAAAGGAAAAATCATGACGGACCCCACAGAAATACAAAGAATTATTAGAGAATACTATGAAAACCTATATGCTAACAAGCTGGGAAACCTAGGAGAAAAGGACAACTTCCTTGAAAAATACAACCTTCCAAGACTGACCCAGAAAGAAACAGAAAATCTAAACAGCCCAATTACCAGCAATGAAATTGAAGTGGTAATCAAAAAACTACCAAAGAATAAGACCCCCGGGCCAGATGGATTTACCTCGGAATTTTATCAGACATACAGGGAAGACATAATACCCATTCTCCTTAAAGTTTTCCAAAAAATAGAGGAGGAGGGGATACTCCCAAACTCATTCTATAAAGCTAACATCACCCTAATACCAAAACCAGGCAAAGACCCCACCAAAAAAGAAAACTACAGACCAATATCCCTGATGAACGTAGATGCAAAAATACTCAACAAAATATTAGCAAACCGAATTCAAAAATACATTGAAAGGATCATACACCATGACCAAGTGGGATTCATCCCAGGGATGCAAGGATGGTACAACATTCGAAAGTCCATCAACATCATCCACCACATCAACAAAAAGAAAGACAAAAACCACATGATCATCTCCATAGATGTTGAAAAAGCATTTGACAAAGTTCAACATCCATTCATGATAAAAACTCTCAGCAAAATGGGAATAGAGGGCAAGTACCTCAACATAATAAAGGCCATTTATGATAAACCCACAGCCAACATTATATTGAACAGCAAGAAGCTGAAAGCATTTCCTCTGAGATCGGGAACTAGACAGGGATGCCCACTCTCCCCACTGTTATTTAACATAGTACTGGAGGTCGTAGCCACGGCAAACAGACAAAACAAAAAAACACAAGGAATCCAGATTGGTAAAGAAGAAGTTAGACTGTCACTATTTGCAGATGACATGCTACTGTACATAAAATACCCTAAAGACTCCACTCCAAAACTACTAGAACTGATATTGGAATACAGCAAAGTCGCAGGATACAAAATCAACACACAGAAATCTGTGGCTTTCCTATACACTAACAATGAACCAACAGAAAGAGAAATCAGGAAAACAACTCCATTCACAACTGCATCAAAAAAAATAAAATACCTAGGAACAAACCTAACCAAAGAAGTGAAAGACTTATACTCTGAAAACTACAAGTCACTCTTAAGAGAAATTAAAGGGGACACTAACAGATGGAAACTCATCCCATGCTCGTGGCTAGGAAGAATTAATATCGTCAAAATGGCCATCCTGCCCAAAGCAATATACAGATTTGATGCAATCCCTATGAAACTACCAGCAACATTCTTCAATGAACTGGAACAAATAATTCAAAATTTCATATGGAAACACCAAAGACCCCGAATAACCAAAGCAATCCTGAGAAAGAAGAATAAAGTAGGGGGATCTGACTTCCCAACTTCAAGCTCTACTATAAAGCCATAGTAATCAAGACAATTTGGTACTGGCACAAGAACAGAGCCACAGACCAATGGAACAGACTAGAGAATCCAGACATTAACCCAGACATATATGGTCAATTAATATTTGATAAAGGAGCCATGGACATACAATGGCAAAATGACAGTCTCTTCACCAGATGGTGCTGGCAAAACTGGACAGCTACATGTAGGAGAATGAAACTGGACCATTGTCTAACCCCATATACAAAAGTAAACTCAAAATGGATCAAATACCTGAATGTAAGTCATGAAACCTTTAAACTTTTGGAAGAAAACATAGGCAAAAACCTCTTAGACATAAACATGAGTGACCTCTTCTTGAACATATCTCCCCGGGCAAGGAAAACAACAGCAAAAATGAACAAGTGGGACCATACTAAGCTGAAAAGCTTCTGTACAGCAAAAGACACCATCAATAGAACAAAAAGGAACCCTACAGTATGGGAGAATATATTTGAAAATGACACATCCGATAAAGGCTTGACGTCCAGAATATATAAAGAGCTCACACGCCTCAACAAACAAAAAACAAATAACCCAATTAAAAAATGGGCAGAGGAACTGAACAGACAGTTCTCCAAAAAAGAAATACAGATGGCCAACAGACACATGAAAAGATGCTCCACATCGCTAATTATCAGAGAAATGCAAATTAAAACTACAATGAGGTATCACCCCATACCAGTAAGGATGGCTGCCGTCCAAAAGGCAAACAACAACAAATGTTGGCGAGGCTGTGGAGAAAGGGGAACCCTCCTACACTGCTGGTGGGAATGTAAATTAGTTCAAGCATTGTGGAAAGCAGTATGGAGGTACATCAAAATGCTCAAAACAGACTTACCATTTGACCCAGGAATTGCACTCCTAGGAATTTACCCTAAGAATGCAGCAATCAAGTTTGAGAAAGACCAATGCACCCCTATGTTTATCGCAGCACTATTTACAATAGCGAAGAATTGGAAGCAACCTAAATGTCCATCAATAGATGAATGGATAAAGAAGATGTGGTACATATACACAATGGAATACTACTCAGCCATAAGAAAAGGGCAAATCCTGCCATTTGCAGCAACATGGATGGACCTGGAGGGTATTATGCTCAGTGAAACAAGTCAAGCAGAGAAAGAGAAATACCAAATGATTTCACTCATCTGTGGAATATAAGAACAAAGGAAAAACTGAAGGAACAAAACAGCAGCAGAATCACAGAACTCACGAATGGACTAACAGGTACCAAAGGGAAAGGGACTGGGGAGGATGGGTGGGTAGGGAGGGATGGGGGGGGGAAGAAGAGGGGTATTAAGATTAGCATGCATGGGGGGGTGGGAGAAAGGGGAGGGCTGTACAACACAGAGAAGGCAAGTAGTGATTCTACAACATTTTGCTATGCTGATGGACAGTAACTGTAAAGGGGTTTATAGGGGGGACCTGGTATAGGGGAGAGCCTAGTAAACATAATATTCGTCATGTAAGTGTAGATTAGTGATACCAAAAAAAAAAAGGCAGTTCCTGTGTGGTGACCTCCAATGAGTTCTACACAAGGGTATAAAGGGCATATAAAAGTGTAGGCAAAGGGTCTGTTTGTGTTTATACAGAGGATCAAAGCCTAATTTGGCTACCCCGAAAATGAACTAAGATACAATATGGAAAAGAACTTCCAACATCAGCACTCTC
Organism: Manis pentadactyla; assembly: GCF_030020395.1. Taxonomy (NCBI): domain Eukaryota; kingdom Metazoa; phylum Chordata; class Mammalia; order Pholidota; family Manidae; genus Manis; species Manis pentadactyla. The sequence goes on along the minus strand of NC_080022.1, from coordinate 33,532,981 downwards.
TGGAAGACTCATGCCAGAAGATGATTATCAAAAAACCCCAACAAAGATCCATGCACTGCTACAGCTGTAGATGCACTCATCCCACCAGTTCCTGGACTTGCCATGGGAATGAAGAAGGAGATATCTAAGCTGGCCTGTGCATACAGTAAAACAACAAATTTGACTGGATCTATACTGTTGGAACTCAACCAAGAATTAGGAGAAGTGCAAATTGTAGCGCTCCAAAATCTTACAACTACAGACTATTTACTGTTAAAAGAACATATGGGATGTGAACAGTCCCCAGGAATGGGTTGTTTTAATTTGTCTGATTTCTCTCAGACTGTTCAAGTTCAGTTGGACAATATCCACCATATCATAGATAAGTTTTCACAAATGCCTAAGGTGCCTAACTGGTTTTCTCGGTTTCACTGGAGATGGCTGGTAATTACAGGTATTCTTTGGTTATGTAACTATACTCCTATTATGTTAATGTGTGTGGGCAATTTAATTAGTAGTTTAAAACCTATACATGCTGAAGTTACTTTACAAGAAGATATGTCAAAGAAATAATCAATCTTCCCATGTTTTCTTCCGCCTGCTACTTCTATAGCTTTTCTTCTTCCTTCCTAATTACAACCCTTAAATAGAATTAGTGCCTCATATCAAATTTACCAAGTATCAGAATTCTTCCAAGTGGTAAGGATACCTCAAGACAAATGCTGGGCATAGAAGCCACAGGGCATAAATATGCAAAGAAGTAAAAAGCTAACCTTTTCAAACAATAAGGCTTCTCTCTCACTTACCAACTTTACATTTCCCTGTATGGCTCCGGAAGATGACTGGTTAGCCAGAGACGGGTAAGATTCCTCAAGGGAGGAACAACCTAAGACAGGCACAGTCGCAGGGGGGCCATCAGGTGAGAAATTGGGGATCAACAGAGGTGAGGCTTTGAACCTCTCCCCCCCTGTTCTGAGAAAATCTTCTGCATATGTGGATGTTTTATGGCCCTTGTCTAGCTTGGATTAACACATAGTCTACAGGCACACACCTGATCATCTACATTTGCTCTCTTACAACACTAAACTATGTTTTCTACCTTTATCTTGTATCTACCTACTACTTCAGCATTTTATTAAAAATAATAATAATAAAGAGAGAAATGTGGTATCCACATATAAATCAAGTATAAAAATCAAATGAGTATTCATATTTGAACTGTTTATAGTTCATTATGCATGAGCAAAGACGAAAGCTTCTGTGATGACTGCCCTTGTACTGTTCACCATGCAACTTATTCACTATGTAAGAATTTGTTCTCCATGTAAGAACTTGTTCGTTATGCTTCAGAACATTGGAGACTGATGAAAATTAGGCTTGGGGTGGATTAATGATTGTGCATTGAGCATTGACTCCCCTATACAGAATTTTATTGTTGTTAACAACCATTTGATCAATAAATATGAGAGATGCCCTAACAACAAAAAAAAAAGTATGCACTTCCAATTGTAAAATAAATAAGTAACCTGGATGTAATGTATAGCATAAGGAATATAGTCAAAATATTGTAACAACTTGGTATGGTGATAGCTGGTACCTAGAATTATCATGTATATAAATGTTGAATCACTGTGTTGTACACCTGAAACTAATGTAATACTGTGTGTCAACTACCCTTCAATAAAAAATAATTATCTACAAAAATAAAATAAAATAAAATAGAGGGGGCGGAAGATGGCGGCGTGAGTAGAGCAGCGGAAATCTCCTCCCAAAACAACATATATCTATGAAAATATAACAAAGACAACCCTTCCTAGAATAAAGACCAGAGGACACAGGACAATATCCAGACCACATCCACACCTGAGAGAACCCAGCGCCTCGCGAAGGGGGTAAGATACAAGCCCCGGCCCCGCGGGAGCCGAGCGCCCCTCCCCCCAGCTCCCGGCGGGAGAAGAGCAGGCAGAGCGGGAGGGAGACGGAGCCCAGGGCTGCCGAACACCCAGCCCCAGCCATCCGGGCCAGAGTGCAGGGCCCTCGATACTGGGAAAACAGGGCAGCAAGAACAGTGAGCAGGCACTGGAGGCTGGGCGACAGAGGACATAAGAAAAGCGCGCGACCATTTTTTTTTTTTTTGCTTTTTTGCTGCTTTGTTTTGGCGAGCGCTTTTTGGAAGTCTTAAAGGGACAGGGACCCCAATATTAGGGAAACAGGGCAGAAAGACCGGTGAGCAGAGGCCTGAGGCTGGCACTGGAGAATAAAGAAAAACGAACGACCACCTTTTTTTTTTAATTAAAAATTTTTTTTTTTTTTTTAATTAAAAAAATTTTTTTTCTTGTTTTTTTTTTGTGGTCTTTGTTTTGTTTTGGCGGGTGCTTTTTGGAAGTCTTAAAGGGGCAGGGCGGGCCACTTAATCCAGAGGTAGGGAATCCGGGATCGCTGGCACCCTAACCCATGGGCTGCAGGGAGCAGGGAGGCCCCTTACGGAGATAAATAGCCTCCCAGCAGCTCCTGCTCCAACGCGACTCCACCATTTTGGAGTAGCTGCCCGAGCCAGGCCACGCCCACAGCAACAGCGGAGATTAACTCCATAGCAGCCCGGCAGGAAGCAGAAGCCCTGTCTGCGCGCAGCTGCGCAGCACAAGCCACTAGAGGTCGCTGTTCTCCCAGGAGAGGAGGGCCACAAACCAACAAGAAAGGAAGTCCTTCCAGCCGTCACTCGTCCCAGCTCTGCAGACTATTCCTATCACCATGAAAAGGCAAAGCTACAGGCAGACAAAGATCACAGAGACAACACCAGAGAAGGAGACAGACCTAACCAGTCTTCCTGACAAAGAATTCAAAATAAGAATCATAAACATGCTGACAGAGATGCAGAGAAATACGCAAGAGAAATGGGATGAAGTCCGGAAGGAGATCACAGATGCCAGAAAGGAGATCGCAGAAATGAAACAAACTCTGGAAGGGTTTATAAGCAGAATGGATAGAATGCAAGAGGCCATTGATGGAATTGAAATCAGAGAACAGGAACGCATAGAAGCTGACAGAGAGAGAGACAAAAGGATCTCCAGGAATGAAACAATATTAAGAGAACTGTGTGACCAATCTAAAAGGAGCAATATCCGTATTATAGGGGTCCCAGAAGAAGAAGAGAGAGGCAAAGAGATGGAAAGTATCTTAGAAGAAATAATTGCTGAAAACTTCCCCACACTGGGGGAGGAAGTAATCAAACAGACCACGGAAATACACAGAACCCCCAACAGAAAGGATCCAAGAAGGGCAACACCAAGACACATAATAATTAAAATGGCAAAGATCAAGGACAAGGAAAGAGTGTTAAAGGCAGCTAGAGAGAAAAAGGTCACCTATAAAGGGAAACCCATCAGGCTAACGTCAGATTTCTCAACAGAAACCCTACAGGCCAGAAGAGAATGGCATGATATATTTAATGCAATGAAACAGAAGGGCCTTGAACCAAGGATACTGTATCCAGCACGACTATCATTCAAATATGACGGTGGGATTAAACAATTCCCAGACAAACAAAAGCTGAGGGAATTTGCTTTCCACAAACCACCTCTACAGAACATCTTACAGGGACTGCTCTAGATGGGAGCACTCCTAGAAAGAGCACAGCACAAAACACCCAACATATGAAGAATCGAGGAGGAGGAACAAGAAGGGAGAGAAGAAAAGAATCTCCAGACAGTGTATATAACAGCTCAATAAGCGAGCTAAGTTAGGCAGTAAGATACTAAAGAGGCTAACCTTGAACCTTTGGTAACCACGAATTTAAAGCCTGCAATGGCAATAAGTACATATCTTTCAATAGTCACCCTAAATGTCAATGGGTTGAATGCACCAATCAAAAGACACAGAGTAACAGAATGGATAAAAAAGCAAGACCCATCTATATGCTGCTTACAAGAAACTCACCTCAAACCCAAAGACATGTACAGACTAAAAGTCAAGGGATGGAAAAACATATTTCAAGCAAACAACAGTGAGAAGAAAGCAGGGGTTGCAGTACTAATATCAGACAAAATAGACTTCAAAACAAAGAAAGTAACAAGAGATAAAGAAGGACACTACATAATGATAAAGGGCTCAGTCCAACAAGAGGATATAACCATTCTAAATATATATGCACCCAACACAGGAGCACCAGCATATGTGAAACAAATACTAACAGAACTAAAGGGGGATATAGACTGCAATGCATTGATTCTAGGAGACTTCAACACACCACTCACCCCAAAGGATAGATCCACTGGGCAGAAAATAAGTAAGGACACGGAAGCACTGAACAACACAGTAGAGCAGATGGACCTAATAGACATCTATAGAACTCTACATCCAAAAGCAGCGGGATATACATTCTTCTCAAGTGCACATGGAACATTCTCCAGAATAGACCACATACTAGGCCACAAAAAGAGCCTCAGAAAATTCCAAAAGATTGAAATCCTACCAACCAACTTTTCAGACCACAAAGGCATAAAACTAGAAATAAACTGTACAAAGAAAGCAAAGAGGCTCACGAACACATGGAGGCTTAACAACACGCTCCTAAATAATCAATGGATCAATGACCAAATCAAAATGGAGATCCAGCAATATATGGAAACAAATGACAACAACAACACTAAGCCCCAACTTCTGTGGGACACAGCAAAAGCAGTCTTAAGAGGAAAGTATATAGCAATCCAAGCATATTTAAAAAAGGAAGAGCAATCCCAAATGAATGGTCTAATGTCACAATTATCGAAATTGGAAAAAGAAGAACAGATGAGGCCTAAGGTCAGCAGAAGGAGGGACATAATAAAGATCAGAGAAGAAATAAATAAAATTGAGAAGAATAAAACAATAGCAAAAATCAATGAAACCAAGAGCTGGTTCTTCGAGAAAATAAACAAAATAGATAAGCCTCTAGCCAGATTTATTAAGAAGAAAAGAGAGTCAACACAAATCAACAGTATCAGAAACGAGAAAGGAAAAATCACGACGGACCCCACGGAAATGCAAAGAATTATTGGAGAATACTATGAAAACCTATATGCTAACAAGCTGGGAAACCTAGGAGAAATGGACAACTTCCTAGAAAAATATAACCTTCCAAGATTGACCCAGGAAGAAACAGAAAATCTAAACAGACCAATTACCAGCAACGAAATTGAAGAGGTAATCAAAAAACTACCAAAGAACAAAACCCCCGGGCCAGATGGATTTACCTCGGAATTTTATCAGACATACAGGGAAGACATAATACCCATTCTCCTTAAAGTTTTCCAAAAAATAGAGGAGGAGGGGATACTCCCAAACTCGTTCTATGAAGCTAACATCACCCTAATACCAAAACCAGGCAAAGACACCACCAAAAAAGAAAACTACAGACCAATATCCCTGATGAACGTAGATGCAAAAATACTCAACAAAATATTAGCAAACCGAATTCAAAAATACATCAAAAGGATCATACACCATGACCAAGTGGGATTCATTCCAGGGATGCAAGGATGGTACAACATTCGAAAGTCCATCAACATCATCCACCACATCAACAAAAAGAAAGACAAAAACCACATGATCATCTCCATAGATGCTGAAAAAGCATTTGACAAAGTTCAACATCCATTCATGTTAAAAACTCTCAGCAAAATGGGAATAGAGGGCAAGTACCTCAACATAATAAAGGCCATCTATGATAAACCCACAGCCAACATTATATTGAACAGCGAGAAGCTGAAAGCATTTCCTCTGAGATCGGGAACTAGACAGGGATGCCCACTCTCTCCACTGTTATTTAACATAGTACTGGAGGTCCTAGCCACGGCAATCAGACAAAATAAAGAAATACAAGGAATCCAGATTGGTAAAGAAGAAGTTAAACTGTCACTATTTGCAGATGACATGATACTGTACATAAAAAACCCTAAAGACTCCACCCCAAAACTACTAGAACTGATATCGGAATACAGCAAAGTTGCAGGATACAAAATCAACACACAGAAATCTGTGGCTTTCCTATATACTAACAATGAACCAACAGAGAGAGAAATCAGGAAAACAACTCCATTCACAATTGCATCAAAAAAAATAAAATACCTAGGAATAAACCTAACCAAAGAAGTGAAAGACTTATACTCTGAAAACTACAAGTCACTCTTAAGAGAAATTAAAGGGGACACTAACAGATGGAAACTCATCCCATGCTCGTGGCTAGGAAGAATTAATATCGTTAAAATGGCCATCCTGCCCAAAGCAATATACAGATTTGATGCAATCCCTATGAAACTACCAGCAACATTCTTCAATGAACTGGAACAAATAATTCAAAAATTCATATGGAAACACCAAAGACCCCGAATAGCCAAAGCAATCCTGAGAAAGAAGAATAAAGTAGGGGGGATCTCACTCCCCAACTTCAAGCTCTACTATAAAGCCATAGTAATCAAGACAATTTGGTACTGGCACAAGAGCAGAGCCACAGACCAATGGAACAGACTAGAGAATCCAGACATTAACCCAGACATATATGGTCAATTAATATTTGATAAAGGAGCCATGGACATACAATGGCGAAATGACAGTCTCTTCAACAGGTGGTGCTGGCAAAACTGGACAGCTACATGTAGGAGAATGAAACTGGACCATTGTCTAACCCCATATACAAAAGTAAACTCAAAATGGATCAAAGACCTGAATGTAAGCCATGAAACCATTAAACTCTTGGAAGAAAACATAGGCGAAAACCTCTTAGACATAAACATGAGTGACCTCTTCTTGAACATATCTCCCCGGGCAAGGAAAACAACAGCAAAAATGAGTAAGTGGGACTATATTAAGCTGAAAAGCTTCTGTACAGCAAAAGACACCATCAATAGAACAAGAAGGATCCCTACAGTATGGGAGAATATATTTGAAAATGACACATCCGATAAAGGCTTGACGTCCAGAATATATAAGGAGCTCTCACGCCTCAACAAACAAAAAACAAATAACCCAATTAAAAAATGGGCAGAGGAACTGAACAGACAGTTCTCCAAAAAAGAAATACAGATGGCCAACAGACACATGAAAAGATGCTCCACATCGCTAATTATCAGAGAAATGCAAATTAAAACTACAATGAGGTATCACCTCACACCAGTAAGGATGGCTGCCATCCAAAAGACAAACAACAACAAATGTTGGCGAGGCTGTGGAGAAAGGAGAACCCTCCTACACTGCTGGTGGGAATGTAAGTTAGTTCAACCATTGTGGAAAGCAGTATGGAGGTACATCAAAATGCTCAAAACAGACTTACCATTTGACCCAGGAATTCCACTCCTGGGAATTTACCCTAAGAATGCAGCAATCAAGTTTGAGAAAGACAGATGCACCCCTATGTTTATTGCAGCACTATTTACAATAGCCAAGAATTGGAAGCAACCTAAATGTCCATCAATAGATGAATGGATAAAGAAGATGTGGTACATATACACAATGGAATACTACTCAGCTATAAGAAAAGGGCAAATCCAATCATTTGCAGCAACATGGATGGAGCTGGAGGGTATTATGCTCAGTGAAACAAGCCAAGCGGAGAAAGAGAAATACCAAATGATTTCACTTATCTGTGGAATATAAGAACAAAGGAAAAACTGAAGGAACAAAACAGCAGCAGAATCACAGAACTCAAGAATGGACTAACAGGTACCAAAGGGAAAGGGACTGGGGAGGATGGGTGGGTAGGGAGGGATAAGGGGGGGAGAAGTAGGGGGGTATTAAGATTAACATGCATGGGGGGGTAGGAGAAAAGGGAGAGCTGTACAACACAGAGAAGGCAAGTAGTGATTCTACAACATTTTGCTATGCTGATGGACAGTGACTGTAAAGGGGTTTATAGGGGAGACCTGGTATAGGGGAGAGCCTAGTAAACATAATATTCATCATGTAAGTGTAGATTAGTGATAGCAAAAAAAAAAAAAAAAAAGGGCAGTTCCTGTGTGGTAACCTCCAACGAGTTCTACACAAGGGTATAAAGGGCATATAAAAGTGTAGGCAAAGGGTCTGTTTGTGTTTATACAGAGGATCAAAGCCTAATTGGGCTACCCCGAAAATGAACTAAGATACGATATGAAAAAGAACTTCCAACATCTGCACCCTCTGGAAGACTCATGCCAGAAGATGATCATCAAAAAACCCCAACAAAGATCCACGCACTGCTACAGCTGTAGATGCACTCATCCCACCAGTTCCTGGACCTGCCATGGGAATGAGGAAGGAGATATCTAAGCTGGCCTGTGCATACAGTAAAACAACAAAATTGGACTGGATCTATACTGTTGGAACTCAACCAAGAATTTGGAGAAGTGCAAATTGTAGCGCTCCAAAGTCTTACAACTACAAACTATTTATTGTTAAAAGAACATATGGCATGTGAACAGTCCCCAGGAATGGGTTGTTTTACTTTGTCTGATTTCTCTCAGACTGTTCAAGTTCATTTGGACAATATCCACCATATCATAGATAAGTTTTCACAAATGCCTAAGGTGCCTAACTGGTTTTCTTGGTTTCACTGCAGATGGCTGGTAATTACAGATATGCTTTGGTTATGTAACTATACTCCTATTATGTTAATGTGTGTGTGCAATTTAAGTAGTAGCTTAAAACCTATACATGCTGAAGTTACTCTACAAGAAGATATATCAAAGAAATCAATCTTCCCATGTTTTCTTCCGCCTGCTACTTCTATAGCTTTTCTTCTTCCTTCCTAATTACAACCCTTAAATAGAATTCGTGCCTCATATCAAATTTACCGAGTATCATAATTCTTCCAAGTGGTAAAGATACCTCAAGACAAATGCTGGGCATAGAAGCCACAGGGCATAAATATGCAAAGAAGTAAAAAGCTAACTTTTTCAAACAATAAGGCTTCTCTCTCACTTACCAACTTCACATTTCCCTGTATGGCCCCGGAAGATGACTGGTTAGCCAGAGACGGGTAAGATTCCTCAAGGGAGGAACAACCTAAGACAGGCACAGTCGCAGGGGGGCCATCAGGTGAGAAATTGGGGATCAACAGAGGTGAGGCTTAGAACCTCACCCCCCCGTTCTGAGAGAAATCTTCTGCATACGTGGATGTTTTATTGCCCTGGTCTAGCTTGGATTAACACATAGTCTACAGGCACACACCTGATCATCTACATGTGCTCTCTTACAACACTAAACTATGTTTTCTACCTTTATCTTGTATCTACCTATCACTTCAGCATTTTATTAAAAATAATAATAATAAAGAGAGAAACGTGGTATCCACATATAAATCAAGTATAAAAACCAAATGAGTATTCATATTTGAACTGACTGTTTATAGTTCATAATGCATGAGCAAAACCGAAAGTTTCTGTGATGACTGCCCTCGTACTGTTCACTATGTAACTTATTCATTATGTAAGAATTTGTTCTACATGTAAAAACTTGTTTGTTATGCCTCAGAAGATTGGAGACTGACAAAAATTAGGCTTGGGGTGGAATAATGATTGTGCATTGAGCATTGACTCCCCTATACAGAATTTTATTGTCGTTAACAACCACTTGATCAATAAATATGAGAGATGCCCTCACAAAAAATAAAAAAATAAAAAATAAAAAATAAAAAAATAAAAAAAAAAAAGGACAGACTTCCAATGGTAAAATAAATTAGTAACCGGGATGTAATGTATAGCATAAGGAATATAGTCAAGATATTGTAACAGCCTGGTAGGGTGATAGCTGGAACCTAGAATTATGTATATAAATGTTCTACCACTGTGTTGTACACTTGAAACTCATGTAATGTAATACTGTGTGTCAACTACCCTTCAATAAAAAATAATTATTAAAAAATAAAATAAAATAAAATAAAATAAAATAAAATAAAAATAAAAATGCAACTTTCATTTTCAATAGTTTCCTTATTCATCTTACAGTACACAGAGGATTCTCAAGTTTACTGCATTTGAGTCCCCTTCATTCTACTTCCTGGAGCATAGGATTTTAGACACATAGAGGTCTTGGAGACCATGAAACTTGAGGTGCTCATTTCAGAGATGAGCAAAGTAAGGTCCACAGAAGGGAAGGAAATTGCCCAAAGTCACAAAACAAGTTAGCAAGGTTGAACTGAATCCAGATCACGTGATGTCAGGTTCTGTGTCCTTCCAGGACACAATGCGCAGTATACCATGTCAGCCCCATGAACCATGTAGCCTCCATGCACCAAGGCAGGGGTACATATTCCACTGGCTTAATTTTTAATGGTAGCTACAGATATTCACTGTTTACATGAAGTACTTTGATTGCCTACATCACTGTGGCCTCTACTGTGTCCACGTATCATGTTACTTACAGTTACCATGTCTCATGTTGGTTACATGTATCCTGTTGGGTCTAGTGCCATTATGGGGGATTGTATTATCACCTTTTGTTTGCTGACTCTTTGTAGAGAGAGAATTAATCCATAAGCATTGTCACAGGACTGCATTAGTTTTCTGTGGGAAGAAAATGCTTCCTGCCCTTTTGCCAGCACACTTGCCATATGACTTGTTTTGAGCAGTAGGATGTGAGGAGAGATGTTGACACTTCTGAGCAGAACCTTTCAGAGCCATGATGCATTTCAGCCATTGTGCCGTTCTCTGTATTGTAAGAATGGATGTTCCAGAAAAGGCCTCCTCCGTCAGGTTTGATCCAAAAACCAATGGCCAAAGGCCATGGTCCACCTACAACTGACGCAGAACATGAGCAAAAAATGAATTTAAGCTGCCATGAGCCCTCACAGTACAGAGTTATCTGTCACTGCTCCACAGTGTAGCAGGTTGATGGAGGCAGCCATGCTCCATTCATGAACCACATTGGTTGCACTGACCCTGTACTATGTTGACCTTAAGGCACACCCTTTCCTCCGCATTGCACATTCTACCCCTGGTCACGCCTGTCTCCCAATTCACCAGAGCCCCCTATCTCGCCCTATCACTTTGAGAAAAGCCCACTTGATATCCTTGTTCCTCAGACTGTACACCACAGGGTTGAGCAGGGCAGTGAAGACATTGTAAAGGAGTGAGATCTGCTTGTCTCATTCAGGAGAATAGCTGGAGTTGGGCCTCATGTAGATGTAGGTGACTGGAGCATAGAAAAATGTGACCATGGTCAGGTGGGAAGCACAGGTAGAGAAAGCCTTGCAGCGACCACGTGTGGACTTGATCTTGAGAACCGCCTGGGCAATACGCATATAGGAGGCCAGAATGAGGGAGAGCGGGGTAATAACAATGAACACACTGATGATGAAGTCCACCATCTCAATGAGGTGGGTGTCCATGCAAGCCAAGCTTCGCACTGAGGGGCCCTCGCAGAAATAGTGGTCGATCATATTGGGCCCACAGTATGGTAGCCTCATGGTGAGGTAAGTATGGATTAGAGAGAAGAGGAAACCACAGGCACAGGTCCCAGCTGCCAGCTGTGTGCACAGACCCCAGCTGAGGATCACAGTGTAGCGCAGTGGGTAGCAGATGGCCACATATCGGTCATAAGCCATGACTACAAAAACAATGCACTCAGAAAGGCCCAGGGCACCAAACACATACATCTGCAGCCAACAGCCAGCAAAGGAGATGGTCTGAGAGTGAGCGAGAAGATGCACCAACATCTGGGGCATGGTGGTGGTGACGTAGCCCATATCCAGCAGGGAGAGGACACAGAGGAAGAAGTACATGGGAGTGTGGAGATGCACGTCCAGCCAGATCAGGGTGACGATGAGCCCATTGCCCAGGACGGAGCTCAGGTAGAGGAGAAGGAAGGCCAGGAAGAGCATCCTGTTGGACACGGGGTCACTGGAGAAGCCCAGCAGGATAAACTCAGAAACCCAGCTTTGGTTTTGCCCTGGAGGCAGCTGCATGGTGGGGCCTGCAAGAGAATCACTCTCCTTCAAATGTCATCTAAAGTATGGTTTTCTACCCAGTATGCTGGAGGTTGTCAGGCTAGGATCTTAACTCTGGCCTTACTACTCACCTGCCGTCTTGAACAAGTTGCTTAACCACTCTGAGCCTCAGTCCTCATATGTAAAATGTGGCTAATAATAGTGATGTTTCAGAGTTTTTATGAAGAGTAGATGCAATGTATATGAAGTGTATAACACAATGCTTTCAAGCAATAATTAACAGTAACTGCTCATGTGCAATCTCTCCAGTCTAACTTCCCACCCCTCAGCAGACAAACTTGTCACTTTTGTGTGACAATCAACGTGCACCACATCAGCTCAAGCCGCAGAAACCTTTAGAGGTGGAGTTAAGACTGGGCATAAACTACTACATAACCCTCCACCTCAGAGACCATTTGTCTCCATAGCTATAAGTGTCTCCACCCTGTAAACATTCTCCCTTCCCAGCTGACAATGCGATGCTTCGTCTGTAATGGGCTCTAGACAGGCACTGAGTTCTGATATCCTCGGGAGGACACTTAGGCTGGGGCTTCAACCCTTCCTCAGTTGCTCAGGGTGAGAGCCAGCGGGCTGCTGGCTGGAAGGGCCAGTAACACTCACCCTGCCTGATCTCAGTGGACCAACTGCAGTCACACACTCAGGCCGCACTCTCACCAGCGGCCACTTCTGTGCAAGCTCTGGCCTCTGCCCACCAGTGGCCAACGGTATATTTCTCCAGTAGTCACACTCTCTTTGGAAAAGGTCTGAACTCAGTCTGTTTTTTGAGGGTGTGTTACCAGCATGGGGAGTGAGAGAGGCATCTCCTGAATCCTTAGTCCCTTAATGTGCACTCTCCTTCAGCCACAAGGCCCTATCCACTATTTTTTCCCCACGTGTAACTTCTGGATCTCTTAGTGTGCTCTATTATCCTTCTAGTGGTTCCCTATCTTTTAGTAGATAGCAATTCTTCATATTAAATTTTCTCTGTCACATTGGTGGTGTGTTCTCTCTCCTGATAGGATCTTGGCTGATAAGGATGCTAAATCTATGGTGAGTGAGTTTGATAAGGAGCAGAATGTTACACAGTTATAAGATATCTACCCATAGAGTATTAGTTAATTAATCACAAAAGAAAAAATTAGTAACTATCAGTGAGAAACTGGACATCTGAATGGAGTGACTACAATTAACATCACCCATAAGAAGCAGACAGACTCAGTGAGTCGCCACATGTGAAATCCTAACAATATATCACCTATATATTATTTCTATCCAAAATGCAAAACCTGAATCACAAGGAAACATCAAAGAAACAAAAATGAGGAATTCCATAAAATACCTAGCTTCTAATCTTAAAAATGTGTTCATATCATGACTGACAAAGAAAGGCTTAGAATTTATAATAGGTGCAAGGAGACTGAAAAAAGCATAATCAATGCAGTATGTAATTCTAGAAGAAGTAAATAAGATTAGATTACTTAAATGTATCAATATTAAGTTTCCTGAATTGGTAACTACTATATAAGACAATATACTTAGGGAGTATTCTGAAGTATTAAGGATAAGGAACATGGTATATGCAAATTACTTTCAAATAGTTCTGAAAATTATAATAACAATGATGTGACAAATTGTTAAAAATTAATGTATCTAGGTATGTAACAGAAAGGATTTCTTTGCAGTATTAGTCCAGCATTCTGTAAATCTGAACTTATCCTTTAAAGGTTTCAAAAAGTTTTTAATTGTAAATGGTGAACTACATGATCATGAAAATGAGACCATCAGAAATTAGGGGAAAATTTTTATAGCCTTAAATACATATATAATAATCTAAGAAAGGCTAGAAATTAATCAGCTAATGTCCACCCTCGGAAGATTTAAAAAGATCTACAAATCAAACCCAAAAAGAACTTGAAGGAAAAAGACATCATAAAGATAAAAGCAGAAAATAATGGAATGTAAACAAATTAAGAATAGATAAACTCAACAGAGCCAAAAATTCATTCTTTGAAATAATATATATAAGTCCTTAGCAAGACTGATAAAAAGAAATAAAATACAAATTCTCAACTTCAGAAATTAAAAGGGCAACATTAATACAGATCCTACAGTCATTTAAAAGATAATTTTAAAATTTATAAACTACTTTATAACAATAAATTTGACAAATCAAATGGAAAAGTGTCCTAAAAATCACAAATTAAACAAAACTAACACAAGAAGAAATAAAAGTCAGAAGAGCCACTGTCTTCCCCCAAAATTGAATATATAATTTAAAATTTTCAAGAAAGAAAACTCGAGTCTCAGATAGCTTTACTAGTGAATTCTTCCAACATGTATGAGAGGAATAATAGCAATAATAGTAAACTCTTCCAAAGCATAGAAAAAGTGAAAATTTCCTAACTGAACTCAATTTATGAGACAAGCATACATTCAATACCAAAAAAAAACAAAGACGTTACAAGAGGAAAAACTTATAAAACAATCTTCCTCATGAACGTTCTTGCCAAGCTACTAAACAATGTATTAGCAAATAGGGTTCAACAATATATAAAAAGGATAATACATCAGAATCAAAGCAGGTTTACTACAAGAAATCAAGGTTGCTTTAGCAACCTTGTAATTCATCTCATTAATAGGAGTGAGGGAGAAAAATTATATAATTAACTCAGTAGATACAGAAAAGTCAACAAACATTTGATTACAAATAAGCTTCTTAGCAAACTAGGAATACAAGGGAAACTTCTTAATGTGATAAATATAATCTGCAATAAGAGAAGAAGCAACCTACAGCAAATGTAATAGTGAATGGTGAAATATCGATAATTTTCTCACTGACACTGGAAGTGAAACAAAAACGTTTACTATTACCACTTTTTTAACCATTGCACTGGTGGGTCATAGCCAGTGAAACAAGTCAAGAGAAAGAGATTTAAGGCCAAAGGCTTGGAAAGGAAGAGATAAAACTGTCATTATCGGCCGACCACATATTGGTGGGTACAAAATCTAAAGAACCCAAAGATGAACTGAAATTCATAAGCAAGTACAAAAAATGTGATGTATTTCTCTATAGTGGCGACCACAGAATAATTAATAAGAGCATTTAAAAATCAAATATGTAATACAAAATCTAATGAAGTATGTGTAGGAAAACAATATTTAGAAAAGTTAAAGATACCCAAGTATTGAGGAATATGCCATGTTCATGCATGGGTTGGACAATTCAACATTATAAAGGCAAAATTGACTTATAGATTCAATACAATCCCAGTCAAAACTCTAGCAGATTTTCTACAGATATTTATAACCTGGTCATAAAATTTATATGGAAATTATGAAGAATCCTGAAGAGGAAAACCAAACCTGGAGGACATACCAGATATTAAGACTTCCTACCATGATTAAATGAGTGTGAAATTGACACAAGAATAAAAAAACAGATCTAAGGAACAGAATACAAACCAGACCAGACCATGAATATACAGTTGTCTGATTTATGACAAAGTTGAGCATACCTAGCAATGGGGAAAGATGGTCTTTCAATAAATTCCACATGATGTGGATTTTCATGCAAGAAAATAAATTTGGGTCCTACCTCATATGGTACCCAAAAATCAATTCCAGATGTATTCTAGATTTAAATGGTAAAGATAAAACAATAAAATGTTTAGTATCAAAAACAGAAACCTATCAACATCACCTTGGGGTAGGAGAGATTTCTCAGATAAGACAGAAAAAGCACTAAACCATAGAGAAAAAAATGACAAACCAAATTGTAGTGAACTGAAGAAATTAAAAGATTTGTTAAGTGAAGAACCCTTAAAAATTAACAAACAAAAAAAAGCTACCCAACAGAAGAGTGGGCAAAGGATTTAAAAATACACCTGACAGTGAAAAAAAAAAAGACATCTTACAAAAGAGGCTGTATAAATAGCCACTAATAAAGTGAAAAGATGCTCAGCATCATTAGTCATCCAGCAATTGCAAGTAAAAACTATAGGGGAACAAAACTACACACCCACCAGAAGGCTAAAATGAAAGCCACCTAGTATCCTGCATGTCTCTTCTCCTGTGCCCCTCAGGCTTCGCCTAGGTCCTCAGCATGGAGGAGCTCCACCAGCTGCATGCACACCACCCAGTACACACTCAGGAGTACATCCACTTTGGGACTCGGCACAGGTGTCATCTCCCCAGGAAGACTTCCCTGACCTGTCCCACCATCTCCGGCTCCCAGCCCTGGACTAGATGCTGCCTCTGTTTCTCACACCCCTGTGCATACTGGCAAGTTATAATCTTAGTAGGCTTAGAGGATTCTTATACAAAGCTTGAGATATAGTGCCTCAGGAGAACTTTCACCTTCTCCTGTTAAAGCCCACTAATTGAGTTGGCATGTCTGGAATAAACTATGGATATGTGGGTGAATTGATAATCTCCATTGCAATAATAGCAATAGATAATATATAATGAATAATTTCCATATGCCAGGCATTATTACACTAACTTTATCTCATCATCACAACTCATTGAGGAGAAAGTACCATAAACTCCACTGTACAGATGAAAATACAAAGGCACAGAGAACAAGTGATGGGTTCTAAATTACGTGTTTTGTTTGGTGGACCTGGGATTTGAATGGAGGCAGTCTGGAGCCAAGCCAACTCTTAATCATTATCCTCTCCTGCTTCAGCAGACAGGCTCTACGTGGGAGGGGCGAAGAATGCAAACTTTCCCCCACCCCCATGCACACCAAATCAAGCTTTTGAGTTTTGGGCCCAAGAATCATGGCCTCTGAGGCATGGCCACCAGGCAAGAAGGACCAGAATCCTCCTAGGACAAATGGCTGAAGCGGCACCACAACCGTCTGTCAGGATACTTTCATCTGTCTGTTCCCATCGTGTGGATGTGAGAAGCCAAGGAATGCGTTGTAATCAGAAGGAATCAGTGGAAGGAACTTGGGGAATTATTACCATTATGGAACTCAATATATTTTTGTAAAAGCCTGTTTTAGTCAAACTTGATTTCCATGGAATGAGGGATATCACTTAGTTAAAAAAAAAAATTTCTTCTAAGATTCTGTCGGCCCAGCAGTGTGCGTCTGGACTTGCAATGCCCCAGGCCTCTCGAGAGCAGGGGAGTGGGGGTGTCGGGGGTCCGAATCGCCAGAGCCAACCGTGTCCCTGCTCAAACTTTCCCATCATTGTCCTTTCAGGAACATGTCTCTCAGCGAGACATGGAGATCCCTGAGCTCAGGAAGGTGTATTATTCACTTCTGTGTTTCTAGCACCTTGACATGGCTTCACACAGAGAAACTATCAGTAAGTATTTGTTAAATGAATAAAGGAAAGAAAGAAGGGGGTCTGGGAAGAAGGAACGAATGGGAGGGGACTGAGCTGGGAGGGGGGGAAGAACACGGGGCAGTGAGGAGAAGGGGCCAGAGCGATACTGGGCTGTGGGCACAGAGAGGACCCGGGGACTGGGGGCCTGGCCACCCCTGACCTCTGGCCCCCACAGATGCCGGGATCCTGCCCGCAGCCCCAAGCCCAGCTCCCATCTCACCCCTCAGGGATCCGCAGAAACAAGTCGTGGAGAGGCTGCCATTTGCTCTGAAGAGAAGGAGCCTGAGCAGGAAGCCTCCCGGGCAGCTGAGTGCAGGGAGCCGGGATTCCGCGCAGCCCCGTGCCCGGAGGAGCCCTGCATTTCCGAGGGCGGACGAGGAAGCCGGCCTTCTCTCCACGGGAAGCTCTCTGCGCGCGGCCAGGCAGCCTTGGCTCCCGAAGGTCCTGCTGTCGGGTCCTGAGGCACAAGGAAGGGAGCCCGCTGTCCCCAAGCTCCGCGCAGTGGGCCAGGCTGCTGCGGCTTTATGGTCCTGTCTCCTCAGCAGGCTTTCCGGGGAGAGCTGACAAGGGCCACCCCTTTGCCTCCTGCCGCCACCGCCCCTGTCCCCAGGGGGAAGCCACGATGGGATTCCCTGAATGTTGTCAACAGAACCCACAGGGAGGACGCCCTTGGGGACAGAGCGGGAGCAAACAACACCCACGTGGGGAGGTGGGGAGGTGGGGAGAGGCTGGGGACAGGACTATTTCCTTTCCCAGACTTCTGAGGGCTGTGACCAGCTCCTGGGAGAGGGGCTGGCACTGGGCACCTTGTAGAAGTGCCAGGAACTGAAGGCCTCATTCTGATTCTCCTCTCACCTCCCCAACCCCTGGGCCCTCACCTGTCCATTCAACCATGTTTGAGTCCCACCTCTATTCCTCACTGAACAACTTGGGCAAATGAAAATCCTCCTCCATTTCCTACTAGTCCGATACCCTGGACGAATCACCCAACCTCTCTGATGATAATTTAGACTTGACTGTGGAGCACTGACCTACACCCGGTCTTGAATCAGTCCTGGCAAAAAGCATGTGAGTCTCAGCTGCAGGTTACATGCAAGGAAGCTGAGGCCCAGGGGCGTGAGAAACTGCCCAATGCTCGTATCTACTAAGTGCAGAGGCAAAATTTGAATCAGGATCTATCAAGTTCTACTGCCTGTACTCTTAAACTTGCTGTTATGCTGCCTCAGCTTTCTCTGTAAAATGTTAATAATAATTTCTAATGATGACTAATGGTATGGTTTCTGGGAGAATTCAATGAGAAGGAGATGCTGAAAACCCTGCCCAAGTCTCCATGACCGAGTTCCCCTCCTTCCTTCTATCAGGCCTCAGCTCCCCATCTACTCACAATGGGAAGGTTGGGCTCTGAGGTCCCTCCTGCTCAGCTACCCCCACAGCCAATTAATCTGAAATTTCAGTAATGCTGTGAGGTGGCTGGTAAACAAAACCATGATGCAAGGTAAATTGTAGAAAATACAATAAAATAAATTACATTAAAAACAAAGATCAAGGGACATGAAGGAATTACACTAAGTAAAATAAGTCAGAAAAATAGAAATACTTTATGATCTCACCTATTTGTGGAAATCTAAAAACACTGAACTGATAGAAACAGAGGGTCTGGAAAGGGATTGAGGGGTGTTATGATTAGTACACATGGTGTAGGAGGGGTCACGCGGCAGACAGCATAACACAGAGAAGACAAATAGTGACTCTGTGGCATCTTACTGTACTGATGGGCGGGGACTTCAATGGGGCATGGGGGGGACTTGACAATATGGGTGAATGTAGTAACCACAATGTTTTTCACGAGAAACCTTCATAAGAGTGTATATCAATGATACCTTAATAAAAAAAAGAAAGAAACAGAGGCACTGGGTGTTCAGGGAAATGAGAAGATTTAAGTGTAAGAGCACAAGCTCTCATTGATAAAACAAATAAATTCCTGGGGTCTGATATAGAGCACGGTGACTATAGTTAGGAATACTGTGCTGTACACTTTCAAGTGGCCCTTAGAGGAGAGCTTTAAAGTCGTAATCGTAAGGACAACAAAATGGTGATTATATAGGGGGAAGGATGTGCTAACTAATATTTTTGTGCTAAACACTTCACAAAATATCAAATCATGTTTTATTTCTTAAAATACACAATGTGACATACACAATGTGATATGTCAATTGTACTTCAACAATTTGTGTGGGAGAAAGAAAAAAATCAGCTTATAAAATGAAAAAAAAAAAGAAAGGCAAAAAACAAGTGTTCATAACCCTTCATATCCCAATTATTCTACAACTCTTTACTATTCTCTGCATTCTAGAAGTTATTTGCATCTACTGGATTTCTTTGGTGGAAATTCTCTCTAATGGTGTTCGTCTGGGCATCTTTTGAAATCCTGAGTTCAATGGCATCATTCTGTAAGCTTGAAATCAGCTACAGTGGGTGATTTACACCAAGGAAATTGGCAAACAATACGAATCAGAACTTTTCCCTCTCCTTCCAAGACTGAGGATTAAATACTTACCAGCACATGACGGCCTCTGGTCCCGAGTCCTGAGAATCCAGAGCTCTCAGGCCACTCTAGTGCTGGAGGCATCCCACTCTGCTGCTGGCCGGAGCTGCTGGAGCCTCAGTGAGTGGCCCTCGTCCAGGAGAGGCGGGCCCAGCAGGTCAGGCCTTCTTGGTCCAGGTCTCCCTGCCTTGCTCGACAGAGGCCCCAGACCTTTTCCTCAGAACCATAACAAATGATGACCATCCTTGCCCTGCACCAAGGCCCTAAGTCTTCTCACCCATGTCACCAAGCCTCCTTCAGCCCTGAAGAGGTAGTCCACACATCCCTACTGGATGGATGAGGTAAGTGGG
Organism: Manis pentadactyla; assembly: GCF_030020395.1. Lineage (NCBI taxonomy): Eukaryota > Metazoa > Chordata > Mammalia > Pholidota > Manidae > Manis > Manis pentadactyla. The sequence goes on along the minus strand of NC_080022.1, from coordinate 33,512,839 downwards.
CTCACAGAGGTGCAGTGACTTGCAGTCCGAAGCCACCCAGGATCATAGACAGCATGAAACTCGGGTCACTGTAACTTTCGAAATGACGGGTTTACTTAAAGTCTGCCAAGCATGGCACTATCCCCCTTTTCCCAGAAAATGAAATGTGACCAGGAAGAGTTGAGGGATTTGGCAATGCCATGTGGCTACACAATGACAGATCTGGCACCAGAACACTGGCAGGTGCTTGCTGGCTGGGGCTGTGTCCACAGTGGCACGTGCATCACTGTTGAAGTCTCCTCTAAAGGCTGCACATGAACCCCAGCTGAGGTCCCTCTGCTGTCCTGAGAGCTGGTCATGACGCCCAGTGGGGAGGGGCCAGCCAGCCCGGATGTGGCCATGAGGGAGAAGACTGGACTCCAGAGGCTTCACGATGAGCCAAGCAGGCCCACAGGCCTCAAGGAGAAGAGGGTGGGGTCGTGCAGAGGGGGCAGCTGGGGCAGGGGCAGTCCTGACAGCTGGGACTCTCTACTTGGCCCCAGGCTGAGAACACCTCTGGAAGGAACTGCAGGAGCTCGCTGTCATTCCCTAAGACAGGTGCCCCAGGACGTTTTCTGGGTTTGTGTTGGCAGCAGCTGAAGGGAATAGCAGGACATGGTGATGATATAAAGATAATGGTAATAATATTAGGCCAGAAAATAGGTATGAGTGGGGTGGAAAGAGAAAAAGGCCAGGAAAGTCCATTAAAAAGACCCAGAGTTAATGAGTTAACCAGTTAAAACTCAAAAAGCCATGAACAACTTGGCCTGCAATGTTGGAAAGTTCCCCAGATAAAGGAGGATACCTAAGCATAGCCCATGTCTTTACCGTGTTAACCATGCAGGCCCAGTTTATTCTTTAACTTTACCTAGATGCTGTTTTTTTTCTCCTTTGGCCCTAGTCAAGTAGTTTACAACCTAGGCAATTAATTTACCATGCAGGCCCAGCCACAAACAACACAGTAAAAGGCAGGAAGTTAAGAAGTAAGATGCTTAACCTACTCTTTAGCATTCAGACAGTAACTCAGCCAACCTTGGGGGCTGGACAGTGGTCTTGTCTGATGTTCTCCCAGACCAAGATGCCATTTTTGCAGGGAGAAATCAGAGCAGGAAGTTCCTGTTGTTAAGTTAATTCTAAATATTCAAAGCCACTTAACAAGTCTGCACATCCCCAGCTCTTAGTCACATTCCTGAAGAATCCTTTAAAGGGGGCACCCCCAACCTACTGGGGAGCTCCTCTCTCTGAGGTTACCTGGACTTTCTAAGTGCAGAATCTTTTAACTTAAAACCCTCTTTTCAACTTTTCAGGGTGCTCCTTCTCCTCTTTCTCTGAGCTTGCCTACACTTTTTCTCTAAGTAACTTTAAATAAAACTTTTAGAATGCTTCACTACTGTGCCTCAGCCCTTCAATTCTTTGTTGCAGTGGGTTGAAGGACCATGGAAAATATACAACGCTCCCCAACAATAACAACCACAGTAACAGTAGGGATGATAATAGCAAAACCTTACAGGGTGTTGCTCCTGGGTGCCTGGTATTCTTCTAAGTGCCTTGCTTACAATAGCCCATTAATACTAAAAACAACCCTATGAAATAGTGTTATCATCATCATTTTGCAGGTGAGGAAACCGAGTCCTGGAAATTTAGCAATGTGACAAATGTCCTACAGCCCCTTACTGGCAATCTAGGCTTTAACAGGTGATGTGATGCTTAAAAGTTAACAGCCAAAGCTCCGGAAAGGAAGGAGGGAAAAAAATAATTCAAGCCTGATTCGTATCCTTGGCAGCCTTTCTGAGTCACAGTCCAAATTGCTGAGCCCATGCATAACTTCTGTCCCTGCTGCTTTCTTCGTGGGCCCTTTGGGCAATGATGGTGGCGGCTGGAAAGAGACTGACTTGTATCCACACACTGGATTATCCTACCCACTTGATCATGAGCATTCATGTGGGACTCAAATAACATCACATTCTTTGCCAGTTAAAGAGAACTCTCTACATAGCTCATCCCCAGACCTTGTTCTCACCCATTTTCCAATCACACTCCTTGCAAGTCCCTGACCGTCCAGCCAAACCATTGGCCACAGTCCATTAGCAAATACAGAGCCTTGCACCTGGCCAGTTTTCTTTCCAAACAAAATGAAGCACCAAGTGCCCTGCTTTATGTTCTGTTCCCTGGGAGGATTTCATTCCATCACTGGAGTTCAGGATGTCTCAGAAAGGAGCTATGGCAGTGCAGCTGTCCACTTTCATGCGGTGCCTTCCTGTCATGCAAAACCATATGTAATCCAGGCCTGAATTTTCTCTTCCTCATCAACATATCATAGGGAACTCCCCATGAGACCGCAGGTGCAGGCCGTGCAGGGTAATGCAGAAGGAGTAGGGCATTGGGGCCACTTCCTCATGCCAACTACTTGGACCTGCAGGGACTGCTGGAGTCCAGTGTCATTCATGCCACTTCCATTTGATGATGACTGTGTGTGCCAACTATTGACTTGGAAAATCAGACAACATCAAGTTCACAATGGGAGTTCAGGTCACATGATAATTTGGGGTACATGGTTATGTGTTCAGTTTCTACTAAGCCCAATAGCAAGTCAAAAACTGTTTCTCAAAGGGAGAGTAGCAATCCTCAGAGGACAGGAGGCTTTGCTCCAAAATCCTAATTTTCTGTGCTGTGACTCACTTCTACAGCCTTGTCAAAGGTTGCAAACAACGTATCTCTATCTGCTACAGACACTTCAAGCACCATCAGGTCTGCTGGATCCAGTGATCCAAATGGAAGAGCAGCTTGCACAGAGCCTGGACCTACTGCAAAACCTTCTCTTCTGGACTTTACTCAAACCCAGAGGCTTCTCAGGCCACTCAGTAAATGCTCTGTAGTAGCACACCCAAATGAGGATTGTGTTGCCTCCAAAATCTAAGGAGGCACAGTAGGCATTTTGCCTCTTTGCTTGGCACTAGGAGAGGCCAGAAGCAACAACTTAGCCTTCACCTCAGAAGGGATGTCTTGACAGGTCCCACACACTGGATTCCAACAGCAAGCCAAAAACTGTTCTCATTGAGGTGGAAAGTCCCTGGATTTTTGTTGGATTTATTTTCTACCCTCTGATGTTCTAATACCTTGTACCTTCACCATTACTATTATGGCTACTTCCTGCTTACCAGGTCCAAGCATAATACCATAAATGTAACAGACCAGAGTGATGTCCTTTGTAAGCAATAGGCAATCAAGATCCCTGAGGACTAAACTGTGACATAGGGCTGCAGTGTGCATAAACTCTTGAAGAAGAATAGTGTTTTTCTGCTCTTGTGCCCATTACCACACTGTGTAGTGTGTCAGCATCTGGGGGATGAGTGTCCGTTTGCTCAGAGTGTCTTCTATGTCCTTACCACCTGCAACCCCCAAAAGAGTCATCAAGCCAGGCAGTTACACTAAGCCTTCAAAGACATGATTCTATCACTCTGTTTCGAAGAATGGAGACAGAGGAAAGTTATCCAATTCATTTTATGATGCAAGTTTTCCCTTGACACCAAAACTAAAGACATACAAGAAAAGGAAATCACAGACTCATCTCACTTATGAACCCAAATACAAAGATCACAAGTCCTCCATTCTAAAACAACAAACTTATGAAAACCAATTCCTTTCATAACTTATTTAGAGGTAATAACCCAGCAAACCTGGCAAAACCTGATTTGAAGTACCTTGGTTTAAACATTTATACACTTTGGTGCAGAGGGATAGTGGTCTTTGATTTTGTTTTTTGTGTGTGTGTGGTGTCTAGTCTGGTTTTGGTATTACAGTGATGCTGACCTCATAGAATGAGTTTGAAAGTGTTCCCTCCTCTTCTACGTATTTGAAAACTTCAAGGAGGATGGGTATTAGGTCTTCAGTAAATGTTTTATAAAATTCAGCAGTGAAGCCATCTTCTCCAGGACTTTTGTTCTTAGGTAGTTTTTTTATTACCAATTGAATTTCATTGCTGGTAATTGGTCAGTTCAGATTTTCTGTATCTTCCTGGATAGGCCTTGGAAGGTTGTATTTTTCTAGAAACGTGTCCATTTCTTCTATGTCGTGCAGTTTGTTAGCATATAATTTTTCATAGTATTCTCTAACAATTATTTGTATTTCTGTGGTGTCTGTAGTGATTTTTCCTTTCTCATTTCTTATTCTGTTTATGTGTGTAGACTCTCTTTATTCTTGATAAGTCTGGTTAGGGGTTTATCTATTTTGTTTATTTTCTCAAAGAACAAGCTCCTGGTTGCATTGCTTCTTCCTATTTGGTTTATTCTTCTCAATTTTATTTATTTCTGCTCTGATATATATTATGTCTCTCCTACTGACTTTTGGGGCTTCATTTGTTCTTCTTTTTCTAGTTTTATTAACTGCAAGTTTATACTGTTCATTTGGGATTGTTCTTCTCTCTTGAGGTAAGCCTGGATTGCTATATACTTTCCTCATAGAACTGTCTTCACAGTGTCCCACTTGTTTTGAGCTGTGAGTTGTTGTTTAAATTTGTCTCCAGATATTGCTTTATTTATGTTTTAATTTGGTCATTGTTCCATTGATTATTTAGGAACATGTTGTCAAGCCTCCATGTATTTATGAGCTTTTCTGTTTTCTTTGAATACTTTATTTTTAGTTTCATACTTTGGTGGTCTGAGAAACTGGTTGGCACAATTTCAATCTATTTTAATTTACAGAAGCTATTTTTATGGCCTAGTATGTGATCTATTCTGGAAAATGTTGCACATACACTTGAGAAGAACATGTACCCTGCTGCTTTTGTGTGAATGTTCTGTAGATGTCTGTTAGGTTAATCTGTTCCAATGTGTTGTTCAGTGCCTTTGTCTCCTTACTTATTTTCTGTCTGTTTGATCTGTATTTTGGAGTGAGTGGTGTGTTGAAGTCTAAAATGAATGCATTGCATTCTATTTCCCCCTTTAATTCCTTTAGTATTTGTTTCACATATTTAGGTGCTCCAATGTTGGGTGCATAGATATTTGTAATACTTATATCCTCTTGTTGGGCTGACCCCTTTATCCTTATGTAATGTCCTCCTTTGTCTCTTGTTACTGTCTTTGTTTTGAAATCTCTAATATCTGATACAGGTACTGCTACTCCTGACTTTTTTCTCCCTGTTATTTGTATGAGATATCTTTTTCTATCCCTTCACTTTTAGTCTGTGCATGTGTTCAGGTTTAAAACAAGTCTCTTGTAGGCAACATACAGCTGGGTCTTGTTTTTTTATACATTCTGTAACTATGTCTTTTTATTGCTGTATTCAGTCCACTTACTTATAGGGTGATTACAGATAGATATGTACTTATTACCATCACAGGCTTTATATTTGTGCTTAATAAAGGTTCAAGGGCAGCTTCCTTACTACTTAACAGTCTGTCTTAACTCACTTATTATCCTATTTCAAACACAATCTAAAGGTACTTTTTTTCTCCCCTTCTTCTTCCTACTCCTCAAGTCTTTATATATTAGGTGTCATATTCTGTACTCTTTGTGTATCCCTTGGTTAAGTTTTGAGTAGTTGATTTGATTTTGTATTTGCTTAGTAATTAATTGGTCTACTTCCTTTACTGTGGTTTTATTTTCTCTGGTGACAACTATTTAGCCTTAGGGGCAGTTCCATCTGGAGAAGTCCCTTTAAGATACACTGTAGAGACAGTTTGTGGGTGGTGAATTCCTTCAACTTTCGCTTGTCTGGAAATTGTTTAATCCCTTCTTCAAATTTAAATGATGATCTTCCCGGGTAGAGTGTTCTTGGTTCAAGGCCCTTCTCTTTCATTGCATTAAATATATCATGCCATTCCCTTCTGGCCTGTAAGGTTTTTGCTGAGAAGTCTGCTGGAAGCCTGATGGGGTTTCCTTTATTAGTGATCTTTTTTCTCTCTCTGGATGCTTTCAATACTCTCTCCTTGTCCTTGATCTTTTCCATTTTAGTTGTTATGGGCCTTCATGTTGTCATCCTAGGGTTCCTTGAGTTGGGAGATCTCTGCACTTCCACAACCTGAGAGATTATTTCCTTCCCCAGATGGGGACGTTTTCAACAATTATTTCCTCAAAAACACTTTCTATCCTTTTGTCTCTCTTCTTCTGGTACCCTTATAATGTGAATATTCTTCCACTTGGATTTGTCACACAGTTCTCTTATTATTCTTTCATTCCTAGAGATCCTTTCTTCTCTCTGTGCCTCAACTCCTTTGTTTTCCTGTTCCCCAATTTCCATTTCATTTACTGTCTCCTCTACCTTATCTAATCTACTTTTAAATTCCCCCATTGTATGTTTCATTTCCGATACCGTATTTTTCAAAGTTTCTATCTCTTTGTTGAAGTCCTCTCTGAGATCTTGAATATTTTCTGTACTCTGTGAGCGTGTTTATGGCTTTTATTTTGAAATCATTATCAAGAAGATTTGGTGATTTCAGTTTCACTGAACTCTCTTTCTGGTAATTTTTGTATAATTTTGTTTGGAACAAATTCCTTTGCCGTTTCATTTTTTTAGTGTTTCCTATGGAATAAGAACTTTGTGTGGGTGGCGCTCTCTAGTGCCCAGAAGCTCAACCCTCTGGAGCTGCCTTGCACCTGCATCAATGGCGGGGGTTACAGGTGAGTGGAACTGGCACCTGCCAGCAGGAAAGAGCTTGGCTGGGAGGGTTTCCACCTTCCTGGCTGTAATGCCTGCCTTCACTGCCCCTGTAGCTGCCATAGGCAGGGCCACCCTCCAGCTGCCCTGGCGTGATGGTGGGGGCAGCAGGTGAGAGGGACTGGCCTGCCAGGAGGAAGGAGCGGCAGGCTGCATACTGCAGTGGGGGCCCTCAGGACTGCGTTGCCAGCCAGGGGGATGGAGAGTCTGAAACTCCTGAGAGTTCCCAACCTGCTGGGCTAAGCATGCCACGATGATATTGTTTACATGCCTTTTCTCCTGAGCAGAGAGCTCTGTGTAACCTTTGCCCCTTTAGCGTCCCTATCACTGCTGGGAGGTTTTTCAAACTGCCCACATTTCTTTTGCTACAGGGCAGCTTGTTGTGCAATCCTGTTCTCCACAAGCAGCTGGAATCTCAGTCTCTCTGAGTATTCCTCCCATCTTTGCTTTCCAACCCCAATAAACTCCAGAGCACCATGTAATGTGGGTTTGTGCTCCTGGAGCATATCTCCAGGGTTGTGTGTTCAGCAGTCCTGGGATTCTACTCCCTCCCAGCTCTGTTTCTCTTCCTCTCACCTGTGTGTTGTACTGAGGGGAGGGCTTGGGTCCTGCTAGATAATGGCATTGATACTTTACACTTTTTTGTAAGGACTTCTCTTTTCCTCATATGTAGGCAGTCTGTTCTGCAGTCTTTGGGTCACTTTTGCAGGATTAGTTATATTGCTGTATTTTTGTGTTTTATGTGATTTTGGGAGGAAGACTCTGCCTCAGTTCCCACACTGCCTGCCATTTTTTTTCGCAGCTATAATTTGTTTTCTAAGTTTGAAAGTCCGCATATGGAGAGGAATTTTTCCATAGGATGAATCATACCCAGAGTCCTCTCTGTATCTGATTTAGATGACTTAAATAATTTAAAATAATTGAAATTTAAATAATTTAATAGCAATATTATTATTAATAATCAATAAAATCGAGCTAATGATACTTACTTTGAAAGGTTACAGAGACTGTAACTTCTTCTGTCCAAATAGGATACAGAAACCACTCAGTAGGCTAAACAGGGAAAGTTCAACATGAAAAGTATTAATAATGATAAGAGAGTAATTATAAGATATAAAGAAACTCTATGTGGTACCCACGGGTTAACGGATAGTAGCCAAGGAATGATAAACCTTGGGGGGCAGGTTCAGACCTCACTGGAGGTGTAGTTCAGGCACGGAGCTGCAGAGGAGTTCACTGGTTTTGCCAAACCACTGTTACTCTGGAGTTGCAAGGCAAACCATAAATCATCTTTCAGGGTGCAGGTAAGGAAGCAGGAAATTAGCAACCAGCAGTGTGGACATGCAGATGGATGCCAGGGGGGCCAGTGGAGGCACAAAGCTTCCATAGTACATAGGCTTGCAGATGGAACAACTTATTCTTTGAACCTGAAGAAGCAGGTGCTGCATGTATATTTGTGGGGACCTGCTAAAGGCATAGCTGCATGCAGCCCATTCCAGGGCTTTCTGAGAGAGTTGGAAAGATAGCTGGCTGTACAAGGCTCCAGTTCCCAGGAGAGGGCAGCCAGACTGAGGAGGCAAGGTCATTGTGCCTTCTGGGCCACCTGTGGTGCAGGCCAGAAGTACAGGAAACCTCATTGTCCTGCAATGTCTCTCTAGTATCCTCTGAGGAAACTGAACACCATTCCCACTTTAAAGGGGAAATACTCAAGGAAATTCTGTTGCATATTACACAGCATATATTGAAAGCTTCATTTGCAACTGAGAGGTAATAAATGAATAATTGCTACAGTCTACCCCTTTGGCTGCTCAGCTGCTTCTGCATCCTTCTATGACCATTCAAATTCCCTTACACACACAAAAAACAACTTGAGCTAATGAGATACACCTCTCCTTATAGATGAAGGAGATGGCAGGCTATATTAATTACTCTTCAAATTCAGCTATAGTTTCAATGAATATTCTGTAATCTGAAGACAACATTATAAAGTCTTCTTCTATAGCATGTGTATAAAATAAAATAATTTTAAATTGTTATAAATTTTTTGTAATTACATTTATATTCTAATAAGAAATAAAAATAATTATTATTATGTACAAATAAATGTATGCATGTTACAAATGTGGAGAAAATATGGAAAGCAACTGTAGTCCATGTTCTGTAATTGGCCATGACACCATAGTTGATATCTATTGCTCTCTTCTTCAAGGGCCCATTCCATATTTCCCTTGCCATCAGTCAGAACCTCAGCTTCTCTGGATGATTTACTACTTGAGTGACCCAAACTTTCATTATCGAAGGGTCTGAGTCCTCCATCATTCTGCCTGTTTTTCGGTATCTGTCCCTTTCAATTAACCTTTACCATTGGGCATGGCAGGCCTAAGAATTTTTCCCAGGGAATCCTGCGGGTTCTGTAGTCCTCTGCACCTCAGTTGCGTAGCAGTACTCCAACTTCTGTCAGGAACTAGGATCAGTCATTCCAGCCAGTACACTGGCTCCTTATTTTCCCTGTTAGTTCAGTGGCACGAGAAGCCAAACCACCCAGACTGAAGTCCCTGCAATTCAGTGGGGACCATTGTTTTCTCCACTGGTGTAAATATGTTCTATTTGGGGATTCAGATCTCCAAGCTAACGGAGCTCAGAGTTGTTGAGTGAGAGGAACAAATATCCTGAGTGAATTATTGGATAACAATGAGAGGATCCTCTCAGGCGTTCACTGCTTGATTCCTGGATCCATGAGTTCTGACTATGGGAGAAATAGCACCATTGGTTCTGATTCAGAGTATAAACTGCTTAATATATCATGCTCACTTTGAAGGAATGTGTAAGATAGGGTCCTGTTCTCACAAGCCATTCCAACTTTCAGTCAGGCCAGCTGCTTCTGGGTGATGGCAAGGCCGTTTGATACTATAATTCTGAGCCCACGGCTATACTTCCTTCATTGTGATATGAGTTCCTTGATCTGATGCAATGCTGCGTGGAGTGCCTTGACGGTGGATTAGGCATTGTGTGAATTCACAGATAAGGATGCTAACAAAAGCTTTACTGGCAGGGAAAGCAAATCAGTATGGAGAATCTGTCTCCTTTCCTGCATGGACAAATATGTCTCCTCCATGTGAGAGATATCCAATATCCAATACAGTCAAATTGCCATAGGTGGCAGGATGCTTTCCTAGGAAATGGTGTAACTATCAGGGACTCACTGTTGGTCTCTGCTATTTTCAGATGAGGCACTTATGAGTAGCGGTAGCCCAGCGAGCTTTGGTAAGGGTCAAGCCATGCTGTTGAGCCCATGCGGGTAGCCTCCAGCCCTGCCACCATGGCTGTTTTGCTCATGTGCCCATTGAACAAGTGTTTGAGGGAAAAGGCTGATTGACATCCACAGAGTGTCTTTTTACCCACCCAAGGATAAGGCTCCTCTACAGCTGATGCGCTTCTATGGACATTCACAGGCAGCACTCACAGTTGGTGTCCATTCTGAGAAGTCCGTCCACATATGCCTTTCCCTCCATCAAAGTTTCTTTTCACCAGTCTTTCAATCTTATATGGTAGTTACTTCATAACTGCCTCTATTTTTCTCAATCTCTTATGGAAATTAGTCTATGCAAACATTATATTTTTAATATAATTAATTTGGATAATCCATTTCCATAAGAAATTATCCTTTTCATTTAAGGTTCCAAATTGCTTGCATACAGCTCTGCAAAGTGCTTACTTAGGAGAAAACAGTGTTGGTGAACTTAAGTTTCTTGCACAATAGCAACCAGGTGACAAGTGGCAGAGTGATTTTCCAATCTGCTCATGAGGAAACTGTGAGATCGTTAGCGGAGAAATGGGAAAAAAGGGAAGAGAATCTGGAGAGGCAGACATTGCAGTTTAGTGTCGAACTGCCTTCCCCAAATGGCTGACCTGTGTCCCACCAGACTCAGGCAGCTATGACCCACTCTACGTGTTTTCTTTATTCAAAGAAAACTGGGGGGAAAAGTAAAAGCAAAAAACCAAAAAACACTGCGTAGAGACCCAAATTAACAGATTTATTTAAGAACAACAATTTGTAACTCCACCCCTAGGTACATATCTGTTTCCTATGAACTGTGCTGGTCTGCAGACTGCAAATTCCATGAGGTGAGGGGCTGGGACGTTTTTCAGCAGTGCTGGGGGTCAGTGAATGACAGGCGACAATCAACTGCCCCAGTCACCGAAGTGTAGGGAAGCAGAGACAGGGTTAAGCTGCCTTAAAACCTTGACAGCTTCCTTGATTTCTCCCGTTTCCACCAACACATCCAAGCCACCCAGGGCCCTTGTTCTTTCCTCGTGATGTATTTCAGCACCTGCCCACTCACTGCCACCACCCAAAGCTGGCACCTGCCCAGGTATGCCCCGGCCTCCCCCACGAAGTGCTCCTCGTCGATCCAACACCCTCATCAGTTCCCCCAAACCTTTCTTCTGAAAACACTGTGCCTCCCCCTTCCTCCACTCCATCACCCCTGGCGCTTAAAAATATAGGTTGTTCATCATTGTTCAGATGAAATCTATTATCATCCTGAATTGCAGACTCTGTTACAATCTCTCCTAGGAGAGAGACAAATAAAACCTCATCACAAGTGAGCCACAAGACCCCCTTCTCCACTCCCCTGGTCCCTGACTCTTAGGCTGCAGGAGAGCCACCGGGCGCACTCCCCTTGGCGGACAGGGACCTCCAACAGCCAGAGACACCCCTTTCCTGTTCTCCAGGCAGCCCCTTCCCCACAAAGCTGGAAGCAGGAAGCTCTCATCAGTCGGCAAGTCTCCTGAAGCAGCCTCATAGCTCCCTACCCACTCCCCAGAGCGGGCGATGGCGGCGGGCACTTCAACAGCCCAGGGCACACACGCTTCACTTTGTGCTGAAGCCCCCTGGAGCTGCCACCTGGGGCTTTGCTATCCCCAGTACCAGTGTCACCGGGTGAGCCATCTCCCGCCCAGATGCCCTGCCTAGCCCAGCCCTGTTCCATCTCTGGGTAAATGCTTTAGGACCATACTGCCACCCCAAGTACGAGAGGCAAAACCTCTATCCCACCAGAGGCTCAGAGCTTTCGCAGGCATTACTCCCAGGCTCCCATTTCTCATTAATCCCTCTGCTCATCCCCTGATTTGCCCAAATCCCTGCTTCTCCCTTTCCCCAGGTCTCCCTCTCTTTTCTCAACCTGGGCCCCTTAATCAGAAGTGTCCCTCCCAATGTCCTCAAACTGGAACTCTCTCTGGGGACACTATATCCCTAACGCTCTCCAAAAGGGAAGGTCTGGATTCTCATTCCTGACCTGTGAGTTCCCTGATATTACCCCCACCTCCTTGCCAATCACCTTCAGTAACCCACAGAGCAGTTTACCACCCCTAAAACTATGCCACCCACCCCAACGAGTCCCAAGCATTCCCCTGCACTTAGTGTAAACATTCCTTTAGGGCTCTTTAGGACTGTCCTCAGCCTACCTCTCAATGGAATCTCTTCTCCTCACTTTATGCTGTGAGTACAGGAGGCTTCTGAGCTCTGCAGATAATGCAAAGTCCTTTCCTGACTTGGGGCCTCCGTACCTGATGTCCCCTTCCTGAAATGCCCTGTCCCTGGTTCTCGGTACTGGCGACTCCTTCTTAGCCTCAGTTATCAGCTAAATCCTAATTCCTCACCAAGGTCTTACCTGTCAGCTCTTGGTCAGTAGCTTTCTCTCCTCTGTTTTGCTCCATCACTGAATGCTGCTTGTCTCCTGAGAATTCTGCATCAGCATTTTTCAGTAACTACAGCTTAATTTCTATTTCTATTCCTCTGATGGGAGAAAAATATGAAGCTTCCTGGGGTTTCCCTTCCCTCTCCCTGACTTCCAAGCTCTGGAGAGCTCACCAAGGGCTGAGGGGCACAGTGGTGGGTGGGTGTACCTGGCACCCACCGAGAGAGCCTCCCTCCTGAGAGCTCATCCGTCCTCACAGGTCACTGAGGCATCTTTGTGGGTTGTGGTATTATAAACTCAGGACTGTAAACCCCTCCACATGTCTGTCTTGCTTTCCACATGGGCTGACACTAGCTGGACTTTAGTGGAGGCTCAGGAAATACTGGAACTGAATCACTCACCCCCAAGACCTCTGGACCACCGTGAAGCCTAAAAGAAAGCAGGATGTCCATGCTAACTCTGGGGCCCTTTGTCAAGATTCTTAGAGAGCCTCATATATGTCATGTAGAGCTTTTGCAAGAATAAGAATTACTGCTCTGTGTGCTGAGTATAACCATTTACAAATGCAACTTTTATTCTATATTGCGTTATTCATCTTATAGTTCACAGAGGATTCTCAAGTTTACTGCATTTGAGCCCCATGCATTCTACCTCATGCAGCATAGGATTATAGACACACAGAGGTCTTGGAGACCATGAAACCTGAGGAACTTATTTCAGAGATGATCAAAGTAAGGTCCAGAGAAAGGAAGAAAGTTGCCGTAAGTCACAAAACCAGTTAGCAAGGCTGAGCTGGAAACCAGATGACCTGATGTCAGGTTTTGTGTCCTTCCACAACACAATGTGCAGCATACCATGTCAGCCCCATGAACCATGTTGCCTCCATGCACCAAGGCATGTCTATATATACCATTGGCTCAATTTTCATGTTAGTTACCAATATTTACTGTTTACGTGAACCACTATGATTGCCTACACCACTGTGGCCTCTACTGTGTCCATGTACCATGTTACTTACAGTTACTATGTCTCTTGTTGGTTACATGTATCCTATTGGATCCAGTGCTGTTATGGCGGATTGTATTATCACCTCTTTGTTTGCTGATTCTTTGCAGAGGGAGAATACGTCCATAAGCATTTCCCCAGGAGTGCATTATTTTTCTGTGGGAAGAAAATGCTTCCTGCAAAACTTGCCATATGACATGTTTTGGCCAGTAGAATGTGAGGAGAGATGTGTGACACTTCTGAGCAGAAGCTTTCAGAGCCATCATGTATTTCAGCCATTGTGCCATTCTCTGTATTGTAAGAATGGATGTTCCAGACAGGGCCTCCTCCTTCAGGTTGGATCCAAAAATCCAATGGCAGAAGACAATGCTCCACCTTCAACTGACACAGATCATGAGCAATAATGAACTTTTGCAATTGTGAGTCCTGACAGTACAAAGTTAGCTGTCATTGCCCTACAGTGTAGCAGCTTGATGGAAGCAGCCACTCTCGATTAATGCACCATATTTGTTGCACTGGCCCTGTATTATGTTGGCCCTAAGGCATGATCTTAGATGCTGTCCCTTTCCTTAGCATTGAACAGTCTACCCCTGGTCCCGTCTGTCTCCCAATTCACCAGAGCCCCCTATCTCGCCCTATCACTTTGAGAAAAGCCCCCTTGATGTCCTTGTTTCTCAGACTGTACACCACAGGGTTGAGCAGGGCAGTGAAGACATTGTAAAGGAGTGAGATCTGCTTGTCTCGTTCAGGAGAATAGCTGGAGTTGGGCCTCATGTAGATGTAGGTGGCTGGAGCATAGAAAAATGTGACCACGGTCAGGTGGGAAGCACAGGTAGAGAAAGCCTTGCAGCGACCGCGTGTGGACTTGATCTTGAGAATGGCCTGGGCAATCCGCATGTAGGAGGCCAGAATGAGGGAGACCGGAGTAGCGACAATGAACACACTAATGATGAAGTCCACCATCTCAATGAGGTGGGTGTCCATGCAAGCCAAGCTTCGCACTGAGGGGCCCTCGCAGAAATAGTGGTTGATCATATTGGGCCCACAGTATGGTAGCCTCATGGTGAGGAAAGTATGGATTAGAGAGAAGAGGAAACCACAGGCACAGGTCCCAGCTGCCAGCTGTGTGCACAGGCCCCAGCTGAGGATCACAGTGTAGCGCAGTGGGTAGCAGATGGCCACATATCGGTCATAAGCCATGACTACAAAGAGAATGCCCTCAGTTAGACCCAGGGCACCAAACACATACATCTGCAGACAACAGCCAGCAAAGGAGATGGTCTGAGAGTGAGCGAGAAGATGCACCAACATCTGGGGCATGGTGGTGGTGACGTAGCCCATATCCAGCAGGGAGAGGACACAGAGGAAGAAGTACATGGGAGTGTGGAGATGCACGTCCAGCCAGATCAGGGTGACGATGAGCCCATTGCCCAGGACGGAGCTCAGGTAGAGGAGAAGGAAGGCCAGAAAGAGCATCCTGTTGGACAGGGGGTCACTGGAGAAGCCCAGCAGGATAAACTCAGAAACCCAGCTTTGGTTTTGCCCTGGAGGCAGCTGCATGGTGGGGCCTGCAAGAGAATCACTCTCCTTCAAATGTCATCTAAAGTATGGTAGTCTATCAAGAACATCAGAGGATATCAGGGTAGGATTTTAACTCTGGTCTCACTACTCATCTGCTGTCTTATACAAGTTACTTAACCACTCTGAGCCTCAGTCCTCATGTGCAACATGTGGCTAATAATACTCATGTTTCAGGGTTTTCATGAAGAATAGATGCAATGTATATGAAGTGTCTAATGCAATGTTTTAAAGCAATAATAACAGTAACTGCTCATGTGCAATCTCCCCAGTCTTAATGCCCACCCCTCAGTGGACAAACTGATCACTCACGTGTGACAATCACTGTGCACCACATCAGCTGCAGCCCCCAGGCCTTTAGAGATGGTGTGAAGAGTGGATATAAACTACTAGGTAACCCTCCGCCTCAGAGACCATTTGTCTGGATTGCTACAAACGTCTCCACTCTGTAAACGTTTCTCCATTGACAGCTGACAATATAAGGCTTTGTCAACAGAGGGCGATAAAGAGGCACTGAGTTCTGATACCCTCAGGAGGGCACTTAGGCTGGGGCTTCAACTCTTCTTCAGTTGCTCAGGGTGAGAGCCAGCGGGCTGCTGGCTGGAAGGGCCAGTAACACTCACCCTGCCTGGTTTCAGTGGACCTACTACAGTCACACAGTCAGGCTGCACTCTCGCCAGTGGCCACTTCTGTGCAAGCTCTGGTCTCTGCCCACCAGTGGCCAATGGTGTATTCCTCCAGTAGTCACACCCTCTTTCGAAAAGGTCTCAACTCAATCTTTTATTTTTTTTTGAGGGTTTATCATCAGCAGGGGGAGTGAGAGAGGCATCTCCTGAATCCTTAGTCCCTTAATGTGCCCTCTCCTTCAACCACAAGTCCCCATCCACTTTTTTTTCTACTTGAAACTTCTGGATCTCTTAGCGTCCTCTTTTATCCTTCTAGTGGTTCCCTATCTTTTAGTAGTTAGCAATTCTTCATATTAAATTTTCCCTAACACACATTATTGGTGTGTTCTCTCTCCTGACAGGGTCTTGGCTGATAAGGATGCTATGTCTATGGTGACTGAGTTTGATAAGGAGCAGGCTGTTACACAGTTATAAGCTATCTATTCATTAAGTGTTAATTAATTAATTACAAAAGAAAAAAGTAGTAGCTGTCAGTGACAAACTGGACATCTGAATGGCTTGACTATAATTAACTTCACCCTTAAGAAGCAGACAGATGCAATATGTTACCACATGTGAAATCCTAACAATATATCACCTATATGTTATTTAAGCCCAAACTGCAAAACTTGAATCTAATGATGAGGAAATATCAAAGAAACTGAAATTGAGGAATTCCATAAAATAACTAGCTTCTAATCTTCAAAAAATGTTCACATCATTAATGACAAAGATAGGCTGAGAATCTATAATAAGTGTAAAGAGACTGAGAAAACATAAAAATTACAGCAATATGTAATCCTAGAAGAAGTAAATTAGATTAGGTTACATAAATGTATCAATACTAAGTTTCCTTAATTGGTAACTACTATATAAGAGAATATTCTTATTCTCTTATACCTTAGGAAGTATTCTGAAGTATTAAGGGGTAAGAAACATGGTATTTGCAAAGTACTTTCAAATAGTTCTGGAAATTATAATAACAATCATTTGACAAATTGTTAAAAATTAATAAATCTGGGTCTGGGACAGAATGGATTTCTTTGTAGCATTCATCCAGCATTTTGTAAATTTGAAGGTATCTTTTAAAGTTTTTAAAAATTTTAAAAATGTTCAATGTTGAAGTAAGTGATGATGAAAATGAAACATTATCAGTGATTAGGGGAAAATTAATAGCCTTAAATACACATACTGTAATAGAAGAATGGCTAGAAATTAATCAGGTAATGTTCCACCTCCAGAAGCTAGAAAAAGAACTACAGATCAAACCCAAAAAGAAGTTAAAGGGGAAGAAAGCAATAAAGATAAGAGCAGAAAACAAGCAATGTAAAAAAATTGAGAATGGAGAAAAATCAACGAACCCAAAAGTTCACTTTTTGAAATAATTAATACATAAGTCCTAGTAAGACTAATAAAGAAAAAGAAATAAAAAACAAATTATCAACAAGAGAAATGAAAGGGGGAACAATATTGCAGATCATATAGTCATTTAAGAGATAATTTTAAAAATTATAAACCACTTAGTTTTTTTTTTTGAAAAATCAAATGGACAAATGTCCTAAAAATCACAAATGATCAAAACTGACACAAGAAGAAATAAAAATCAGAAGAGCCACTGTCTTCCAAAAAACTGAACCTATAATTTAAAACTTTCCTAGAAAGAAAACTCCAGGCTCAGATAGCTTTACTGGTGAATTCTTCCAACATCTAGGCGAGAAATAGTACAAATCACAGCAAACTCTTCCAAAGCATAGACAAAGTGAAAATTTCCTAACTGAACTCATTTTATGAGACAAGCATACACTCAATACCAAAAAAATAACAAAGACATGACAAGAGGGAAAACTTATAAACCAATCTTTCTCACGAACTTTGTTGCCAAGCGCCTAAACAATGTATTAACAAATTGGGTTCAATAATATATAAAATGGATAATACATCACAGTCAAATTAGGTTTATTACAAGAATTCAAGGTTGCTTTAGCATTTGATAAGCAAGCAATGTAATTCATCTCATTAAAAGAAGTGAGGGAGAAAAAATATATGATTAACTCAATAGATACAGAAAGAGTATTTGGTAAAAGTCAACAATCATTTGATTACAAATAAGCTTCATGAGAAACTAGGAATAGAAGGGAAACTTCTCAATGTGATAAATACAATCTTCAATAGAAGAAGAAGCACCCTACAGCAAATGTAATAGTGAATGGTGAAATACTGATAATTTTCTCTCTGACACTGGAAGTGAAACAAAAATGTTCACTATTACCATTTCTATTAATCATTGCACTGGAGAGTCATAGCCAATGAAATAAGTCAACAGAAAGAAATTAAAGACCAAAGGCTTGGAAAGGAACAGATAAAACTGTCATTATCTGCACCACATATTGGTGGGTACAAAATCTAAAGAACCCAAAGACGAACTGGAATTCATAAACAAGTAGACATAAATTCAATGTATTTTTCTATTCTGGCAAGTACAGAATCATTTATAGGGGCATTTAAAAAATCAAATACATAATAAAAAATGTAATGAAGTACATGTAGGAAATCACTACTTAGAAAAATTGAGAATAGCCAAGTAAATTGAGGAATATGCCATGTTCATGCATGTGTTGGACAATTCAACATTATATAAAGGCAAAGTTGATTTACAGATTCAAAGCAATTCCAGTCAAAACTCCAGCAGATTTTCTACAGATATTGACAACCCGGTCATAAAATTTATATGGAAATTGCAAAGAATCCTGAAGAAGGAAACCAAAGCTGGAGGACTTACCAGATATTAAGACTGACTATAAAGCCTCCATAATTAAATGAGTGTGAAATTGGCACAAGAATAAAAAAACATATCTAGGGAACAGAATACAATCCAGAATAGATCCATGAATATACAGTCGTCTGATTTATGACAAAGTTGAGCCATCCTAGCAATGAGAAAAGGTTGGTCTTTCTATAAATTCCAGATCATGTAGATTTTTATGCAGGAAATATTTTTTTTGAATCCTACCATATCTGGTACTCAAAAAGCAATTCCAGATATATTGTAGATTTAAATAGTAAAGGTAAAACAATAAAATTTTTAGTATCAAACACAGAAAAGTATCAACATCAGCTTGGGGTAGGCAGAGATTTCTTAGATAGAACATAAGCACTAAACCATAGAGAAAAAAAATAACAAACCATATTCTATTGAAATGAACTTAAAAGATCTGTATCCAGAATAAATTAAGAACCCCACAAATTAACAAACAACCAACAAAAAGGCTACCCAATAGAAGAGTAGGCAAAGGATTTAAAAAGACACCTGACAGTAAAAATTAAAAAAGACACCTTACAAAAGAGGCCCACTGATCAAGTGAAAAAGTGCTCAGCATCATTAGTCATCCAGAAATTGCAAGTGAAGACAAAACTACACACCCACCAGAAGGCTAAAATGACAGCCACCTAGAATCATGGATGTCTCTTCTTCTGTTCCCCCCAGGCCATCACCTAGGTCCTCAGCATGGAGGACCTCCACCAGCTGCCTGCACACCGTCTACCACACACTCGGGAGCACATCAGCCCTTATTCCTACTTTGGGACTCAGCTCAGGTGTCATCTCCCCAGGAAGACTTCCCTGATCTGTCCCACCATCTCCCACTCCCAGCCCTGGACTAGATGCTGCCTCTGTTTCTCACACCCCTGTGCATACTGGCAAGTTATAATCTTAATAGGCTTAGAAGATTCTTATACAAAGTTTGAGATACAGTGTCTCAGGAGAACTTTCTCCTTCTCCTGTTAACTCCCACTAATTGAGTTGGCATGTATGGAATAAACTATGGATGTGTGGGTGAGTTGATAATCTCCATTGCAATAATAACAATAGATAATATTTAATGAACAATTTCCATGTGCCAGGCATTATTACACTAACTTTATCTCATCATCACAACTCATTGAGGTAAAAGTACCATAATCTCCATTGTACAGATGAAAATACAAAGGCACAGAGAACAGTGATGGGTTCTAAATTACATGTTTTGTGTGGTGGACCTGGGGTTTGAATGGAGGCAGTCTGGTGCAAGGCCAACTCTTAATCATTATCTTCTGCTTCAGCAGACAGGCTCTACGTGGGAGGGGCGAAGAATGCAAACTTCCCCCACCCCCATGCACAACAATTTGAACTTTTGCGTTTTAGGCCCAAGAATCATGGCCTCTGACGCATGGCCACCAGGCAGGAAGGACCAGAATCCTCCTAGGACAAATGGTTGAAGCAACAGCCACAAACCATCTCTCAGGATACTTTCATCTCTCTGCTCCCATCGTGTGGATGTGAGAAGCCAAGGAATGTGTTGGAAGCAGAGGGAATCAGTGGAAGGGACTTGGGGAATTATTGCCATTATGGAACTCAATATAGTTTTGTAAAAGCCTGGTTTAGTCACACTTGATCTCCACGGAATGAGGGATATCATTCAGTTAAAAAAAAAAAAAGTCTTCTAATATTCTGTCGGCCCAGCAGTGTCCGTCGGGACTTGCAATGCCCCAGGCCTCTCGAGAACAGGGGAGTGGGGGTGTCGGGGGTCCGAATCGCCAGAGCCATCCGTGTCCCTGCTCAAACTTTCCCCATCATTGTCCTTTCAGGGACATGTCTCTCAGCGAGACATGGAGATCCCTGAGCTCAGGAAGGTGTATTATTCACTTCTATGTTTCTAGCACCTAGACATGGCTTCACACAGAGAAACTATCAGTAAGTATTTGTTAAATGAATAAAGGAAAGAAAGAAGGGGGTCTGGGAAGAAGGAACGAATGGGAGGGGACTGAGCTGGGAGGGGGGGAAGAACACGGGGCAGTGAGGAGAAGGGGCCAGAGCGATACTGGGCTGTGGGCACAGAGAGGACCCGGGGACTGGGGGCCTGGCCACCCCTGACCTCTGGCCCCCACAGATGCCGGGATCCTGCCCGCAGCCCCAAGCCCAGCTCCCATCTCACCCCTCAGGGATCCGCAGAAACAAGTCGTGGAGAGGCTGCCATTTGCTCTGAAGAGAAGGAGCCTGAGCAGGAAGCCTCCCGGGCAGCTGAGTGCAGGGAGCCGGGATTCCGCGCAGCCCCGTGCCCGGAGGAGCCCTGCATTTCCGAGGGCGGACGGGGAAGCCGGCCTTCTCTCCACGGGAAGCTCTCTGCGCGCGGCCAGGCAGCCTTGGCTCCCGAAGGTCCTGCTGTCGGGTCCTGAGGCACAAGGAAGGGAGCCCGCTGTCCCCAAGCTCCGCGCAGTGGGCCAGGCTGCTGCGGCTTTATGGTCCTGTCTCCTCAGCAGGCTTTCCGGGGAGAGTTGACAAGGGCCACCCCTTTGCCTCCTGCCGCCACCGCCCCTGTCCCCAGGGGGAAGCCACGATGGGATTCCCTGAATGTTGTCAACAGAACCCACAGGGAGGACGCCCCTGGGGACAGAGCGGGAGCAAACAACACCCACGTGGGGAGGTGGGGAGGTGGGGAGAGGCTGGGGACAGGACTATTTCCTTTCCCAGACTTCTGAGGGCTGTGACCAGCTCCTGGGAGAGGGGCTGGCACTGGGCACCTTGTAGAAGTGCCAGGAACTGAAGGCCTCATTCTGATTCTCCTCTCACCTCCCCAACCCCTGGGCCCTCACCTGTCCATTCAACCATGTTTGAGTCCCACCTCTATTCCTCACTGAACAACTTGGGCAAATGAAAATCCTCCTCCATTTCCTACTAGTCCGATACCCTGGACGAATCACTCAGCCTCTCTGGTGATAATTTAGACTTAACCGAGGAGCACTGACCTACACCAGGTCTTGAATCAGCCCGGGAAACAGCATCTGGGAAGTGAGCCTCAGCCCCATGTTACATGCAAGGAAGCTGAGGCCCAGGGGCATGAGAAACTGCCCAACGCTCGTATCTACTAAGTGCAGAGCAAGAATTTGAATCAGGATCTATCAAGTTCTAGTGTCTATTTTCTTAACCTTGTTTTATGCTGCCTCAGCTTTCTCCTCTGTAAAATGATAATGACAATAATAATTTCTAATGATGACAAATGCTGGGGTTTCTGGGAGAATTCAGTGAGAAGGAGATGCTGAAAACCCAGCCCAAGCCTCCATGACCGAGTTCCCCTCCTTCCTTCCATCAGGCCTCAGCTCCCCATCTACTCAGAACGGGAAGGTTGGGCTCTGAGGTCCCTCCTGCTCAGGTACCACCACAGCCAACTGTTTGAAATTTCAGAAATGCTGTGAGATGGCTGTTAAATTATAGGAAGTACAACTAAATAAATTACATTAAAAACAAAGATCAAGGAACTTGAAGGAATTACACTAAGTGCAATAAGCGGAGAAAGACAAATACTTTATGATCTCATTTATTTGTAGAAATCTAAGAACACTGAACTGATAGAAACAGAGAGGTTTCGGGGTTCAGGGAAATGGGAAGATTAGGTCTAAAGTACAAACTCTCATTTATAAAAGAAATAAATTCCTGGGGTCTAATGTAGAGCATGGTGACTATAGTTAGGAATACGTGCTGTATACTTTAAAGTGGCTCTGAGAGCAGAGCTTTAATGTTCTAATTATAATAACAACAAAATGGTAATTATGTGAAGGGAAGGATGCGTTAACTAATCTTATTGTGCTCAACACATCACAATATATACTTATATCAAATCACAATGTATATCTTAAACCTACACAATGTTAACTATCAATGACGCTTCAATTTAATTTAGGGGGAAGAAAGAAAAAATCAGATTATAAAATTAAAAAAACAAAGGTCAAAAACAGTGTTTAAAACTCTATGTATCTCAATTATTCTACTACGTTTTACCTTCTCTGTGTTCTAGAAGTTATTTGCATCTACTGGATTTCTTTGGTGGAAATTCTCTCTAATGGTGTACGTCCGGGCATCTTTTGAAAACTGACTTCAGAGGCATCCTTTCGTAAACTTGAAATCAGCCACGGTGGGTGATTTACACCATGGAAATCAGCAAACACTACGAATCAGTACCTTTCCCTCTCTTTCCAAGACCGAGGATTAAATACTTACCAGCACATGACGGCCTCCGGTCCTGAGTCCTGAGAATCCAGAGCTCTCAGGCCACTCTAGTGCTGGAGGCATTCCACTCTGCTGCTGGCTGGAGCTGCTGGAGCCTCAGTGAGCGGCCCTCGTCCAGGAGAGGCGGGCCCAGCAGGTCAGGTCTTCTTGGTCCAGGTCTCCCTGCCTCGCCCGACAGAGGCCCCCAGACAGCCTGATGCAGGCCTGGTGCCTCCTGCCCTCTCCTCTGGCCCCTTCCCAGCCCCGTCACCAACCTCTGCAGGGCCGTGGTGGTGGGGGCCTCGGGGTGCAGACCACAGAGCAGAGCAGCTCTGCCCTTGGCTCCTCAGGGAACACGACCATCTCCCAGGCTCCACTGACTCTTACCTGGAAGGACAAAGGCCAAGGGCACTCAGGGCCTGCTTGGCAGAGACCACTCCAGCCTTGGGAGGCAGGCATTTGACAGGTGACAAAACAGTGTCAAGAAGGGCGAGGGACTCACCCGAGATCACCCAGCTGAAAGTGGAGGAGCCCACGTGCAGACTGAGCCCACTGCTGCCCCACACAGCTGTGCCTTCCAGGGGAAGCTTCACTTTCCACTTCTCTCAAATAGGAAGACTCTTATCTCTCCCGGAGTTATGACGCAGAGGATGGCATCCATGCACGTTTGAGCCCAGTGCTCGGCACAGAATAAGCCCTTACTACAGCTCAATCTCATCCTCATGCCTACTTCCGTATCTCCCCTCTCCCACTTCCCCTTCCGCAGGTTACAGCTGGCAGGGAGGGGACACCTTCCCTCCTGCACGGCCTCTCTAGAGCTTGATCCAGTGCATGTGCATCATGGTCAGGACTTTCCTGAACTTTCCATGAGGTTAGGAGCACCTAAGAGTTCCATCTGAACACTCCATGGTTCCCTGGCAGGAGCAAGGAGGTAGGGTACTGTGGTCCCAAGGTCCCCCCAATGCTCAGCTCTTCCTCAGAGTTAGCTACACTCTCAGAAGACTGCCCTGTGGGAGTCTTCCCCATAGTCCAGCCAAAGGCCACAGCACATGCCTCCTCTAGCCCACTCTGATGGGCCCAGAGATTCTGGGGAGGAGGGACTTTGGGCCAGAACTCAGGTCAGATGAAAATGTGTCTCATTCACCCTTTTCCCCAGAACCATAACAAATGATGACCATCCTTGCCCTGAACCAAGGCCCTAACTCTTCTCACACATGTCACTAAGCCTCCTTCAGCAATGAAGAGGCAGTCCACACATCCCTATTGGACAGATGAGGAAAGTGGGCTCACAGAGGTGCAGTGACTTGCCACTGTTGGAAGCCACCGAGAATCATAGGCAGCATGAAACTCGGGTCACTCTGACTTTCAAAATGATGGGTTTACTTAAAGACTGCCAAGCATGGTACTAACCCCCTTTTCCCAGAAAATGAAATGTGACCAGAAAGAGCTGAGAGATTTGGCCAATGTCATACAGCTATACAATGACAGATCTGGCACCAGAACACTGGCAAGTGCCTGTTGGCTGGGGCTGTGTCCACATGGTCATGTGCATCAGTGAAGAAGTCTACTCTAATGGCTGTGTTGGAACTCCAGCTGAGATCCCTCCTGCTTTCCCGAGAGCTGGTCATGATCCCCTGTGGGGGTGGGGGCAGCCTGGATATGGCCATGAGGGAGAAGACTGGACTCTGGAGGCTTAACAATGAGCCAAGTAGGCTTCAAGGAGAAGTGGGTGGAAAGGGAGAAGCTGGGGCAGGGGCAGTCCTGACAACTGGGACTTTCTAATTGGCCCCAGGCTGAGAACACCTCTGAGAGGAACAGCAGGAGCTCGCTGTCATTTGCCAAGACAGGTGCCCCAGGAAGTTTCCTGGTTTTTTATTTGCAGAGGGAGCTGAAGGGACTAGCAGGAGACGGTGATGATACAATGATAATGATAATAACAACCACAAAAGCAGCAATGATAATGGTGACAGTAAGGATGATAATAATAGCAAAACTTTAGAGTGTATTGCTCCTGGGTGTCTGGTATTCTTCTAAGTGCCTTGCTTACAATAGCCCATTAATACTCAAAACATCCCTATGAAATAGTGTTATCATCATCATTTTGCAGGTGAGAACACTGAGTCCTGGAGATTTAGTAATATGACAAATGTCCTACAGCCACTTACTGGCAATCTAGGCTTTAATAAGTGGTGTGATGCTTAAAGGTTAACAGCCAACACTCTGGAAAGGAAGGAGGGGAAAAAAGAATAATTTAAGCCTGATTCGTATCCTTGGCAGCCTTGATGAGTCACAGTCCAAATTGCTGAACCCATGCATAACCTCTGTCCCTGCTGCTTTCTTCATGGGCCCTTTGGGCAATGATGGTGGCAGCTGAAAAGAGACTGACTGGTATCCACACAGTGGATTATCCTACCCACTTGATCGTGAGCATTCACGTGGGACTCAAATAACATGACATTCTTTGCCAGTTAAAGAGAACTCTCTACATATTTCTTTCCCAGACCTTGTTCTCACAAATTTTCCAATTATGCTCCTTTCAAGTCCCTGATCATCCAGCCAAACCACTGGCCACAGTCCATTATTAAATACAGAGCCTTACATCTGGCCAGTTTTCTTTCCAGACAAAATGAAGCACCAAGTGCCCTGCTTTATGTTCTGTCCCCTGGGAGGATTTCTTTCCATCACTGGACTTAAGCGATATCTCAGAAAGGAGCCATGGCAGTGCAGCTGTTCACTTTCATGTGGTGCCTTTGTGTCATGCAGAACCATATGTAATCCAGGCCTGAATTTTCTCTTCCTCATCAACATATCATAGGGAACTCCCCATGAGACCGCAGGTGCAGGCTGTGCATGGCAATGCAGAAGGAGTAGGGCATTGGGGCCACTTCCTCATGCCAACTACTTGGACCTGCAGGGACTGCTGGAGTCCAGTGTCATTCATGCCACTTCCATTTGATGATGACTGTGTGTACCAACTTTTGACTTGGTAAATCAGACAACATCAAGTTCACAGGGAGAGTTCAGGTCACACAATAATTTGGGGGCCATGGTTAAGTGTTCAACTAAGCCCAATAGCAAGCCAAAACTGTTTCTCAAAGGAAGAGTAGCAATCCTCAGAGGACAGGAAGCTTTGCTCCAAAATCCTAATGGTCTGTGGTGTGACTCACCTCTAGAGCCCTGTCAAAGGCTGCAAACAGCGTATCTCTATCTGCTTCAGACACTTCAAGCACGATCAGGTCTGCAGGATCCAATGGTCCAAATGGAAGAGCAGCTTGCACAGAGCCTGGACCTATTGCAGAACCTTCTCTTCCGGGCTTCACTCAAACCCAGAGGCTTCTCAGGTCACTCAGTATATGCACTATAGTATCACATCCAAATGAAGACTGTGTTGCCTGCAAAATCTAAGAAGGTGCTGTAGGCATTGAGCCTCTGTTCTTGGTGTTGGGGGGCCAGATGCAACATCTTATTCTTCACCTTACAGGGGATATCTTTAGGATTAAACAAGATGGCAGTGTGAGAAGTGAGGCAGAAACCTCCTCCCCAAAACACATATAACACAAAATACAGCAAATACAACTGACCCTGAAAGAGTGACCTGAAAGAAGAGACTGCCTACATCTGGGGGGAAAAAAAGACCTCATGGAAAAAGGTAAAGTAGAAAAGCCGTGCATAATCCATCAGGACCCAAGCACTCCACCAACCCCAGCTCACAGGCAGAAGGAAGAGAAATGGAGCAGGGGAGCAGAAGCCCAGGACCACTAAATACCCACCCCTGCAGATCTGCTGCAGGAGCATGAACCCACATTACATGGTGTTCTGGAGATTAGAGGGGTTGGAAAGCAAAGAGAGGCACAATACATGGAGAGACTGAGATTCCAGCCACTTGTGGAGAATGGGTACCCACAACCACCTGCTCCAGGGCAAAAGAAAGGTAGAAACTTTGAAAGATTTCCCAACAGTGAGACAGTTACCAAAGGGGCAGGGTAAACACAAAGCTTGCTGTTCACAAGAAAGGACAGGTGGACAAAATTGTCCCAGCACATTCAGCCCAGCAGGTTGGGAACTTTCAGGAGCTTCACAGAAAAAATAAAACCACAGTAAAGGAAGTAGACCAATTAATTCCTAAGCAAATGTATTAAATCAACTATCCACAAAGTCAGTCAAGGGATATACAAAGAGTACAGAATATGAGACCTAATATATAAAGAATGCAGGAAAAAGAAAAAGAAGGGAGGAAAAAAAGAACCTTTAGATTGTGTTTGAAAGAGCATAATAAGCAAGTTAAGTTAGACTGGTAGATAGTAAAGAAGCTGCCCTTGAACCTTTGGTAACCACAAACCTAAAACTTGCAATGGCAATAAGTACATTTCTATTGATAATGAACTTAAATGTAAATGGACTGAATGTACCAATCAAAAGACATAGAGTTACAGAATGGATAAAGAAACAAGACCTGTGGGTGGAGCCAAGATGGTGGCATGAGTAGAGCAGTGGAAATCTCCTCCCAAAACCACATATATTTTTGGAAATACAACAAAGACAACTCTTCCTGAAAGAGAGACCAGAAGACATAGGACAACAGCCAGACTACATCCACACCTGCAAGAACCCAGCACCTCGCGAAGGGGGTAAGATACAAGCTGCAGCCCAGCAGGACCCAAGCGCACCTCACCCCAGCTCCAGGCGGGAGGCGAGGAGTCAGAGCGAGGAGGGAGAGGGAGCCCAGGACTGCTAAATAGCCAGCCCTAGCCATCTGCATCAGAGCGCAGACACAGTGCATGCGTGGGGGGCTGAAAACTAGGGAAACAGGACAGTAAGACCTGTGAGCAGATCCCCGCAGCCGGCACCCCAGGGACAAAGAAAAGCGAGTGCCTTTTGGAAGTCTTAAAGGGACAGGGACCCCACCGCTAGACAGAAGCATCCCGGGACACTTAGCCCAGCAGCAGGGAATCCCAGGGAATTCCGGGCACCCTAACCCCCTGGATAGCAGGGCAGCTCAGAGGCCCCTTACGGAGATAAACAGCCTCCCGGCCGTATCCCCTCAATGCGGCTCCACCATATCGGAGCAGCAGCCCAAGGCACGCCACGCCCACAGCAACAGCGGAGATAAACTCCATAGCTGCTGGGCAAGAATCAGAAGCCCCATCTGCGTGCAGCTGCTCAGCACAAGCCACTAGAGGTCGCTGTTCTCCCAGGAGAGGAGGGCCACAAACCAACAAGAAGGGATGTCACTTGTGCTAGGTCCGCAAACCATCTTTATCGCCATGAAAAGGCAGAATTTGAGGCAGACAAAGATCACACAGTCAACACCTGAGAAGGAGATAGACCTAACCAGTCTTCCTGAAAAAGAATTCAAAATAAAAATCATAAACATGCTGACGGAGATGCAGAGAATACACAAGAGCTAAGGGATGACGTCCGGAGCGAGATTACAGAAGTGAAACAATCTTCAGAAGCATTTATAAGCAGAATGGATAAGATGCAAGAGGCCATTGATGGAATAGAAACCAGAGAACAGAAATGCATAGAAGCTAACACAGAGAGAGATAAAAGGATCTCCAGGAATGAAACAATATTAAGAGAACTGTGTGACCAATCTAAAGGAACAATAGCCGCATTATAGGGGTACCAGAAGAAGAAGAGAGAGAAAAAGGATAGAAAGTGTCTTTGAAGAAATAATTGCAGAAAACTACCCCAAACTGGGGGAGGAAATAATCAATCAGACCATGGAAGTACACAGAACTCCCAACAGAAAGGACCCAAGGAGGACAACACCAAGACATATAATAATTAAAATGGCAAAGATCAAGGACAAGGACAGAGTTTTAAAGGCAGCTAGAGAGAAGAAAAAGGTCACCTATAAAGGAAAATCCATCAGGCTATCATCAGACTTCTCAACAGAAACCTTACAGGCCAGAAAAGAATGGCATGATATATTTAATGCAATGAAACAGAAGGGCCTTGAACCAAGAATACTGTATCCAGCACGGTTATCATTTAAATATGAAGGAGGGATTAAACAATTCCCAGACAAGCAAAAGTTGAGGGAATTTGCCTCCCACAAACCACCTCTACAGGGTATTTTACAGGAACTACTCTAGATGGGAGCACTCCTAAGACTAAACAGATGTCACCAGAGCAAATAAAATCACAGCAAAGAAAGAAGACCAACCAAATACTAACAAAAGGCAAAAAATAAAATCAACTACCCACAAAAATCAGTTAAAGGAAACACGAAAGAGCACAGAATAAAATAATCAACATATAAAGAATGGAGGAGGAGGAATAAGAAGGGAGAGAAGAAAAGAATCTCCGGACAGTGTTTATAACAGCTCAATAAGTGAGTTAAGTTAGACAGTAAGATACTAAAGAAGCAAACCTTGAAACTTTGGTAACCACGAATCTAAAGCCTGAAATGGCAATAAGTACGTATCTTTCAATAATCACCCTAAATGTAAATGGACTGAATGCACCAATCAAAAGACACAGAGTAACAGAATGGATAAAAAAGCAAGACCCATCTATATGCTGCTTACAAGAAACTCACCTCAAACCCAAAGACATGCACAGACTAAAAGTCAAGGGATGGAAAAACATATTTCATGCAAACACCAGAGAGAAAAAATCAGGTGTTGCAGTACGAGTATCAGACAAAATAGACTAAAAAACAAAGAAGGTAACAAGAGATAAAGAAGGACATTACACAATGATTAAGGGCTCAGTCCAAAAAGAGGATATAATCATTATAAATATATATGCACCCTACACAGGAGCACCAGCATATGTGAAACAAATACTAACAGAACTAAAGGAGGAAATAGAATGCAATGCATTCATTTTAGGAGACTTCAACACGCCACTCACCCCAAAGGATAGATCCACCGGACAGAAAATAAGTAAGGACACGGAGGCACTGAACAACACACTAGAACAGATGGACCTAATAGACATCTATAGAAATCTACATCCAAAAGCAACAGGATACACATTCTTCTCAAGTGCACATGGAACATTCTCCAGAATAGACCACATTCTAGGTCACAAAAAGAGCCTCAGTAAATTCCAAGAGATTGAAATTCTACCAACCAACTTTTCAGACCACAAAGGTATAAAAGTAGAAATAAATTGTACAAAGAAAACAAAAAGGCTCACAAACACATGGAGGCTTAACAACATGCTCCTAAATAATCAATGGATCAACAAACAAATTAAAATAGAGACCAAGAAATATATGGGAACAAATGACAACAACAACACAAAGTGCCAACTTCTCTGGGACGCAGCGAAAGCAGTCTTAAGAGGAAAGTATATAGCAATCTAGGCATACTTAAAGAAGGAAGAACAATCCTAAATGAATAGTCTAACATCACAATTATTGAAACTGGAAAAAGAAGAACAAATGAGGCCTAAAGTCAGCAGAAGGAGGGACATAATAAAGATCAGAGAAGAAATAAACAAAATTGAGAAGAATAAAACAATAGAAAAAATCAATGAAACCAAGAGCTGGTTCTTTGAGATAAGCCTCTAGCCAAACTTATTAAGAAAAAAAGAGAATCAACACACATCAACAGAATCAGAAATGAGAATGGAAAAATCATGACAGACTCCACAGAAATAAAAAGAATTATTAAAGACTACTATGAAAACCTATATGCTAACAAGCTGGAAAATCTAGAAGAAATGGACAACTTCCTATAAAAATACAACCTTCCAAGACTGAACAAGGAAGAAACACAAAAGTTAAACAAACCAATTACGAGCAAAGAAATTGAAGTGGTAATCAAAAAACTACCCAAGAACAAAACCCCCAGGCCAGACAGATTTACCTCAGAATTTTATCAGAAATACAGAGAAGACATAATACCCATTCTCCTTAAAGTTTTCCAAAAAATAGAAGAGGAGGGAATACTCCCAAACTCATTCTATGAAGCCAACATCACCCTAATACCAAAACTAGGCAAAGACCCCACCAAAAAAGAAAATTACAGACCAATATCCCTGATGAATATAGATTCAAAAATACTCAATAAAATATTAGCAAACCAAATTCAAAAGGATATCAAAAGGATCATACACCATGACCAAGTGGGATTCATCCGAGGGATGCAAGGATGGTACAACATTTGAAAATCCATCAACATCATCCACCACATCAACAAAAAGGAGTACAAAAACCACATGATCATCTCCATAGATGCTGAAAAAGCATTTGACAAAATTCAACATCCATTCATGATAAAAACTCTCAGCAAAATGTGTATAGAGGGCAAGTACCTCAACATAATAAAAGCCATATATGATAAACCCACACCTAACATCATACTGAACAGCGAGAAGCTGAAAGCTTTTCCTCTGAGATCGGGAACAAGACAGGGATGCCCACTATTCCCACTGTTATTTAACATAGTACTGGAGGTCCTAGCCACAGCAATTAGACAAAACAAAGAAATACAAGGAATCCAGATTGGTAAAGAAGAAGTTTAACTGTCACTATTTGCAGATGACATGATATTGTACCTAAAAAACCCTAAAGACTCAACTCTAAAACTACTAGAACTGATATAGGAATACAGCAAAGTTGCAGGATACAAAATTAACACACAGAAATCTGTGGCTTTCCTATACACTAACAATGAACCAATAGAAAGAGAAGTCAGGAAAACAATTCCATTCACAATTGCATCAAAAAGAATAAAATACCTAGGAATAAACCTAACCAAAGAAGTGAAAGACCTATACCCTGAAAACTATAAGACACTCTTAAGAGAAATTAAAAAGGACACTAACAAATGAAACTCATCCCATGCTCTTGGCTAGGAAGAATTAATATAGTCAAAATGGCCATCCTGCCCAAAGCAATATACAGATTTGATGCAATCCCTATCAAATTACCAGCAACATTATTCAATGAACTGGAACAAATAGTTCAAAAAATTCATATGGAAACACCAAAGTCCCCGAATAGCCAAAGCAATCCTGAGAAAGAAGAATAAAGTGTGGGGGGGGGGGGGGGATCTCACTCCCCAACTTCAAGCTCTACATCAAAGCCATAGTAATCAAGACAATTTGGTACTGGCACAAGAACAGAGCCACAGACCAGTGGAACAGATTAGAGACTCCAGACATTAACCCAAACATATATGGTCAATTAATATTCAATAAAGGAGCCATGGACATATGATGGGGAAATGACAGTCTCTTCAACAGATGGTGCTGGCAAAACTGGACAGCTACATGTAAGAGAATGAAACTGGACCAATGTCTAACCCCATACACAAAAGTAAATTCGAAATGGATCAAAGACCTGAATGTAAGTCATGAAACCATAAAACTCTTAGAAAAAAACATAGGCAAAAAAATCTCTTGGACATAAAAATTAGTGACTTCTTCATGAGCATATCTCCCCGGGCAAGTGAAACAAAAGCAAAAATGAACAAGTGGGACTATACCAAGCTGAAAAGCTTCTGTACAGCAAAGGACACCATCAATAGAACAAAAAGGTACCCTACAGTAGGGGGGAATATATTCATAAATGACAGATCTGATAAAGGCTTGACATCCAAAATATATAAAAAGCTCTTGCACCTCAACAAACAAAAAGCAAATAATCCAATCAAAAAATGGGCAGAGGAACTGAACAGACAGTTCTCCAAAAAAGAAATTCAGGTGGCCAACAGACACATGAAAAAATGCTCCACATCACTAGTTATCAGAGAAATGCAAAGTAAAACCACAATGAGATATCTCCTCACACCAGTAAGGATGGCTAGCATCCAAAAGACAAACAACAACAAATGTTGGCAAGGTTGTGGAGAAAGGGGAATCCTCCTACACTGCTGGTGGGAATGTAAAGTAGTTTAACCATTGTGGAAAGCAGTATGGAGATTCCTCAAAATGCTCAAAATAGACATACCATTTGACCCAGGAATTCCACTTCTAGGAATTTACCCTAAGAATGCAGCAGCCCAGTTTGAAAAAGACAGATGCACCCCTATGTTTATCGCAACACTATTTACAATAGCCAAGAAATGGAAGCAACCTAAGTGTCTATCAGTAGATGAATGGATAAAGAAGATGTGGTACATATACACAATGGAATATTATTCAGCCATAAGAAGAAAACAAATCCTACCATTTGCAACAACATGGATGGAGCTAGAGGGTATTATGCTCAGTGAAATAAGCCAAGCAGAGAAAGACAAATACCAAATGATTTCACTCATCTGTGGAGTATAAGAACAAAGGAAAAAGGGAAGGAACAAAACAGCAGCAGAATCACAGAACCTAAGATGGACTAACAGTTACCAAAGGGAAAGAGACTGGGGAGAATGGGAGGGTAGGGACAGATAAGGGTGGGGAAGAAGAAAGGGGGTATTATGATTAGCATGTATAATGTGGGGGGTGGGGGAAAGGGGAGAGCTGTGCAACACAGAGAAGACAAATAGTGATTCTACAACATTTTGCTATGCTGATGGACAGTGACTGTGATGGAGTTTGTTGGGGGGACTTGGTGTAGGGGAAAGCCTAGTAAACATAATATTCTTCATGTAATTGTAGATTAATGATAACAAAAAAGGGGGGGATTACTCCCTGATAGGATAAAATTAACTGCAAATCAATGATTAATGCATGCTTTACATATCCTTAATTTTGATCTTTTAAAGGGTGTCGGATGATCAGCTATGGAAGTACATTTTTCCGATAATATTTCTTTCTCTTAAAAAAAAAAAGCAGTTCCTGTGTGGTGATCTCCAATAGGTTCTTCACAATGGTATAAAGGTCATATCAAAGTGTGGGCAAAGGGTTTGTTTGTGTTTATATAGAGGATCAAAGCCTAATTTGGCTACCTAGAAAACGAATTAAGATATGATATGAAGAAGAACTTCAAACATCAACATCCTCTGGAAGAGTCATTCCAGAAGATGATCATCAAAAAACTTCAACAAAGATCTTGGCGCTGTTGCAGTTGTAGCTGCATTCATCCCGCCAGTTCCTGGACTTGCCATTGGAATGAAGAAGGAGATATCTAAGCGGGCCTGTGCATACAGTAAAACAAGAAATTTGACTGGATCTATATTGTCGGAACTCAACCAAGAATTAGGAGAAGTGCAAGTTGCAGTACTCCAAAATCTTGCAACTATAGACTACTGTTAAAAGAACATATGGGATGTGAACAGTTCCCAGGAATGTGTTGTTTTAATTTGTCTGATTTTTCTCAAACTATTCAAATTCAGTTAGACAATATCCATCATATGATTGATAAGTTTTCACAAATGCCTAGGGTACCTAACTGGTTTTCTGGGTTTCACTGGATATGGCTGGTAATTGTAGGTCTGCTTTTGTTATGTATCTGTATTCCTATTCTGTTCATGTGTGTACACAATTTAATTAGTAGTTTGTTTATAGTTCATGATGCGTGATCAAAACCGAAAGTTTCTGTGATATGACTGCCCTTGCACTGTTCACCATGTAAGAACTTGTTCACCATGTAAGAACTTGTTCATTATGCTTCAGGAGATTGGAGACTGTTGAGAATTAGGCTTGGGGTTGATTAATGATTGTGCATTGAGTCCCCTATACAGAATTTTATTGTTGTTAACAACCATTTGATCAATAAATATGAGAGATGCCCTCTCAAAAAAAAAAAAAGAAACAAGACCCATCTAAATGCTTTCTCCTGTAGTACCCAGCTTCTCTAGCTTATTAATCTCTATTTTAATTCAATTTTCAATTCGATAAAACAATTTCCTCGGGTAGAGTCCATGTATTGTCGTTTCTCTGAATCTTCATGTGTTTTTCTTTGTGCTGTCAAATGAATTATGTCCTCTCTGGATTTAGGATTCTTGAATCACATAGCCCACTTCCCTCAATATAATCTACAGTCATTGTTTAACTATCTTTTATCTTTCATTGTTATAAATGAAGTATCCAATGTTAGATTCTTTTTCCCTTTGTAGGTAACCTGTTCTGTTTATAAGAGAAGTTTGTAAGACTTTTCTCTTTATCCCTGAAGTTTAGAAACTTCAATGGAAGTGTACTTTTTGCCTTTTCTCCCCTTTTTTAATGCCTGGGATTATTTGAGCTCTTTCAATCTGAAAACTCACCTTTTTTTTTGTTGTTGTTCCAGGAGGTTTTCATCTGTAATCTCCCTTTTTCCTTCTATTTTCATCATTTATACTCATGTGTGTTTGTCACATTTAGGCCAAAGAACTGGGATCAGCCTGGGTAAAATAAGCTCACACTGGACTAGACAAAGATGCATTTTTCTGCTTATGCTTTAATTATTGTTTCTCCCTCTGTTTTTCTTTTTCACCCTCTGTAACTCCTAGTATTAGCCTGTTCAGTTTCCTAGGCCTCTCATTTAAGTCAACTTTCTTTTTTCCACTCAAGATTGTAATTTCTTTTGTATTTCTACTTTGGATTATAATTTTTTTTTAATTTAGACATCAATCAGATTGTTAATTCTGTTCTCAGCTCTGACCATACTTTGTAATCAGTCTACCGAGTTTTTAAATTCAGAAATCAAGTCTTGCAGTTTGAGGAAGTCTTTTTTGAGGTTTAATTATATCACCTTTGGTGTTCTTAACATGCTTTTGTTACGGTTCTCTTTGCCCTGGCTTAGCCTCAAAAGCACCCACCCATTGTGACTGTTCAGCTTTGTCTCTCCCTCCTAGGATGCTATCCCCTTAAACTGACTGCAATCTATGGGAGTCAGGGATTCCTATACACCAGCAAACCAACAGAAAATGAAAGTTATTCATGTATGGGTCCTGGAGAGCCAGTGGCAAATGGGCTGGTAAATAATGACCACACATTTGCTTTCCGGCCTTTTCAGGTACAAATGGACATTGGTATTCATCAACACTTACTAAACAGGTAAATACTTACTCACTCAAGACATCTAGGTATTATAATCCTTCATTACATTCAGGTATCACCCACCCTCCAAGATAGCCAGCAAGATCAGCCCCTCCAATGATGACAACACAGGACAGCGAAGCTGGTGCATCACATCTTCGAATGAAGAACCAAAATTCACAAGCTGGAGTCAAGAAACTGTTGGTCTCCACAGCAGAATTTGAAGAAGGAGAAGCCATTTCTACTGCCATTCATCACTTTTTCTTTCCCATTTCCATGATGAACTCCCATACCGTATTGCCACTCCCCAGAGGACTCAGGAAAATCTGTGGCCTTGGACACATCTGAAAGGTCCACTCTGGGCTCACTTTGGTTGTTGCAAAGCTCCAGAATGGGCACTAGAATGTAGAGGGCTTTGGGAACATGCATTTAGGTGGTGTTCTTCAAAACTCTTCTACTTGTGATATTTTTTTCCCCATCAGACATTAAAACATAAAAGTCCAAAAAAATAATCTGGTTTTAAGACCCACATTTCATAGTATACATCAAAATCATATCAACACAAATTCAAATCAAATGAAAATAATAACAGTAACCATTCACTAAAAGAATATAGTTAGATTGTTGTAGATATAAATAATTATAGACTATAGTTATAGAAAAGAGATAGAATGTGATGGACTTGCCAAGCATAAAATAATAGACTAGAACAAATGAAAAGCTTGATCAGTATCTCTTGGTAAAAATTTAACATAATGAGAAATTGGATTAAATATGGTGGTGTGAGAGGTGAGACAGAGACCTCATCCTAAAACCACATATAATACAAAAATATAACTTAATACAACTAATCCTGAAAGAGCAACAGGAAAGAAGGCTGCACCAGACTGC
This sequence comes from Manis pentadactyla, assembly GCF_030020395.1. Taxonomy (NCBI): domain Eukaryota; kingdom Metazoa; phylum Chordata; class Mammalia; order Pholidota; family Manidae; genus Manis; species Manis pentadactyla. Next base: position 33,476,452 of record NC_080022.1, on the reverse strand, counting down.
ATACACCTGGAGAAAAGTGCAGACCTCACGGAACAGGGTAATGTACCAAAGCTTTGACCTGGCAGGGCCCAAGCCCTTCCCCCACCCCAGCTCACTGGCAGGAGGAAGAGAAATAGCAGGGAGGGAGTGGAGGCCTGGGACGTCTGAACACCTAGCCCTGGAGATCTGCTCTGGGAGCATGAACCTACACTGCATGGTGCTCTGGTGATTTAGTGCAATTGGAAAGCTAAATAATACCTGGAGAGATGGAGATTCCAGCTGATTATGGAAAACAGGGATTCATATTTGGCTGATCTGAGTGGGCAGTCTGAGAGACTTCCTAAAAGTGAAAAGGCTGCTAAAGGGGCAAGTATTGCACAGACCTTACTGCTTAGGAGAAAGGTCAGGTAGACAAAATTGTCCAGGTGCAGTCTGTCCAACAGGTTGGGAGCTAAAACGATCTTCAGGCATTCCATACCTCTGGCTGGCTATGCAGCTCCAAGGTCCCCCACTGTGATACACAGACTGCTGTGTCTTCCTCCTGGCTAGCCTGCACCTGACTCAGGCTTGCAAACTGGCAACCCCTGTCCTGGCATCAGGCCAGCCAGAGGGAAGCCTCACCTATGGCAGCTACAAACACAAAGCATAGAGGCTTACAACTGTGTGTTTGGCCCACTGGTTCTGGCAGTGGAGACAGGCATAGCAGCTGGGAAGCAGGAAACAGCTCTTTCCTCCCCCAAGCACAAACACTGCTTCCTTGCGACCCCTGACATTGCTCCAGGGGCTGAGCAGCTCCAGAGAGTAGAGCTTCTGGGCACTAGAGGATGCCATACACAAATATGAAATGCCAAAGAAACCTGGTTAAAAGAAAAATTATGAATACAACACCTGAGAAAGATTCAAATGAAATGGACCTCATGAATCTTCCTGAAAGGGATTTTAAAACAATAATCATTAACATGCTGAAGGAGGTACAGAAAAATATTCAAGAACTCAGGAACGAATTTAGGATGGATATCCAATCATTGAAGAACAAAATGGAGACTATAAAAAAAGCAGACTAGATATGGTGGAGGAGATGATAAATGAAATAGAAATTAGGGAACAGGAATACAAAGAAGCGGAGGCACAGAGAGAAAAAAGGATCTCTAAGAATGAAAGAATACTGAGAACTGTCTGATCAATCCAAATGGAACAATATTCGTATTATAGGGGTACCAGGAGAAGAAGAAAGAGAAAAAAAGATAGAAAGTGTCCTTGAGAAAGTAATTGCTGAAAACTTCCCAAATATGAGGAAGGAGATAGTCTCTCAGGCCATAGAGGTACACAGATCTCTCAACACAAGGGACCCCAGGAGGACAACACCAAGACATATAATAATTAAAATGGCAAAGATCAAGGATAAAGACAGAATATTAAAAGCAACCAGAGAGAGAAATAAGATCACATACAAAAGAAAACCCATCAGGCTATCATCAGACTTCTCAACAGAAACCTTACAGGCCAGAAGGGAGTGGCATGATATAGTTAATGCAATGAAACAGAAGGGCCTCGAACCAAGAATGCTTTCTTTGGCAAGATTATCATTTAACTTTGAAGGAAGGATTAAAGAATTTCCAGATAAGCAAAAGATAATTTAGCTCCCAAAACCATCTCTACAGTGCATTTTGGGGGACTGCTATAGATGGAAGTGTTCCTAAGGTTAAATAGCTGCCACAAGAGGTAATAAAAAGGGATAGACTAAGTACAGAATATGATATCTAATATATAAAGAATGGAGGAGAAAGAAGAAATTCAGATGGCAAACAGACACATGAAAAGATGCTCCACATCACTAATCATCAGGGAAATGCAAATAAAAACCACAATGAGCTATCACCTCACACCAGTAAGGATGGCCAGCATCAAAAAGACTAAGAACAATAAATGCTGGAGAGGAAGTGGAGAAAGGGGAACCCTCCTACACTCCTGGTGGGAATGTAAGCTAGTTCAACCATTGTGGAAATAAATGTGGAGGTTCCTCAGAAAACTAAAAATAGAAATACCATTTGACATGGGAATCCCACTCCTTGGAATTTACCCAAAGAATACAACTTTTCAGATTCAAAAAGACATATGCACCCCTATGTTTATTTTATTTATTTATTTTTTAATTTTGGTATCATTAATCTACAATTACATGAAGAACATTATGTTTACTAGGCTCCCCCCTTCACCAAGTCCTCCCCACATACCCCTTCACAGTCACTGTCCATCTGTGTAGTAAGATGCTGTAAAATCACTACTTCTCTTCTCTGTGTTTCACAGCCCTCCCTGTGCCCCCCACGCACTATACATGCTAATCGTAATGCCCTCTTTCTTTTTCCCCACCCTTATCCCTCCCTTCCCACCCATCCTCCCCAGTCCCTTTCCCTTTGGTAACTGTTAGTCCATTCTTGGAGTCTCTGAGTCTGCTGCTATTTTGTTCCTTCAGTTTTCCTTTGTTCTTATACTCCACATATGAGTAAAATCATTTGGTATTTGTCTTTCTCCACCTGGCTTATTTCACTGAGCATAATACCCCCTAGCTCTATCCATGTTGTTGCAAATGGTAGGATCTGTTTTTTTCTTATGGCTGAGTAATATTCCATTGTGTATATGTATCATATCTTCTTTATCTATTCATCTACTGATGGACATTTAGGTTGCTTCCATATCTTGGCTATTGTAAATAGTGCAGCGATAAACATAGTGCACCCCTATGTTTATTGCAACACTACTTACAAAGCCAAGATATGGCCTCCATGCATTCATCAGTAGATGAATGGATAAAGAAGAAGTGGTACATATATACAATGGAATACTATTCAGCCATAAGAAAGAAACAAATCCTACCATTTGCAACAACATGGATGGAGCTGGAGGACATTATTCTCAGTGAAATAAGCCAGGCAGAGAAAGACAAGTGTGAAATGATTTCCCTCATTTGTGGAGTAGAACAATGAAGTAAAACTGAAGGAACAAAATAGCAGCAGACTCAGAGACTCCAAAAAAGGACTAGTGGTTACCAAAGAGGAGGGGTGTGGGAGCACTGCAAGAGGGTGGGTGGGGAGGGAGGGAGAAGGGGATTGAGGGGTATTATGTTTAGTACACATGGTGTGGGCGATCACTGGGAAAACAGTGTAGCACAGAGAAGGCAAATAGTGAATCTGTGGCATCTTACTTCAGTGATGGACAGTGACTGCATTGGGGTATGGGTGGGGACTTGATAATATGGGTAAATATAGTAACTACATTGTTTTTCATGTGAAACCTTCATAAGAGTGTATATCAGTAACACCTTAATAAAAATTTTTTTAAAAAAGAATGGAGGAGGAAGAAAAGGAGGGGAAAAAAGAACGTTTAGATTGTGTTTGTAATAGCATACTAAGTGAGTTGAGTTAGACTCTTAGGTAGTAAGAAAGTTACCCTTGAACCTTTAGTAACCACGAATCTAAAGCCTACAGTGGCAAAAAGTACATAACTATCGATAATCACCCTAAATGTGAATAGTCTGAATGCACCAACCAAAAGACATAGTGTCACTGAATGAATAAAAAAAACAATACCCAACTATATGCTGCCTACAAGAGACTCACTTAAAACCCAAAAAGATACACAGACTAAAAGTGAAGGGATGGAAAAAGTTATTTCATGCAACTAATAGGGAGAAAAAAGCAGATGTTGCAGTACTTGTATCAGACAAAATAGACTTCAAAACAAAGAAAGTAACAAGAGACAAAGAAGGACATTGCATAATGATACAGAGGTCAATCCAACAAGAAGATATAAAAATTATAAATATCTATGCACCCAATAGAGGAGCACCTACATATGTGAAACAAATACTAACAGAATTAAAAGGGAAATAGAATGTAATGCATTCATTCTAGGAGACTTCAACCCTCCACTCACTCCAAAGGAGAGGTCAACCAGACAGAAAATAAGTAAGGACACACAGGCATTGAACAACACATTAGAACAGATGGACCTAACAGATATCTAAAGAACTCTACACCCAAAAGAAGCAGGATACACATTTTTTCAAGTGCACATGGAACATTTTCCAGAATTGACCACATACTAGGCCACAAAAAGAGCCTCAGTAAATTCAAAAAGATTGAAATTGTACCAACGAACTTCTCAGATCACAAGGGTGTAAAACTAGAAATAAACAAAACAAAGAAAGCAAAAAGGTTCACAAACACATGGAGGCTTAACAACATGCTCCTAAATAATCAATGATCAGATTAAAACATAGATCAAGCAATATATGAAGACAAATGAAAACAACAGTGCAATGCCCCAACTTCTGGGGAAGCAGTGAAGTCAGTTCTAAGGGGGAAGTATATAGCAATCCAGGCCTATTTAAAGAAGGAATAATAATCCCAAATGAATAGTCTAAATTCACAATTATTGAAACTGGAAGATGAAGAAAAAATGAAGCCCAAAGTCAGCAGAAGGAGGTACATAATAAAGATCAGAAAATAAATAAATAAAATTAAGAAGAATAAAACAATAGAAAGCATTAATGAAACCAAGAGCTGTTTTTTTGGGAAAATAAAGAAAATAGATAAACCCCTAGCCAGACTTATTAAGAAGAAAAGAGACTCTACACACATAAACAGAATCAGAAATGAGAAAGGAAAAATTATGACAGACACCACAGAAATACAAAGAATTATTAGAGAATACTATGAAAATCTATATGCTAACAAACTGGATAACCTAGAAGAAATGGACAAATTTCTAGAAAAATACAACCTTCCAAGACTGAACCAGGAAGAAACAGAAAATCTGAACAGACCAATTAGCAGCAATGAAATTGAACTGATAATGAAAAAACTACCCAAGAACAAAAACCCCATACCAGATGGATTCACTGCTGAATTTTATAAGACATTTAGAGAAGACATAATACTTATTCTACTTAAGTTTTCCAAAAAATAGAAGAGTAGGGAATACTTCCAAACTCATTCTATGAAGCCAGCATCATTCTAATACCAAAACCAGGCAAAGACAAAAAAAGAAAACTACAGACCAATATCCCTGATGAACATAGATGCAAAAATACTCAACAAAATATTAGCAAACCGAATTCAAAAATACATGAAGAGGATCATACACCATGATCAAGTGGAATTGATCCCAGGGATGCAAGGATGGTACAACATTTGAAAGTCCATCAATATCATCCACCACATCAACAAAAAAAAAAAGGACAAAGATGACATGATCATTTCCATAGATGCTGAAAAAGGATTCAACAAAATTCAACATCCATTCATGATAAAAACTCTCAACAAAATGGGTATAGAGTGCAAGTAACTAAACATAATAAAGGACATATATGACAAACCCACAGCCAACATCATACTTAACAGTGAGAAGTTGAAATCTTTACCTCTAAGATCGGGAACAAGACAAGGATCCCCACTCTCCCTGCTTTTATTCAACATAGTACTGGAGATCCTAGCCATGGCAATTAGACAGCACAAAGAAATAAAAGGCATCCAGATTGGTAAGGTATCAAACTGTCACAACTTGCAGATGACATTATATTGTACAGAAAAAAAACCCTGAAGAATCTACTCCAAAACTGCTAGAACTAATATCAGAATTCAGCAAAATTGCAGGATACAAAATTAATACACAGAAATCTGTTGCTTTCCAATACAATAATGATGAACTAGCAGAAAGAGAAATCAGGAAAACAATTCCATTCACAATTGCATCAAAAAGAATAAAATACCTAGGAATAAACCTAACCAAGGAAGTGAAAGACCTATACCCTGAAAACTACAAGATACTCCTAAGAGAAATTGAAGAGGATACTAATAAATGGAAATTCACCCCATGCTCTTGGCTAGGAAGAATTAATATTGTTAAAATGGCCATTCTGCCTAAAGCAATCTACAGATTAAATGTAATCCCTATCAAAATACCAACAGCATTCTTCAACAAACTGGAACAAATAGTTCTAAAATTCATATGGAACCACAAAAGACCCCGAATAGCCAAAGCAATCCTGAGAAGGAAGAATAAAGCAGGGGGGATCTCACTTCCCAACTTCAAGCTCTACTACAAAGCCACAGTAATCAAGACAATTTGGTACTGGCACAAGAATAGACCCATAGCCCAGTGGAGCAGAATAGAGAGTCTAGATATTAACCCAAGCATATATGGTCAGTTAATATATGATAAAGGAGCCATGGATATACAATGGGGAACTGACAGTCTCTTCAACAGCTGCTGTTGGCAAAACTGGACAGCTACATGTAAGAGAATGAAACTGGATTACTGTCTAACTCCATACACAAAAGTAAACTCAAAATGGATCAAAGACCTGAATGTAAGTCATGAAACCATAAAACTTGTAGAAGAAAATATAGGCAAAACTGTCTCGAATATAAGCATGATCAACTTCTTCATGAACATATCTCCATGGACAGGGGAAACAAAAGCAAAAATGAAGAAGTGGGACTATATCAAACTAAAAATTTCTGTACAGCAAAGGACACCATCAGTAGAACAAAAAGACATCCTACAGAATGTCAAAGATGGCAGCATGAGAGGTGAGACAGAGAACTCCTCCCAAAATCCCAGATAGTGCAAAAATATAGTTAATACAACTAACCCTAAAACAGCAACAGGAAAGAAGGCTGAAACACATTGCATACAGACCTTACGAACAGAGCAGACCTTACAAAACAGAGTAATATACCAAAGCCTTGATCCGGTGGGACCCAAGCCCTTCCCCAACCCCAGCTCACCAGCAGGAGGAAGAGAAACAGAGTGGGTATGGGGTGGAAGCCTGGGACTGCTGAACACCCAGCCCTGGAGATCTGCTTTGTGAACAGAAACCTACATTGTGTGGTGCTCTGGAGGATGGGGAGCTGGGACAGACAGAGTGCTTGAGAGACAGATTCCAGTCATTTGTGCAGGACGGGATCCACACTCAGCTGCTCTGGGACAAGGTAAAGGCAGGCAGTCTGAGAGGCTTCCTAACAGTGAGAGGGATGCTGAAGGGGCGGGGTTTGCATGGAGCTTGCTGTGCAGGAGAAGGGATAGGGGGACAAGGTTGTCTGGGCACACACTGCCCAGCATATTGGGAACTTTGAGGAGCTTCAGGCACCCCGTCCCCCTGGCTGCCTACTCAGCTCCAAGGCCCCCTACTGTGATACAAAACCTGCAGAGACATCCTCCTAGCCTGATGGCAGCGGCTCAGGCAGTCACTGTGCTGGCATCAGGCCAGTCAGAGGGAGGCCCTGCCTACAATAGCTAGAGATGCAAAGCACAGAGGCTTACACCTGTGTGCTCAGCCCACTGCCTCTGATACTGGAGAGAGGCACAGCAGACGGGAATCAGGGAACAGATCTTTCCTAACTCCAGCCACCAGCTCCACTCCCCTACAATCCCCAACCTCACTCTAGGGGCTGAGCAGCTCCAGAGACTGGAGCTTCTGGACACTAGAGGGCACCACACAGAAATTTGAAACATCAAAAGAACATGGTTCAGATCAAATTTCACAAACCCCAGAAAAAGGGCCAAATGAAACTGAACTCACCAATCTTCCTGAGAGTTCAAAATAAAAATCATAAACATGCTTATGGAGGTACAGAAAAATATTCAAGAACTCAGGAACAAATTTAAGGTGGAGATTCAATCATTAAGAAATTCCATATCTGAAATGAAACATACAATGGAGGGATTTAAAAGCAGATTAGATGTAGTAGAAGAGAAGGTCAATGGAATAGAAATTAGAGAAGAAGAATACAAAGAATCTGAGGCACAGAGAGAAAAAAGAATCTCTAAGAATGAAAATTTTGAGAGAACTGTCTGATCAATCCAAGTGGAGCAATATTTGCATAATAGGGGTACCAGAAGAAGAAGAGAGAGAAAAAGGGATAGAAAAGTGTCATTGAGGAGGTAATTTCTGTAGACTTCCCCAATCTGGGGAAGGAGATAGTCTCTCAGGTCATGGAGGTACACAGATCTTCCAACATAAGGGACCCAAGGAAGACAACATCAAGACACATAATAATTAATGGCAAAAATCAAGGATAAAGGCAGACTTTTAAAAGCAGCTAGAGAGAGAAAAAAGATCACCTACAAAGGAAAACCCATCAGGCTATCATCAGATTTCTCAACAGAAATCTTACAGGCCAGAGGGAATGGCATGATATATTTAATGCAATGAAACAGAAGGCCCTTGAACCACGAATGCTCTACCCGGCAAGGTTATCATTTAAATTTGAAGGAAGGATTAAACAATTTTCAGAGAAGCAAAAGCTGAGAGAATTTATCTCCCACAAACCACCTTTACAGTGCATTTTGGGGGTAGGTACTCCTATAGATGGAAGTATGCCTAAGGCTAAATCCATGTCACCCAAAGGATAGACAAAGAGTACAGAATATGATTCATAACATACAAAGAATGAAGGAAGAAAAAAAAAAGAATCTTTAGGTTGTGTTTGTATTAGCAATATGAAGTGAGTTAAATTAGACTATTAGATAGTAAGGGAATTGCCCTTGAACCTTTGGTAACCATGAATCTAAAGCCTGCAATGGCAATAAGTACATACCTATCAATAATCACCCTAAATGTAAATGGTCTGAATACACCAATCAAAAGATGTAGAGTCACTGAATGGATAAAAAAGCAAGACCCATCTATATGCTGCCTACATGAGACTCATTTCAAACCCAGAAACATACACAGACTGAAAGTAAAGTGATGGAAAAAGATATTTCATGCAAATAATAGGGAGAAAAAATCAGGTGTTGCAGTACTTGTATCAGACAAAATAGACTTCAAAACAAAGAAGGTAACAAGAGACAAAGAAGGAAATTATGTAATGATAAAGGGGTCAGTCCAACAAGAGGATATAACTATTATTAATATCTATGCACCCAACACAGGATCACCTACATATGTGAAACAGATACTAACAGAAGTAAAGGGAGAAATAGAATTCAATGCATTAATTTTAGGAGACTTCAACACACCACTCACTCAAAAGGACAGATCAACCAGACAGAAAATAAGTAAAGAGACAAAGGCACTGAACAATGTACTAGAACAGATGGACCTAACAGACATCTACAGACTACTCCATCTAAAAGCAATAGGATACACATTCTTTCTCTAGTGCACATGGAACATTTTCAAGAATAGATCATATGCTAGTCCAGAAAAATAACCTCAGTAAATTCAAAAAGATAATTGTACCAACCAGCTTCTCTGATCACAAAGGTATAAAACTAGAAATAAATTACACAAAGAAAATGAAAAAGCCCACAAACACATGGAGGTTTAATAACATGCTCCTAAATAATCAATGGATCAATGACTAAATAAAAACAGAGATCAAGCAATATATGGAGACAAATGACAACAATAATTCAACACCACAAAATCTGTGGGATGCAGCAAAGGCTGTGCTAAAAGGGAAATATATTGCAATACAGGCCTAACTCATGAAAGAAGAACAATCCCAAATGAACAGTCTAAACTCACAATTAATGAAACTAGAAAAGGAAGAACAAATGAGGCCCAAAGTCAGTAGAAAGAGGGACATAATAAAGATTAAAGTAGAAATAAATAAAATTGAGAAGAATAAAACAATGGAAAGAATCAATAAAAGCAGGAGCTGATTCTTTGAGAAAATAAACAAAACAGATAAATCCCTAGCCAGACTTATCAAAAAAAAAAAAGAGAGTCTACACACATAAACAAAATCAGAAATGAGAAAGGAAAAATCAGTATGGACACCACAGAAATACAAAGAATTATGAGAGAATAGTACGAAAAAGTTTATGGTAACAAACTGGATAACCTAGAAGAAATGGACAACTTTCTAGAAAAATACAACCTTCCAAGGTTGACCCAGGAAGAAACAGAAAATATGAACAGACCAACTACCAGCAAAGAAATTGAATTGGTAATCAAAAAACTACCTAAGAACAAAATACCTGGACCAGATGGTTTCACTGCTGAATTTTATCAAACATTTAGAGAAGATATAATACCTATCCTCCTTAAAGTTTTCCAAAAAGTAGAAGAGGATGGAATACTCCCTAACTCATTCTATGAGGCCAACATCACTTTAGTACCAAAACCAGGCTGACACCACAAAAAAAGGAACATCACACACCAATATCCCTAATGAACATAGATGCAAAAGCACTTAACAAAATATTAGCAAACTGAATTCAAAGATACATCAAAAAGATCATTCATCGTGATTAAGTGAGATTCATCCAAGGGATGCAAGGATGGTACAACATTCGAAAAACCATCAACATCATCCACTACATCAACAAAAAAGGACAAAAACCAAATGATCATCTCCATAGGTGCTGAAAAAGCATTCGACAAAATGCAACATCCATTCATGATAAAAACTATCAACAAAATATGTATAGAGGGCAAGTACCTCAACATAATAAAGGCCATATATGACAAACCCACAGCCAACATTATACTTAACAGCGAGAAGCTGAAAGCCTTTCCTTTAAGATAGGGAACAAGACAAGGATGCCCACTCTTCCTTCTTTTATTCAACATAGTTCTTGAGGTCCTAGCCATGGCAATTAGACAAAACAAAGAAATAAAAGGCATCCAGATTGATAAGGAAGAAGTCAAACTGTCACTGTTTGCAGATGACATGATATTGTACATAAAAATCCCTAAAGAATCCACTCCAAAACTACTAGATCTAATATCTGAACTCAGCAAAGTTGCAGGATACAAAGTTAACACACAGAAATCTGTTGCATTCCTATACACTAATGATGAACTAGCAGAAAGAGAAATCAGGAAAACAATTCCATTCACAATGGCATCAAAAAGAATAAAATATCTAGGAATAAACCTAACCAAGTAAGTGAAAGACTTCTTTCTGAAAACTACAAGACACTCATGAGAGAAATTAAAGAAGAAACCAATAAATGGAAACACATCCTGTGCTCATGAATAGGAAGAATTAATATTGTCAAAATGGACATCCTACCTAAAGCAATCTACAGATTCAATACAATCCCTATCAAAATACCAACAGCATTCTTCAATGAACTGGAGAAAATAGTTCTAAAATTCATATGGAACCACAAAAGACCCCGAATAGCCAAAGCAATCCTAAGAAGGAAGAATAAAGCAGGGGGAATTATGCTCCCTGACTTCAAGCTCTACTACAAAGCCACAGTAATCAAGACAATTTGGTACTGGCACAAGAACAAACCCATAGACCAATGGAACAGACTAGAGAGTCCAGATATTAACCCAAGCATATAAGGTCAGTTAATATACAATAAAGGAGCCATGGATATACAATGGGGAAATGACAGACTCTTCAACAGCTGATGTTGGCAAAACTGGACAGTACATATAAGAGAATAAAACTGGATTATTGTCTAACCCTATACACAAAAGTAAACTCAAAATGGATCAAAGACCTGAATGTAAGTCATGAAACTATAAAACTCTTAGAAAAAAACATAGGCAAAAATCTCTTGGACATAAACATGAGCAACTTCTTCATGAACATGTCTCCCCAGGCAAGGGAAACAAAAGCAAAAATGAACAAGTGGGATGATATCAAACTAAAAAGCTTCTGTACAGCAAAGGACACCATCAGTAGAACAAAAAACATTATGCAGTATGGGAGAATATATTCATAAATGACAGATCTGATAAGGTGTTGATATCCAAATTATATAAAGAGCTCATGCACCTCCACAAACAAAAAGCAAATAAGCCAATTAAAAAATGGACAGAGGATCTGAATAGACACTTCTCCAAAGAAGAAATTCAGATGGCCAACAGGCACATGAAAAGATGCTCCACATTGCTAATCATCAGAGAACTGCAAATTAAAAACACAACGAGATATCACCTCACACCAGTAAGGATGGCCACCATCCAAAAGACAAACAACAATACATGTTGGCAAGGATGTGGAGAAAGAGGAACCCTCCTATACTGCTGGTGGGAATGTAAATTAGTTCAACCATTGTGAAAAGCAGTATGGAGTTTCCTCAAAAAACTAAAAATAGAAATACCATTTGACCCAGGAATTCCACTCCTAGGAATTTACCCTAAGAATGCAGGAGTCCAGTTTGAAAAAGACATATGCACCCCTATGTTTATTTCAGCACTATTTACAATAGCCAAGAAATGGAAGCAACTTAAGTGTCCATCAGTAGATGAATGGATAAAGAAGATTTGGTACATATACACAATGGAATATTATTCAGCCAAGAGAAGAAAACAGATCCTACCATTTGCAACAACATGGATGGAGCTACAGGGTATTATGCTCAGTGAAATAAGCCAGACAGAGAAAGACAAGTATCAAATGATTTCACCCATCTGTGGAGTATAAGAACAAAGCAAAAACTGAAGGAACAAAACAACAGCAGACTCACAGAACCCAAGAATGGACTAACAGTTACCAAAGGGAAAGGGACTGGGGAGGATGGGTGGGAAGGGAGGGATAAGGGAGAAAAGGGGCATTATGATTAGCACACATAATGTAGGGGGGTGGGGCACGGGGAAGGCAGCATAGCACAGAGAAGACAAATAGTGATTCTATAGCACCTTACTACGCTGATGGACAATGACTGTAATGGGGTATGTGGTGGGGACTTTATAATGGGGGGAATCTAGTAACCATAATGTTGTTCATGTAAGTGTATATTAATGATACAAAAAAAATTTAAGATAATGAGCAAAAGTTTCATAAACAAAATTAGAACAAACAGCATACACTGAAGAAATATTTGTAATATACGTCAGAAAATGGATACCATTAGCACATGAATAATTCACATAAGTGAATAAAGATTTTTGATTGATTCCACTTTTTAGATGAGTGCTCCTTAATTCACTAAACAGGAAATCCCACCAACCAATAAGACATAGAAACATGTTTAACTTCCCTGGTCAAGTGTAGACTTATGCAACCATAAGATATCCTTATTTTGCATCCATTAAACTGACTCTTCTTTTCCTCAGCATAATAGCAATATTGGCAACGGAGGAATAAGAGCGATGCGCTCAAGCTGTTGCCAGGAGAGTGTATATTGCAATTTGGCTTTGTGTATAAAGAACCTTAAAAATACACACACCCTTTGTAGCTAGTGCTGCTTTTGCTTGTCTAGCAACCACTGTCCTTTACTCTGGCAACAGCATGTTAACTTCCTTTGGGGAAACACAGACTTGGTGGGACTTTCAATCCTAGTTCCCTGGGCTCCCTTGCCCAGAAAGAGGGCACATAACCCAAACTAATTCATTCATCTTCTCTTTCCTGGGAATTTGAATCTTGTGACTGCTACCACTACCAGTACTACTACTGAAGTACATCTATTGAATTCTCACTTCATTCTAGGCACTATTTTGAGCATATGAGATACAATTATTATCCCTGCTTTACACATGGGAATGATACTACTGACATCAAGGTCAGTAATCACTGGGGATACCTTAAAGATGCTGTATTTGTTATTGCCTTCTACAAGACAAATTACATCAACTTAGTGGTTTAAAACAACAAGCATTTATCTCACAGTTTCTGGAGGTCATGAATTCTGGATCTTCTTCCTGGTGGTTCTGGCTCAGGGTCTCTCAGGGTTGTAGTGAAGATGTCAGTGAGAGCCGCAGGTCCCTGGAAGCCGGACTAGAAGTGGAGGATCGCTTCCAAGATGGCGCACTCCCCTGGCTGTTGGCAGGGCGCGGTTCCTCCCCACCCAGGCCTCTCCATAGAGCTGCTTGACTGTCTTCATGGCACGGCAGCAGCAGGCTTCCCCTAGATCGGTGGTAGAAAAGAGAGCAAGAGAAAGCCTCAGAGAGGCTGAAAAGGTTGGTAGCATTAGGAGATGAGGCATGGCAGCAGGGCAGGGCTCTCCACTGAACGAGCAGTTAAGGCCTGGGCAGGGCACCTGAGCACATCCAGAGAAGCACATAAGCTGGGTGTGGTACAGCACACCCCTTGCACCTCTCATACCTGTACACACTCTCTTATGATATCTGGATCTCATGTGAAAACAAGAAGCCCTCACTTTTCATCTAAGAGAGGAAATGCAAGGACAGTCCTTCAAGACAACAGCCAGTTGCAATATCCTACAATGACTTACACAGAATCAGCAAACCAAGATCCAGTCCCTACAGATGAATCTGCAGCTGATTATAAGGCTTTAATTGATATTTGTCATCATTCTCCTCCGCTATCCATGTTGGATTTCTCTCACTTTCAACTAGCGCTTCAGTTGGGCTAGGCTGCTTGCCTAGAGGGGTGACCCAAAGCTTCAACCCCAGTGGGTCTTAGCCCTTAATTTCTATGCCTTTTTCAGGTGATGTTTGCTGCAACTGTCCACTTACAATTATCACCAGGCATTGAAGCACCAAGAGAAGCCCCCAAATCTCCTGGGTTCCAGGCAGATTGCTCCCTATCCTTACTGTGTAATAACACTAAGTCCTAATGCTAATCAGGCCAGTTACCGCTGCTACTCAGTAACTCTTCTTCACTGCTGGTCCATTGGCAAGAAGAGCATAAAACTGCTAAGTGGGAGTCACAGTTTCAAATACCATGAAAACTTTACCGTGTCCCCTGGCCAAAGTCCTCTTCCCCCAGGCGCAGAAACTAAAAAGCCTGTATTTGCAGGAAGAGCAAACACAAATTTCATAAGCACTTCACCAGGATTGATAATGAGAGAACCAACCCTGCTTCTACCCGTTTGCTCATGAAACTGCATTTTCTACCTAATAGGGACATGGCAACACGTGTGAGCTACTGGTTCATCACACATACCACATGTGAAGGACAGCACTACAGCCATGAAAGGTGTTGTTCCCGCTCTGGTACCTGAGCTGAGCTTTCACTTAGTTGTTCTGCTGTTAGGTCAGGTAGGCTACTTTTAGGTAATAGGTCATATGAACCAATGAATCATGTGGTGATGAGTTCACTGTCTAATTTCCTTTGCCATAAAAAGGGTCGCTTGACCTGAGGCAATATGTGGGAGGTGCCATGACAATGGTCCAGGCATTCTATAAGACTTCGGATAATGGTGCTGCTGAGGGTGATGCAGTCAGAGAATACAGTTCTATCAAATTATCAATTCTAGCAAGAAGTAACTGCTACTCCCTATAAGGTGTAAGGAATTCAATGTAGTCAACCTGCCAGCATTTGGCTGGCAGGTCTCTCTGAAGAATGGTGCTTCATCAAAGGCTCTGTATTGTTCTCTGATACTAGAAGGTTGAGGATTAAGTCATCCTTGGTGAGAGGTAGCCAGTGTATTGAGCTCATGCAGAACTTTCATCCACGCCACCATGGATCTTTGGACTCACTTGGCAAGTTCTATGATGGCCAAGGAGAGAAGCTAATGTGGGTTTTTTTTAAGTCCCTTGAGAAAATGCTTTCTGCTACATATTAATGTAAGATACTGAGATATGCATGATTTGTGCCCATTCCTGTAAGTTTATTAATATAACTCTTTCCCATGATTCCATTTTTTTCCTCCTTGGCCATTGACCAGTTGGCCAAGTCATTCATCATGACCCAGGAATCAGTGTGTGTAGATACCTCAGGCCATCTCTCCCTCTACAGGAAATCCATGACCAAGGGTACTGCTTGTAGCTCTACCCACTGGAAACATTTCCCTTCACTCCTATCTTTTAAGACCATACTTGATAAGGTCTATAATCAGGAGAAATACTTTTCTAGCATGCACCAACAAATCACAGTGAACCATCTGTGAACCAAGCCCCAATCTTTTCACCCTCCATCAGTTGGTCAGAGGGACCTCTTCATGATGCCATGGAGTGAGTTGCATTGGTAGGTAACATGGGATTCTGGGATACTTGTCACTTATTCATGACTCTTGAATGACTACTTTCATAATACAATGCACTGCTTTTGTGCCCACCCAGCTTTATGACTCAGTGGACCTACAATGATCAAATAGCACCAGCTCATGATAAGCTTCTTGGTGTCACATGGTTAGGCATTCAGTTTCTACCAATTCTCAGTAGCAAGCCAGAAAATATTTTTTCAAATAGATAATCACAGCCACAAAAGTCATGCCCCTTTTTCAAAACCTAGAAATCTGCACAAGACTGTATGTTAGAACCCACCAGAGACTCCACACAGTGTCCTCTTTCACCAGACACTTTGGGTACCATCCTATCTGTTGGTCAAATGGCTGAAATGAAAGGGCAGCAGGCACCACAGCCTGGATCAACTGCAAAGCCCTCTTTTCTCAGGGTTCTAATAAAAACTGGAAGCCTTCCAAGACATCTGATATGAGAGTCAAAGTTATATATATTCCCATTGTCGTAAATGCTACCACCAAAAGACAACCAAGTGTTATGCATCTTTCTTAGTGACAAGAGGTGCAAGGAGCCACAGTTTGTCCTTTACCTTAGAAGGAATGTTTCCTCTAGGGTATGGGTTGGCAAACAGCCATCCACGGGCCAAATACAGCCCACCTCCTAATTTTGTAAATGAAGTTTTTTTGCAACACAGTCACATCCATGCATTTATGTATTGTCTATGGCTGGTTTCACATTACAATGGCAAAATTGAGTAGTTGTGACAGATACCTTATGCCCTGCACGACCTAAAATGCTTACTAACTGGCCATTTAAAGAAAAAATTTGCCAAATGCTCTAGGATAAGAGGTTCTCTAAAAGACTTCACCAATGTGGCAGACCCCTGAACCTTTATGGAGTTTATTTTCCATTTAGAAGACATCTAGAATGCTTGACATTTCTGCTCATGGGTCTGATGAACATAATACCACTAATATAAATGGACAGCATGATATTTTGCAAAACATCAAGGTCAGTATGAGCCTTGCAGACTATATATTAAAACAGTGAACAGCAGAGGTAATTGAGCCTTAGACAAAATGGGAAAAATATGCTGATATCCCTGCCAGGAGCACATGTCTGCTCTCAACAACTGTCATTCCCTTCTAAGACTGGCAGCTACACTTCCTAGAATCCACTTTCCTATGCAGTTCCAGGCTAGAGTCTGCCAAATACAAGGGATTCACACAAGGTTTGGAAGGTGTAAGTGAAGTAGATGCCATTATTCTCCAGAGGTCGTTACAGCCAAACACATGGACAAGCAGGAGTGTCACAAAAGCTTCCCACAAACGCTTGAGAGAACTGCCCCCCTTTACCACTGCAGATGGAAATGGTGAGAGCTTTTCAGAGATTCTTTGAGAATAGCAGCAGTTTCCAGGCAAGCTTTGAGAACTATGCACTTCATTGCTTTAATAAGAGATATTCTGTATCAGCTCCTCTAGACTTCTGACCTTCAGCAACAGTTTCCTTGATCTCCACTCCCTCAGCTCAGTTCTTCGCATAATTGTGTAAGCCCCCAGTTCTGTATTAAAACCTTTATTCCCAGAACACAGAGAGTGGCTTCTGTCTTCCTGGCCAAACTCTCAAAGTCTTTTATCCTGAAAATAGTGCTGGAATTTTGTTTTCCAATCTGTTTAGCCTTGAAAGTAGTATTAACCTCATTGATATCGAAAAAGGGGACATGTTAGTACCCAGAGCATGCAAAGGCAGTTACTTAAATTATCAGCTGTAATTGGCTAGCATCAGGGGCCCACAGCAGGCAAGACTTTGGAAGACCAAGTCGCTAAAATAATCAAACAATATGGTGGATATAAAGAATACAAAGACTGTGGGATAGGCTGCTTCTTCTGAGTGCACTGGAGAACTTGGTAGAGTATGACAAGCTCAGAGCTTTCAATTTTCAGTTGACTACGTGGGTAGAAAGTTGGAAAATATGACTGCCCAGAAGAAATCTTTTATTTCTTGCAGTATGAAATCTGGATTTCTGAAAACCAAGCCCAGACTCTATGCCCGTGGTTTACATACAAACTGAATTCACAGCCTTGCTTATTGTA
The DNA here is from genome assembly GCF_030020395.1 of Manis pentadactyla. Lineage (NCBI taxonomy): Eukaryota > Metazoa > Chordata > Mammalia > Pholidota > Manidae > Manis > Manis pentadactyla. Next base: position 33,458,533 of record NC_080022.1, on the reverse strand, counting down.
TAATTAAAGTTGCAGAGTTGATAAAGGCTTGGACTCTGAGAATTTTAACAGGTATATTTGGGTAGATTCCCATCCACCTCTGGAAGCTATACCAGTCTTCCTTTGCCAGCAAAGGCAGCCCTCTCCTCCCATCTGAGGATGTCAGTGGCTCCTTTCCTGAAGATTCTATAATTACCTTGCTGAGGTAGTCACCCAGCAGAGGCACACTGATTATCCTCAAAGCCACATGCATGATCCCTCACTGCTTCTGGACATATAACAATGATCAAGTCCCAATAGATTTAAAGAGAAGGACTACAAAGTATGACTCAAGGAGAGGTAACAAAAACACCAAATCAATTGCAAGGTTTTGACAACTGGTATCAGCAAAACCTGGTGAATATTTACAGAAATGGATTCCAAGGATGTTATACCAAGGAGAGTGGAATATAATTTGGATTGCACTGAATGTATTGATATAGGCATGTTAGCTCAAGCAACTTAGAATGGCTGTGACAGCCTATTTGGCTGGTTGGCTTGAATGTGGACTTAGTAGTAACCTATGTTTGGTTAAGGACAGGTACCAAAACTTGCTTGGTATACTGTAGGCCAAGATATACAAAGACTAAGAGAGCTAGGAATTCCTGTTATTAAGGAGTTCCAGAAGCAAGAATGCTTTTACCTGGCACAATCAAAAATACACCTTCACATTTTTCATCAGGGCTATATCAATTCTCGAGTCCTCTGTCAAAATCTAGTCTGCTAGGACCTTGGCCATCTCACCGTTTTGTAAAAGATCATGCTGACCTACTATACTGATAATATCATATTGATTGGACCAGGTGAGCACTATTTGATGCCCTAGACACCCTAATATATGCCAGAGGGTATGGCATCAATCCCTCAAAACTCAGGGTACATACCACCTTAATAAAATTTCTTGCTTCCAGTAGTCTCTAGCACATCAAAATATCCCCTCCAAGGTGACTATTGGACTACCCCTCCCAAGATGAAGGATAGTTGTTACATCTAGCATCTCCAAACACAAAGAAAAGAGCACAAAACCTTTGGATTTTGGAGGCAACATAACTCTTCAGGCAAGCCTCCATAGCCTATTTACTGAGTAACCCTTAAGGATGCCACAGGGGGGCAGTGTAGAGTCCCAGAAAGTTCTCTGGCTTCAAACAAGTTTGGGTTGACCTTGAGTCAATTTTCTCATATGCAAAATAATAATAGATGACTCTTTTAGGAAGGTAAGGTGACTATAAAATGAGCTAAAAGGTGGGAAGGCCCGTTAAAGCACACACACTGTGAGGTGTTGTCTGCATCACTGCAATATGATGCTACTCCAATGACACAATTTTCACCAGCCCAGAGTAAAAATTGTCCCATGAGGATTTGCAACAATTTTTTTCTACCGAGTTGTATCATAGATACAGAAGTGCATATGAAACACTAATATAGAATTTAAAGAATAATAATATTGCAACACGTTTCTAACTAACATTGGATTCAGAAATAGAATATTGGCAAAGTGGCCACTTACCCTGCAAAATGACACCCAGATGAGAAGCAAATGGGGCCTAAAATCTACAAGGGACAGCCCTGCTTCCAGTGACCTGTTGAATATGATGTGCACTAACTCTCCCTGAACCCCCAAGCTCTGAAAGGTCGAGATGGGGTTGTTCAAAACTCATCCCACCCCACTTCTGAGACTGGCAGATTGCTAGCTCTCCTCCACTGAGACACATCACATTTAGAACGCCAGAGGGCAGCCACAACCCACAGATGGTGATGCCTGGGAAACGGGCTGCTAAACCCAGGGTGACCAAGCCAGTCTCCTGTCCCTTCTCTTTTTCCTTCTGCCCCTCAGACCTGTACACCACACATAAGAACGGTGCAGTGCAAAGATCTGTGGCTTGGTAACAGGAAGACTTAGGCTTGAATCCCAACTCTACCTTTTACTTCTATGACTGAACAAGTGACCTCCCCTTTCCAAACCATGGATGGGTCTCTCATCTAGAAAAATAGGGCACAGAAATAGTACCTACCTCATAGAGTTGCTGGTTAGATACTGTAAGTAAATAGCAAAACATTGTCCAAATACTAGTTGTTCTTAGGCATCAAAACAGTTGATTCAATTTGATTCTCACCAGAGTCTTGGCAGCCAGAGTTGATAAATATGATTCCCATTTTTCAGATGAAGAAACTGAGGCTCAAAGGAATTTAATGGCCTTCATAATTGTGATAGTGATAACAGCTTCATTTTCTAGGTTTCTCCCTTAATCATTTTACAGTGATGGTAGCTGACCTTAAAAGACTCACTGATAACCCTTTTGAGATTCTGGGATTCTGAGGCCCAGAGAGGACAGATATCTTATCCAAGGCCACTCAGTGAGCCAATGGCCAATCCAGGACACAGTGAGCCAGCGCACTGGGCTCTAGACCAGTGCTCCAGCCACTGCCCCGAGACACCCTGACAAGACACTACCTCATTATTCTGCCCTTGATCGCTTGCAGTAAGATCCCATCCGTGAATCTTGTCTCCCTGACTAGACAGTGAGCTAAAAGAGAAAAAAAATTCTCAGGAATATGTATTACTATGGAAAAGCATCCATGACAGGCTGTTAAATGAAACCAGGGGTCTACAAAACAGTGTGTACATGGTCCAAGTATGTATTTATGTATATTGACAGGCAAAAAAAGTGGAAGGTCATAACATACAATAGTCTTTTTACTGTTTACCTGGGAGAATTACAGGTGATTTTGTATTTTTCCCTTGCACTTTTGTGTGTGTTTCTAGATTTATCCCACAAATATGTTTTACTGTGATCAGAACATGTGTGTGTGCGTGTATGTGTGTTATACTATTTTAATCATCCCATTTTTAAAAATTACTACATTAAGAGTCAGGGATCTTGGGCTATCCTCCACATGAATTTCTTGCCCCCTGTTCTCTAGACTGGATTCTACAGAGGTCACTGGTGGCCTCCCACAGCCAAAGCCAATAGCCTCTGCACTTTCTCTCCAGCTCTGTCCCTCTGTCCAACTCCCGCATGTGGCCCACTGGTCATGCCCTCCTCCTGGAAGCTCGCTCTTCCCTCACCCTCTCCCACCACAGCTCTCCTCAGGGTCCACAGCGTTCTGGCAGCTGCCGCAACCCAGGCTCTGCTTCTCAGAAGGGGTTCCCTGGGTTCTGAGCCCCTTACCCTGCATGACCCGCCCACACCACGAACCTCTCAAATGGCTTCCACTCCCATCTCTAGCCCAGACCTGGCTCCTAGCAAATCCAGAGGGGGCCCAGTCCCCATCTCCTCTCCTCCACCCCTCCTGCATCTCCCTAGTCCTCCCCCACTGTCCACTCCGAAGATGGCTTCCCAGAGGCTGGTTCACGGGGCCAAGCCCATGAGTGATCAGCCTGGACACTGCCCTCCCCTCCTCTCCTGTCGGCTGCATGGAACTGTCCCCAGGTCTTGGTCAGCTCACCTCTCAAGTGCTTCTCCAAACCCTGACGGAGCCCTCACCACCTCTCCTATGACAGGTGAAGCTATTGTGTGTAGCCACTCGTGGGAAGGCTCTGCCCACCTTCCTGCAATACCCCAGACCTTCAGAGCACTCGGCCCAGTTCCCTTACTCATCCAGGGGATATCATCATGGATCACCACACCTCTCATCCACATGATGTCCACGGACTCCCCACTGGTGTCCTGGCCTTCGCTCTCTTTCCCTCCAGCCCAGACTGAAAGGTAGTTACAGCATCAGTACTTTCACAACTATTATCGAGCCTTTACTGTGTCAGGCATTGAGGGCTTTACCTGTGTTCCCCTTTCTTCATTTATTCCCCACAACAAGCATATGAGGGAAGTACTATTATTATCTCCATTTCAAACATGATAAAAGTGAGATACAGTTTAAGTAACCCCCTCTTGGTTATACAGTTCATGATACAGTTACTGCAGTCTTGCGACGAGGATCTGAGTACAGATACTCCGATCTGACCGCAGAACATCTGCCCTTGAGCGCTCCCCTACACCGCTAACCCTTTTACCAGAAACACCTATAGGGTAAAGTGTGCACTCTTCCACCCAGCCTCTGAGGAGCCTCCTGGGGTACCCAGACACGCCCTTTCAGTCCTACCGCCATGTGCCCAGTCGGGCCCTCCCAGCCCTCCTCCCTGACTGCATGCCTCAACTGCCCACTTCCACATCTCAGCCCATGTCTTCTTGCCACCTGGTGCCTACTGGCTCATCCTCATCTCCACATATTGAAACACCCCCATCCTTCAAGGCCGTCTCAAATGCCTCTTCCTCCACGATGAGAAGGCCACTCTGAAAAGCAGCCATGATGGGGAAGGGCTGGCAGCTGGGAGACAGGAGACCTGAAAATGCATTCTTGCCCTTCTGGATGGCAGCGGGGGATCTGGACCCCTTCTTGTAGGCCTCAGTTCCCATCTATGAGCTGGAGGGGGTAGGACTGAATCCTCTATAGGAGCCCTTCACTCTGCAGCCGAAGGCCCTATGCGCTCTTGATGCCTGAAACAGAGGCAAAATTGCCCTCTCCAAATCCTTTCAATATTCACAGAACAGAGAGAATGTCAGGGCTGGGAAGGACTTCAGAGAAAACATAATCCGCCCCCCTCACTTTTCCCCCACACATGTGTTGAGGCCCAAGGAGGGCTGAGGTTCTCTAGCCATCTGGGGAGGGGGAGGGAGGCAGTGCTCTTTGGGACCCACCTCAACAGGTCTCCAGCCCCGTGGAGAAGGGGGTGGGAGGAGCCTGGAGGGGCCAAAGCAGGAGCCTGGCTCTGGGCCTGCTTGGCCTGTCCACCTCCAGGACGCCTCAGTAGTTTTCCATAACCAGCAGGCCTGCAGCCCAGGATATGTGCTCCCCTCTCCCCTTGCCCCCCACATTCCTCAGCAAAGTGGCATTTAGGGCCCTGTTGGGGCAGGAGGGAGGCAGACAACCAGACACAAAAAACTCACAGATACCGGTGGAGCCACAAACTACAGACTCAGAGAGATAACACAGATCCAGACGAGGCAAAGGTGCCCAGACACAAACCACACACGCCGATACAAGACAGCCACCCTGCCAGACAGGCAGACATGTTCTCAGAGGCACATGTAAATAAGACATGCCACACAGAGTATTCATCCTATGCACAGACACACACAGGCAGATTCACACGTGGAGGCTTGTGTGGACACTGAGCAGACACCCGCCACCATGCCCCTGCCATCCTCCCCCAACCCCCTCAGTCCCCACACTGCCAGTCTAGGCCAAGCATTGGTCAGGAAAGGGAGAAAAATCCTGAGCTTCCTCAGTCCTGGGAGGCAGGACAGGAGCTAAACAAAACCCACAGGCCAGCAGGGCTCCCTCTTTGCTCTGAGAAGGTGGCGCTTTTCCATTCCCAAGGATTCACTGGACAATCCTCACCCTGTTCCCAGAGGCCTGGGGAGGCTGGTTTGGAGTACCACCCCCTCCGTGACCCTTTCTCCAGCCTCTAGGATTCCAGCTTTGTGCCCAGCTATTAGGGGCAGAGAAGGGAGCATCCAGCAGCCATTTTCCTGTTTCATTTCCCTTCCAAGGCCCTCTTCACCTGGCCCGACACCTCCACCTGTCTCCCTTACCCCACCTCCCTGCTCCAGCCCCATATCTGTCCTCCAAGAGATTAACTCCACACCTCCACCAGGTCCACCATACTCAAGAGCACAACTCCTTGACCAGATGGACCCCGTGACTTACATCCATGCCAGAGCCTCCCACTGGATATTCCATGACTACCTGGTGGACAGTGGCTCCAACGGGGTGACTGCATGTGCATCCCACCCCATGCTTGGGGTCAGCAGACGTGGGCTCCCATCCTAGCCTCACCCCCTACATGTCTTAGGACCTTGGGCAGGTGGTTTCAACTCTTTGAGCCTCAGTTCCTCATCTATCATCAGGAATCACAATGCCACCTAGCTCTCAACAATGACTGCCAACCCTTGAACAACAAAGGGCTTGGGGGGCCGACCACCTCCCTGTAGTTGAAAAACCATGTATAACTTTTGACTCCCCCGAAACTTAACTATTAATGGCTTACTGTTGATGGAAACCTTATCTATAACACAAATAGTAGGTAACACATACTTTATATGTTATATGTATTATACACTGTATGTATTCTTACAATAAAGTGAGCTAGGGAAGAGAACATATTTTTTCAAATTGTCACAAATCTCCAAAAAATTTGTCTAGTATATTTATTTGGGAGTTGAAAAACATCCTCATATAAATGAACCAAATGCAGCCCAATGTTGTTCAAGGGCCAACTGTATACAGTTTACCATTTGGCCTAACTTACAGTTCTGCTTTAACTAAGAAATGGCCTGTGCAACCTTGGTCTAGTGACCCAACCTCTCTCAGCCTCAGTTTTCCTGTCTGGGAAATGCGATAACCCTTGCTACTTTGGGGTGGCGAATACCCTGTCCGGAGCAGGTGGCCTCTACAGCGGGCACCCCCAACGGGCTCCCCTCCTCCGGGCCCCCCTCGCCCCCTCCCCCAGACCCGGTTCCCATGCAGCGGGGCACCGCCGGCGCAGGCTGTCAGCCGGAAGGGATTTGCAGCCCGAGAGGGATCAGCTGCGTCGGCACAGAGACTGCCTTGTCCCGCTGGGGGCCCGAGGCCGCAGCCAGGCCGCGCGGTCACGTTGCTCAGGGCCACGGTGCCAGCGGCCGCCCGGCCCCGCCCGACCCAGGCCCGCTTCAAGGGCCGGCGCCAGATTTCCTGGCACCTCGCCCAGCGTCCAGCGGGCTCTTTGGGGGCTCGCGCGCCCGCCGGAGCTGCAGGGCCTCCAGGGCGCCCCGTTTCCGCACTCCCTGCCTGCCTGCTCCCTCCCACCTCACCCAGCCGCCGGCAGCGGACGAAGCCCACCTCCCAAACTGGACCTCCGCCCCTCCTTTCATAGGGTTCTGGCCTGGCCTCCTAACCCCGCCCCCGACCCGGGGGCCTCCTGACTGATAACAACAGATTTCCCCCAGAAAAAGTCTTGGAACTTGGGAGACCTCTCAAGATGAGCTCAGCTGTGAATGGATGGGGGAGGCGAGTGGCCTAGGTGAATCCGGCTTAGGGATCTACCCTGGTAGATCAGGTCCCAGTGTAAGTAGCCACTCGGTTACTTGGGGTCCCTAGACAGTGACATAATGTCCAGCCCCAGACCCCCCCCACCCCCCGTTGAAGGCAGAGGTCAAGGCTAAGTCCCTGCTCCAGCTCACCGAGACCCCTATGGGACCAGCAGAAGAAGGGCCTGGGGCAGGTCAGCTTGACACCCTTCTTCAGAACCCAGGAACCGGAGGCAGACACTCGACTCTAGCTGGGAACCAGTCATGACCTCACTCTGGCCACAGGTGCATCCCTTCCCTTCCCTTCCCTTCCCTAGCTTCAGTTTCCTCACCAAGGAAATGGAAGACCTGGATGTTCAGCAAGGCCCCTCTGCTGCCGCCTCCCTGGTCATCCCCAAGCCGCCGCCCCCACCACACGCACACACTGCCCATCCCTACCTCGTCACTTTTGCCCACTCTGATCTTCCTGCCTAGGATGCCCATCCCTCCTTTCCCTCCAACCTCTACCAGTCCTCAAACCCTTGCCTTCTAGAACCCCAATCCACCCCTTTTCCAAGCCCAGGGTGTGAGCCCTTCCTGCCCTGAGAAGGGACCACAGGCAGCCACAGACCAGCCTGACTTCTTGTTGTTTCCATAGGGCTGGGAGCTTTCTGAGGGCAGGGCCCTGTCCACTCCTGGCCCCAACTCGGAGGCCTTGTTCTGATGGGCACAGGCTCAGGGCCTCGTGCTCAGACCAGCTACCAGCCCGGGCTGGCAGTTGACCCTTACAGAAGACTCTCTTCAGTCTCTAATATGCTGGAGAGTGAGGTGGACACTAAGCGGATTTGGGAGCCTGTCTCCTGCCTGCACCAATCCTCCTTTCCAAGCCATTGCACCCGTGTGACAGCCAGTCATGGGCAGTGGGGAGCCCTCAGGACCAGGTGGGCCCAGGCGGGTAGCTGAAGACTGACTGCTCAGCTCTCCCTCTCCTGGGTGACTGTGTACCCAGCAGAGAGAAATCAGAAACCCCAGAAAGCAGGGATGATCCAGAGCAATTACCCTGTTCCCTGGACCGACCTACACAGTCCCGCGTGTGAGCATGAATGCCCATGCACACACATGACCTCTTGCAGAGAGGGGACTGAGCCAGACTCTGGGGTAGGCACTTTGCTAATAACATTTCTTAGTCATCACAGCAGCCTTGTGGAATCAGCCCCATCTGCAGATGAGGAAACTGAGGCTGAGAGGGGAAAGAGCTAAGCTGAGACCACATAGTTGTTAAGTGTGGAATCAGAATTCAAAGTCATGCCCTTTGAACAAACTGTTACACACACACATACACATTCACACATACACACACACATGAGTACATACAATTTTCACCTACTTGTGCTCAACCTCCAAACCAGTCATAGAATGTCAAAGCTAGGAGGGAGCTGAAGAGCTTGTCTTGTCTATGCCATTCCATTTTACAGAAAGAGAGAGGGGAAAGGATTTATTAAGTTTTCAAGACATTTAGAAAGTGGTAGAACCAGAACTGAAGTTCATATCTCTGCTGTCACACAGAGACACAGGTTTATACAGTCACATACCACAGGGCTTACCCATAGACTCTTACACATAAACCTGTGAGCGTACACATCTGTTTGTACCCAGAGACAGTCATTCACATCCCACATGCTTTTCTATTTGTTTTGTATGTGTGCACACTTGCTCATGCACACATCTACTCATCACACACAGACACACTCATGGTCATAGCTGTACACAGGGCACATTCATGTATACTCATTCAGACACAATTCTTACACTCATGTGCCTACTCACACACGCAGACACACACACTCTCATGGTCTCTCACTTCCACACACGTGTACCCACCCTCCTCATGCAGGAGAGATACATGGGATAATACCCTGATCAAAGACCCCGCACAGCTGAGGCGGGACACTGGGGTGGGAGCTATATCATGAGCCTTTAAGAGGGGGTGCTCTGGAATGGGTGAGGCATGGCGTGGGTGTGCCCCAGCATTGCCACCGGCAGCCTTGTGAAGAGCACTCTGCCAATAGTTCCTCACAGGCCCAGGCAACTCCCCTTGGCCAAACCCAACAGGTAACCCCAGAAAGTGCCGAGTCACGGGCCAGGAGTGTCTGGCCAGGCTGGCAGCAGGGCTGGTCCTGGCTAGTGAGCTATTCTGTCTTCTTCCTGGAGCCACATTGGGGACTCTCCCCACTCCAAGGGCCAGACCCTGAGTCATGAGGCCTCTTTGTACACCCACTGAGGATGAGGATTGGGGCACCAGGATTTGGGGACAGCACACCCAGATTTGCTAATGGGGTTCACCAAAGTTGGTGAGCCAGATAATTCAGGCTTCTGAATGACACTTTGAGATGGGCCAATTAAGCCCTCTAAGTCTCTCTCAATCTCTCAGTAATTAATACAAGCTAATCTCAAAACGTAGCCCATGAACAGTGACAGCTGTCAAAGTCCTCGAACAGATGCTCTAAGCTGGACAGACAGACACATGAACAAATAATTACAGTGCAGGAGTTGGGGCTGTAACCCAGAGCTAGAGGGAGCATGGTGGAAACACAAGGCAGGGAGCAGAGCTGCCAAACTGGACCAGAGGTGGGGCTACTTGACCTGGGTCTTGAATGGTAAGTAGGAGTTCACCAGAAGCTTTCGAAAAGGAAAATTGTGTTTCAGAGAACAGAGAGTAGTTTAAGTGTGTGCTTAAGTGGAGGAGGGGAGGGCAGTCTGGAGGTACAGGAACTGGGGCAATTGGAGTCAGGTAGTCAACAAACATCAGGTACCCACTGTGTGCTAAATGATGACACATAAAATACACAAGACTGTCTCTGAAAGAGCTTAAGTTCAAGGATCTCAAATGCAGGTGCTTTCAATTGTGAAGCAGATGAGTGAAATGTGACATTATAGCAATGGAGAAGTAGGGCTTGTATCTAACAGGAGAGTCCGTGTCCTTTCTCAAGTATTTATGTCCAAGAATATTTGTTAATCCTGTTGCAGCCAAAAAACTCACTTGTGGGCTGAGTTCAGATGGTAGATCCTGAATTTGCAACCTTTGGTTCTAGACCCTAGAACCTAGACCTTAAAATTTGGAAGAAGCCTTCCATGTGGAGCCTGAGACTGACCCTGTCATAGGCCTAAGGCTCAGGGAGGTTCTAGCCATGAAAGGGCATTTGTCACAGGAACCTCCCAGGACAAAGCTCTCGCACCATGATTACTGGACATAACGGAGCTATGTATGTGCTGTGCAGGTCCCTGAAGGCAGGAATGACGTTCTGCCTTGCCCTGTCACACCTGTTGCCTGACAAGGGCCACTCCGTCCCCACATGAAACTTCGTTCTCACCACACTTCTCCTACCCCTGACCAAAAATTCTCCTTTTTCTGCTGATTAGACTGAGTCCCCCACATTTCTCTCTCTGACCTAAAGCCCCCCACAACAGGAGACCCACCTTGGCGCACACGCACGCACACACACACACACACACACACACACACACACACACACACACACACACACCTCTGTGAGGCTGTAAGGTGAGGGGCTGAAGACCAGTTGATCTAGGAGTAATTCTCTGTGTGTCCCATCCCATGGAAATATCAGAACAGCCTTAGAGATGAAAGTGCCTGACTTGGTGTCCTGGCTCTCCGGAAGCTCCTTGGAACAATGGGGTGGATTGGTGTCCAGACAGGAGAGGGGAGTCCCTGGGATTCAGATGCAGCTCTCCCATTGCACAGGGAAGGAGCCGAACATGCAGGTACCCAGCAGAGCCTCCTCTCTCCTTAAACAGACTCCAGATCCTCACTGTGGGGCTTGGGAGCTGCCCTGGACAAAAATTGGCACCCCTCCTACCCTCCACCAGCTGTAGCCTCCCTCCCGGACCCTCATTAAATTATTCCATCCCACTGGTCCCAGACTCAGGCTGCCTTTGATGTGTGCTCAGCCAGCTTCTGAGGCCAGGACCAGACCCTTCACACCAGGCCAGGCTGATGGGCTCTGACAGCTTCCCTAGGGCCCCATGGCAGCTGGGACACCAAGGCCCACACTCACACCCACAGGACATATACTCAGACCCATGCATAGCTAGAGATTCCCACACCTACATGCAACACTCCCTCTCCCCCTCTCTCTGGCATACACACGCACACACACTCACGTAGTGCTAAGAGGTCCTGCACTGTGGCACAGACATGTGCACCCCAGCACACTCACATGCACTCAAGCACAGACCCACACACACATTCTTGCACAACCAGATGCACTATTTTGGCACACACACCCTCACACACTCCTGTAATCTCCCACTCTCACGCCATGGCACCTGGGCTCTCATACAGGGCTTCCCGTGAAGTCTTCTGCGATCACACCCCATCTCATCTATTGGAGGACAGTGTGTTGTGATTATGAGTCCAGGTAGCCTGACTTCAGCTCTTGAGTACCCCACTTACAAGCTGTGTGACTGGGAAAGTTACTGACCTCTCTGGGTCTCTGTTTCCTTTCCTAACAAATGGGAATAATAGCATCTTCTAGGTCTACTGTGTGGCTGAAAAGAGGCTCTGTACTTAGCCACTTAGAATAGCACGTGGCACATAATAAGAATTCAACAAAAGTCAGCTGTGGTCTCTCACCCCTGTGCTTTCACACCCTTTGCCCAGCCACCACAACAAAATCATTGCTTCCTCAGCAATCATGTAGCCGAGCTGCCACATGATTCTAACTCTTTGCATATGCTCTTCCTTCTGTGTGGACACCTTCTCCCCATTTCTTTCCCCCTCGTCCACCTGATAAGCCCCTACTCATCTTGCTGAGGAGGCCCTGTCCACAGGAAGCCTTCTCTGTCCCCACCAACAGAACTGATTGCTGACTACCTTGAGTCCCACCCTTGAATTTTCCCTTTCTGCATCTTGTGAACTTCTCAAGCATGTGGGAGATTCATTTCTTCTGAGGACCTTGTGAGATTCATTTCTTCAGTCCTGTCTCCAGCACTGGACATGGACCATAATGAGCATCAGTGGTATGTGAGGGAGTAAATTGTGCTACATCAATAATAAGGTATAAACAAAGAAGCACTTGTGCAACGGATTGTTAAATGTTATGGAAACTATGTAGCCTACAGCACCGATACAAGGAATAAAAACATGCCAGTGGTGATAGCTGACTTTGCTGAATGGGAACTTCAGGCAGGCTCAGAATGCTATTTCACACTTTCAGTAATGCTGTGAGACTAGGGTGTGATGTGTCTATTGCTTGGGGGAATGAATGAGTGAAGCATGTTGGATGCTTGTAATGGAAGACTAAATAGTAGCAAGATAGAACAGATTAATCTACATATAATGACATGGTTAGAATAATCATGGTGCTGAGTAAGAAAAAGAGGAACCAGAAAGATTTATACCACAATTCCATTTTTGTAAATTGCCCCCCCAATATGCATAGTTTATAAAGACAAGCACATTTTAAGGACATATTTTTTTGACATGTGGAAGTGGACTCCTGGATTGAGAGAGAGGGTAAAGAATAGGAATGGAAATCTGGGGGAAAGGGGGACAATTAAATCAGCAGAGAGGAGTATGAGTAACTCAATTCTATGTACCTGAGATCCAAATAAATGGGAAAAAAAATCTAATCCATGGGAATATATTCTTTTTATCTTGTTTACAGTAGAGAAAATAAAATAGTTGTACAGTCATTCTTATTTTTGTTAGGTGTTGATTTGATGGTATCTATACAGCATTGTTGTTGATAGTTCTCCTTAATGCAAAGAAAAGTTTAATTTTCATTTGCTGCTTTTTCTTGCCCCCTCACCCCCTGAGAATCATTCACTGAAGCCCTGATTCCAGCCTGAACTAGATTCTCCCCGAGACAAGGGCAGACCCCATGACTTACATGTCCTCTAGAGGAATGAATGATTGATTGAGTGAATGAATGAATAAGAGAACAAGGAGAGGAAAGAAAAGAGAGAGGGAGGTAGGGACAAAGGAATGAAAAAAGATTCCAGAGAAGCCTCAGCATGGGAGAACTCTCCCAGAACATTCTCTTCCTTTCCCCACCCCTATTCTGGGCATGAGTCCTGGGTTGGGGCAGGGGAAAGGGGCAAAGGGCTAGAAACTGGACTGCTGATCTCCTCAAATCCGCCCATCATGAGGAGTTGCTTCCAGTGTCAGGAGGCAGCAGGAGCTGGCACAAGATCCTGGAGCTACAGGGTACCATCACTCCAGGGATCCAAAAGCCTGCATGACATGAGCTCCCTGCTCCGGGAGAGACACTGGTCTGGCCCTTGTATTAACAACAAGGACAGTAACAACTATTGTGCTACTTTGTATAGCACCTTCACCCAGTGAATCCCTCAATTCATGTATCAAGTATGCACATTAAGGATTATCCCCACTTTGCTAGGTGAGAAAATAGAGACTCAGAGAGCTTAAGAATGTCTTAAAGTCACTCAGCTCTCAGTACAATAATAATAGCCACGCCTTTGAATGCCAGCTCCATGTGAACATGTAAGCACTTTGTGTAGCCTCACTTCTCTGCTGCCTGTGAGCAGCAGTCATTGCCCCATCTCACAAACGGTGGGCTGAGATGCACAGAAGGGAAGTGGCTGTCCCAGAGTCACACAGGTAACAAGGGGAACCTGGAAGTTGAGGTTGGATGGTGTGGCTCAGGAGTTTACTGTCCTCCCTCTCAGACTGGGCCTCCTCTCACTTAGTGGAGCTGGGATTTGGATGCAGGGTAAGCCAGCCATGCAGGGTGGATCTGCGGTGGGAGAGCAGCTAGACTCCTTGACACTTGAGAAACTGGCTCCCTGCCAGCCAAATGGGGACCCATCAGGAATGAAGTAAAGGACAAACAGGGCCAGTCGCTGGCCCTGTTGGAGCCCCACAGTCTGCCTACAGCCTCCCCAAGGGCCCCTAAGCCTGGGGGGATGGGAGAGGCTGCCTCCCTCCCCCTTTTCCCAGCCAGAGCTGAGTGAGCTAATGCTGGGAGAAGACACATTAGGCCCAGAGAATCAGTCCCAGCCTGCTCTGCTGAGTCAGCAGGAAGTACCGCCCTTGCTCTGCCAGCTACGTGAGCCCCTGCACAGCCACCGCTGCCGCCTCCCTGCCTGCCTACTGTGGCCCCCACCAGGGCCATGCCTTCCTGCCTGTTTCCTGCTGACCTGCCCGCTAGAACCCTCTCCTGAGCCCCGCTCCCCGGCCACTTTCCCAGCAGCAGCCCTGTGTTCAGCGCCATCCCCACCGATCCGGGAAAGACAGCCATTTCCCTTGCTGCAAGCTCATTCCCACTGGTAAATGGGAAGGAGGGCTTTGGGGGAATGAAGAGAGCCTTTTCCCCATGCCCAAAACACTGTCATCTCAAGAGGATAGCTGGGGTCTGCTCATGTCAGACAGGGCTCACTGCCGGAATGGTCCCACTCTCAGTTTGATCACCACCATCCTGGTCATCAGCCCTGTCCCCACTGACACCCGCCGTATTACTGCCACTGTCACTATGACCACCACCATTATCACCATAGCCATCATCCTGATGGCAAAGGCTATTACCATGTTTACCACTGACATCAGCCCGCGCACCACCACCACTTCCACTTCCACCAGGCAGTTCCCCCAGCTAAGACAGGGAGCATCCCCAACACCATCAAAACCAGTACTGTCACTAACACCGACACCAGTACCACTATCTCACAGACACAAAGTATCATTAAATCATTTTGCCCAACAACATCTACACCCTCCTTATACCAATCCCACCATCACTGTCACCACCATCCAAGGTACTTTTCATTTTACTATCAAAAATACGACCACCATTTCTGACACCAGAACCACCATTGCCTTTACCTCTATCAACCAATACCTACATCTTTATGTCCACATCATTATCACTGTAACCACTACTGTAATCAATACCACCATCAGTCTCACACTACCCACCCCGACCCTGACTATCATACTATCATTACCATAACTATAATCAAACCCATAACTGGATACTGCCAACAACATTGCCATCAGTATGACTACCACTGGAGCTGTGAACAATACCATCCGTAACTGCAATCAACCCCATTAAACATGGTACTACCAACATCTACACCATCATTACTGTAACCACCACATAGTTGCCAGTAATACCTTCCCCACCATGAGCACCCCATCACTCCCGACACTGTCACCACTGCCATACGTCTTTACTAGGATGAGAAATGTTTGCTGTTAACCTGAGCCTGTTTCTATGCCAGGCAGAATGTGAAAACAACAGCTGGAGAAAAGCAAAGTTCTTCCAACTTAGTGTTCTGACTATACCATTATATGCCCCCTCATTTGCCATTAATGTCCTCCTCTGAACGGACTTAATTGTTCTGCTAAATTGGTCTGTTTAGTGATTGACAAAGAAACAGCCAAGGGTGCCTGAAAAACACAGGAGTGGTTCCTGGAGTCACCCCCTACTGTCTGTGACATCAAGATGCCCAGCTCCCAACATCGTATACCCTTTCCTCTGCACCTCCCTCCAGACAGTCTGGACCCCTGTAGATTTGTCTGTCTTTCCAATGTAGATTTAATGCTTTCCCTACCCAAACTTTTGTTCGGCTCCTCTAGAGCAGAACAGTATGTGGAAAGAGTGCTGGTCTGAGAGTCAGAGCCCTGGATCCTAGCCTTGGTTGCACTCCTAACTCATTCCTTTTCTTTGCCTCAGTTTCCACCCCTGTAAAATGATGACTTTCTGGCTCTGGTACTTTAAAGATTTTTTGAGCTGGGACACTCCCAAGACATACCTGAGCCCTATGTCCAAAAGGTCCCTTCAAAGGGGAAAACAGACTGTCGAGTCATCTATTGTTTCCCCCAGTAGAATCCCCTGGCCACAGGTCCGGGATCTCCTGGGAGAACTCTTCAAGCCCTGAGATGCTGCTGCCTGGGCAGGGTGGGGTCCAAAGGGTTAAGCCGGCAGGGTTGTGCCTGAGCAACTATCTCAGATGAAAGGCTAGTTGGAGAGAATGACATGTGGCTGTTGTGGTTGGCAGACAGGGGCAATGGGACCAGACTAGGTCCCGAAGGAAACCCCCTCCTGCTCTCACCAGAACAAAGTGGTGTTTTATGAAAATGCCATTGTTCTTGGGCAAGCCTTTCCCATCTCAACATAAACCAGGAAGCAGTGCTTCCTTTCCCTGGGCGAGACCCCAAGGTCCCCCCACCGATGGGAGTGGAGGGAGAAGAACAGAGTTTTTCCTGCCTTGAATGATCTACCACGAAGCCCCTGCTCAGCTATATCCAAGGCTCCCCAAGGCTGGTGTGTGTGTGTGTGTGTGTGTGTGTGTGTGGTGGTGGTGGTGGTGAGAAGACGCAGGGGGCCTTAGTCCAGTCTTTTACCTCCAAACAAAACTCTGTAGCCTGAACCAGACTCTGAAAGAGGTGTCACTACCCATCCACCTAGCCTCGTCCCTGTGCCACTCAGGCCTCTTTCTGTCCCACCATGGCAGTCTTGTTCCTGCCTATGGCCTTGGCACATGCTGTTTCTCCTGCCTGGAACTTTCTGCTGCCCTTCACATAGTCACTCCTTTTCATTGCTTTTGTCTCTGTTCTAAGCTCAGTGAAGCTGTAACTGTTTGATTACTTATTTGCCTTCTTTTCCTGACACTGTCTGCTCCAGGGAAGCAAGGACTAAGAATTGATTCTGTCTTGCCCATCGTTGCATTCCCAGCACCTAGCGCAAGGAGATCCCAGTGTCTGTGAGCACACGTGTGAATATTCCACTCCTCCAGCCCCCAAAAAGAACAGGTCAAAGACTATCAGCAAGGGAATCATTTGCCTTCCCCAACTGGAAGATCAGAGCATTTCAGTCCTTGGAGAGCAGCCTGTCCAACTACTCTATTTTCCTGAAGGGGAAACTGAGGCTTAGAGCTTGGGAGGTCTTGGCCAGAGACTGTGGTTGGTCAGTGGAATTGCTAAGCTAGACTCCGGGTCTCATGACACTGAAGATACTGCACAGGACCTATCACACAGATTCCAAGCTCGGGCACAGCCTGGTGCTAACTCCCTTACCTCCAGATACAAGACCCGGCACATTCTCACATTTAGGCTTCTGTCGCAGACGGATTTTGCCCAACCCACTTTCCCCACATCCCTGAGAACTGACTCACTGAAGGTTCAAAGAAATCCCTCCTGTGGCTTTGCCCAGAGAAACTCCCTCCTCACCACCACCACCTCCTCACTTTCCATCTGTCATTTTTCACTAGAGTGAGTGAAATTACCCACCAGGGCATCCTCCGTGGACCAAGGAAACAGAATTCCAGCTTTCTACCCCTTTAAACTTCATTTTTTCTTTCTTGCAGTCAACATTTCTGCTTTTGTTTCTATAGCTTTTGATTAAACAAGGAAGGCTCATTTACTTAAATATTTGTGGACGAATAGAGAGGGCATATTAATATCTCCTCCAAGGAATCTTTGGGAAGATTAAATGAGATGCCATCCCTGGCACAAATGGATGATTAAGTAATGCTGGATCCCTTTGAAAAGTGTACAGTGACTCCATGTAAGAATTTGTTCGTTATGCATCAGAAGATTGGAGACTGACGAAAATTAGGCTTGGGGTGGATTAATGATTGTGCATTGAGTATTGACCCCCCTATACAGAAATTTATTGTGGTTAACAACTATTTGATCAATAAATATGAGAGATGCCCTCACTATATATATATATATATATAAACACACTTCCAATTGTAAAATAAATAAGTAACCGGGATGTAATGTATAGCATAAGGAATATAGTCAAAATATTGTAACAACTTGGTATGGTGATACCTGGTACCTAGAATTATCATGTATATAAATGTTGAGTCGCTGTGTTGTACACCTGAAACTAATGTAATGCAATGCTGTTGTCAACTACCCTTCAATAAAAAAAATAAAAAAAAAAAGTGTACAGTGTTGTGCAAATACAAAACACCAGTTACTTTCTAGGCAAGGAGCATTTACAAATTGTTTCTTTTACAAATGTGTGTTTAGGTGCTCTGAAAAAATAAGCAAAGTCCCTTTTGAGAACCCTTCCCTGAGACTGGCAGTAACTACAAAGAGGACCATTTGGGGAATGATTAGCTTTTTCTATTATTTACAGAATAATGAACACTCCCAGGTAGGACATTTAGTGAGCAAAGAAAGTGGAGATGAACAGGTGAACAGAATTGACACTAACATCACTGTCTGAAAAGAGAGAGAGGAGGCAGCTTGCTGTGTCCCATTCCAATCCTTAGTGACTCCTAGGTTTATCTCTATCCCAGGCTGCTGAGAGGACACACACAGATGGAGTTTGTGCCTCTAGGCAAGGGCAAGATAGGGAACAGATAAAATTCCACCCAAAGAAATTAAGATAAGCAGCTGGTTAAGGGATTTAAGCCCCCTGAGATTGGGAAACTGGAGAAGTGGCCTCTACCCCCCAACTCAAATACCTCTCAGAAAACAGGATGCTGGGAGAGCTTCTCACCCCTGGAAGGGAAAACAGCTGGATTCCACTTAGTAATTCCAACCCTGGAGCAAGCGGGAGTTAATAACCCTAAAGCTCCAAAGTGATGCAACAACCTGTACAGAGGCCAGGAGTCTGCAATTACAAACTCAAGGGCACAAGTTCTTTCTAATCAAATTGAAACTACTAGTGGTGCATCCCTTTATGCTATGCTGATGGAAAATTCCAGTTCTGTTATTATTGGGAGGGTCTTCCTGTTCTAAGGATGCACAAGAGTCTGGAAGTCTTATTTTGTGTTGAGAAAACAAAGGAAGACACTTTGAGCTCCTTGCTACTCAAAGTGAGATTTGAAGAACCAGCAATATCTGAGTCTGTGGGGAGCTTGTTAGAAACACAGATTCTCAGGACACATCCAGGCCTACTACTGACCCAGAATCTGCGTTTTATCAAGATTGCCAGGTGATTCACGTGAAGGTTAATGTGTGAGAAACACTGGAGTAACCCCAAATACTCCTGAAGGCTGACAGAGCCGTGGCTTCAGTGGATCAAAGAACTTCGGTGCCTGGGGTCCCTCCTCCCTAAGAGGGCCATGTAGCAGCCACTACTCTGGGGAATTCTCCCAGGACCTACCCACCCACCTCCCTCTCATTCCTTCTTCCCTTTCTTTCAGCACAACCCCTCAAGAAACTCAGGTTTTCAATCAACAAAAGCCTGAAAGACCAGTTGTCTATAGGCAACTTCTGATTCCTGCCCAGCTTCCCCAACACTCCCTGAGGCGACAGATCGCCTGGGCAGGGCTATCTGCTCACCCTCTGGGATGGGCAGGATGGGGAGGGGGATGCAGTGAGAAGAAAAACCACCAACATTAATAACATCTCGATCCATTATCCTGCCACACTTGTAATTCTTTAACTCTTGCTCTCAATTATATCTGGATTTAAGAGTGCAAAACAAAGGCTTATGCTGTAATTTTAATGGACTTGTTTTTATAGGAAAAAAAATGAGTCCTAGAATCCTGGAAATGATTGCTTCTGAGACTCACAAGGATTTAATGAACTCCTAGCTTAGGGATTAAAATTTTTTTTAGCATCAGTGGAATGTGTCTCTTGCCCCCCTTCCAAAATAAACCACACGGAGAATCCCACTGTACAAAACAGAAATGGAGCTGCTTTGGGTATTAGGTCTGGACACAGGACCCCCAGATGGATGGTTTCCTCTCCATTCCTATAGCCACATCTGCCCAGGACTCACACAGACCCCCAAGGCTCCGTGGAAGAAGGGGTGCAGAACCAGCCTCATCCCACCGTCCACCCAATACTGAAAGCCTATTCATGACTTCCCTTCTCCCACCTCTGACCACTCACTCAGAGAGAAGTCTCACTGGCAGCCAGCCCTACCACCCAGCAGCACCCGGGGCTAGAAAACCCTTCCGGCATGATGGCCCGAATGCACTTCTCTGTTGCTTTCACCCAGAAGCCCCAGTTCTGCAAAGGGGACTGCAAGGAACAGGTCTAGCTCTCCTTTCACATGATTCAGAGTGTATCTCTCCCTGGAGTCTCTTTTCCAGATGAAACAGTCACGTAACCGTGTGATAAACTGGCACATGAATGATGAGATGGAGAAACAATCAAAGGAAGGAATGGATTAGAGGTGGAAAAACAAGGAAGAAAAAGAACAACTGAGTGAAAGACACTGGTCATTCTCTCTTGGACACCCTCTAGCTTGAAAATGGTTCTCTTAAAAAGTGACATGGTAAGGCAAATGTAACTTTCGGAACTGAACACAATACTCCAGAAAGACCTTAACCCATTGTGTTTCAAACTGTGGATGGTGACCCATGTAAGAAGTAAAAATCAATTTAATGGCTCTCAGCTATCGTTTTGTTTAACGAAAGAATAGAACAGAACAGAAAATATTCTAGTTGATCAACCAGCACTAAGGTTAGGAATTGTTTGGAGAGCTGTTCTCCAATTATAATACACATGCATGTGTATATTCCTATGCATATACATAGGAATGTGTGTACTGGGTCTTGATGTAAAATATTTCTTACAGTGGATCACAAGTCAAAAAATGAAAGCCAATACTCTAGCCCTATAAACTAGGCACTACTATCATCCCCATTTTCACATGAAGAAAATGAGACACAAATCATTAGCTTGCTTAAGGTCACCCGACTAGTAAACGGCAGAGATGAGACTGGAAGCAGATGGAGTGAGGGAGGGAAGGCAGCCTGACTCCAGAGCATGAACTTTGAACCTCTCCACTCCATGGGCTCTGGAATAGAAATGGCTGTGCTATGCAACCAGGCAGAGGGTAGTGCAGGACCAATCTTGGGATCAGGGGCACATATTCCCTTCCTCCACACAGGTCTGCCAAGAGCTGACACCAGGGAGCCTGAGTGGAAAGACCACACTGCTGCTGCTCTGGGTCACACAGGAGACAAGAGTCCCACCCAACAGAATCAGTTCATCCCTTCGACCCTGAGCAGAGGGATTCAAGCAGCCATGGGAAGGCTGAGCTATCTTAAGATTCACTCCATATTCCCCATTAACCCTCAAAGATAAGTGTGAGAGACATTTCAAAAGTCTGATCAACAACAAAATGGACTTCAGTGCTAATGGAAATCAGAGAGTCCAAGAGATGTTTTATTCCCTTGGACAAACTCTAAAACCTTTCCAGATCCTAAGTGCTTTATTGGACAAGTACTATCAGCCGCTCTCAAATGTACGTGACCAATATCCATCCACTCAGGACATCTCATCTTCCTCACTGGTGTGCCCCGAAGCTCCTCCTCTGTTGCTGACCAGGAGACACATTTTGGCAGCACTCTTGAATCTACTTGCTATAAAAGGAAGCCTATGATTCTGAAAACTAAGGAACTGGGGTGTGGTAGATCCCAGACCCTGGCTGATGAACTCTCTCCTTTCTTCCTCAGTGTAGTTCTTGTAACAGCAAAGTGTTGTTTTTAAATTCTGAGGCTGTGCCCCTTTTCCCACAGTGTGCCCTGAGAACCCTTCCTACGGGTGAGACTGAAGGTTTAGGCATGCCTCGACCTAAGAGAACCTGTCCTGGTTCTCAATAATCCCTGCTTAGCAAAGGAACTTCTGGAATTTTGCTTAGGATTATCATAAACTCAATGCACCACATTTTTCCCATGCTCAAAGTAACGCAATATTTTTTTGGTTTCCTTCCTGGCACCGCTCACATTCCCAGAAGGGCCCCTGGAATGACCATCTCTGCCTGGAGGGGCTCCAAACAGAGCAAAGACAGGTGAGGACCACCTGGCCTTCAGCTTCCTGTTTGCCCGGGTTGTTCTACTTCCTTGTTTCAAGCACTTTCTCCCCAAAGGAGAAGCAATGTCCTGTGGGTTCTGTTCTGTACTATAGCATTCTGTTCTGCTTTATAAGCATTAAGCTTGCACCTTACCTTTTCTCTCCTGCCCTGAATGGGGTTCAGAAACCCTCTTCCATCTTCTTCAGGTCTCAGTGTTCCAGGAAGGTGGGTCTCCGCCACACCCAGGAAGGACCCACCCGTCCCACATTCCAAGCCCCAAACCTCGGCCTTGCTCTGAAGCACCAGAGCAGGGCAGGGGCTTGGCCAAGGCATGGTCTGGTGGAGTGAGCGCCATCAATCATTACCCAGGGGAGACACAGATCTGCACCAAGGGAAGGTCTGGATGGGGAGTTCTGGATAACAATTCCTCCCTGTCAGAGCTGCAAGGAGGATTAAATGAGATCACGTTTGTTAACCCTCAGCATCTGGCAGAGTAAGAATTTAACAAATTGCAGTTGGTATTGTTATCATTACTTTTGGGGTTATCCAAAGAGCCCTGCTAGTCCCAAACTCTCCCAGGAGCCTTCAGGGCCTGCCTCTGACTTCACTACCCCGGAGCTACTCCAGCTGCCTCCCCTGCACATAGACACCACGAGCCGGGGCAGGCTGCGTTCACTGTGGCCCAGCTGCCCGGCTACCTAGCTATGAGTCAGGCTTCTGGGATCTCCATCCCCACAGATTTTGGCAGTGACCCCACCAAACTCACTTGGGGCTTAGAGGACGGCGGACTGGGGTCCAATCCCAACTCCACTTTCTGACTCTGCTGAGCCTCAGTCTGCTCACTTATAAAGTGGGAATAATAACAGAATCTGCCTCATTGTGTTGTTGTGAGCACTACTATGGGAAGGTGCCCAGCTTGGGCCCTGGTACAAAGCAGGGACTCAGGAACGTTTGCTTAATTTCAGCTCAGACGTCTGAGTGCCTGGTTGCCTACTGAGAATTATAGGGGGCAAGTATCCTCGGGGGAAATGAGGGGCCAGGGAGAGAATGGGTGGTCTTGGAAATGGAGACTTTTCCTCAGTGATTTTTGGCAGCTCCTGTCAGAGCATCTGCCCCCGTGGGATTGGGACTGGGCATGTGATATGGAGGGAAAGGGAGAAGAGAAAGGAGGATTCAGGGAGATGCTAAAGACGAGGCCTCTTCCAGAGGCACAGATAAAAGCCCCAGGACCCATCAGCTGAGAAACTGAGATTGGACTCCAGGTGTGTCTGACTCTAAAGCCTGTGCCCTTTGAACTCCCAGGGACCTACAGGGGGAGGTGTGGATTATATGGCCAAGCAGAAGGGCTGCTTGCACTGTAGCTTGGGCTGGCTGCAAAGACTTTTGCTGCTCTGGGCACCCCTCAAAGCTGGGGGCCTTTCATGTCACCCCATACGTGACTGGAGCAGTGTTCGTAGATTCGGCAAGTGTGCCTCCAGACACAAAAAAGTCTGTCACTGTGCTTACCCTTTATGGTGGCAAAAGCAAAATGTATCCATATGTCTTTATCCTTGAATGGGATGTCCCAGCATGCCCCTGACTCATAGAGCCCTAAAATCTTCCCTAGTGTGACAAACCTGTGAATCTTTGTAAGGCTTATCTCTGGCCCTCTGGGACACAGGTGTCTTACCAAGGCATCCAGTGTCCTAGCCACCTCTTGCTCATCCTTCTAGTCAGTATGATGTCATCAATGTCACAGATCAATGTGATGTTCTGCAGCACGTCCAGGTGGACTACAGTGTGAATTACTGCAGCCCTGGGATATAACTATGAATGTATACTATTGACCATTCCGTGTTAATGTGAACTGTCTTTGATTTTCTTTCCTAACTGGGATAAAAAGAAAGCACATTTCCCAAGTCAACAGTATCATGCCATGTACCTGAAGCCATATTAATCCGCTCTAGCAAGGACCCTAGGTCAGCACAGCAGCTGCATTCGGGCTGCTATTTGGTAGCGCTTTCCACCATCCACAGTCATGCTCTGGGATTCATCTGGGTTCTGGGAGGACCAGACTGATCAATTAAGCAGATGATAGGGATCACCAGGCCTGCCTCTTGAGATCCTAAATGACAGCATTAATATCTGCCCTTTCCCCTAAGATACAGCCTTGGTTTTTTGTTTACTATCTTGGCAGAGAGTGGGAGGGAGAGGAAGGGAGAATGGAGAGCGAAGGAAAGGAGGAGGACAGGTTCAGAGGCTTCCATTCTGGTAGCTCGCAGACCCAAAGTAAAAATTACTCTATCTGCCAAGGATGTCAACCCCACCTAAACATCCAAAGACCAGAGAAATGAGTACTGAGTGGTCTCACACCCCCAGTGAGTCCACTGTAAGCTGGGCTCTGGATGGCACTCCAGTAATTATGGCCTGATCCTCATACGTAGGTCCATAATGACACTTCAGGTCTCTGGTTATCAATGTCAACTCAGACCCTGGGTCCACTAGTCCTAGAAATGCCTAGGTATTCCCATTTCCCAGTAAACAGACCGAGCAAATGGCTGTCAGTTCCTTTAAGGAAGGGCTGGGAAGATCATTACAGTATATGCTCACCCATGGGATAGCACAGTCCTTTCTCCTGGAGACCCAGCCCCTTCCTCTGGCAACACTCTCCCTTCTACTAACACGAAGTTCTAAAAACTGGATAGGGCATAAGAATTGAGTGGGGGATTGTGACATTTTACTGGGGCAACCACTCAAAACCTCTTGCTTAACATTCTTGCTTTCTTCTGATGATACCTGCACTGGTTACCCATCTATTTTGCCTGCTAGCATTCCTTATTCTATTAATCATCTCCACAGTTCTCTGCAGGCCAAGCTCCTTGGCTGCCACCCCAACTTTTCTGGTTTTACAATAACTGTGACCTCCTGGTTTCTGTAAGAGCCATCACCCCCATTGCTACCAACAAGTCAAGCTCTGTGGCAATCTGTTCTACGAGCAGGTCCTCTTGCAGAGGAGAAAGAGCCACCACTGAGTCTAGTGGCACTGGTGTCCTCCTACCAGCACACTCTTGATGAACTTGTGAGTGATGTCTCCCCTGGGCTTTCCCATGGACTATCATCCTCTGTTGGGTCTTCTGGCCTCACATAATATATCCACTCTAGCATGTCCACCTCTCTGAGCCTTTCAATCCCTTTCTTCACCATTTGCCATGCAACAGACATTTCAGCTTTGCATGGTGTGAGCCATCTTTGTTTCCAGGCTTCCAGGAGCCTCCCAAGCAGCAAGTTTACACTCTCCCCTGGGATCCTGGCCAAAGGGTTAAATCCTCTATCCCCAAGTAAATAAACTCTCCTTATCCAGCCATCTGGGCTGGACGCCTTGATCTAACACCCCTAAAATACAGTCTACTGCTTGATTCTTGCATTAGATATGGTCCCTTTCCTCCCACATAGGATCCTGGCTGCATCTAGTGGTGCAACTTAGCTCTAGTTATCAGCCTGACAGTCAGGAAAGGAGATGGGGCATCAGGCTGCAGAGAAGACCCCTATTGCCTGGTTGGGGAGCTCTGCATGCAGGGAGTAGTGTCTCTTGTTAGTGAGGATTAGGCCACCTCTGCATGCTCTGATAGGGCAGAGGCTGGGGAGTCAAAATATACAGGTGTCCCCATCCTATGTGTTGGGTCCCAGGTTTTCCCAACCAGGGCCTTGACCTTAGCATAGCTGATTTGTCTCAGCTGAACATTCAGTTGTCTTTGAAGCTCCATACTATTAAATCCTTATGGAGCTTTGAAGCTCCACACTATTAAATCCTGATTAAAATCATAAGCTTTTTCTGTTCTCCTTCTGCAGGAGTTAAAGGCTTGTTTGTAAGCTACACAAAAGCCCCTCTTCACTCAGTTTCTGTATTTTAAGTGCTCTCAGCTTTTCATTCACTCCATGAAGGGTCAATATAACTTAGTAACTTAATACAGCCAACTAATTCCATTGTCCTTGTATGCATTTTCTCCTATGTTTCTCAAACACCTGAATCATTGCATGACCAGAGCATTCTCTCCACTGCAACGTTCTTCCAAATCTTACCAATGAAAGTTTTAGCAATTGAGCTACCACCTTGTACCAGGGACTTTCATGCCCCACATACCCCTGGGAATGGGGTGTTGATTGACAGTTGAGCAGCGAGTGATGCAGTCAATAAATCCATCTTACCTCCTATGCCAGAGTTGGTCCTTTAGGAAGCAGCCACTGTGATGGAATTAGGAGACCAAAGTCCTTATTGGGAGATAATGCCTGTGAAAGATGAAGGGAAAATAGGATTCGGCCTTCTGATCATGATGCAGACCTGGTAAAGCTTCCTTCCCATTCTTAAGAGCTACCAGGGAAAGTGTAGCCAACCAAAGGTGCTGCAACAAGAGGGTCTCCACTAGCTGCACCCCTGGCAGCTTGCTATGGATTGAATTATGTCTTACCCCCTCCCTGCAAAAAGATCCATTGAAGTCCTAACTCCCAGTACCTGTGAATGTGATCTTATTTGGAGAAATTGTAATTGCAAATGTGTTTAGATAAGATGAGGTCATACTGTACAGGCCCCAATCCAATATGACTAACGTCCTTGTAAGAAGAAGGCCATCTGAAGCCAGAGCATTAGAATAATGCATCTACAGGCCAAGGAATGTCTGAGGCTACCAGAAGCTAGGAGAGAGGCATGGAACAGATCC
Organism: Manis pentadactyla; assembly: GCF_030020395.1. Classification (NCBI taxonomy): domain Eukaryota; kingdom Metazoa; phylum Chordata; class Mammalia; order Pholidota; family Manidae; genus Manis; species Manis pentadactyla. The sequence goes on along the minus strand of NC_080022.1, from coordinate 33,432,019 downwards.
CTCCCTAGCACCGTCAGAGGGAACGTGGCCTGCTAACTCCTCGAGTTCAGACTTCTGGCCTCCAGAACTACAGAAAATAAATTTCTGTTATTTAAGCTACCCAGCTTGTGGTGTTTGGATGTGGGCAGCCCTAGGAAACCAATACACAGCTGAATAGCAACTTCTTTCTTGAAAGGAAAGCGGGGTGGTGCACTTCCATGGTTGACAGAAATCCCAGATCAGCTCCAAAGCCCACATTCTTTACAATCCCCAAGGGGCCTGTGAACTGGGAAGGGAGAGGGTCAAGGCTGTGTCTTTCCTCTGAAAGTCCCTTCCTCACTTCCTCCCTTCCACACCGCTCCTCTGCCGTGGGGACTCAAAGACTGGGGTGCTGGAGACGTAGGGCAGCCCCCCTGGCTATAAGAGAGATGAGGCTCTAAGGGGACTGAGCCCTATCTAGACTACAGCAGCTCCTCTGGCCCCTTACCTAGGTGACAGGGAAAGACCTTGATCTGCCTCTTCTCACTGTGGGGCTTCCTTCTCCTGTGAGGCAGAACACCAGTTCCTCTGAAGCTGGAGACACTCACTGAGGGGTGGAGCAGGGCTGCAGAAGCTGCCACCTGCCAGACCCAACACCTCTAGGGAAGAGCCTGCTACAGCCTCTGCCAGCCTGCACATAGACGTATTTCTGGGCAGAGACTATAGGGTTTTCATCAGATTTTCAGAGACATCTCTGGCCACTCCCCCAAAGGTAGGAACCCCTGGCTTATTCCAAATCTTCCTCTCAACCAAGATCTCTTTTCAGTGCTGTCCTGAGCTCACTGACTTCCTCCACTCCCTACAGCCCTGGGACCTGCCATTTGGTGACTCCCTGGGGCCAGGTTCCATTTTTCTCCAGAGAAGACATGGCTTGCCCGGTGCCTCTGGAGCACTACACACCCAAAACTCCATCCACTTGGAGTCTCAGTGGGCTGGGAGGGCGGGGGTGCTGAGGTGGGCAGCTTTGCAACTGGAAAAGATGGGCGTGCCTTGAGGAGCCTTCAGGGATAGTTTCAAGAAGTGGGGGAGGAGGCCCTGTAACGTGAGTTCCCACTCAGTGCCAGGCCTTGTGTGAGTCCTTTTCCCTTTGTAATTTCATTGTTATTGGCCCCATTTTGTAAGTCAGAAGTCATGGGCTCAGAGAAACGCCACCCAACTGCAGAGTGGTGAGACTGGACCTGACCAGGATCTCCTGCTTCCTACCTTGAAAGCACACTGCTGTCTCTGGAACCATCCATATGGAGAAAAGGATGGAAATCTGCAATGATCCATCTCCTACTTTGATCCAAACAGAATCAAGTTTTTCGTGAAGTTCTTTGGGTGTGTTTACCAAGCTTATTTTTTTGGTGTCGGGGAAATTGTGAGAAAGCCTTTGCCATAAGTATAAAAGATTACTGGGTGTTTGCAACAACATGGATGGAGCTAGAGGGTATGATGCTCAGTGAAATAAGCCAGGTGGAGAAAGACAAATACCATACGATTTCACTTATTTGTGGAGTATAAAAACAAAGCAAAACAAGAGGAACAAAGCAGCAGTAGACTCATAGACACTGAGAAGTGTCTGGTGGTTACCATGGGGGAGGGGTTAGGGAGATGCGAGAGAAGGGGGAGGGGGTAAAGGGGCACAATAATTTGCAAGCACCAGGTAAGTCGGTCACGGGATGGTGGTAGTACAGCATAGAGAATACAGTTCATGATTCCGTAATATCTTACTATGTTGTCAGATAGTGACTGCACTAGAAGGGTAAGGATTTACTAATATGGGTAACTGTTGAACCACTGTGCTATACATTCGAAACCAACATAAGATTGTAAATCAGTGACACTTGATTTAAAAAAAGAAAAAAAAGATTACTGAGTGTCCTTCTAGAGTTCTCTTCCAGAGTACCTTTACATTTATTATCCTGTAGATGGTCTACAACTCTCTAAGTTGTGGAAGATTGGTAATAAGTCAAATTATTCTTTTCCATAGAAATGGAAATGAGTTGCATCCAGTAGAATGCAATTGATCATTGCCCCATGGATAGACCAATTTTGTAAATATTTTTAAACACATTGACATTCTTATCTATGTGAGGTTCTTTTAATTCTTCTTTGAACTAGTACCATCTTACGGATTCCCTCACTCACTCATGAGTGAATAGACACATGCTCAGTGTGTATTTGAAAGTGACTGTGATATTCACACTTACTGGGTGACTTTGGCTCTGACCCAAATCTGCCACCCATCACCTGAAGCGTGACAAGGCAGGCCTTTGTGGTACTCAGAACTAGCTTTTTAAGATCTCTCTCAGAGTCCATAAAGAAGCATTCTTTTCCTTTTTGCTCTTCTCTTTATTTTTATTATTATTTCCTATCTTCGTAATATTTATTCTTGAGTGTGTCATAGGAAGAGCCACGAGCACAAGTCTGCCTATGTCCCTTAGTGGACAGGCACGTGTGCTAGCCAAGGCCACACGGGACACATTTATTGACACTGTCACCTCCTCTGTTTATGCTCTCTCCAAGGACAAACTGTAACCCAGCAGGATGGGAGGAGGCAGGAGATTCGGACTCTTTCTTGGACACTGGGGCTCTGATAGCAGGAAAGGCTGTTGAAGACTCCAGTACTGATAATGTCCTAGACCAGCGTGAGCCAGACAGTCAGGGAGCCAGGAGAGTGGGCACCTTTGACCAGGCTGAGAACCCAGCAGCGTCTGCAAGATGATGCTGTTGGTCCCCTGCAGGGACTCGGCCTAACCTGAGCCCCAGAGCAGGAAGGAAGTCATTCTGAAAGCTAAAGTTCAGATGGTTCCCTAGAGCTGTGGTCTCCAAACCTCTGCTCTCAAACCATCACCAGTTAAAAATAATGCAAGCATTATTTGTGCATTTTATTTCTAAATATTTGTGCATTTTATTTCTAAATATTTGTTTATCTCTGTGTTAAAAAGTAATAAAGCATAATGACTTTTTCGCTGTAAATTTGCATTTAGAGAAGTTCTTCCTGCGACCCAGAGATTCATCCTGTGCCCTCACTGTGGAGCCCACACTGGCCCCCAGCAAGCCCATCTTCACAGCACAAGAGAGAAAGGAATGCCCAGGAGCTGATAGCCTGGCTCTACCACTGATGACTTTAGACAAGCTGTGTCTCCTCTCTGGACCTGAGTCCCCCATGCATTTAAAATCAGTATTATAGTACCTATCATTGTCATGCCTCCCTTACAGTTATAACATAAACACCAGCTTATGAGAAAAATGCAAAGGACTATAATTATCTGCTGTGTGGTGTCATTTCCAGGAGCCTGAAATGCTGTTGATTTTGTTTTGGTTTTTCTGACAGCAGACAAAGCCTTTCAGGCCAGAATGAAAGCTCAGATCTAAACAAGGAATACCCCCCAGAGGGTAACACCTGGGTAGTATAAACTCAGCAGAGCAAAGCCACACTGAATTACCGCAATCAGATCCCCTCCTCCAGAGGTACATCCCATTGAGCGGAGGAAATCCTGGAGGGGACAGAGGAGTGTAATCAGGGCCCCAAAGTATCTACAACTTTGTAATGACATTATTTTTGCCAACAGGAATAATACTACTACTGTTTACTGGGCACTCCAGATTCTGCGTGCTTTACAGGGATTATCTCATTTAGTTTTGAAATCATACTAGGCACAAAGCATTATTATCCAACTTTGCATATGAGGAGACTGAGACTCAGAGACATTAAATAAGTGGACCAGAGTCACCTGGCTGCTGAGTGGCACAGTCAAGTTTCAGACCCCAGTCTTTGGGCCCCAAGGCCACCTTCACCACCACATGCCAGGACGCCATGCTGCCTCCCCGGGAGCCGCCATCTTTGGGAGACAAGGGATGACGCCCTTCTGCCAGTTTCCCTTCAAACTCCCTCAGAGATGAGGGGCCATAGGCCACCAGCAGCTATGGAAAGAGCCTGGGACCAAGGAAGACCACCAGCAGTCCTGAGCCACCTGAGATGAAGGGAGCCAAGGCAGGCACAGCCACTTTCCTGGCAGCCTCAGAGTTTTCAGATGGGGAGCATTTAAACTCATCCAGACTCCTGGCCACTCTTCCGCTGGCCCCCGAACGGAGGCGCACAGAGGGGTCACACCCAGCTTGGGCCCCCACTAGGTGTCTGGTTGGTTAAGACGGCAGAAGCTGCTGTATTTGGTAGGGGCATGGGCCTTGGAGTCAGTCCAAGGTTTGAATCCAGGCCCTGCCACTTATTTGCTGTGGCCTTCTTAGCAAGCAACTTTATCTCTTGGAGTTTTGGTTCCCTTATCTGTAAGATAACACCCAGCTTATGGTTGCTTTGTGCCTCATTCATTTCTTCATTCAACAAATATTAGGTTGAACCTTATGAAATTGCTAATATTAAACCATTTTTTTACTCACAAAAACAATTTCATATAGTTGAATGCTAGTATTTCTTGAGGGCTGTATTAGAGTTCTCTGGAGAAACAAGGCCACTAGTTTTTGTTTGTTTGTTTGTTTGTTTATTTTGGTATCATTAATCTACAATTACATGAGCGACATTATGGTTACTAGACTCCCCCCATCATCAAGTCCCCACCACATACCCCATTACAGTCACTGTCCATCAGCATAGTAAGAGGCTATAGAATCACTACTTGTCTTCTCTGTGTTGCACAGTCCTCCCCGTGCCCCGCCCACATTACACATGCTAATCATAGTGCCCCCTTTCTTCCTCCCCCCACTTATCTTTCCCTTCCCACCCATCCTCCCCAGTCCCTTTCCCTCTGGTAACTGTTAGTCCATTCTTGGGTTCTGTGAGTCTGCTGCTGTTTTGTTCCTTCAGTTTTTTTCTTTGTTCTTATACTCCACAGATGAGTGAAATCATTGGTACTTGTCTTTTTCCACCTGGCTTATTTCACTGAGCATAATACCCTGTAGCTCCATCCATGTTTTTGCAAATGGTAGGATTTGTTTTCTTCTTATGGCTGAATAATATTCCATTGTGTATATGTACCACATCTTCTTTATCCATTCATCTACTGATGGACACTTAGGTTGCTTCCATTTCTTGGCTATTGCAAATAGTGTTGTGATAAACATAGGGGTGCATATGTCTTTTTCAAACTGAGCTGCTGCATTCTTAGGGTAAATTCCTAGGAGTGGAATTCCTGGGTCAAATGGTATTTCTATTTTTAGTTTTTTGAGGAAGTTCCATACTGCTTTCCACAATGGTTGAACTAGTTTACATTCCCACCAGCAGTGTAGGAGGGTTCCGCTTTCTCCACAACCTCACCAACATTTGTTATTCCCTTTTGGATGGTGGAGATCCTTACTGGTGTGAGGTGATATCTCATTGTGGTTTTAATTTGCATTTCTCTGATGATTAATGATGTGGAGCATCTTTTCATGTGTCTGTTGGCCATCTGAATTTCTTCTTTGTAGAAGTGTCTGTTCAGATCCTCTGCCCATTTTTTAATTGGATTACAAGGCCACTAGTTTTTACAGATATAGATACAGATAATATAGAAATAGACATAGATAAAGATATACATAAATCTATATGTATAGAGAGAGATTGGGAGGGAGAGAGATTTTAAGGGACCAGTGAACCTGAAATTTGTAGGGCATGCTAGAAGGCTAGAAATTTAGGTAAGAATCAACACTGCCGTCTTGAACTCAACATTTTCAGGCTAGCAGGTGGGAAACTCAGGCAGGTTTTCTGTGTGCCTTTCTTGAGAAGAATTCCTTCTTCAGGAAACCTCAGTGTTTGTGCTAAGACCTTCAGCTGATTGGATGTGGCCCACCCACATGTTATGGAGGGCAATCTGCTTTACTTAGTGTCAACTGATTGTAAATATGAAATGCATCTACAAATATCTGCACAGGCATATCTAGACTAATGTTTGACCAAACAACTGGGAACCATGGCCCAGTCAAGTTGAATAAAATCAGCATTGCCAGTGCTGACTCTGGACTAGGCACAGTCTAGGTGCTTGGAGTACATGAACGAATAAAATTGACAAAGGTTTCTGACCTGGTAGAGCTTACATTCCAGTTGAGAGAGAAAGAGCCAATAACCAGCATAATTAATAAGTAACTGTATATTATGTGAAGAGGTGAAAACCATCATGGAGGGAAAAACACAGGCTAGGGGAGCATGAATGTTTACGAGGCAGAAGGCACACCCTGCAGAAAGAGGTCACAGCATATTGAGAGCATAGAATTGAGCCATGGGGTGAAGGAGAGAGGGGTCAGCCATGCCAGAATGTTCTGGACTAAAGGAACAGCCGAGGGGACCCAGGAGTGTGCCTGGTATGCTCTGGAACGGAAAGGAGGCCAGTGTGTCTGTAGTGGGTAAGCAAGGGGGAGGGTGACGAGATGAGTACACAGGGGTCCTTGCAGGTCACTGACAAGTGAGAGAACATGGGTTAAATCAGAGACACGTGCACATCAACTGCCCGGGATGGTGTCTGGCGGGAGGGAGGAGCCATCTTCCTCTGCGGTGACCCAGGCACTTGAGTGCAGGCCAGTGGCCCTGGGTCAGTGCTCTCTCCACCTGGCTCTGGATTCGGTATCCTGTACTCTAGTTTTGCCTACTTTGCTCCCAAATAAAGACCTGGGGACCCAGTGGACCACCATGAAGCCTAGAGGTCCAACAGCACCAACTGTATATGTGAGAGAGCTGGGCCCCAGCATGGGGTGAGGCCCGGAAAACCCTGGTGAGAAGGGGCTGGCCCAACATAGGGACCGCTACCCCCACTGGCACCCCAGCCTTGACCCGACTGCCCAGGCCCATCCACAGCCCAGGCCAGCTCTGTCCCAGGCTTTGTTCCTGAGTCTCCAAGGCCCCTCTTCCTGCCAAACAAAGCCCCCAGCCCCCGCCTGCCGCCCAACAGGCACCTGGGGCCTCTGGGCCTGGGAATCAAAGCCTGTTTTGCAAAGGAGGCCCAGTGTTTGGAGAAACACCCATCCCCTGCTGCCCAACCCTTCAAAGAGCTCGCATTGTTCTGCGCTGAGAAGGCGCCTCCTGATACAAGGGCAGGGCTGAGGCTGACGCGGGTGGACCTCTGATCTCAGGCCAGGCCCTCCATGCCACTGGGGGGGATGCAAGAGCCAAGCCAGGAGTGGTCTGTCCTTAGGGCACTGTGTCCCTTTCCTATCCTGTGCCTACCTGAGCCCCCATCCTAGTGTCCTCATTAAGGCCAGGCCCTTCCACCTGCCCAGACAGCAAGGTGGGCCTGGAGGGACATCAGGTCAAGAACTGAGGTAGACAACTAAAGATGTCCCAGGCCAAGTGTGTAGAGAGACTATGAGAAAGAGCCCTCAGTTCATAGATTGCAAGACAGAAGCCAGAGAAGAGATGGAACTGGACCCAGAGAACCACTTGAGCTCGGGGAGACTGGGACTTCCCTCCACACCCTTGTAATGATAGGTCCAGACCAAAACACAGGTCTGCTGATTCAAAGTCTGGTGCTCTTTTTTTTTTAAAGAAACATTTCATATATACTTATCTCCACTAGCATTGTTTTGCCCTGAAACTTGACTTTGGGTAAAGATAACCTTTCCTTTAGAGAAATCCTCTTAACAGAGAGTGAAGGCTACAGAACCAGCAGGGGTGCAGGTGGATGGTGACCCACCTCCGGCACATGAAGGCACTGCCCTGCTCCTGTTTCCTTCTCCTGCCACCCTTACACAGCCCAGAGGTGGCGGTGCAGCTTCAGCCTCACACCTATCATCCTGAGGTCTCTCAAGGTGCAGAGAGGGTAAGTCATCTGCCCGAGGTCACACAGGAAACCAGGGAGAAGCCACAGTTCAGAATCACCTCTCAGGTGCTACTCCCATACTCTTCTTTTCTCCAATGTATGAAGCTGTGCTATCCCATGTCCCCCTGCCACTGTGTCCCCAGCACCAGCATTTACTCTGCTGATAGTGGTTAGGAACAGAGGCTCTGTAGTGAGGCCTGGGACTTGGGGCCTTCTGATGGCAGTGAGGCCCCTTCCCTGCAGGACCTTAACCAACTACTCTCTGGTTCTGAGCCTCAGTTTCCTCCTCTGACAAGCAGGAATGACCACAGCCAACAACCTTACAAGCTATGCAGAAGATTAACTCAGGGATGTCTAACAGCACCTGCCATATACACGTGAGAGAGCCAGGACCCAGCATGAGAGAGGCCAGGAATACCTGGTAGGCCAGGCTGAGTGAAGGTGGAAAGGGCCCTTAACCCATAATAATAATCACTCCATCACTAGTATCATGATAATTGTTCTTTCTCCTACTTTCACTATTTGGAGGCGAGAGAAATGGAGGGGCCAGGAAAAGGTATGACACTGCCTCTTTGTGTGAGTTGCATCCTGAAACAAACAGCAGCTCTTCCCTGCTGGCTAAAAGGAGAAGGAGGTGCAGGTAGACACAGACTTCTGACCTCCAGCCTGGAATCCTCACATTTCGCCTACTTGGCCTGCTGGCACAGAATGTGATCTTTTGACAGTCAGGATGTTTCTGTCCTGGTCATCTTTGCCAAGCATCTAATAACCATAGAGGTCACTTCCAGCCCCAGATTCCTGGAATATTCCATGAGGTTGTTTGGGGAGGTAGTATGGCAGAATAAAAATTGTGGTGACACCTTGAACAAACCACGTTTAACTTCTGGGACTTGCTTGAAAAAGAGGCAAGCGCAGTGGGGGGGTGTTCCAGTCCCAGGTCTACCATTTACTGATTGTGTCAACTTGGGCAAGTCCTTCCACCCCCTTTGGTCTCCACTTTTCTTCCACAAACAAGGATAACAATATCCATACAATAATATAATTTAGGATATTCTATGTGCCATATTTGCTGAACCCTTAATGGCATAATACAACATTATAAAAAATTATGCAAAACGCCTACAATATTGTGTGGTATAATACAGATGCTTAACAAATTCTAGTTCCCTTGGGAGCCCACACAGAGCTTAGATTCTCTTACAGTTGCATCAATGGACAAGTCACTTCAGTTATCTGTTGTGTGATTCCTTATCTATATATTGGGACTAAATATATCTACCTTATAATATTAATAATTGTTGGCTATATACTACATGCCAGGCATCTCTGTGCTCAATACTTTTTATATATTAACTCATATCACATTGTTGACAATTCCATTAGGAGGTATTCTTACCCCCATTTTACAGATGGGGAAACGGAGGAGTGGCAGAGCTGGGCATGCAGCCACAGACTGTCTGGCATCAGAGCCCTGCTTTTCACCCCAGCACACACTGCCTACCTCTCAGCTCTTGCAGGGTGGGTCAAATAGGGGCTTGTTATTAGGTAGCACATGTCCACCCATGAATGCTAGTGCCCTTCTGGCCTTCCTAACCAGGTCAGATGCTGGGGGACAGAGTTGTAGATACAGTTATCGGGAGGGATTTTTTAATGTTTGCTTTTTAAGCTATAAAAGGTTTGTTTATGCAACATTCATACAATGGAATACCACACAAATAGTAAAGTCTAAAAATGTCTTAGAAGAATTTTCAGTGACGTGGGGAGACCTCCACAATACTCTTAAGTGAAAAGAAAAATAAAGCCAGCTCCCAAACAATATGCCTTGATTGGTATTTAAATGTTTAATTTGCTTAGAAGAAGGCCTGGAAGGATCTATATGGCAAATTATTAACACCAGCGGTTATGGCTGGACAGCAGGATTACACAGGATTATTATTTTTTCTTTTTGATCAACTGTATTTTCTAATTATTTTTCTAGAATCAACTTGTTTTTCTTTTATAATTTGGAAATATTCATAAATTCAGGATAAATAGTGACTTAAGTGCATCATTTGTTCCCTAATAAATATTCAAGTATTTACTATGTGTCAAGTACTAGGCACCATTCTAAGTTCAGAATGAACAGCAGCAAGTTTGGTGGGTCCAGAGCAATATTGCTGTAAAGAAGAAGGTGGTAGGAGGCACTTGGAAAAGGGGCATTAGAGCACACCTGGGCATGGGCCTTGTGCTTTAAAGGACACACACATTCCTTCTGACAGACCAGCGTGCCTGCACTTTTTCCCCCATGGTGTAGCCATGTGTCTATTCAAGGGGCTCAGCCTTCCCTCTGAATGACTCATTGACCCAGAGACACAGGAGTTCAAGCCACATGGGAGAGGACCAAGAACAAACATCTATTGGGCATCTGTCACCATATGGGGACCTTCAAAGCACCCAGTCAATGAGTCTTCCTGAGCACCTTGCACCTCCATTCTTGCATATGAGGACACTGAGGCTCAGAGAAGGGAAGGTGCTTGTCCCAGGTGACCCAGCTAGTTGGGGAGTGAGCAGGGATTTGGACCCAGCTCCTTCCTACTGAGCCACCACCACCCTTCTACTGTTGGTCCCACTGCCTCCCTCCATCTCATTCACCATCATTGATGGTCACATGCTGGGCACCCACTAAGGGTATTGTCTCAGGTATGGATGGTCTCATTCACTCTCTACCTGAGGTGGAGGCAGGAGACAGGTGTATTTTGCCCATAAGGAGTCCAAGGCTCAGAGAGGCTGCCACCTGTCCCAAGTCACCCAGCTCTGGAGTGGGTGAAGCTGACATTTGAAATCTGTCCTATTGGGTCCCAGAGCTCTGGTCCTAATGCCCACACTACCCAGCCTCTCCTGTCCTGGGTTAGACTTCTCCAAACAGCATGGAGCACCTTTGGGGTAGTATTAGTGGACATGAACAAGTATCAGCTTTTCCTTTCCCTTTTCTTGCTTTTTTATATTCATTGTCTTCTAGAGGGGCGCCTGTGTAATGTGGAAAGATGAAGAAGAGGTGTACAGGAAAAGGGAAGAGATAGGAGGAATGTTGGACAATTTATCAAGCTATATCAACACCTTATTCTTCCATAGGAATAAAATTTCAATTTCTGAAAAATAAGCCCAGAGCATGGTAGGGAAAGGGAATGGAGAAAAGGCTTATAACCAAGCACTTGGAGGTACAGCTGAAGGAACTGGGAATGCTTAACCCAGAGAAAAGTAGTTTTATTCATTCAACTTACAAATACATGTTAGGGTCCTCCTCTGAGGCAGGCATTGTGCCAGGTGCTGGGGATATGGAAATAAATAGGACCGACATGGCCTCTGTCCCCATGGAACCTACAGTAAATGTGATGGTCACAGTCTCTGCCTGCAGATGTCTGAAGGGGCCCCAGGGAAGAGAGAATGGCCGTGTTCTGTGCAGGTCCAGAAGACAGAGCTGGGATTGCTGTGTGGAGGCCTTGGTGGGCAGACTTCCTGCCTGAAGATGGAAGAACTTGCCAACAGGCAGAGCTCTTCTAAGACGCACAGCAGCCTCGGGAAAGGAGAAAGCTTTCCAACACCAGACAAAAGGAGGTAAGCACTTTGAGGGGATATGGAAGAGGGGCTGTATTTGTCAGCTCAGGCTGCCATAGCAAAGTACTGCAGACTGTGTGGCTGAAACCACAGACATTTATTTCTCACAGTTCTGGAGGCTGGAAACTCCAAGGTCAAGGTGCCAGCCAATTTGTTTCCTGGTGAGCCCTCTCTGCCTGACTTGCAGAGCACCGCCATCTCCCTGTGTTCTCATATGGCCTTTCCCCAGTGCATGCAATTGGAGAGAGAGCTCTCTGATATCTCTTCTCATGAGGGCACTAATCCCACCAGGAAGGCCCCACCCTTGTGACTTCATTGAACCGTAATTACAGCCCAAAGGCCCCATCTCCAAATACCATCCCATCAGAGGTTAGGGCTACGACATTAGACACAAACACTCAGTCCAGAACAGGGATCTCGGCGTGAGCAAGGCAGCTGGACCAGTTCACAATAGACAACCCTTCTATACCCAATTCTGTGTTTCTGTGAAGTTGCTGTGGATCCTGTACTGAGGATCAGGCAGGACTTAGTCAAGTTCAGGCAACTGAGCTTGAGCAGCGTGAGGACCTGGGAACCAGACAGAACTCCTGTGAGGTTCACCCATCATTCCTGTCTACTGTGGGAGCAGAGCTGCAGGGATGAACAAAGCTATTGCTTGGTTATACAGCCCTGGGCAGGCCACTTGCCCTCTTGCAGCCTTCTTCTGAACAAGAGGGTGTGCTGGTACCACCCACTTATCCAGTTATTGTGGAATGGGGATGCAGTGAAATGTACGTTAGAGCTCTGCCTGACATGTGACAAGCACTCAGTGGACTTAAGTTGCCATTTCTGATTCCTGAATAATAATAAGCACCTGTCACAGGGTTTCAACCAGGGTAGGGACATACAGGGACATCGCCAAGGAAGTTATGGTGGAGGGCCTACCCACCTCAGAGAATGTTTAGTTTTCACAAGGGCCCCTCCTGGAGTAGGAGTCAGGGAAGGCTTCTTGGTGGAAGGGATATTTTGAGCTGAAACATGAAGGAAGACTGAAGAAATCAAGGAGTATCAGGCAAGGTTGTTGTGAACCAAAGGATGAAAAAAGGCAGGCTGTTGGGCTAACTGGAAGAAGAAAATAGCTCTGGTGACCACATAAACATATTGACTCATTCACCTGCTTAGGCATTCACTACCTGCCACAGCCCCACCTTGGACCCTACCCACAGCTCTAAAATCACAATGGAACGTCCCCCATCTAAGGATGTCACTGGCACTCTACTTTCTTCCAGTCCATAACCCCTCTTCTTCCTTAAGTCATTTTTTCCGCCCCTGCCCTTGAAAACCACTTGTCTATTCTCTCTTTCTATGGGTTTTACTTTTGGGGTTTTTTTGTTGTGTTTTTAGATTCTATGTGTAAGTGATTCCATACAGTAATTATCTTTCTGTGTCTGACTCATTTCACTTAGTGCAATGCCCTCAAGGTCCATCTATGTTGTCACAAATGGCAGGGTTTCTTCCTTTCTTATGCTTGAGTAATATTCCTTTATGTATATATGTACCACATCTTCTTTATCCATTCATTCATTAATGGGCACTTTAGTTGTTTCCATATCTTTGCTACTGTGAGTGACACTGCAGCGAATATGGGGGTGCAGTCACCTCTTTGAGATGCTGTTTTCATGTCCTCTGGATGTTCAGAAGTGGGATTGCTGGATCACACAGTAGTTCCATGTTTAGCTTAGAAGAACCTCCTTACTGCTTTCTGCAACGGCTGCACCAGTTTACATGCCCACCAACAGTGCACAAGGGGTCCCTTTTCTCCATATTCTTGCCAATACTTGTTACCTCTTGTCTCTCTGATGACAACCGTTTAGGTGTGAGTTCTATGCTTCTTTGTTACAGCTCAGAGTCAAGGTCCAACATTTCAATAAATCTTACCAATGCCATGAATTCTCTTGTCCCTCTGCCTTTAGATCTCACTAATTGAGCAAACCTCTCCCTACCTTCTTCCTGTGGCTTTCTATGCCCAGCAGTCCAAACACTGGTGAGAACTGTACACCACAGGGCAGAGGGCTTCCACATAACTCTGGAATCCTCCCCTCAAATGGGCCTTGGATGCTGCCTAGTAATCAACCACTCTCCAACGGCTGCTTCACACCTTCACCATTCTCCTCAAACCTGCCTCCTCTGTCTCATTATTAGCAGTAGCTCTACCTTCTACCTGACAGAGAAAGAAAACACCATCTGTTCACTTTCTCTCTCTCTCTCCCATTCACATGCACACATGCATGCATGCACACACAGCCCTGCACCCATCCTCTTCTCTTTCCCTTCTCTTTCAACACAGGAGCTGACATTTTCATCAAAGGCCAATTCTCAGCCTAAGTTTGGGCACCCTCCTTTCCCCCTGTCTTGGGAACCTTGTATTTCTCATTACTATCTCTTTCTCTTGGATTTCTTATCTTTAGTGCTCCATCACATCCTTCCTGCTAGCCTTCAAACACAGTCAGATCACCTTATTAAACAAAAACAAAAGCCAGCTCCCTCAGCCTAACTCCTCTCAGCAATAACTGTCTTTCTTACCTCCCCTGCAGATGTCTTGGAAAGAGCTGTCCACACTCCATCTCCACGTCCTCCCCATCACTCTTCTTTTCCAACAGTCTCAGTGAGGTATGACTGATGTGCAATAAACTGTGCATATCCAAAGGGTGCAATCTGCTTAATGTCACTGTATGAGCACCCATGAACCACCATGATGATGAGGCTAATGAGCCCTCCCTCATCCTCTCAAGTCTCTTTGTGTCTATTTACAAGCTTCTTGCTCCATCAATCACTGGAAAGGTACCAGTGAGCCTCATCTCACTAAATCTGATGAAAAATGGTAACAGCTTCTTAGACATCTCAGAAATGCCTCACATTCAACCCATCTAAAACCAGGCTCAAGGACTTATCCCCCCAAAACCTGCTCCTCTTCCAGCAGTACCACCATCCAAGTACTAGTGCAAACCAGGGAATTGTTCTTGACACACTTAGGCAATGCTTCATCAAGTACTGTCTGTTCCACATCCTCGATGATCTCGGTCTCTTCTTCTCCATCTGTCATCACCCCTTAACCCAAAACTCCTTCATCACTTACTCACACCATAGCAAGGGTCTTCCAACAGCCAACTATGTCCATGTTGGTGCATATACTTCACCTCCAAGCTGCAGCCAGAGAGATCTATTTTGAAAGCAAAAATGATCATGCAGTCCCCATCCCTAATTAAAATGCAGACAAAGACTAAAATCCATAACAGTACCTGCAAAACCTGTGAGGTCTGGTCTCTCCTCTCCAATCCACTCCCACCTTACCCCATGCCCCTTTGATGCCTGGGCTCTCACCACACTGGCCTCTTTGTAACCCCTTTAACTTGTTGGGATCCCAGGTGATTTGCACATGTTGTTTCTTCTACAGATGCTCTTCCTGCTCATGCTTCAGACCTTGGCTCAATTATCACTTCCTCAGGGAAGACCTTCTTGACTTCCCTAAGTTGGTTGAATTATCTTGTCACATCTTCATTAAGCACTGGTACTTCTCTTTATAATAGTGCCATGGTTGTGACCTGATTATCTATATGCTTATCTGTTTCCCTTACAAAATCATTTACCTCACTAAATTCCTAAGCAGGGAGTGGGTCTGCCTTTGTTCACCATGGGATACTCAAAGCCTGAATTAGTGGATCTACTCTCCAGCATTAGTAATAAGTAGGTGTTAAAGTAATAAGCAAAGAGTGAGCATCCACTGTGCACCATGCTTTTCTGTATATTTGGTTGCATTTAATTCTCACAACAATCTTACAGGTTTTGCTCTTTATTGATCAGGTCATCAAGGTCCCAGAGAAGCTAAGACACTTACCCATGGTCACACAGCTGGAGTCGACTGAACCTGAGCAAGAATTGGGTCTGTCTGACTCCAAATCAGAGTTCTTGTTATTTTCCCCAGTGTCCTGAAAGGGGCAGGAAACATTCTCTTACTCATTCCCGCAGGGCCTGTGCACACTAGGGGCTCTGCGGCACTATCTCAGGTCATCCTCAGAATCAGCCCAAGATGGGTATTCTGACCTTTCCCAAATGTGGTAATTGAGGTACAGAAAAGTTATGACAACAGCACAAGATTACTCAGCAAAATAGCAGAACTGGTCTCCTAATGCAGGGTCACAAGTCTCTTTTCATGGCACCAGGCAGGATGGAACAGGTATGGGGAAGCAGAGTCAGGATAAAGGATCTTTAACTCCTCATTAAAGGACCAAACTGGCTTCTGGGCTTCTTCTCTGGCTCACACTTGCCAACTTGCATCATCTTGGCCTTGAGAAATATTCATGCCTGGAACTGTTCTGCTGACCTAAGACCCTGGCATCAGAGAGTTTCCAATCAAGGGAGAAGCAAGTGTAGGAGTCATGCCCCATCCCTGGTGCCAATTCAAGGAGGCCCAGTGTTAAGACAGGAGGTGGCAACATGATCCTGGTTCTGACCTCCACCTCCACTTACAAATAAGCCATCTGGTCTTAGGGCAGCTTTTCAAACAGCCTGTGTTAACCATTACCCTCCCTCCAGGGCACTTTTTGAAAGCACAGAGCAGGTGAGGCCCTGGCTGACAGTGTTAGGCACCCACAGGCTGTGGGCAAAATCAGCCAGTTTCCAGCTGGACTGGAACCAAGAGCCCTTGGGCATTGGAGCTGCCTGGGCCTGACCCTCCCTGCCTGACCTTCTTTCTGGTAGATGGGAGAGGCACATCAGCTATGGGTGTTAGGGGTGGGCTAGGATGCCTCAGATTCTTTATTTGGAAAATGGGGGCACCTAGTAGGAAGACATCTGTTGTTTCTTTCTGCCCAGTATTTGCATAAAGATAGCATCTGACTCTCCTCTGGGTTTGGGTGGGCTGACTCCTTTCCTTGGCTTCAGGGCTGGGTTCATACATTACCTAAGTATGGCCAGTTAGCAGGTTCAATCATGCTGAGCATGTAATTGGTCCAGAAATGGGCATATACCCAGACTGAGCCCCTGAAACTCTGGAATCACTTGCTGGGTGTTTTAGGGAAGAGAAGCTCTTCCCCTGAGGTTGCTAAACATGAGGAGAGCCTTTCTAACAATGAAGCCAATACAGAAGTAAGCTGAGCCAAAAGGTGGAGAGAAAGGCTCTCCATAAAAGTGTTTGAGTGTCTGGGTCCAGATAAGCTTCCACCATCCATTCCCTTCCTTCTCCCTGTCATCGTCCTTGGTCAGACTCCATCATCCTCCTATTCCTCTCTGACCACCTTGCTGGCATGTGTGTCCAGGATGGGTAAGGTCAGGGAATGCAATTTGAGGTCAAGATGCAGGGACCAGTGGAGTGACTTGGATAAACCACATCATATCTCTAAACCTTGGTATTCTCATCTCTCAAATGGGGGTGCTATCTATCTCAGACTCTCACACTTCTCTCAGGACTCAGCACAGTCATGAGCAAACATGATTTGGGAGCTTAAAGTGCTGAGCACTTACCCATGACTGTTGCTGGCATTTTACTCATTTCCCTGAGGCAAGTGACACATGCAGATAAAGTGTAGAGAAGGGGCTTTGTCAAAAAGATCCAATCTCTACTTACTAGCTGTGTGCCACTGTGTGCACCCATGGTTCAGCCTCTGTAAGTCCTGCTTCCACATTCATTAAATGGGACAGTAGTACATCCATGCCAGTATGGCTGGAAGAGAGGAGTAGTAATGTAGATAAAGTACATGGGACATAGTAAGTGCTTTAAAAATGGACTTCATTATAACTTTTTAAGGATGCCAAATGTAGGAGAAGCCCAGCTGACTAATGCTCAGAAAAGTCTTCTGGTCTGTTCAGCATAGAGTGTTCCTCTTCTGATGCTTCCTGACAAGACATGACCTGGAGGCATTCATTCCTGCCTGAGCCGCACCACCCTCCTGATAGCCTTCTCTCCTTCCTCTGCTCCTCTCCAATCCAATCAGTTGCCAAACCCATCCATTTGAACTCTGTAACACCTTTACCATCTCCTCCTGTCCAGCCTCCCATTCCTCTGTCCTGCTGCCCAGTTCCCACTCTGCACCCCCTATGTCCCACCTTGCTGCCTCTCCACTGCTGCACATTCTGGGGTGGCAGGAGTTTTCAGGAGCAGTACCCCCTTGACTGAAGTTTGGAAAATTTTCATGGCTTCCCATTGCCTAACAAATAAACAGCAAAACTCTAGTAGGGACTGTGGGGGTCCCACAAACTCTTCTTAGCTTTCCTTTCTATAAGGTGCTATTAGTACTCCACCCATATTCCTTTAGCCTCACCTAAAAAATCACCTACAGATTTAGTGAGGAGTTTCAATACACACAGGTGGTCTCCAGCCTCAGGGACCCACACCTCCCTGCCCAAGGACTTTCTGTGGTAGCAGGAGCATGGAACCATTCAGATTTGGGTGACAAATATTCCAGTTTCCTTGTCCCTCTGTAGTACAATTCTGAATGTGTTCTACATCGTCTCTCGGAGTGTCCCAGTGGGACTAAGTCCCAGTTACCCAACGCACTCCTTGCTCATCCTTTTTGGCTTTCCCCCCTTCTCTGTCTCTTTTCCCCACTCCTTCACTGTGCTTCATGGGGGCATCCTCTCAAATAAGCACTTGCACCTACATCCTCAATTCAGCGTTTGCCTGGCAGGGTACCCAAATTAGGACACTTTTCCCAGCTCAAGTCCCATTGCACCCTTCCATGCACCCTTGAGTATGGCCAACTTGAGCTATGAACTAGATGCCCCATGTGACCACCCTTCCACGTCCTTGTTCTTGCTGTGACTGTTATGTAGAAATCTTCCTTGTTTCTGTATCTGTCATCTCCGATTTTTCAGGAACCAGCTCAGATTCCATTTATTTTATGATAAGCACAAAGAGTGATCGCTCAACCCTTTGAGCTCCCAGAGCAGTCTGTCAGGTCCCTGGTATGAACGTTGTCCTCCAAGTTTCTTGACCCAGAGGAGTCTGTTGACAATCTCCCTCCCCCCCACCCCCACCCCTGCACTGTTCAGGCTTTACTCCCATGGCCACAACTAGATCTTACCATCATCCAGAACTGCTCCAGCTCTGGGATCTTAAACTGGATTGTCCTCAGGGTGACCACAGTCACCTCTGTCTCACTGCCTTGCTCCAGGGGCATGTGCTGTATGAGGTTATCAACATTTCCAATCTCCCCCTCCCTGTCTTTTTATCCCTCTAGGACAGACCTACATACCAACCCATAGACCTTTTCCTCAAACTTGGCAGACCCTGGGCTCCTTCCATCCTGCCAAGTATAGAAAACCTAGCTCTGGATCAGATTGCCAAGCAGCCTGCTCAGCTCCCTCTCCACCAGTGACCTAAGAAGAAGTGCAAAGTGGTTAAGGGCACCCACAGGAATTACCAGGGTAGGAATCCTACCTGTACTACATGCTTGTTTTGTAACCCTGGGCAAGTTACATAAGTTTTTGGTCTGCAGGCTCCTCATTTGTAACAGAGAATAATAAGACATACTGCTCAGGTGGAAAGTTCAGTTTGTAAATGCCAAAGACATGGCAACTCCTCAATAGCTGGTTGTGTTGGCATTGCTATTATTACTGCATGTCTACTTCACTGGGTTGGTTGAAGGGGTGGGTTGGGGGGGAAGGCAGGGTTAAATGAGATAATGTATGTAGGGCACTTAGAACCGAGCCAGACACAGGGTAGCCACTCCCTAAGTGTGAGCTGCTACTACTATGACTGAACTCATGTTTTTGTTCTGCCATATTCAATTACCACAAATTGGGTGACTTGAAAACAACAGAAATGTATTGTTTCACAGTTCTAGAGGCCAGAATCTGACATTAAAGTGTCAGCAGGGTCGGCTCCTTCCGAACCTTGGAGGGAGAATCCAATCATGCCTCCCCATGTTTCTGGCAGCTGCCAGCAGTCCTGGTGTTTCTCAGTTTGGAGCTATTAAATGCCAGTCTCTGCCTCTGCATTCACGTGACCTTCCTTTCTGTGTCTCAGCCTCAAATCTTCGTCTTGTTTTTATAAAGGCACCTGTCATTGTGTTTAAGCTCTACCCTAAATCCAAGCAGATCTCATCTTGAGATCCTTAAGTTATTTACCTCAGCAAAGACCCTTCAAAATAAATTCACATTCACACCCTCTAATCCTCAGGGGTTAGGATCTGGACATATTTTGAGGGCCACCATTCAATTCAGCACAAGATCATTTCAAAGAGTCTCAGTGGAGAGGTGGGAGTGGAAGCCAGACTGCCAAGAATTAGGAGACAAAGGAGGGAAAAAGACAGAGAGAGAAATGATACAAGAAAAAAAAAAAAAAGACGAAAGAGAGGTGAAGAAATGTAGGTAATTACTTGAGAGATTTGGCTAAGAAGGAATGCAAATGGAAAGGAGGCTAAAGGAGGACTAGGTAGAAGAGGAATTTCTGTTCCTGCTTTAAAATATGGTTGAAACTTGAGTCAATTGGGGAAAAATAACATGGTAGAGAGAGGAGAAGACACTAGAAAGAGAAAGGAAGAAAGCGAGGCAAGGAGCAGGCCCCGGAGCAGAGCTGCCCTCAGTAAATCCGGGCCGGCGGCAACTCAGGGAAGCCCAGAATGGGCGGGCCACCGACTGACAGCGGGCCACAGAACAAGTTAGAACGGAGGTGCCACTGGAGCAGAGCGGGGTGAACCAAGCAGCTGCCAGAGACAAGAGAAAACACAACCAGCCAGCCTCTGGAGGAACCTGAGACTTTAAAAAGGCTGAGCAGAGATCATGTGTCCGGCAGCCAGCGAGGCATTTTCTGGGTTCTCATCTGAGGCTCTGAATACTGCAGGACAGGTAGGATCATGGTGCCCCTTGGGCACAGGAGGGAACAGACACCCAGCAAGGCCCTGGGTTACTGAAGGACACACAGAGCCCCCAGGTGAGGAGGCAGGTTGCCCAGGAAGGGCCTGGAGGAGCCTCCATCTGGGTATGAGAAGAGACGGCACTGTGCTCCCACCCAGGAGCGGCACTGTTTTGTATTGTTGCTTACATTCCCTTTTTTGCACTCTTGTCCCTGGGTTTTCATGAGATAGATCTTCCCTGGTTTTCTACTTGGATATTTCTCAAGATCCCTTCCAGAGTGCCCCTTCTTCCTCTAACTCTTTACAAATCCAAAACTGGATTCACCCTAAAACTGGCACCTATTCCTGGGTTCCCTACTCTGTGTTGGACCACCAGCCACAGACCTGCCTCTGCCTCTCCCTACATCCTGTCCAATCACCAAGCACCATGTCTTCTGCCTCCTAAATGCTCTGTGAGGCTGCCCATTCTCCCCATCCCTGCCTCGTCACCTTGTCACACCGGAACCCCACAACAGGCTCCAGCAAGTCTCCCTATCTCTTGGCCTCTCCAGTCAGTCGTCCAAACTGCTGCACCATGACCTTCCTAAATCACAAAGGTCATGCTCTTGCTCACCTGTTTAAAGAGCTCTGCTGGCCCCACCTGGGTTGGGTAAAGTACAAACTGGCATTCAAAGCCCTTTACAATCTGTCCTCTGCCACATTCTCCACCCTTATCAGCCCTGAACATATCCCATACTCCAGCCTGCCCACAATTTGCCATTTCCCAAATGCCCCCAACCTCTGTTTACGCTGCTCTGACTATCTGAAGTCTTCCTCCTTCCCACAACCATCTGCCTAAAGCCACCCCAGTTATCTTCTCCTGCAACTTCTCCTGCCCATGGAGTTAACTTCTCTACATGTACTTTTCCCCACTCCTTGTCACACTTCTTACACTATACAGTGATAGTTTACCTGCCTCTCTATCCACCAGATGGGACAGAGATTCTCAGGTTCCCAGGGTAGAGTTCAGGAGTTGACATGTGTTCTGTACTCGGCTATTTGCTCTGAATTGTCACAGTGTGTACCAACCTACCTAGCTTGTCATTTATCTACTCATTGTTCCATTCTTCTCCTTGACACAGTCAGCACAAAACATCTTTATACAAATAGCTTTTTTTCCCTTTCCATTATTTCCTTGCTATATATTCCCCAAACTGGTTTTACTTAGCCAAAGGTTATATTTAAGTGTGTGACTTCTAACAGGCATTGCCAAATAGGTCACTAGAAAGATATATTGATTCACATCAATACTGAGTGGGTCCCCACCACATGGCCAGCACTGGGTTATATTATTTTCATTCATATTTGCTACTTTAACAGACATGCAGAGGTGATGGTCACTTCCTTCAAAAAGCCTTCCCTAGTCCTTAGGGGCAGTTATAATGGCACGACAGAGGGTAGCAGAGGGGACTGTGGAAGCCCAGGATGGAGTGGATGTGGAGTCTAACCCAGACTGTGGATTCAAGGAAAACTTCCTAAAGAAGATAACACCTAAATCAGACCCAACAAGCTGATGTTTCCAGTTGTCTTGAGTCTCCCATAACATCCTTGCCTGCACTGGATTTCCAAAAATCATTCATTCATTTTCATTCATTTCCAGCTGTGAGGCTCCCAAGTCCAGGGAAAGCAAACCACACCAGCTCAGTGGGAATAGATATTTTCCTATCTCACAAACAAGGACACTGAGGTTCACAGGGCTCATGCGGTTAGTGAAGGACAGGACTAGAACCTGAACCAAGCCCTCTGGGATTGTCCCTGGACCATTGCTTTCCAAGTTACCCCCAGTGAGAAGAGAAAAAAAGGACATTTCCTGAGAAAGACTTTGTGCCAGGCTCCATGGAAACCATTTTTCACCTATCTCCTCCTTCACAACCCTGGAAGGTAAATAGGACCAGCCCCAGAGTACCAAGGAGGAAAGCGAAGTCCAAAAAGTCTAAATAAACAATGCAGAGCAAGGCCAGGGGCACCCAGAATATCCAGGAACACGGCTCTCATCCCATGGAGGCTTTCCCCACCCCACGTCCCTGCCACATTCACTCAGAGGGAGCACACTGGTCCAACAGTGTACGGGTTGAATTGTGACCCCCCAAATTCATATGTTGAAGTCCTAATCCTTTGTATCTTAAAATACAAAATGTTATTTGGAGATAGGTAATCAGTTGAAATGAAGTGATTAGGGTAGGTCTGTCAATATGACTGGTGTTCTCACAAAAAGGAGAAATTTGCACCAAAAGACAGATACTCATAGAGAGAAGATGATATGAAGACACCCAGGCAGGAGGAACTAGACAGAGGCACCTGAAGCTAAGAGACAGGCCTGGAGCTGATGGTTGCCTCACGGCCCTCAGAAGGAACCAGTCCTGACAACACCTGGATTTCAGGCTTCTAGCCTCCAGGACTGTGAAAGAATAAATGTGAGGTGTTTTTAAAGCCACCCAGTTTGTGGTAGTTTGTTAGAGTAGTGCCAGTACATGAATACAGAGAAAACTGACACGTACCCTGAAAAGAAGAGATCCTGGAGACATTTTTGAACAAATGATTTCTGTGATTTTAAATTTCTCATGTTTTTATTACTACATATTTTTATTGAAGAAATTTCAGAAAGGACCAGAAAGCATAAAGAAGAAAATTAAATATACATGCCCTCTGGAAGTGGATTCTGTCGGGGCGTAGTGGGTACCAACACATGCCCTCATTTCCCTGTTAACATTTTGGTGAATTTCCTTGCAGGCTTTTTATCCCCCCTAATGCAGTTTCTAGAATCACCCTTGGCAAGGCTGCTGTGATACTTAGATGAAAGCCTGGTTAGAGGTCTTAGCCCGGGGAGAGCACCCAGTCTAGCAAGATACACGGCAGGTATTATGGCTATTTATATGGACATTGTAAAAAATTGGAGTCATGCTGTTTTATAACTTCCCCTTTTGATCTACCAGCATATCTTGAGTGTTTCCTTATATGTTTAATATTCTTCAAGAGCATGACACTTAATTTCTGCACAGCCTGCCATCTATGAATGTGGTCTATTTGGCCAGTTCCTGTCATTAAACATTTAGGGAATTTCCAGTTGTCCCCAGTTATAAATAAGGCTGGGATACATCATGTTAGGGTATATATCCTGGAAGCAGAATTGCTAAATCAAAGCATAACTCTTTTAAAAGCTTACGCACATAGTTTCAAATGATCCTGCAGGAACGTCCTACAATTGACCTCCTCAGCAGAGAAAAAAAGCACGCTTCCCCACACCCTACCAACATCTGGTGTTTTCGTTATTTTTATCTTTACCAATTCTATAGGTAAGAAAAGCCGGAATCTCCTTTTCATTTGTACTTTGGGAATTCTAACATTTTCATAGGGTTTTCGTATTTCCTCAGTGAATTACGTTAATCATCCTTTGCCTGCAGTGTCCACAGGTCAGTTCCTCTCATTGTTAAGGGTTTAAGCAGGACTTGAAAGGGCCGCTGCAGCTGGGGGCCCAAGGACAGTTTCCTCCCCGCCCTTCTGACCCTCCTCTTCCCACATTCCCACCCTCACGAACTAGCCTCTGCTCCCCAGGGAACCTTTGTCATTCAAACTAGCCCAGGTTTCTCAGGGCCTTTTCCCTGGAGAACCATCTCACCACCCTCTCCCCCTTCAGCTAGCTTTCTCTCCAGGAAGCCCCACATTCCTGCAGCTCCCACCTCACCTCTCACCACACCCTACACATTCACCCCTGAAATTCCTCAAGGAGGCCCAAAACCACGGGGGACCCAGCCGGACCTAGCCCTAGAGCCGGAATCCCAGCCCTGCCCTGCTCTGGCGTGAAAGGGGGAGGGCTCAGGGAGTTGGGGAGCGGTTCAGAGGGACAGTTGTTCCCAGGGGAACGTCTTCAAGAGAAAGACGGGTGCGGGGTGGCAGAAAAGGCTTGTTTTTTACGCCTTTTGCTGTTTGATATCTTCCTAGCACAGAGCTCAAACCCCAGAGCCACTGGCAGGCTGTCATCTCACTCCCCGAAAGGATAACAATGAAGGGGAAATGCAACATTATGTGTAAAGAACCTGGCACAAAAGTCAGGTACACAGATCACCACAAAGCCTCAAGGATCAGGCGTGGCTTCTCCAGGAGAGACGGCCTTGGACGGGTCTGGTTTGCACTTGTGGCTGGACACTGGAACGGGTGGAAGGAACAGCTTGAGCAAAGGTTGGGGGCCCCCTGGCTGAGCGGGTCTCGTAAATGAAGGGTCTCAGGACCCCCAGAGAGTGCCTAGGGTCAGTAGCCGGACCGACAGGGAAGCTCGGGTATCAGCTGGGGCAGTGGAGCTCGGTTTTCCTTCCTGCGCCTCAGCTTAACTCCCTCCCTCTCGCTCTGAAGGCATCTGCGTGGCCGTAGGCCTGTGCCCGGCACTAGGCCTGTGCCCGGCAGCGTGCTGCGCTTGCGCTGGATCTTGAGGGGAAGCAAGCCTCGACCCCAGTGGGTGGGCACCCCGAGGGGATGGACTAAAAACTGGGAGGAGAGGAGGCTTCTCAGAAGCGCCCTTTGCGCTAGCCCTTGGGGTGCGAGTGTGTGGGGTGATGGTGGCCTGAATCCGACCAGAAAGTGCAGTCGGGTCTCTGCGAGGGTCGGCGAGCGGTCCGCGAGGGTGGGCGCGGGCGGAGGGGAGGACGCCCCCGGAAGCCGGGCGGACAGCAGAGGAGGGGCGGCAGGGGCTGGAGGCCCCCCGGTCCCCGCCCCGCGGCCCAGCTGCACGTAGCGCTCGTCAGCTCGGCGCGCCCGGGCAGGTAACAAAGGGCCTGTGTCGGGGCGGGGCGGCGCCGCCTGCGCTGTCCGCCGGCTCCAGGGCCCGCAGACCCAAAGGGGGTGGGCTGGGGGGCCAGGGGCCGAAGGGCACTCGCTGCCTGGGCCGCGGAGGCATCCTCCACCCGCAGCTTTCCCTCCCTGGGCCCCCAGGGCCCGAGGAAGGCGGCGGGCCCCGGTTCTGCAGACCTGGTGTCTGGGGCCCAGACAAAGAAAGGGGATGGCCCTGGGTCCCGCGGGGAGGAGCTCAAGGCCGGGCGCAGGGCACGGGGCTTGTGAAATGCGCAGTCCAGTGTTCGCAGGAAAGAGGCGAGCGCAGGGTGCCCCTAGCACTCACCCATTCCCGCACCGCACCCCACCCCCAGTGTGAGCGGGGAGACTCTGCCCCAGGCCTCTCATCGGAATTCCATGTACAGGAACATTCAGATACACAGTCTGCGCTCCGGAATGCCTTATCTAGTAGGAGCCACCTTAGATGGCCGGGTCTCCAAGCGGCCCTTTACGCAAGATTGTCCTGTCAGCGTCAAAGCAAGGGAATGGCTGGCGCCGGGGGAGGCTTGCAGTCCAAAGCTTCCTCAAGCCAACCGTGGCACCTCCGTTGCATGTACCCCTTCACACAGGATGCCCACGTGGGCGCTCACAATCCCGCCAACAGACGCACGTGTGTGGTTCCATAGACCCGTTTCCACACCAGATCTCACACGTGCACGTGTAGGTTCGTACCCCCCTTCTGAAACCCACTCACAAGATCTCGTCTGTCAAGGAAGGCTGCAGAATGAACCCTAAAATGATCCTTTGGATGATCTCGGTCCTCCCTCCGCCCCACCACACCCCCACCACTATGTTCTCAGTGCAGGGCAATCCAGGAGTAGGTGGGGAGGATTGGGCCAGGCTCTTTGCAGATCAAAAGCACTTTGGGAGAGAATGTCCTCTGGACCTGAGCGGCTGCCCTCCTCCACCCCACCCACTGCAAAGGGACCGCCATCCTCTGTCAAAGCAGCTAAATGTGAGGCCAGAGGACCATCCAGGTTAGGTTTGCAGGCTTCAGGTGGGCGACCTGGGAGCGAAGAGGCTGGGCCCCTACCAATTGTTGGGGTTCAGTAATTGGATGCCTCAGTTTTCTCATCAGTACAGTGGGCAACTGGGCTGCTCTGTGATCTGAGCCTCTCCAGCTCTGCCCTTTGGTTTGGAGCTAATCAACCCACCTAGAGAGTGCTCAAACCCCCACCCACTTCACAGTCTGGCCTAGAGTCCCCACTCCTGGAGGGAGAGCCGCGGGAGCAGCAGAGAGAAAGTCAGAGGCCAAGTAGCCTGGTGTAGTCTCCCCAAGGTCAGCTGGAGAAGAGTGAGACCAGACCCCTGCTCTGGGGCTGATGACAGTCCACGGAGCAAGATATACACAAATGCAGACACGCGGCTGTTGCCAAGTGCTGAGGGCTTAGGACAGGTGGCCAGAGAGGGAGGGGAGATTCCCCAAACAGACACAGGGCTGGGTAGATAGTGCTGGCTCTCAGCCCTATGTGGTGACTGAACAAAAGAACAAATGAGTGGATGAATGAAAGGTCTGGAGCCATGAATTCGTTCTGGGTGAAAATACTCAACGTGCCCAAACTGGGCCTTCTTGTAGATTGGCAGTGCTCTGACCCTGGTGTGTACCATCATTTAGCAGGCTGCAGTTCCCCAGGGCCTTGAAACCCTTCGATTCAGCCCAGGCCAAGGTCTAACATACACAAGGTGGCCAAGCTGTGCTGGTGAAAATCTGGAGTGGGGTGTTGCCAGGTCCACACCCACCAGACTGAGAACTCTTCACAAGCATCTTCAGTGCCTTGCTAGGATTCCTTCCCATCCTCTATCCCCAAAAGCACAGGGCTAACTGTGCCAAAAGATAAGGACCTGGAATGAAGGTGGGCCTGGCCAATTTCTGGCTGTGTGGCCTTAGGCAGACATTTCTGTCTCTGAGCCTTAGTTTTCCTATCTGTAAAATAAAGACCAAGATGCCTCTTTTGCTTTACTGGGTGTGGGGTCACTTGCAACACTATTCCTCCCCACCTTCCCCTTAGCACCTAGGGGTCTTTGTTCACACCATACACACTGTTACACACCCCTCCCTTATACCTGCATTTCTACCTGCACTAGCAGTTCTCCGAGGGCAGGAATTAGGTCTCCCTCATCTCTCTGTGCCCTCTGTTGCCCAGCATTGCCCAACACACTGTCAAGTGCAGGTGGTAGAAGTAAATGTTCACTGAATGGTGAGTGATGAGTGAAGGCGTTTTGTTAACCAGAGAGGGTTTTTGTCAGTAGGACAGTATCTTTAAGTCAGAGAGGTTGAGGACTTGAACATATCTTACAGTGTAACTGAATCCCCCCATTTGCCAGAGGAGGAAACTGAGGTCCAGAATGTGGAATGGACTGCCAGAGATCACTCGTGGAGGTTGTCCTGTTTGGACCTCAACTGAAGTCTCCTAACTGCCAGGGAGAAGGGTTCCTCCCCACGTCAATCTCTTCCACCCCCTGCACCGCTCAAGCAAATGCAAACACAGGGAAGCCCGGCACGTGGACCCCTGTCGCCCTCTCTCCAGTGACCGCCTTCCCCAAGACACCTGAGAGATACGAGTGTATCCAGGGTTCATGAGGGCTGAGGATGGGGGGCTGCGATAAAGAAGAGGCTGTGAACTCCAGGTTAGCACTTTGGTGGAAGGCAGAGGCAGCGAAGCAGTGCAGGAGGGTAGTGCTAGAGTCTGAGCTGTGGAGTTCCTAGGGGGCCCAGGACAGTGGATTCAGCACAAACTTCAGAGCCAGACCAACTCAGCTGTGCATCCTGACTTGGGCACCCATCAGCCAGGTGAGTTACTCGGGCAAGTTACTTCACCTATGAGCCTCAGTTTCCTCACCTGTATTGTAGAATGCTAATCCCTGCCTGACCATACAATTGAGGTGATTCAATGAAAACATAAGCATAAGTGTCTATTGGGGGCTGAATGTTTTGTGTCCCCACAAATTCATATGTGAAGCCCTTACCCCTAGTGTGGCTGTGTTGGAAGATGGAGCCTCTGAGGAAGTAAGGAAGGTTGAATGAGGTCATAAGAGCAGGGCCCTGATCTGACCAGGATGAGTGTCCTCTTGAGAAAGGATCCCAGAGAGCTGCACAGCTCCATCGCTCTCCCTCGCACCCTCTCTTTCTCCCCACGAGTGCACAGAAGGAAGGCCGTGTGAGGACGTGGCAAGAAGGCAGCTATCTGCAAGCCAGGAAGGGAGCTCTGACCAGAAACCAACCACACTGCCCCACTGATCTCAGGGTTACGGCCTCCAGAACTCAGTTTCTGTTGTTTAAGCCCCCTGGGCTGTGGTATTTTGTTAAAGCAGTCCAAGCTAATGCAGTGTCTAAATAAGAAGGGCCATAAATGTTCTCTCTTGACTCTCTCCAGTTTCCCTGTGCTCCCAGGAGGAATAAGGAAGGAACGTTGGCCTGCTGCTCCTTCTCCCACAGACCAGAGGCCATGGGAAGGAGGATGTCAGTGTGGGGTGGTGAGGTCTGTGGTGAGCTGAAATTGGTGCCCCAAAAGATATCCCTATCAAATCCCTGGAACCTGTGAGTGTTACCTTTTAAGGCAAAATATGTGATTAAGTTAGAGATCTTGAGAAGAAGAGGTTATCCTGAGTTGTCCAGCAGAGCCCTAAATACCATCATGAGTGTCATTATAAGAGACAGGCAGAGGGACAGAAAGAAAAGAAGACATACATACACAGAGGAGAAGGCGGTATGAAGACAGAGGCAGAGATTGGAGGGATGTGGCCACAAGCCAAGGAACACCTACAGCTACCAGAAGCTGCAAAAAACAAAGAACAGATTCTCCCTAGAGTCTCTGGAGGAAGTGGAACCCTGCTGACAGCTGGCTGTCAGACTCCTGGCCTCCAGAACTGTGAGAGAATGCATTTCTGTTGTGTTAAGCTACCCAGTTTGTGGAAATTTGCTGCAGCCACAGGAAACCAATACAGGTCTATTGATTCTGGCTACAATTCATCCAGTCCCTGGCCTTTATACCTTTCATCTCTTAGCCAAAACTGGACCTAGACCCCCAGGCACTCACCCACTAAGTCCTAAAGCCCAATCCTGGGTGGGGTGGGACACCTGCCACCCACAGCCTCAGCTGGGTCACCTGCTCCCTGGCCCTCTCTGCCTCCATTGGACTGTACTACCAGTTTCTCTGCCCCATCAGGCCCCAGTGGGAGTAGGAGGTGGGCCTGCCTGCTGGGGCCACATACTAATTGGTGGGAGTGAAGAACTAACTCGGGAAAATCAAGAGGCCTATATTTAAACATTGCCTCTGTATGAACTTGAACAAGTAAGTCTAATTAAACTCTCCAGGCCACCATTTTCTCCCCTACCAAGAGCTTGGATTGGAGTGTGCGATTTTTCTGGTCCCTTTCAGTTCTGACTGTAAATGAGCAAAGAAAGGGGTGGAAGGGCTTGGGAGGGAGGATGGAGATAATTAATGCCAAATCACAAAAGTATTCAATTCTATAAATGGGGTTTGGATTTCTCTCACAGATTGGATGAAAAGAAGTGGTAAGATCACAGAGTGATTCAAGGCTTCGGAGGAGGTAGGGCATAGGGGTGGATGTTTGCATGAAAGGTGCCCTTGCGTCGCACCTCATACCACTCTAGAGGGAGATCACTTGTCCCCAACTCCTACAGCTCAATTGGGTACACTTGAACAATGGAACTTGGGCCCTGTGGACAGAACCAACTGGAAGAAGGGGAGACCTGTCCAGAGGGCTGCCTGGCAACCAGTGACCTGGAGGGAAAAGATGAGATGGGCCAAACCGGAGTGTCACACTTGGGAACTTGAGCTGGGAAACACTGGAAAACATGGTGGGGAAATGGAGGCAAAAAGATCACACATGGAGAAGTCCAGAGATCTGAACCTGTTCAGGCTAATGACTGAAAAAAAGAAATTAAAGGAACTGAGTTAGTAGCCAGCAGAATGAAGGGAGGCAAACTTGGATGGCAGTCAAGGTGCTGTGCTAACATCAAGTTGTGAAAGTAAAAGTCCACACACTCCTGCTGCTGGTGGTCCTAAAGTTTCCCAGTGTCGGAGGGGAAAGACCATGGACTTAGAATCAGTTAGAACTTGGTTTACTAAAAGTGTACTAAATGTTACTAAAAGCCTACTCACCAGCCAGGAATTGAGGACTGCTACACTAGTTTCTTAACACATCAAATTTACAGATTTCAAGCTATTAGAACTGAGTTTTGCAAGGTCACAGGATCCAAAGTCAAAATTCTTTGACTATTTCTATAGAAATAGTTATATTTCTATATTCTTGCAGCAAAGAACTGGAAAGCAAAATTTAAAAGACATCTTTTTAAATTTCATCAAAAAAATCACATACTGAGTGATACATTTGAACAAAATAGATGCAAGATGGGTGTGTTGTTATCTATTGCTGCATAACAAATTATTCCAAACTGAGTGGTTTGAATCAACACACACTAAGCTCAGTTTCCATGGATCCGGAATTCAGGAGCAGTTTAGCTGGATCATTCTGGCTCAGGGTCTCATTAGGTTGCTAAGCAGAGGTTGGCCAGGGCTGCAGTCCTCTGAAGGCTTAATGTGCTTGTTAGAACATCAAACAAGGGAGGTCTCCACTTCTTATCATGGCTTACAACATGGCAGCTGGCTTCTTCCAGAGTGAATGATCCAAGAGAAAAAGGGAAACCCAATTCGAAAGCCATAGCGTTCTTTATAACCTAGTCTCCAAAGTCCTACACCATCACTTCTGCTTTATTCTATCCTTTAGAACAAGTTAAGTCTCTTAAGTCCAGCCCGTACTCACGGGAAGGAGAATTAGTCTCCAACTCAGGAAGGGAGGTGTATCAAATAATCTGTGAATGTATTTTTAAAACCACTCTAACCAGTACACTGAAAACAATAAAACATGGCTGAGATTTTAAAATGAAAGATAAGGCATGTTCATGGATGGGAAAACTAAATATTGTTAAAATGCCATTTCTTCTCAGATTGATCTATGGATTCAATACAATCAGTAAAAACACCAGCAGGATGTTTTTGTAGACATTAACAAGATTATTCTAAAATGTACATGAGAAAGGGCAGATCCTAACATAATCAAGACAATTTTGTAAAGTAAGAACCAAGTTTGAGGATTACACAATCTGATTTCAAGAGTTAATTTGAAGCTACAATAATTGAGACAGTGCAATATTGATGTAAGGATGGGCACATAAATCAGTGGAATAGAACAGAGAGTCCAGAAATAGGCCCACAGACATGTAATCAACTTTTGATAAAGGGCCAATGTAATTCAATGGGGAAAGGATAATCTTTTCAACAAATCGGGCTGAAGCAACTAGATATCTGTATGCAATGAAATGAATCTCAGCCATCACCTCAAATGCCAAAATTAATTCAAAATATATCACAGAAGTCATAAGAGTTAACACTGCAAAGCTTCTAGAAGAAAAAGTAGAAGACAATTATTTTTATCTTGGTTTAGGCCAGTGTTACTTAACCTGGGGTAGTTTTTCCCCAGAGGACATGTCCGGAGATACTTCTTGTCATAACTGGAGGGCTGATGCTACTGAGTTAGTGGGTAAAGGCCAAGAATGCTGCTAAATATTATAGAATACACAGAACGGCCTCCCACAACAGAGAATTATCTGACCCAAAATAACAATTGCACTGAAATGAAGAAACTGGGATAAAGCAAGTATTTCTTAGAACACAAAGTCAGAAACCATAAAAGAAAGAAAAAACTGATAAAGTAGACTTTAGCACAAAGAAAAACTGCTCTTTAAAAGACAACATTAAAAAAGCAAAAGGCAGGGCACAAGTGGGTGACAGCATTTGCAAAACATGTATCAGATAAAGGACTTGGATTATCCAGACTCTATAAAGAACTCTTACAAGTCAAAGTAAGAAGATAACCAACTTTTTTAATGGCAAAAACTTTGAACAAACACTTCACCAAAGAAGATATATGAATGGACAATAAACACACATTGACATATGGGTTATTTTCAGTTTTTGGCTATTGTGCTTAAAGTTGCTATGAACATTCACTTACTAAGTCTTTAGGTAAATACCTCTCTTGGTAAATAGCTCTTGGGTAAACACCTAGGAATGAGAGTGTTAGGTGGTAATGTAAGAAGACACTCAATATCATTAGTCATTAGAGAAATGCGAATGTAAATAACAATGAAGTACCACTATACATCTATTAGAATAACTAAAAATAAAAAATGTGACCATACCAATGTTGACAAGGATACGGAGCAACTGGAACTCTCACACACTGCTGGTGGGAATGTAAACTGATACCACTTTGGAAAACAGTCTGGCAGTTTCTCATAAAGATATATATATATATACTTTTACATTACAACCCAGTACTCTCATTCCTAGATATTTACTCAAGAGCCATTACTAAGAGAGGTATTTACCTAAAGACTTATAAGTGAATGTTCATAGCAATTTTATTCACAGTGGCCAAAGACTGAGAATAACCCATATGCCACTTAACTGGCAAATGGGTTAACAATCTGTGGTATATCCATATAATGGAATTCACTCGGCAATAAAAAGAAACCAAAGACTGATACACAATATGGATTAATCTCAAAATCATTATGCTGGGTCAAAGAAACCAGACACCACAGAATGCATATTTCATGATTCCATCTATAAGAAATTTCAGTAAATTCAAAATTACAGTGACAGAAAGGAGATCAATAGTCACGAAGGGCTAGAAGGAGGAGGAGGGGATGAACTTCAAAGAGGCACAGGGAACTTTCAGGGAGATAGAAACATTCTGTATTTCAGTTATGGTGGTGGTTACACAACTATATACACTGGCCAAGACTCATCATATTTTGCACTTGAAACTGGTGAATGTTACTAAGTTGAACCTAAATATAGTCTGGTTTTTAAAAATACAGGCTGTTTTTTTTACATGTAAGGCCACCTCTGAGATTGGCTTGTGGTCAGCAGTGGAGGAGGGACCTCATGACACTAAGGTAGGAAAAATGAGACAGATCAGAATATATTCTTGGTGCTGGGGAGTGAGCCCACTTCCTACAGATAGAGGGAGAATGGGGGCTTGGTGGTCAGAAATGAGAGTTGTCACAAGGAATTTAAAGGTCTGGACTTGAGTTCCAAGAAGGCTCTAGCTTAGAATAGTAGTAAAAGTGTTGAGTTGTCATTGTTTAGACCAGGATATGGAGGAAAAAGCATAACACTTGGCAGCCTGCATCCCATTCTACAGGACTTAGCCTGAAAACAAAAAAATCTCTCACCTAAAAGCTGTTCTTCGTTGTGCTCTTTATGCAGATGAGCACAAGACCACCTATGAAGATGTCAGGTTGCGGGAGGAGGGAACACATTTTTAGGTACATTATTGAATTATGGTGGGAAAAGTAATGTGTTCATATGTATAAAAAACATGGAAAAGTAAAACTCCCTTCAGTATGTTAAGAAAGTCAATGAGGTACGAGGATTGATGGACTGAAGGCAATTTAACTTTCTTTCCCGCCTTTTCCTCTAAAAGCAACTTAAATTTTTAAGTTTTGTTTTCCACAAATATCACCATGTTTGTATAATCCTAAATGCAAATCTGAACAGAGTTTGGATTAGGTTAGGGGTAAATGCTGGAGCTGGGATTCAGTCAGATGACATTCCTTGGAGAAGTGACTTACTCTCTCTGAGCTTCAGTTTCCTCATATGTAAAACAGAGCTAATAATAATAGCACCGCCTTAAGGCTATTGTGAGGTAAATGAAAAACTCCATACCGTAGTAGCCCACAGTGCTGGTGCCTAGTAACCACCCAGTGTGCCCTGGCAGTTAGGAAGAGGACCCAGGGGAGGGTGCTGTGTAAAAACAGGCTGGATGTGACCATGCGGAACTTACATCAGATTTTTTAAACAGCTTTATTGAGGTATAATGATGTATAATAAAAAGCGCATGTTTAAATTACACAATTGGATAACCTTTGACTCATATAATATACACTGGAAACCATCACTACCACCAAGATAACGAACATCGCTATCATCCCCAAAAGTTCCTTATTCCCCTTGGCAATTCCTCAATTTCTCTCTCTCATCTTTCCACCACCCTCCATTCCAGGTTACCATTGGTCTTTCTGTTACTGTATATTAGTTTGCTTGTCCTGGGATTTCATATAAATGGAATCAAATACATAATGTAAGTTTTGCGGGGGGGTCTGGCTTCTTTCATTCAGCTTGTTTTGAGATTCATTCATGTTGTTGAATGTATCAGTAGTTCATTTTTTTCATTGTTGAATACCCCATTGGATGGATATGTTACAATTTGTTTATCCATTCACTTGTTGGTAAACATGTGGGCTGTTTCCGATGTCTGGCTATTACAAATAGAGTTGTTGTGAACTGACACTTGCAAGTCTTTGGGTGGTCGTATGCTGTCATGTCATTGGCAAATAGCTGTGAGTGGGATTGCTGGGTTGTATGTAAGTATATATCTTTATAAGAAATTTCCTCGCAGTAAGTGTGGCACTCCAAGTGTGCACCTAGCAGGTGGAGCCATGTCAGAGTTCATCCTCATAGGAGCCTGGGGGTAGGGGCAGGACAGACATGATGCAGATTTAGAGTCCCCAGATCAAGGGTAGATGGTAACTGCAGTCAAGATGAGACATCTAAGGGGGATCACATTTGAGGGCAAGCATGGACAAGAAAATAGCCCCAGGTGACCCCATAGCCCATCTGTACAGGTAGCTATGGAAGGGAGGTGGCTCAGAATAGCCCATCTGTACAGGTAGCTATGGAAGGGAGGTGGCTCAGAATACAGGGTGCTAGAGCCAGGGGTCCTCTGCTCTTTGCCTTGTGGTTTCTTCCCCCTTCAGGACCAGGCCCCCTCTGACACCCTGCCTCACTTGTGAGAACTCCTTCCTGGGGTGGCCCTGGCCCTGATTCCTGCCTGTAGGCTGAGGTCCTGCTATGGACCTCCTAAGTTGCTAGACAAAGATCCAGGCACAGCTGTTGACCTTGAGCCTACTTAAGCCCAAAGCCCTTGAGTTCCTGGACTTCCGGACTGCCTCAGCCTGTCTTTGACTTCAACCCTAGAAACACCCAGCTTCCCAGAGTGGGGCCAGCCCCACAGCCTGTGTGCCCCACACCCACCTCCGTTCTTACACCGTGAGGTGCTCACACCTGCTGAGCCACCTGCCCTGCTATAGCTTAGGCCTTGGGGTCCTCTTCACTGGCTGCTCAGCCTGGCCTCTCCTTCTCCAATTCCTTCCCCCAAACCAGCTTCCACACATCATTCTAAGATGCACATCTGACCATGACCCTCCCCTCCTCACACTCCTCCAAGGCTCCGCATTGCCTACTGCAGAAAGTTCTAGTTCCTTAGCCGAGCATTCAAGGCCCTTCGTGATGGCCCCTCTGACCTCCCCCCTCTCTGTTCCCTCTGTCCCTGGAGCTTCCCTGTGCCCTAGCCGTTGCAGACCATCTTTTCACTCCTTTCCACTTGTTGTTCCCACTGCTTGGCATGCTCTCCTCAAGCTCCTTCCCACTCACTGGTCAGGAATCAGCCTTCTTTCGGTTCCCCCCTGGGTTTACAACACCCTCCACACAACTCCACAGTGGCAGTGATCACACTGTATTAGTTGTTTGAGTTGTCTCACAGGGTGGGAGTTCCACATGCGGCCATATTTGCCCACAGCTTCATCCGCAGTGTCCGGCACAGTCCCCATGTGCTGAATGAACGGGGGGAGAACTGAATGAAAGGCGCTGGGTGAGTGAGTGCACAGCATCCTCAGCACCCATGCTGCTGATGGGGTGGGGAGGGGAATCGAGCAGGCAAGGGCTCAGGATGAAACAAAAGAACAGAATACATGCCTGAAGACCGGGGTAGATGGCTCCAAGGGGAGGTGAGGAAGTTGCTGCAGCAAGTTCTAACCCCATCTCCCTGCATGGGTCCATCCTGTACCAGAGCTGTGTGCTCTGAAGTCCCCAGAATCCCTGTCATTTCCTTGGGTTTGTTATTTCAGCTACCCCCTGAGGAAACGCTCCTTGACCCCACCCTTGGGAAGAGTGGCTCAGGCCTTCCCAAGGCTTCTGCCTTCTCTGTGGGCTGGCGGGACAGAGAGGAGGGGGCTGCACGGCTGGCTCACCCCTCCCCCGGGCACCAGCACCCTCCTGGCCGAGGACACTCTGGAGAGGGCCTGGGAGTTGGGCAGGCAAGGCCTGAGCCATGTGGGAGAGGAGATAGGACCTGTGGGACTCGGGGAGCCAGGAAGCCATGGGGCCTGGACTGCCGAAACCTGCTGCTATGGCTGTCTGAGCCCCTGGGTGAGTTTCCTGTCCCCACTCCCTTGTACTTAGTAACATTCCTGATGACAAAGCACTCGATGCTCAACCAGCTAAAGAGTCAGGACTGATGGAAAGTTCTGCAGAGGGATACAGAGTGTCTGCTTTATTCACCACCATATGTCCAGGACCCAAAACCATGCCAGGCACATGGTGGGGAGGTCAAAATCTGCCAGATGGATGGACAGACAGACAAATGGATGGATGGAGAGAAGAAGGGAAAGATGGAGCCAGAGGGCTATAGGGCAGTAGCATCTTCGGGGTCCATCCCAGGGTGCAAAAGTGGCCATTAGAGTGTGAGAGTCCCTTGGGGAGGAGTAGGAGACTGGGAATCAGAGTCAGGGTTCTCTTAATAACCCCTTTCCACTTCTCTAGCTTTGCTCACATCTTGCAGGTCTCAGATTGGTGTCTCAATGGGACTTATCCCTGCTTAGAGATACTCCCTCCCTATGAAGGGGTTCCCAAACCTGGGGAGGCATCAAAATTTCCTGGGGAGCTTTAACCAGTATAGATTCCTGGATCCCACTTGAGACCCACTACTCAGAATATAATGGTTGGGACCACAGAATCTTGTTTTTTTTTAAACTGTCTCGAGTGATTCTACCATGTAAACAGGCAGAGGAATGCCATACCTATTACAGGAAGTTCGAAGCCCCAGGCAAGACATTCTGGACCCAGTGCCCCTGTGCAGCCTCCTGCCTTGTCCCTTAGTCCAAATACACAGCCTAATAAAATTGCTCTGTGTTCCCCAGAAGCCTCCCCAGAGGCTCTCTCACTGCCTAGCTCCACTCGGGCTCTTCTCTCTACCTTCCGCTCCTCTACAAGGGAAACTTCTACTGGTCCTTCAAGACCCAGAAAATGCCATTTCTCCCAGGAAGCCTTCTATACCCTTCCACTCAGCCAGGCAGAACTCTCATCTTCTTCCTGTGAGTCTCACAGCACCTCCCACCATCTGTACCATAGCACCCGTTGGTCTGCCCATAATTATCTAACAATGCCTGTGCCACAGTGTGTCAGCAGCCTTGTTAAACCCTCCCAAGCATCTTTTGAGGTAGATAATGATGACAATGATAACAACAGCAAAGACTGATGGGGGAGAGCCTGCTGAAGCCTCCTACATATGCTACAAGACCCTTAAATCCCCAAAATAACTGGGTGAGGTAGGTACTGTTGTTATCAGACCCATCTTGCAGATGAGGAAACTGAGGCCCAGAGATGAGGATTCACTTGCTCCAGGTTACAATGGAACTGGTCAAACCAGAATCTAACCCAGACAGTGTGCCAGTACTATGGTCCTACCCACTATGCTTTGGCCCTTTTACAGTTAAGGATGGAGGCTTAAGGAGATATTTGTCCAGACTCATTGTTGTCCTAAGTACACAGTCACACAGTCATAATTTGCACCCAGGAGCCCCTGATCCCAAGCTCCACTTTCCCACATGACCCCTATTTAAACCTTTTGCTAAATGATTCCCAGGCCAAGCCCCATTCCTGGCCTGTTCCAGGCTCCCTTCCTTTTCCCACAACCCCCCGGAGAACTGCCCTCTCCCTCTTGCAGCCTGGCCTGCCCTCTGATCTCATCCCTACCCATCCTGCCCCACCTTGAGTTCTCTGGAAGGAACGGCCGTCCCTTGCCAAGGCAACCGCTCAGCTGGCAGGCTGAAGTCCAGCACTGCTGGTGAGCATTTCCCCATCACCTCCTCACCCAGCATTCTGGACTGAGCCAGCCCCTCCTCTCCCAGGGCCTCAGTTTCCTCATCTGTAAGGCCCTGGCTGCTTTCCAGGGCTGAGAGGAGGCCCTGATGATTACAGGGTAAAAGACTTTGTAAATGCTGGTGGTCCAGCCCTGAGCACCTCACCCCTGAGCCATGGTTAGGGAGGCAGGCTCCCCAGCCAGCTGTGCTGCTTTGGAGGTTAGGAGGTTACCTACCCTCCCTGGGCCCCAGTGCCCCATCTTAGGAACAGGGTCGCACAGAATCACCATGAGAATTGACTGAGGAAAGGCCCTGGCTGCATTTAAAGGGTACCTAGCACAAAGTCATAATTCCATAAGCCAGTGACAGCAGCTCTTAGGTGGAGGGCCCTGCCTCCCTCTGCAGGGAGAGTGGACTAAAGCAGAAGTACTGCTGTGAGATCAGGCACCTCTTTGGAGAAGTCCATTGGGGAACTTGGCTCCCAAAGGCAGGGCCCCCGCCCATCCCTCCCTCCCACTGAGAATGACTCTAACCGTCCAGCCAGGTGACAGCAGGCTTTAAAAACTGCACTGTAATTGTAGATGTTCTTTCCAGAAGTTGCACAGCTCAACAAGTCCTTTCCTCACTCAATCCTGTAAAAGCCTGTAAAAGGCTTTATTTATAGAGTAGGAGACAAAGCAAGTCACACCCAGAATGATTTGCATTAATACAAAAAAGCTTTTTTTCCACACTGGGGCTTGTCCTCTTGGAACACTCCAGCTTAGCCCCAGCCTCCATCCAGGTCGTAAGGACGGCCGGGCTGTCCTGCTGGAGACCGAGGAGGATGTGACACCCGGTGCAGAGAATGGCCCCCGCCAAGGGTCCCGCTGAATGAGTAAC
Organism: Manis pentadactyla; assembly: GCF_030020395.1. NCBI lineage: Eukaryota > Metazoa > Chordata > Mammalia > Pholidota > Manidae > Manis > Manis pentadactyla. Next base: position 33,393,098 of record NC_080022.1, on the reverse strand, counting down.
CTCAGTGGCACCATAGGGAGCAGAACCTCCCAATCCACAAAATCATGAGAAACAATACAGCGTTGACTTGTTAAAAGCCACTGGGTCTGGGGGTATTTATTCTATAGCAATAGATACAATAGACAGGTGTTTTCCTGGCCTAGGTTTTCCGATACATCTAGACCATGGCAGCAGAAGTGCCTGTGTCCAAGCATCCAGCCTCTTTGTGGGCTCCCTGAAGGCAGAGCCTGGGCACCCTCAATTCTTGAGCCTCTACTGCTGGCCGGTCATTGTGCAGTTTTCACAAACATCATCACGTACTAGGTACTTAATAAATATTTTTGAATAAGTGAATAAATGTCTTAGTTAACACGCACTGCAGCCCAGTGAGGTAAGAGTTATTGTTTTACTATTACTCAACTGATACTCATTCATTAGAGAAAAGTCAGAAAATCATTACAAAATTTTTTTTTGTAATATTACAAAAGAAAAAAACAAAAATTACCCCTAATTCTACTACCTATAATTTCAACATAGAGCATACATGTATTGAAATTAAATTACATTGCATATGCATATTTATTTTAAAGATGTGATAAACATACTGTTTGGTAACCTGTCTCTCCATTTAAAAGTATCTTGACTTTTATTCCATGTCAGTGATGCATATCTCCATTCAATAACATTTTTAAAGTTTGCACGTTTGCCCATGTGGCAACCCCAAGAGGAATCCCACACCCTTCCTCGGCCCCACCCCCATACAGAGGGAGCCTGTCAGCCTTGTTTGTGCCTCTATGACCCCATCACCTGACCTAAGCCAATCAGATGGGGGCCAAGGGGTAGGGGGGACTATCTCACCCAAACTGGGCCAATCTGCTTCTCTTATCTAGAAACAGAATCAGGACTACTAGACAGTCAAATCAGCCTCAAGGGTTGTCGAAATGGTCCCATGTAAATTCTGGCACAGAATTGTGTTCTGTCTTGTGGAGCACAACAAGCCTGTCTGTGAAGAGAGAAGAATAAAACAAGAATGAGGGATGCAGACCATCCTAGGGGCCATCTACTTGCTGAGTCCAGGGCTTTGTCAGCATCTGACTGCATTCCTGCCACTGGTTTGTGAGACACCTCTGTATCCTTTAATAAATTCTCTTTTATTGGCTGAAGTTTGCTTAAATATACTGATACAACCCAAAACCCCTAACAATCATTACTCTTAGGAAATAAAAAGATGGGATTATTAGCCACAATGCCAGGTCTTTGGGAACCAGTAAAAAGAACAAACCAAAATAGATTATTGCCCCTGAATCTTCTCTAAGCAGAGGCTCTACCAGCCACTTTACAAAACAGGATACACAGGCTGAAATGCAAGCTGCTAGAGGGGAGGGCTCCATTGCCCTTCCCTCTGTGCTGTGGCCCCTACCCTCCAGTTTCAGCAGCAAACATCAGCTGAGCACCATCTGCAGGGAACAGAGCATATACACGTGGACATATGAGTGACTTTGGGTAAGGCATTTCCACCTCTCTACGTGCCTCAGTCTTCTCCTCTGTAAATGGGTTGAAATGCACAATTCTAATGTCTTTCCTGATCTCACACCTCTAAATCTAAACCAGGGTCCTGGTCCCAGCTCTCCAGGAAGAAGGTATATATATATAACAAGCTCTAAAGTGGCTTTGGATTTTACAAACACCTTCATACCCGTTGTCTCCTGGGATCCTCCCAGCATCCCCTGCAGGGCAAGGCAGGGCACATTAGGCCAGCTCCAGAGATGTGGAAATGAGAGAGGCAGAGAGGTTAAGCAACCTGCCTGGAGGGTACACAGCTACTGAGTGGAAGAACTGGAACTGAATCCAAGTCTGAGCCAACTGCCTCACTGGGAGAAGGATCAAATAACCCTTCACCTTTAATATCATAGCTTTAAAGATGAGGAAGGTTTATATGAGGTACCTGGAGTGGTCAAATTCATAGAGATTGAAAGAGGAATGGTGGGAGCCCAGGCTGAGGGAGAGGGGAGGGGAGGAGTTAGTGACTGATGGGTGCAGTTTCAGTTTGGGGAAAATGAAAACGGTCTGGTGTTGCATGGTGGTGAGGATTGTGCAACAGTGTGAATGTGCTTAATGCCTCTGAACTGTAACTTCAAAATGGTGAAAATGGTGAATTTTGTGTTACGTATATTTTACAATTTTTTAAAATGAGGAAACCAAGGTCTAGCAGGATAAGGGGAGTAAATGTAAACTAGTTTATAAGAGTCCTAGGGACAGATGTTTCAATTCTCAGTTCTGTCACTTGTCTTCTTGCTTGACCTGGGGCAAATTATTCTGAAATTATGCCCATCTCATCCTCCTCCTTTGTGAAATGGGACAGCAACAGGACGCCTAGGATTTGTTAGGAGCACTAAAAGAGATAAGGTTGAGCACCAATCACTCAGCCCTACACCTGGCACAGAGCAAATCATCAATACACATGACTTATTGTGACAAGGCTTCTCAACGCTTTCACTAAAAAACTGAAGAGACTGAGACTTTAAAAGAGACAGTGACTTGCCTGAAGTGACGAGTGAACCTGTAACAGAGCCCAGAGTGGAACGGAACCATTCCTTTCTAAGTCCAGAGATCTCCACCTCCAGACAGAGCACAGATCTTTCCCTTTCCTAAGTGTTGAATGGCCCACGGGTTTGGGGCATTAATTTCAAAGCTCAATGAGGAAGGGAGGGCTTCTCCAGGCTGTCAACTGCTACTCACTCTCCCTCTCTTAATGTATGAGTCAGTTCTGGTACAAAGGGGTGAGTCAGCCGCTGCTCCATGATAAATGTGCATGTGACTGCCAGGTGGTATCCAGGTGGGGACTGGATGCAGGAAGCAGGCATAGCCAGATACCTGCTGGGTTGTGCCCACCTTGCTCCAAAGGTGAGTTGTCTGCTCTCGTTTGGATCCAATTGCTGCATGGTGGTACCTAGCAGGTAAGAGGTCCAGATTTCATACCTTCAGTTTGCTATCAAATTGCTCCTTCAGTGTGACCTCAAGCAAGTAGTTTTAATTTCTGTGTGCCTCAGTCCCCTCAACTGTGCCTGAACATGTGAATAAATCTGGTCCTGCCCTCAGGGCAGGTGTGGGGAAGACCAGAGGAATGATGTGTAGAAAGGTATGTATACAGTTAAAAAGTTGCATCAGCATAAAGAGCTTTCTTATTTCATTTCTCAGGAGAAATAAGATTCTAAGAACAAAACAGAGCCCAGACACTATTTGTTTTTCCCATTTTGGATGACTCAGGGTCTCCTTGCTTTTCCCCCAGGCCTCAGGGTGCCAGGTTAGTTCCTCGGACTCAACCTTAATGGAAGGCCTGGTGTGCACTAGCCCCAGGGACAAGCCCTTGAACCTTCCCCAGAGCCCCACAAGGTCAAGCTTACTCTGAACCCCATCTTGTAGAGAGAAAACTGAGCAACTGGCAAGGAAGCAACTCATCAAAGATGGCATCACTGACAGGGTGGAGGTGAGCCATAAAGTTCAGTCAGACTTCCTGGGCTATGCCAACTCACCCTCTCCTCGAGCTTGAGGAAGAAAGCTCCTGGAGGCTGCATCACGTCCCTTCCTTCCAACTCAGAGACTCCGCCCAGAAAACAATTCATGGAGACAGAAAGAAGTAGATACCTGTCACCCTGAAGTCAATCAGGCTTTGAGAATGTAAAACATTGGAAACAATAGTAGTTACCATTTTCCAAGCGTTTATTACATGCTGGTCACCTAGCAGTCATTTTCTCATTTCACATTCTCAATAAATCTTTGAGGTAAGTACTGATTTTATTCCCATTTTACAGTTGGAGAAATTGCGACTCCAAAAGGCTAAGTAATATGCCCAAAGACATACATGTAGCAGATCTATCTCTAATTAAAACTTGTGCTCTACCCACCAGATACCAGGTACCACATATAAGTCAGCTTCCTCACTCATTCATTCTTGGCTTCATTCCTTTATTAAACATTTATAGCCTCTTCCCTGTGCTCAGAAATTAGCTGAACAGAGAGCAGACAGGAATGCCTGAGCCCCCGCCCCAAGGAGGTCATTATCTGGGAAACGGTAAGACTAAAATAATTGTAATTTAAGCAATTAAGAGCCAGACCTGGGTACACTGCATGTGCTGGTGCCGGCTCAGGTGCCTGAACTAGCACTACTGGTCAGAGTTTTTGTTTACTTCTTTAAACTGGGATACGAGAAGTCACACTCACTACCTGCATGATCTTGGGCAGATCACATCCTTCTTGAACCTCAGTTGTCTCATACCAAATGGAGAGAAATATACTTCCCTCACTGAGTTATACAGGGGATTACATTAATTGGAATAATACCGTATTCATTCATTCAACAAATATGTGCTGATTCCCAGTGTGTGCCACGAATTGTTTTGGTGCTGGGGATACTAAAGGAAGCAGACAGAAGACATTCCCCTGGGACCATGGAAGTTTTTTTTTTTTAATTTGAAGAATAATGTGCATAAAGAAAAGTGCAAAAATCAGAAGTGTACAACTTGAGGAATTTTCAAACTGAACACACCTGTGTAACCAGCACTCTGATTACAAAACATTTCCAGCAGGGTCAGGACTAGGGGATGGCAAATGAGGCCTGTTCCTCCCAAATAAAAGTTAAGGGAGTGCCAAAGAGCTTAGTCATCAAGATAAATAACATTTTTGAAAAACCAAAATTAGTGCAAAAAAATCCATGATGACAAAATATCAAAAATTTAAGTGAAGTAACAGTGCCATGCTGAGTCATATTAAAGCTCAGGGCAAAAGGAAAAAAGTCGGTAATGTTGATCCTACCTCACTTGCCTCACCCTAGTCCTAGCCCTGATTACCAGCCACCTTCATAGTGACTACTCTTCCTCCAAGACTATTGTCCAGACTTCTATTCCCATAGGACAGTTTTGCCTGTTTTTGATCTTTGTATACATGAAATCATACTCTTCTTCATATGGTTTCTTTCACTCAACATTATGTCTGTGAGATGTTGTTGCCTGATTCAGAAAGATGTTTAAACAAGGGAATGTGGTAGCTGGGTGCTGTGGAGAGACCAGTGTGGTGGTGAGTGGGAGGGTGAAGAAGCAAGGGTTTTAGACTATGCTAGCACAGGGCCAGTGGGGATGGAGAGGACGGGATGGAATCCAATGATATCTTGGAACAAAGGGTGAAGGACAAAGAGGTGTCAAGGAAGAGACCAGATCTCTGGTTTGGGCAGTTTCGTGGATAGAGAAACCATCTCTGGGGTGGAGACTAGGAGAGATGGGAGAAGATGATGGGCTTAGATTTAAACATGGTGAGTGCTAGGTACCCATGGGACATTCAGAGGGCTGTCCTGGAGACAGCTGGATGGACGAGCCTGCCAGTTAGGAGAGAATGGAGGCAAGATTTGTTCCTTCACTGTCTCCCAGCATCTGCGGGCAGGTAGTGGCTGGGATGAAAGCGTTTGCAGAGGGCCAGGCTGTGGCCCACGAAAGGATAAAGATGGGAAGCCAAAAAGTTCTCTGAGAGCAGGTGGTCTGAACAGGTGTGCAAATCAGAATGAAAATATTAAACACCCAAAACTGTCCTGCTTGGCCCATCAGGCCGTCCTGGAGTCCAAGGCCATGTTTACCTGCAGCCTGGGAGGATTTGTGTTGCAAATCTTCCTGTGGATTAGGGGCTCCCCCGTCCCAGTCCCCGCCAGCCACCCTTGCATCACTGGCAGCTGACAGCAAAGCCTTTTTTCCAGGCCGCCTTTAAAGGCAAAAGAAAAACCTTTTCCTGGGCCTTCTTACTTCTCACTGGGGGCAGCGAGGACACGCCCTGCACTGCTCCCTGGGAGCCCTCGTGCGTGCTCTGAGGCACGCATCAGGGGCCAGCGTCGGCCAGCCACCTAGCACCGCCCCGCCAGTCCCAGAGAGCTTTCTTCCTCTGGCTGGTTGGGGCTGAACTGTTTGAATCAAACCCAGAAAAAGTCCGAGTTCCTTCTAGGGCTAAAGGCAGACTCCGGGGAACAAAGCTCCCAGTGTGAGCGCAGCTTTGGGCGGAGCCGGGGCACTGGGTCTCTTTAGCTGAGCGCTGGGTCTCTACCGCCTCCTCACACCTACCTTTAAAGCCCCAAGGCAGAATAGGCTTGAGAGGAGGCTGAGATTCCCTCAGGCCCTTCCTCTGCTCCAAAACCTCCATGGCTCCCTGCTGCTCTGTATTAAAGCCCTAACTCTTACATCTGGCATTTGAGGGCCTTTGTGACCCATGTCTTCAGCTTCTCTCTCTCAAATTCCCCTATCTTCATCTTCATTCTCTCCCAGCACCTCTACACTCAGCCACAGGGGCTACTTAGGCAGGCTCTCTGTGGCTAAGGCTGTACCTTCATGACCCACCTCCTGGCATTTGCTCATGCTCTCTCCCCTCCATTGCACCTTTCCAAGCTCAGAGGCCACTTCTTTAGGCTTTCTCTGGTATTCCCTCCCTGGTTGGAGTTAAACCCTGTTTCTCAGAACTCAAGTCACCCAAAAAATAAACTAGCCCACCTGAGAATCTCATCTCTGCTCCAGTGTCAATAGCTTCTGATGAACTTACTTCTAAACAGTAGCCTCTAGGGGGTCATAAAACTTTTACAGAGAGAACACCCAGAAATGGAATTTCAAGCAGGTAATGGGGGTCTGTTTGGACAGGTATGGTGGGATGGGGTGAAGGTAAAGTTGTTTTTCTGCTTTGTCTTCAAGTGCTATCCAGACCACAGGAAAGGGATTTGACTGAATTTCTGAAATCATGAACTAGTACTGTTTGTTTGGATAAACTTTTATACATACCCATTTTTCCTCAGGCTGACCCCAGTAAGGGGATTGTCACATCCATTTTAGATGTGGCTCTAGAGCCCAGAAAGAAGGCTCAGTGATACCTGGCAAGTAAATAGCAGAGCTGGGACCCAGGGCTCCACCATCAGTCTCTGAGTGTGGTCTAGATTTCTTCTCTTCAGCAATTACTCTCTGCCTGACTGTTGTGTTTGCATATGTTCTTTCCTCTGCCAAGAATGGCCTTCCCTCTGAGCCACCTGGTCAACTTATATTCAGCCTTCTAAACCCTGCTTGGCATGCTCTTTCCCTTCCCTAAAGCTCTCTCTCCTCCCTCTCCTTCCTCTGTGGTACAAATTCTGCTCCCATACACTCAACTTGGTATTGTGGCTGTCCATCTCTCCCCTTGAATCCTTTCTGGTTTGGAGGCTCCATGAGGACAGCAGCAGGCTTGCAGCCTCCGTGCCTGGGGAAGTTGCCAGCACAGGGCTGACCTGGAGAAGGAAAGGGCGCCTGGTGGTGAGTGTGACCCAGGGGCTGAGTGCGGTATACCCACAGCTGGGGGGAGGTGTGTCAGCGGGATGTGTGTGGAAACAGGAACCTGAACCTATGAAGAGACTTGAGTAGGCATGTGGCAAACCCCAAAAGGTACTTATAGAATGACTGGAAGTGTTGGCAAGACAGGCAGGCTAGCTGCTTATATGCTCACGCACCCCTGCCTGCCTTCCCTCCTTCACCCACAGGTCTCAGCTACTGTATCTTCAAGGTGCTCCATCTGGGCAAAGACCAACAGGCCCAGAGGCACACTAAGAGACACCAAAGGGTAAAGGAAAAAAAGATTCCCTTTTGAGGGGGACTCAGGGACACTTCCAAGAGGAGGCCCCATTCTAGAGGTGGAGGAGAACTTGTTTCATCAGAAACATTTTGGCACGCTGAGGCGGAGGTGGAGGGAGTCAGGCAGAGGAAACAACCTTAGCAAAGGTACAGATGAGCATCCTGGTGTGAGGGGTGGCGCTGAGCTTAAATGCTGGCACCCCATGGGCCCTGGTGGCCAGGCTGGGCCTTACTCCCCCTACAGCAGTGTCAGGCATATGAGGGTCAGGACTAGGTGAGGCAGGAGTAGGGAGCGCTGGGGGCCCTGGCCACAGCAGGGAGGGAGGGAGGGAGGATGGGGTGGTGTGGAAGGCGTGAAATCCTGTGGTACCTGCCTTTGATACCTGGGTGAGAGAGGTGGCCCCAAGCTTTCCAGGCTGAGCAGCTGGGAAACTATAGAGACATGAGCCAGGGGCAGTGGTAGACCCAGAAGGTGCCTGCCTTCCCCTCCAGGGCTCCATGCCCAGCCAGGGTGTCCCCTCAGCCAGCACTGAGCCTGGACATACAGCTCAAAGGACTCCAGAGGTCATGCGCTCAGCTCAGCCTCCGTCTTTCCAACAGAAAGTAACCCCTCTCCTGCCCAGTAGACAGGGAAAGGAACCTCAGCCCAACCTCAGAATTTTGGCCAGAACTTTAGACTGGAGGTATTTCCCTTCAACTGTATCTTAAGAAAGGTTTACATCTATAAGGGGAGATAAGGTGAAATCAGATGAAATAATGTGAAATAATACCACTAGCAGTAAAGGAGGACTCAGCATGTGCAAAGCTCGTCATGAGCTTCTCTGGAAACTTTAACTCTCAGAAGAGCACATGAGGTTAATGGTGGTATAAGTCTGCTTTACTCCTCAGAAACGTGAGGCTCTTATGTCAGCATCTTCCCTAGGATCATGCTAGGGACAGTATACAGTGGAGCTAGTTCAAACCCACTCTCCTGTGATCTTCCCATCCACATTTTTCACACTTACTTGTCACCATAGATTCACAGTGCACTGTCAGAGGTGATATAAAAGCCCAGAGAAGAGGTATGGATTTCCAGGCAGAGCCCAGCCTATGCCAAAGCAAGGCTTGGCTTGCAAACAGGAATGTGGGGGTGGAGAGGGGTAGGGAAGACAATCGCTGAGCGAGACCTCCCGTAGTCTAACAACTACTTAAAAACCACTTACCGCATAACACTTTGCAAATATTAACTCACTTAATCTTCATAACAAGCCTATGAGGTGGTACTCTTATTATCCCTAGTTTACCAAAGTTATCCAGTGTCGGAGAGAGGACTCCAGCGGTGTGAGGAGGGCTCGGTGTGGTGCCGCAGCAAGTTTGTCTTTCGGCGGGTACCAGCTCCACCATTTTGCTAGAGGCCGATGAGGCTCAGAGGGTGTGCACACTCGCCCAGCGTCACACAGCGAGCGCGCGCCTCGGACCTAGGGCACCGGGAGCACTGGAGACCCCAAGGTAGAGCGAGGTCCGACCGGGAGGCCTCTCGCCGTCATCCCCTCCCCGGCCCCCTCCCCGGCCCCCTCCCCGGTCCCCTCCCCCGTCCCTGGCCCCCTCCTCGTGAGCCCCGCCCCGGACGTGCCCCAGGCTCCGCCCCCAGGCTCCGCCCACACAGCCCCTACACCGGCGCGCCAACCAATGACCGGGGTCCTATAAACACTGGTGTCCGCGCGCTCGGGCAAGAAGCTAGAGGTGCCGGGCTAACGTGGAGGTCGTGGGCTGCAGGTCTTCGGAACAAGCTCACCAGGGAGCGTGGGGCCAAGGGACCGGAGTCAGAGTCGCAGTCGCAGTCTAGGGACAGGAGCAGGAGCCTGAGCCGGAGAGCGCCACCCGCCCACCCGTCGCCGCCCGCGCACCCGGCGCTGCCAGAGCCTCCCGCGCAGCGCGGCCATGGAGCCCAGCAGCAAGGTGAGTCGCGCGCCCGCGGGCCCCCCCGGTCCGGAACAAAGGCACGGACCCCGCTGACCCCTCCGCCGGCCTGGGCTTCCCCCGCGGCCCGGCGGCACTATACATCGGGAGCGGGCGGCGCACCTCTCCGAGCCTTTCTGGGCGCCGGCCTCGGGCGCAGAGCCTTGCGGGCGGGGAACGCGAGTGGGGATGGGCTCGGGACCTGGCGGACACTAGGGCGCCGCACGTGTAGTTGGTGCCCGCACTGAGTATCTGGCTTCCTTCCGGGGGCGCCGCGCGGCGCACGCGGCCCGCTGGGGCCGGGAAACCCAGGGCCCCGGCGCGGCACGTCGCTCACGATCTCCCCGGCTGCGGCCCGGAGCCGGCTCCTCCCGAGGCGGGGGAGAGGGCCTGAGCGCGGCGCCCATTGGCTGAGCGGGCCGAGCCCCCGGCCCAGCCCCGACCCTGGCGCGGAGGAGGCGGGACCCGCCCCCACCCGGCGCGCTCGGAACCGCTCGCCCTGGCCCCGGCGCCAGTGTTCGGCGTTTAACGTGGTCCCTTGAGGTCCCGGCGCCAGCCCTCCGAGCTTCCGAGGCGGAGGGCACTTTCTGAAGGCCGGGGCTCCAACTCCAGGGTGCCCGGCTGCAGGGCTGAGACGAAAAGTTGGCCTCTGAGGCCCTTTCCGAGTAGTGCAGGCCCTACAGCTTTTGCCAAGTTCCTGGGAGATGTGCCCCGAGGTGGCACGTTTCCCTGCTCGGGTGGGGCTGTTGCGGGCCGGACGGAGAGAGCACCCGGGGGATGGGGGCCGGGAAGGGGCCCCAGGCTAGAGAGGTGCGGGAGGAGGTCACGCCTCGGGGCTGGGGGACCCGGGACTCCGTACTCTGAATAGATGTCTCCGCGTGGGCGGCAAAGAACTGCCTAGATAGGATCCCCTTTGTCATCTCTAAAGGGGCTTGACCTGCAGGGGATCTGTGCGACGTTCCCAGACCGGTTCCTTTTCAACAAATATTTATTGAGCCCCTCCTGTGTGCCGGAGATTTTTTTTTTCCTCCCTTGCTTCTTCCCCCTTGCATAGAATATTCAGAAGTTGCTCTTTTTTTTTTTTTTTTTTTTAACTTTGAAACCCTCCCTCCTTATCCTCTTGAATTTTCCATCTCCTTGGCAGGGACGGCATGAGGATGCCTGGAATTCAAGAGTAGGACCGGACTCTGCTCTGCCCTCTGGGTTGTGGAGGTCCCCGATGGGACTAAGCAGGGGCTTGGCTGGGCAGAGTGGCCCCGGCTGTACCCTTAGCGGGTAAAAAGCTTCCTCATGCCTGTTGAATCCAGACAACTTGCTTCACCCTGCCCTGGCCCAGGGCTTGAGGTGAGACCCTGAGCCGTGAACCTGACAGTCATAGGTGAGCCATTATTCTGGGATATAACAAATTAGAATAAGCAGTTTTAGCTAGTGGTAAGGGCTTGAGACCCCTCTGCAGGCCACTTAATCTCTATAGGCCTCAGTTTCTCTGTCTGTGGGAGAGGGATAACTTTTTCCACTCCCTCAGGGGTAAGAGCTGTCTGTTCAGCATATGATGCAGGACCTGGGCATTTATTTGTTAGGTGGGTACGTAAATATTCTGAGTGGAGACACAAGAGTGGAGGAGAAAATCAATAGCCACGTACAGTTTACTAGGCTCTTAACTAAAACGTTTTTCAGTGTTACTGGCCCTTCATATACCCTTGCTGGTTCATAAGCCTGGAGCTCAAAGAAGGGAAGTAACTATCTGAAGTCACCCAGTCTGTAAGTGGCTGAGCTGGATTCAAACCCAGGCTAATCAAAAAGTGTTTCCAGTCTCTACTGCCTCTACATACAGCCTTTCTTGAATTTTGGGCTGAGGGGAGACAGTTTGCCTAAAATCAAGCGCTGCCCTTGTACCAACTGGCCCTAAATACTCTAGCAGAGGGGTGTTTTTCAGGCAGTACCTTCCAGACTTTTGACTGTCTGCCCCATCTGTAAATAATTTTGGAGCACCTCCTTCCCAGTGGTTTATCTGTAATTATAAATTTATGTTCGTGCACTACACTAATAGATTACATGCATACATAAAATAGAAATTGCAAAAGACAACTAAAGATAGCAGTGGTAGTTTTTTTGTTTTGTGTTTGGCTAAACCCTCTGGATCATCTCATACATTCTGGAATGAAGCCCTTCCCTTTGGAGACTGCCGATTTGATCAGCAAGCACAGCCCTTTTGTGCAGGATGTTAGACTGAGGCCTGGAGAGGTTCTGCCACTTACTTCCCAGTATATGTCTGACTATGAAGTTCTTTCTGCTCTGTTCCTTTTCATCTCCTAGGGACTGGAGATTGACTTCCCTGTCTTGTAAGGTGCTCCACTGCAGTTCCTCATATTGAGTTTAACTGAGTAGGAAGAAGGGAGGGGACAGGTTGAATGCCCCTCCTCTTAGCCAAGGGTTTGCATGTGCTCCCTCCTGGTCAGCAGGTGAGTGTGAGCCCAGCCCTTTGTGAAGAACTCCCAGCTAGTCCCAGGGTCTTTGCTGTCTCTGCCCTCCAGACTAAGATGAAATCAGAAACCTACCTGCAGGGTTCCTTAGCCCACTCAGTGGTATGAAGAGCATAGGCTTCTGAAGTCCTGTGGGTGTGGTTTCGAATTCCAGTTTAGCTCAGGTGCCTTATCTGCAGGATGATGTCATTTCATTATATATTAGACTAAGAATTCAGAAAAAAACGTGTTTGCTCATAGTGATGCTTCTTAAATATTCCTTGCTTCTTTGGAGTTCTGTGATGCATTGCACTTAACCTGGGCCTCAGGTGACCTGTACCCTGGTTGCAGCTTCTGTCCAGAACTCTGGCTTTCTGGCAAAGTGAGCTTTTGGGGAACCCCAAGATGCCCAGGCCATGAGTATCACCTGATTGAGTAAATTATTAAAACTCCTGCTAGCTAATCCTTCAGGGGTTTGTCAGGAAGCTGATTTGTGGGGGTAGTACCTGGGTGAGAATGCTAGACCCAGGGGTGGGTCAAATAATGTGGCTGCCCTGCCTCCCCTATAAGGGAGATATTGAGCACAATGACATCACAGTCCATTGAAAAATGACTTTCCCAAGGTCACACACTGAGCCTCCCACTGCAAAGCATGCTACCAGCCTTTCAAAGGTGACATAAGAGGATAAAAGAAAGTGAGAGCAGGCAGGGACCTTCTAGTGAATGGGCCAGCCCTCGACTGACATATGGGGAAACATATCTGAGAAGGAAAAAGACTTGTCCAAGATAGGGCTGTCACAAAAAATTAGAGATGTTCTACAGTGTACAAAAAAGATGCTTTCTTCTCCACAACCTTGTCCTCTGTGCCACCCTTCTCACAGCCCAAATGGGCAGGAATTCCCCAGACTCTAGGACTTTTCCAAGCTCTGGGTACAGTAGGAGTCTAAAAGTTGGATTAGATATAACGTGACAACTAAAACTGTTCTGTGAATGGAAATAAAACAATTCCTCCTGAAACTAATAATTTGGGGAAGTGGCTTTCCCCAGAGCTTTGGTTTTCTTCCCTGTAAAATGGAGGTTCACTCTCCCGTGGTGGATGTGGGGAGGCTGGCCCAGTGCCCTAAATCAGGGTGGTGGATATTTTAAGTGGAAAGACCCTTTTTATGATCACTTTGGGTGAGCAGGCAGTGTAACATCTCCATTATGACCCTTGTCCTATGCTGAACCATTCAGGGACCCAACCTTACTTGCCTAGAGCTGGGTCAGCCCCAAATCCCCCATAATCAGCTTGTGACTTAAGAGAGCTCAGCTTTACTCAGTACTTCCTGGTCATGGGCTGTCTGGGCCTAGAGCCCACCTAGGGTGGACCCTTGGAGCTGGGTTCAGGCTTCCAGTTCCCCTCTCCCCAAGGCCGGTAGAGCTGGGGAGGCCTGAAGCAGAGGGGGAAGTGTGCAGCACTGGTTTGGGACTGCACCCTCATGCCTTCCCCCACCTCACTCACGGGCATAGAGGTGATAAAGCCACTCAGTTCAGTAACTGGCGTCTCCAGGATGGCAGAGGCTGAGAAGGCTCCTGGGTAGACTCATGGGCTCAGAGAGGCTGTGTCTAGGCTGGCAGGCCAAGGCCTGGCCGCCAAAACAAACCTCCAATTGTTACCTCTCTCCGTGGGAGGGGTGGAATAGAGCCTGAGGCCCTGCCATTCAGCCAGCAGTCCAGGGAGGCAGTAGCTAATGCATAAATGTTGGGGTTTCACAGTAACTGAGTGGAGCTCCCAGGCCTTGTACGTGGGCAGTGTTCACCCTCTCTAAGACCTCGGCACCACCCCTTGCTGGCTTTTGCCTCCCTAGGGCCTTACCACGTTGGAAAAGCTACCTAGCCCAAAGATCCTCTCCCATTACCTTATCATCTGGGAGTTGGGAGGAAAGCGCTCCATTAGAAACAGCTCCACCATTTGACCTCAGGCAAGCCACACCTCCTGTTGGTGCTGGTTTCCTAATAATACCTATCTCCCCTGCGTCAGGTTGTAGATTATTTAAAAATTACAGAAGTAGTGGAGCCAACTGTAGAGAGAAGCATATCAAGTAGAAGAGTCATTGTCTTCTCCCAGTAGTAACAGTTTGATATTTGTCCTCACACTCCTCATTTTGTGCATGTGTGCCTGTAAACGGAATGTTTGTCATTGGATCACACTTTCTACTTAGTTCGCCTATCTTGTTCACTCACAACCCCTTAGAGGTAATCCTTGGAGTGTTTTTGCATGTACAAGCGAGTGCCATTAACAAGTTCATTATCTCCCCTTCCTTGCACAAAATGTACACCATACACATAGCTCTGTTCATATCCAGTACATACAGATGTGTTGCATTCCTTCCAACAGCTGCATAAGATTCCATTACAGGCATGTGCCATCATGAAAAGAAATAGCACCCCCATCACTTTCTTTGTTCATACCATTTACCACCTGATAGGTATTTTAGGTATTTACCCCCACCCTGCCCCACCACACACACACACACACTCAGGTATCAACTTCTGTGAAGACGGGCATTGGTTTGTAGTTTATTGCTGAGTTCCCCTTGACTAAAATAGTGTTGGGAACACGCATTCAAGTATAATCTTTCCTCAATAATATAATTTCTCGGAAAGCCTCTCATGGAAAAGAGAATGTCTTAAGGGAAGGGGCTTTTTCAAGGTCACACAAGTCAGGAAGCTGGGACTTAAACTTGTCTGCTGAGAGTATCAAGGACCTCTGCTTGAGGTCTCATCGTCTTACCAAATTGAGTTTATCATAGTCAAATTGGTGCCCAGCTCACCAGTAAATGGGACCTTTCAGGGTTTCAGCTTCTGATGTCCAGGTCCTGTCGTAGGCCCATGCAGATGGCCTAGGGAGCCAGTTGTTTGCATTTAACACCCCAATTTAGGACAAACACCTTTTCAGTTAGATAAGGAGGATGATTTGGTTTTCCCTGAAGGGCTTCAAAAATCCTGTGCAGCTCGTGTGTTGGGTTTGCACACAGCAGTTTGGGGGGCCTGAGATTTAAAGCAGATACTGACATTTTCTGTAAAAGGGCCAGGTAGTAAGTAAATATCATCAGCTGTGTGGGCCATTCTGTCTGCCACCATAGTGGAAAAGCAGCTTTAAACAATATATTAACAACTGAGTGTGGCTATATCGCAAGAGAACAATAAAATGGTCACTGAAATGTAAATTTAATACAGTTTTTATGTATCATAAAATATTAGGCTTTTTTTTTCCTAACCACTAAAAATGTAAATCCCATTCTTAGCTGGCAGGCTGGATTTGGCCCACAGGGTATCATTTGCCAACCTTGGCTTAGAGCAAAATCCTTCCAAGGGACCAAAAAGTTTCTGAGCTTGGGCCTGGGCTGTCCTGGCTCAGACTGAGCAAGGCCCAGATTGTTGCTGGAGTAGAATGTGACCTACATAGAAGGCACCAGGTAGAAATCTTATTTCCTTCAGGGACCAATACCCGGAAGCAGAGGTGGGAGGATGTGAGCAGGAAGGGCATAGAGTTTGACTTGGAGCCAGGGCCTTGTAGTTATCCACTTTTTCCCCCTCTGAGCCTCCCATTTGCTCATCTGTGAAGTGGGGGCAATCTCTCCCCCAAGAGTGTGTTCATAGTGGTTAAATCAGAATGTATAAGCAGCCCCTGGCATGGTGCCCACTGCCTGGCCAGTGCTGCTGGAGCTGATAAATGCAGCAGCTCCCTCCTCTCCTCTCTGCTTTAAAGATTGATGAGTCCTGCCTCCAGAGCCACCATGGGGTGTAGGGGAGGCTCAGCCTGCAAAAGTCCTGCCATCACTGGAAAGCTTGAAGGAAATGGCTTCAGGAGGAGTAAATGCTTGAGGTCACATGAAGGCCAGCCTTCCGAGGGTAAAATGTCAGCCTAGGAACCTGAAGAACTCAAGTCCCAGCCCTGGCTTTTGTTTGCTGAGTATCCAGGGCCTCTGCTCTCTGAACTGAGGCTCCCCATTTATCATACAAAGTGTTACAGCAATTCTGTAATTTCTTGGGCATATTTTTCAATGCCCAAAATTTTGTTCAAGTGAATCTTTGGAAAGAACTGTACAAAAAATAAATAAAAAGAGAGCTGTCAGAAATTCTGTGAACTCCTGCCCCACCCCCTCCTGCCCTCCTCAGAACCGGAGACCAGGTAGTCTGAGAACTGAACGCCAGAGCCAGTCACCCTCTGGTGCACTTTGGGAACCATGTGGGAAGCTTGCAGGGAGGGGATGGGAGCAACATCTGGATTGTGCGGGCTCCAGGAACCTCCTCCTGCGGAGAGTGCCCTGCATCTGAATGGTTGAAGTAACATGCCCTCCCTCTGCCAATATTGACCAAGGGCCTGCTGTCAGCCAAGCCTAGGGCTGGGGTGCTGTGCTAAGGGCACACAGGTGCTGGTCAAAAGGCCAGGGTGCTTGGCAAGTTATGCAACATGGCCAGGGCCATCCAGCATTCCAGGGTGTGGGAGGGGGAGGTCCTGAAGCTGACAGCTCTTGAGCACTAGGGTGAGGGGAAGTGGCTTCCTGGTTGAGGGGGAGAGCTCTCAGGGGACCTGGGACCCCAAGCTGGGGTGGGGATTGTGAAGTGTGGGGACACGAGAGCCTTCTCTGCTGGACCCTGGACCCAGATGTTTACTGAACTGAGAGGTCTTGGGTGCTCCTTGGAGTGTCAGGATTTGAACATAGGTCTGACTGACTTCAGAGGTCTTTTCCTCTATAGCCCTGTGGGTTGGGATGGGGGTTCAGGGATTCCTGATAGACTATTTCCACAAACTCTTATTGCTGATATTTCAGTATTCATTAGGGGTTTGATAAATGGCCACAGTAAAATCGGTTAGGGTGAACACAATTCTGGCAAAACAGATAAACAGTTCCCAGTCTTGTGAGTGGACAGTAGATGGGTGATCCCAACTGCTTGAAGTAAAAGCGGAGACTGCAGAGGACACAGCAAAGGCAAAAAGCCTAGAAGAGTGTGCGATGTTCTAGTACGCAGCCCCATCCAGTGGTGGGTGATGATGGGCTGCTGTGGGTTGCAGATTCTGGGCCCTATGTTGGTCCTCTTACCTTTCACAAGAAAGCCACAAGCTGTGGGGTTTTTGTATCCTTTCTCTAAAGGGTTTGCCAACTAGTTCTTCAGTTTGACACCTACGTAAATGTATATCGAATGAATGGACTCCATCACAGTATTTCAGTTGCTGCCACAAAACTTGTAGGGGAAGATGGGCCATGGTGAGTGACTTCCCATCCATCCAGGATTCAACAAATGCTTGTTGAGTGAATACTGCAGGCTCCCTAAATGGCACTAAAATAGGACTTGACAGCAACCCTTTAGGGAAGGAACCCCTATTCCCATTTCCTATGTGAGGAAACTGAGTCCCAGAGGCAGGGCTGTCATGTATCCCAATTTCAAAGTGAAGGGAAGCAGCTCTCTGCCGTTCAGCCTGAGTCTCCCGATTCCCTGTCCAGCAGTGATCAGGCTGGGTGTGAGGGCAGTGGGGGCATGGATATGTGACTGCTCTCAGTGCCTCGTGCCTGCTGAAGAGCAGAGGCCATGTTCCTCTCCTGCGTCCAGCATCCAGCCACACCGAGCACCCGCTGTTCTGTCTGGCCATGTCAGGCCCTCTTTCTTCCCTGCACGTACTGTTCTGTCTACGGGGAATGCAGTGTTGCCACTGCTTCCCTACTTGGCAGGCTCTCTGCATGTCCTTCACGACCCAGTTCCAGCTCCAATGTCACCTCCTCGGAACCCATCTTTGACTGTCTCCAGGTAAAATTAGAAGTCTCTCCCTCTAGGGCTCCCACAGTGCTCTCTCCCTCCACCTCCTCACCCCCATCCCTGTTGAAGCTTAGACCACACTATCCTCCCCACAGGACCGGAAGCCTCCCACTTGATGTTAGGACTGGGGCCTGTTTCATCCGGGCCCTGAAGCACAGGTCACTCACGTTTCAGTGAGTCTAATGCAACTGCTTGCCTGGGTGGATATGGACCTAACCAGGGAGTGGGTAGGCAGGTTTTCTAAAGCAGAGTTTGACCTTGACCTGCCTGAGGTAAAGTCCAGCCCAGGGGTTTGTCCTTGGCTCCTAGCAGTCCCCACTGCCAGAGGCTACAGCTGCTCGGCAGGGCCCCAAGAGTGACTTCAGAGGCTCAGAAACCCCTGGGACACCAGAGCCAGACTGAAAACAGGGCCTGCAGTGTAACAACCGTGCTTACCTCTCACGGAGCCCCTTCCGTAGCGCTGTTCATTCATGTGCTACTGGCAGGTATTTACAGATCCACATATCATCTGTATTATTTTTCCTTATATTTTTATTTAAACTGCTTTGTTCTAAGTAATATGAAACCACAGGGCTCATTAAAAACATTTCTCTTTAAATAGGTTCTATATTTCTATGGCTCGAAATTTAAAAAGGGTATAAGATGGTCTCCTTCCACTCACCACTGTCCCCCAGATACCCCAAGGCACAATGTTATCTTTCTTTTGCATTCTATTAAGTCAGTAGATATGTATATTCTTCCCTGCCATTTTTTTTTTTACACAAAAGGTAGCATACAACACACTGCTCTAAAGCTTTTTTTTTTTTTTACTTAATATATCTTGGGAGGTTTCCCAAAGCTATGCATAAAGAGCTTTCTTATTTATGCATTTTATTATATAGCTATGCCACATTTTATGAAATCATAGGTTTGCATTGTTAGTTTCATATTTATTCTAGCATGCACTGGAAAATACATATCTGGTGTACCATTAGTGTCACCACTGGGCAGCCCAGTAGACATTCCCAAGCTAACCTAACGCATGTGACACAGCTGGGAGAGAGCCCTCACATGGTGGGCTTCAACAGCCACTGTCGGGCCTTTCATCGATGTGGAGTGCCTCGTGACTTCTTACTGAATCCCAGTGGTCAACCTGTGAGTTAGGCTTGGCTGGGGCCCACCAGAGGCAGTCTGCTCACCATGCACTGTCAGAACTGACAGCCCTGGGTCTGCAGGCTCCCTAGGAGGTTGAGAGAAGGGTGGTGCTGGGTCAGGGGTGTTTTGAGCTGGGCATGAAGGGCAGGATATAAAGGGGGGTGCGGCCCATCATGAGGAAAGCCCAGCTTCTAGGATGAATGTCCAGATTTGGCCAGGAAGGGGCCAGGTGGGCTGGTGGGGAAACAAGGCCCCAGCACTCACCTGATGGAGAATGGGCTCCGGCTTGTGCACTCAGGCTAACCAAAGCCTCCTTCCTCTTTCTCAGCCTCTGATGTGAACACCTCAGCTTTCGCAATCATTGGCCTAATGGCTTCCATGATTAGACCATACTAGGAATGGGTCTGATTAATAGCTAAGCCTAGGGCTATCTGTGAGGATCTTGGAGTCAGGGCTGCTTCTGGGTTCTGTGGGAAAAGCAAGGCTGTAGCAAGACTGTGGCCAAACTAAGACTGTCCCATCTATGTGTGGCTAGGATTCTGTGCTTCCCAGCCCTCCCCTCCAGTGCCCAGCCTGGTGCAGGGCACGCAGCGAATGCCAGTCATTTGTTTGGCATTGCTCCCCCAGCTCCGTTCTCTCACAGCCAGCCTGCGTAATGTCACAGTTCTTGGCTTCTTCATTGTTAAAGGCAGAAACTAAGAATCCTCTCCCTTTCTCCAGCAGGGGACAGAAACCTGTCACCCTTTTTCTCCCCAGCCCTTTGTCCATTGAAAACCCCTTGGCCTGACATATTCACCTGGTGTCATGTACTTTTCCAAAGCACATTTCTGGCTTGTATGTCATCTGTGTCCAAATTACCCTGGAAAGTGTGTGGTCTAGGGAGGGTTGCCATTAGAGACACTTGGTGGGGAGTTGGGGGCCCTGAGCTCCAGCCTGGCTCTCTGCAGACCCCTGAGTGAGCTGGGACTTGTCTCTGCCTCTCGGTACTCAGTTTCCTCCCCTCTCAATGGAGGCGAGGGAAGGGAAGACAACATTTACAATGCGGATAAGCATGACTTCCCATTTTGCAGACAAGCAAATGGAGGGGTAGGGAAGAGTTGGGAAAAGTGACTTAGCCTATCAAAATTCATAGAGCGAGTAGGCAGGTGGGCTGGAATCAGAAGCCAGTACCTGCAGGTCCAAATCCAGGGTACTTCCCCCACTCTGTGCTGCCCCTCCTCCCATGTAATTTGGCACCCATTGTATAGGGGAGTTGGCTCCTGGACCTCCCAGTCAGAGTCTCAAGTCACCTGGACCCCAGGCATGCTCCAACAGAGGAATGAGACTCTAGAGAATGCCAAGGCCTGTTCTTTAGCCAAGACTCGGCTGCAGACAGAGAAGACCCCAGTTCCCCTCTCCCCCCAGGAATGAGTCTTGCCAGCCCAGTGTCTGAAAGTCAGTAGGGCTGGTTTGGGCACCTGAGGTCAGGAAGTAACCAAGTTTCCTGGGAGAAGGACTGGTATGGTGCCAAGAGTCAGGCAAGATGCCTGAACAAGAGAACCTGCCAGCCTAGGCCCTGCCCTGTAGTAACCTGGGCCCAAACATGCCTGTAACACATGCTTTTTTTCTCTGCAGAAGCTGACGGGCCGCCTCATGCTGGCCGTGGGAGGGGCAGTGCTTGGCTCCCTGCAGTTTGGCTACAACACTGGAGTCATCAATGCCCCCCAGAAGGTGAGTGCCATGCTGTGCACTACATAGCCCTACATGCTCACCCTGCCTCTTGAGTGTCAGTCATTTCTGTCAACTCAGCATCTGCCTCCCCAGCCAGTTTTCTGACCTCGAAATGGTCAGAGACTCTTGGCTTTGGCTTTGGAATCTTGGGGCTGCAGAATTCTAGAAGCTCAGGGCCCACAGAGTCACAGGGTCTTTATAGATCATCTTGGCCAACCCCCATCCAGTATAGGCATTTTCAATAATCAAAGCAATGCTTGGTATAAGGAAGCTGTGTTTATATGACACTCTGGGTTAAAAAGGACTGTCGTTGTGCTTATTTCATTTGCTGCTCATAACAGTGCCATTAGGCAAGCAAGCAAAGAGCACCACTCCCATCCTCCGTGTTGGGTAGCTAGAAAGAAGAAACTTGCTTGGTATCATCCAGCTAGTTAGGGATGGAGCTGGTGTCCAACACGAGTCTACCTTGGAGCCTTCCCACCAGGTGGTCCCGGAGCCTGGCCTCACACCCATCCAAGCCAGCACACTCTCTTGTCATGTATCACCTGTTCTACATTGCAACTGCCTCCTCTCCCTGGAGGCCCTGTGCCAGTCAAAGCAAAAATGCATCTTTCCCTAGGGAACCACCAATGGGTGGAGGGCTGCACTCACTTCCTTTTCAACACAACACATCCCAGATCTGTTCTTGCTTGCTTACTTGAATGTCAGGGATGGGAGGGACGCCAGCTATTGATCATCACCTCCAGCGTAGCCCAGCCCCAGCCCACTTGCTTTAGGGAGAAGAGAAGAGGAAAGGAGCAAGGGACAGAAAAGGAAAGTGTACCTCTGTACCTCTATACCAGGCCTTTTGTATATGTTTGCAAGGATGGGTGGTGATTTCCATTTTACTGACTTGAAAACTGAGGCCCTGGGCAAATGAGATGACCAACAGGCTAGAGGTCACATGGCTAGTGAATGGTGGAGTCAGAAGCCAAATTGTTGTTTTGACAACCTCAAGCTGTCCTGACTAACTGTCTTGTGAGTTAAAAAATCTGTACCTTCCTGGAGAGGACAAAATGAGAGTGGGCAGTGCTCCTGTCAAGACTGCATTCACAGTCCAGATGGGTGGGACTAGAAGGTGTGGCTGGCTCATGAGGATGAGGGGCCTGTTTAGGGGAACTGGGCAGTGTCAGGAATCAGAGCTGGACCACCTCCAAATGGGGAGGGCGGCTGTGGGGCCCACGCCTGATGCTGGAGAGCAGGTCACCAGGAAGGCTCGGCTTCATGAGTCATGCTCAGCTGCCCCGGAGCTGACGGGACTTTTCCAAGCTCGTCTGAAATGGTGACTGTGGGCCCATGCTTGGAACAGCCCCAGGCTCTGCTCTAGCTAAGTGCTCTGAGCAGCTCTCGGCAAGGTGTGTGCCTTGGAGCCGGCTCCCTTTGGGAATCCTTACAGGTGGGAATTCTGCAGTCTTAGAGGGATGCTGAGTTCTCCACGTGATTGCACCTTGGGGTCCCTTGGATGCTCCCCGATCCTGATCTGATTGGTCTGGGATGCTGTTGGGGCATCTAATTATTACATGTAAGAACTTCTGGTGTAAATGATGTCTTAACTGTGATCATGTAGTTAATGACAGAACTAGGACCCTAAGGTCAGGATACAGCAAGTGTTTTCCAGAAACATAACAGGGTTGGGGTGAGTAGAGGCCTACAAAGGTGAGAATAAAATGCTCAGAGGTCAGAAAGTCTGGTGTGTCACAGCGGAGGAGAGAGTAGCCTGGGGAGGCCCACAAGGTAAGCCCAGAGCCTGACCCTGAAGGGCCTTGTGGGTGGGTTTCGCTGGCATGGCACAGTCAGAATGAGCATGTAGGCCCCGGCACTGAGCTGTGGAATGTGGACTTCAGAATGAGGACAACGGGGGCCCATTGAAGAGGACAGATAGGATCTGATTTGCATTTTAGGGAAATGGTCCAGGCATCTAGTGCAGTGGGATGGCTCTGAGAATGTAAGACTGGAGACAGGGAAACTAGGCTGAAAGCTGCCGGTGCAATAGGGGCAGAAAAACAAACACGGAAGGGGCAGGATTTGGTCATCAGCACAAGGACAGGACAGCAAGGCATGACATGGCTTCTAGGCTTCTGGCTTGGGTGATGTGGGGTCTGAAGGAGGAGCAGGGATGGGAGGAGGTGATTAGGAATTGAGGTTTGGTACAACACAGCCAGAGACATGCAAGAAGCACTTGGCCATGGAGATCTTTCGTGAGTCGGTAGTCAGCTGGAGAAAAGTGGACAGTTGGTCACGGCTATCCAAACAGGAGAGGATGATGTCTAGACTGCGTGTGGAATTAAAAGAGAAATAAGGGTCAAGTCCCAGAGCATATCACCTTTGCTAGAAGAAGAGGATCTAGGTTGGAGAAGAGCATCTCAAAGCCAGGAGATGGGAACTCACAAAATAGGGAGCTGGAATGCCTGGGGGCAGGGGTGTTCGCCGTCTTGTCCTTAGTGCCTACACTAGGGCCTGCCCGCAGAGAGGTACTTGGTGAATTGTGGGCAGCCGGACAGCGAAGGAGTGCAGTCAGGGCCCCCAGAGGCTGACCTGGACAAATTGGCCTGTACTGCCGAATGCAGAAGTGACCCAATGACGGTGACCCTGTGTTGGCAGAGGCAGGCTGGATGGTGCCCTGCCGGGGAGCCACCCTGCAGCTGGTTGAAGAGAGAGGGGAGATAGGAAGAGCAGAAACTTGGTGGAAAAGGGTGAAAGGAGGGGTGACAGCTGGAGGGGTCATCTAGGTAGGCTTTTTGTTTTTTTTTTAAATATGAAGACTTCATTTTTAAACGTGTTGTAAGGAATCAGCAGAGGAGGAAAGGGTGACAGTGAGGGGAGGGGTGGGGAAAGGTCTTCCAGGAGGCAGGGGTAGTGCAGCAGAGGCAAAGGGGTGGTTGGGCTGGGAGGGACTGGATGCTCCTGAGGTTGCGGATGTGGATGAACCCGCGTGGTTTCTCCAGTTCTTGGGACCTCCCACCTAATCAAATAGGTGAAAGGTGAGGACTGCTGAGGACGGTGGATGGGGGGCAGCTGGCTGGGATTTCTAGAGGCCTGGTGGGCAGCGCAGAAGTTCCAACTGAGCTTGTAAATGACATTTATAGGAGCGTTTGTGGGTACCTGTCCAAAGGTCACTTCAGAACTCAGCCTCTGAAGATGGAAGCAAGAGACCTAAGTGGCCAGAATTGATAGCATGCACACTGAAACTGAGCGGCACTTCCTGGGCACGCACTCAGGCATGCCGTCTGTTTACCCTTGTGCTTTACAAACACTTTTCATAAGCTTGGCTGTAGTTTTTCCAAACAGGAGCAACTAGAAGTGATAAACCTAATGTGAAGTGGTGCTAGGACGACATGAGAGAAGGAGAGGAAGTGTGGCCCAGAGGTGGCACAGTGAATGGTTCTGCCAGCACTTCAAGGACTGTGCCTGGTACTATCCCAGAGGGTGGGGAGACAGAGCCGTGAACACAGGCACATCTTAATGCTCAGAGAGCTGCTTAACATAAGGTCTGAGCTGGGCTCCCTCCCTGCTCTCCAACTACTCAGCCACCAGGAGGGGCTGGGGAAGACCCCTTGGGAAAAGCTCGGTTATAATTAATGGAGGGCTTTTAGGGGCTATGGGAGCCAAGAGGAAGGCAGTAATGCTGGGGTGCAGTGACAGGAGAGACAGGAAGGGCTTCACAAAGGAGTTGGCAGTGGTGCTGGACCTTGAAGGAGGTGTCGGCTCCCGGGGAAGGAGGGGCAGGTCCCACAGGCAGTGGGGGGACAGCTTGTGCAGAGATGCGGTGGCATGAAGTGTTCTGTGATGTGGGATTTGGAACACACTGACCGCCCTTGTCTGTTTAGAAGGGCTTTTCTTGGGGAACCGAGCTGGGCTGGTGAGGTTAGCCTGCCCGCCAGAGGACTTTGCCCCTCAACTGGTGAGAGTGCCAACAGGACATCAACTACCAGAAGCTTAATCTCTGCCATAGAACAGGCCCCAGAAGGCTTCCTCCTGGAAGTGGTTAATCAATCATTACATTATCTTAACTGTTTACAGAGCACCTCTATAGTGAATTATCCTTTCACGGCACCCCACAAGGTGGGTGGGGCCGAGTTTATCTTTCCTTCTTATAAAGGAGGAAACCCAGGCTAGGTGCGGCACCTGGATAGTGAAAGGCTGAGCTGGAGTCGGACTGCAGGCTGCTCACGGTGTGAGTGGTGACTACATCCCTGTGACATCCCTGTGGCGGGGAGGGAGGGGGGTGCAGAGGAGGGCCCAGCCACAGAGAAAGAGAATAAATGAACGAGGACATCCTGACCACCATGCTGGGTGGAGAGAACTGCCTCGCCCCTGCCTGTGTGACTGAGCTGCCAACAGGATGACTAAACGCTATTTAGAAACCATGGGTTCCTGGCCAAGGGATAGTGTCAGGCATCCTCAGAAACCAGACAGCTTGGGCTAGAAAGGGCCTGACTGCCTGTTGGCTCAACAGCCCTTATTTGACAAAGGAGGAACCTGGTCTGCATAGTGGGTACAGTCTGCCCAAGATGACCCAGCTTGGAGCATGGAAATACTGGGGGTACATTCCACTGCCCAGTGCCCTCTGGGGCCAAGCTGGGCTCCAGACAGCCTATCCTTACCTCTGCTACGTACAAAGAGGTCTGCGACCCTTCTCCCCTTCGCCCATCTCCACAAATACAAACCCTCCCACCTTACAGCTCACCATGTGCCAGGCATTATTCTTAGTGCTTTAGAAAACACTAGGTAGGCACTAGAATCCCTGTTTTATAAGAAGCTGGGACACAGAGATGTTAAGGGATGAAACCAAAGACACAGAGCTAGTAAGTGGCAACAGTGGGATCTGAATCCAAGGAGTCTGGCTTGTCTGCACTCTTGACCACTGTAGAAAGGATAGTAGTTACTTTACAGTCAGATGAGCGGCCAAACACCCTTTCACACACCTACAGCTGTTACGCAGTTGGTCCCCCTGCTGTGACTTACAAGCCAAGTCAACGTCAGTCATGTACAGACATCTCAGCAGTTTCCCACAGTCAGTTGCACAACTTCTTATACCATTATACCCTGTCACAGCTACAGCGTTTCAAGTTCCTCAGATTTATGCGTTGTCAGTGACCACTCTTTCCACCCCTAGCCCTATGCTGGAACCCAGATGAGTCGGACTGCCCCCATGTTGAAATTTGGTCCAGAGGGAGCACGTAGTGCCTTGTAGTTAGCTGTCTGGGGCAGTGACAGAAACCACAGACCTGCCAGTAGGAGCGCAGAAGGGGGAAGGGGAAGGTGCCTGGCCCATAGAGCAGGGTTTCTCTCCAGTGTTGACATTCTGGGCCAGTTCTTTGGTGGCGTGAGGGCTGTCCCTTGCTTTCTAGGATGTTTAACAGCACATCTAGCCTCTACTTGCTAGATGCCAGTAGCATCCCATCGTGTGACACCCAGAAATGTCTCTGAAAACAGCCAGGTATCCTCTGGAGGTCCAGAGTGCCATTTGACTGCAGTAGGGAAGAGGGGTGGTATCAGGAAGGCGTTCCCGAGGGAGCCTGCGCATTCTCTGAAAGGGTACCAGCTCTCCAGGAGAAGGCCAAGCTTGCAGCAAAAGCGAAGTCGGGTGTGGGGTGCCAGGCAGTACAGGGGAGTCACTGTGGGGGGGGGAGGGGACACTTCATCCTGCGGTAGTGGGGATCCAAGAGGCTGTGAACAGGGGCTGCCGACGGGAGATAAAGACCCCTGTTTCTGCAGGGGAGACCCTGGAGGATAGGGACCAGTGAGGAGGCTGGAAAAGCAGCCTGGGTGGTCTGATCCTCTGCTGTGGGGTTGTGGCCCAGCTTCTAGCTGCATCTGGCTGCCTGGGCCCTTTCCCCACACCCAGGGCCACCCAACGGGCGGGGCTGTCTGTCCAGCCCCACCTGTGGCAGCTGTTCTGAATTCCCAGCTGATCTTGGGGCTGAGAGTTGCTATGGAGACATAAGTTCTGGGCTGGATGTGGGAGGGGCGAGTTGACGTGCACTGCCCCACTCCCACCCCCAACAGCCCCAGTGTTGGGGAGACGGCAGGAAACAGGAAATAGGTGTCAAGGCCAGGCTGAGGGATTGAACTGGACAAGCTGGCCTTTTCCTCCTAACTGGAGCTCAAAGCTTGGTGGCTGTTTTGTGATGTGGTGAACCCCTTCATCCTCCCAGTAACATCTAGGAGAGAGAAGAGACAGTTGAGAGGGAAGTCTGACTCCCTCATGGATGATCTAGAAGACCCAGGCCTCCTGGGTTACAGTAGGAATACCCACAGGGAAGGATGGTGAGACCAGCCAGAGGTTCCAAAACATACATCCCTTCTCTTGGCAGTAGTCTAGCATCCTAAATGAAGGGTTGGCGGGAGTGCCATATCCAGCTAGCAGCCTGTCTTCATATGGCCCATGACCTAAGAATGGTGTTTATATTTTTAAAGGGTTGGGGAAATGAAGAAAAATAAGTATATGTAGTCAGCAGACCATAATATTTACTCTCACCTTTTATATTAAATGCTTAAAATCCCTGCTTTAAACTTTGACTTGTATGTTCCCTGCTGACAGGGAACTCACTATCTGTAAGGTGGGAAATCTCATCCTGTGAAGCCTAGGAGGCTTTTCTTTCCCTTGAACTGAAGTCTGTGCTCTGGGGCTCTGCAGACCTGCTAGGTCCCTCTACCTGGAGCTTCCAGGCAGAGTCTGAAGATAGAGCATTACTCCCCAAGGTAGTCCCAAGTTCCTTCAGGTTCTTTCTTGCACTATAAATTCCTTAGGGTGATGCTTTGTCTTCTGGCAATTTAAAAATGGAAAACCCCATCCCTAATGTTCCTCTGAAGGTGGTGGCTTCTCTCCTTTAGGGAACAGCAGTGACTTGAGCAATGGCTTATTCCTAATTCCTATGCCAGGCAGCGGACAGGCCCTCACTAGACACTGCCTAGACACAGGAAGTCAGAACTTCCTCTGTAGACAGGCAGACGTGTGGTCCTTCACTCACAATTGCCTGGGCAGGGAGGGCAGAGGGGGTTCCCAAGGAGTCAGATGTGACGTGAGCTTCTCTCCACCCCCAGAACTGCTGGGGTGAGAATAGCTCTTTACTGGAAACCATTCAGTCCAAGTGACTCCCAGCTGCCCAGAGCTGACCTGCTTCTCCACACTGGCCCCTGCAGTGCTCTAAGTGGGCCTCTGCCCTCCAGGTTCAGGGAGAGGTGATTGGACAGTACTCTCTCATAGCCCTCAGTGATACCATGACATTCCCCCCTCAGACTGACCAGGACCCTCCCTTTCTCCCCAGCATGCACGTACTCACAAAGGCCCTCAGCAGGGTGGAGAGGCTAGGAGTGGGCTGGGAAGAAAGCAGGGACACAGTCAGATGGCTGAGCCTGGTGCAGAGTTCTTCCTGCAATGTTGGGGAGCAATTAATTGTGGGAAGCAGAATCTGGCTTCAGTGGATGGAAGGGGTTGGGAGCTAGGTCAGGGCTACAGGGTAGCAAGTAGGACAGATTAGAAGGTAGCATTCACAGGACCTGGTGATTGATTGGATGTAGGACAGTGGCAGGATCAAGGTATCTCCCAGGCTTATGAGTACAAGTGGGGTGGGAATGTTCAGACGAGGCCTCAAACTTGGTGGGAGTGTTCAGATTGCCTCAAACATGAGCTGCCACTGATGAGGCTGCCAGTAACTTTGTGGAAACCCAGGCTGTGGGATCCTGTTAAGGGAGTAGTAAGTAGGCCCTTCTTCCCTTAGGGGCACCCAGCCTTGGCTAGCAGTGGATGCTGAGGGCGGAAGAGGTGACTCCAGAACTTCTCCACATGTTATGTGTATGGGGGTGGGTGGTGCCTTCTGATTCTCCAGGGACCTCTTACCTTTCCTGGGCCAAGGACTAGCTTTGAGCCCCTCACAGATTATGGACCCCCAGCTTGGAGAGGACACAGCCAACACACCAGCAGCAGGAGGGGAAAACCAGGTGTAACTTCTTCCCGGAAATCTCAGGCACCCATTGAGAGACAGGCGCCTACTACACAGCCTCAGCTTGGCCAGGAAGTACTGCTGGGAGGTAGAGAGGATGAGCCCAGGGCAAAGGTGAAGGGGCAGGCCAGTCACCCTTTCTTTACCCCAGATTGCCGAGGGTCTCATGAGCCATGGAGGAGCAACCCCGGACAAGGCATGCCCCAAGCAGGAGAGAGACCAAAGGGGCATCTCCAGCCAGCCCTGAGGGAGGGTTAAAGACCTGAGCTGCCAAAACAAGAAGAGCCCACAGCCTTTAAGCTCATTTAGGTAGTAAGCCCTTAGTCAGCACTTACTTCTTCTTTGCAAGCAATTCCAGTAGCTGACTTCTTGGCAAAATTTAAAATGGTAGGTGGAAAGATGTATGAGAGCACCTGAACCACAGTAGGGATGGGGGAGACCCTGTGAAGTACAGAATAAAAAAATCCAAAGCCATCTAGGCAAACGCCTCTCCTGGCCCCTGTAAAAAATTCCAAGGACATCAGTGCCCCGGAGCCTTGTTTATAGGTCTGGTTGCTAAGGCAGCAAAGTATGAGTGACAGGTAGAAAGATTTCTACCCAAATGACGGGTCAGGAAAGTTTGGGCCCTCAGAGGGGTGAACCTCATTTATCTGGACAGTTCTCTTATCCAGGACAGCTTGTTCTCTGCAGAACCTGATAAAATGGAGCACTACTCTTCCCAACCAGTCCTCCTCTGGAGTTGATTTTGTCCCTTGAACACTACCACTCTGTGTTTTGTTAGTTAAAATCTTCTCTCTGCCTCAGTAGAGGCAGAGGTTTCCAAGAGGGGAGCCTAACGCCCTTTCTTCACTAACTCCTGCATTCACTCACCAGGTGTCCCTGGCACCAGCCCTGAGATAGGCCCTGGTGTGAATCCACTCGGGTCCCTGCCCTCAGGGAAGACAGACTCCTGAGACCCTTTGAGCTGGATCTCAAAAGGTTTCAGCGTGGTAAGGCAGGGTGAACCCCCCAGGTGGGGTAATAACGATGGAGGGTGGGGGAATGATGCATGGGAAAAATGTGGAGACAGTGGTAGGTGGGGAAGTCAGACTGGAACCTGGCAGGCGTCTGGTTTCGAATATGATATACAGGCTTATTTAGACTCTCTGGGTGGATTTCACTGTCCTTGGGTCAGTACCAGAACGTGGCAGGGGGAACCCTTGGCTCGGTGATGGTGCCAGGCACTGTGTAGGCACTATAAGTATGTTTCATTAATTCCCTGCAGCACCATGAAGTAGATAGTGCTAATGTTGCCATTTGAGATGAAATAATTTGCCCTTAGTCCCACATGAGGTAAATGGTAGAACTGGGATCTGAACTTGGTTGTGTCCAAGTTCCTAAGCCCTGCACAGTCTGGCTTCCTTGTGACAGACATATAGGTCATTAGGGCTGCCTCCCACCCCTCCCATCCCCACTCCCTATCCTATCCTAACTCCCTGGAGCCCAGCCTCTGTCAGGTGTGTCCAGACCTGGGGCAGATCATGGCAGCAGGGCAGGAAAAAGACGGGTAGAGGCCAAGGACCCACTGCAGCTGTGGGGCCATTCCCAGCATACTCAGTGGGCATTCCTGGGACCTCAGTGGGTCCTCGGCTCCCCCTTTGGCAGTTGTGGCTGCTCACAGCTTTCTCTTGTGCTGGACCCCTAGGGCTTGGGGTCAGGGTGGTTAAGGAGGGCTAAGAGCAGTGACAATGGAGGTTACGTAAGAGACTGCATATTGTTATATGCCCATGAACTTGCAGCAGGCATGTGGGGAGGGATGCCAGAAAGGGCTGGGTTTGCATGGAGTTGAGCTTGAGCTTCAGGTGGTGTGGGAGGAGGGGCGTGCAGGTTTGTAACTGGCCAAAGCCAGGAATATTCAGATTACGTGAGCATGAGTCTGTGTGTGGTGGTGTATGTACACAGGAAGCTGTTTCTGGGTATGTTGGGTCTTTGCCCAGCTATGCATGTGGCAGGGTGGGTCTGGCAGTCCCATGGCACTGGGTGTGTGTGTGTGTGTTGCCTGAAAATACAGTGAATGTTGTCGGGCAGAACCGGTGCTGCCTCCTGCCACATTCCTGGGATCCAGCCAGGCCCCCCCCTCGGTGGGGGCAGGGCTAGTGGACAGGCCTGTGCTAGGACAGGTGGCTCCAGTTCCTGGAACTGCTTCCTTGTCTGTAGCTTTCCCTATACCCCCAAGCTGGGCTCCTGGGATCATGGAGGAAGCCATGGGTCCTCCCAGGTGGAACTCCCAGGCCAACTGGGAGGACCTGGGCCTGGGGGTCAGAAGGGAGCAGCGTGAGCGTCACGAGCATCACGAGCATGTCCTGTGCAGGCTGGTGCGCCAGGCGCTGAGTACGGTCAATGAGCCTGCCTCCCCTTCCTCCCAGAGCCTCCAGAGGAATGCAGAAGCCATCTGTCCAGCTGTACCGCCCAGCAGGGGGTTGGGGAAAGGGCGCAGGTGGCAGGGTCACCCGTTAGGGGTGCTATGAGGAAAACGAGGGCAAGGGGGAGGAAGTGTTTTCTGTCTGAACCCCTCTCTGCTCTATGCCTGAACTTCACCACTGTTTATTTGCCATAATCCCCAGCAAATCCTTTTGCACACGTGAAACCGCAGAGCACTGGAAACCCTGCCTGGGGGAGTGTGAGAACTGGCACTGCTCTGGGAGATGGAGTCCAGCATCTCCCAGCCCCTTGTTTCTCAAGTGGGGAACAGGCCTGCAAAAGCGGAGGGGCAGAGCTCAAGAACAGGCAGTCAGTTTGGGGCTGGGCCCTCCCAGCATCCTGTGGTAAAATGGCCCTCTTCGAGGGGAGTGCCAGGGAGAAGAACGACAGGGGCCTGGCCTCGCCCACCAGGCTGCTTCTCTCCCTGCAGGTGATTGAGGAGTTCTACAACCAGACGTGGATCCACCGCTACGGGGAGCGCATTTCACCCTCCACACTCACCACACTGTGGTCCCTTTCTGTGGCCATCTTCTCTGTGGGGGGAATGATTGGCTCCTTCTCTGTGGGGCTTTTTGTTAACCGCTTTGGACGGTGAGCAGAAGAGGTCCTGGCCCTGCCTCGGGAGTCCCAGATGGGAGTGGGGTGGGGGGAGACCTCACTGCCTGCTCAGGGTGTTACCTATGACCCAGCCCCTGGGGATCCAGGGACCCACCTGACCTGTGTCCCCACCCCCAGGCGAAATTCAATGCTGATGATAAACCTGCTGGCTTTTGTGTCTGCTGTGCTCATGGGCTTCTCGAAATTGGGCAAATCCTTTGAGATGCTCATCCTAGGCCGCTTCGTCATCGGTGTGTACTGCGGCCTGACCACAGGCTTCGTGCCCATGTACGTCGGGGAAGTGTCCCCCACAGCCCTTCGAGGGGCCCTGGGTACCCTGCATCAGCTGGGCATCGTCGTCGGCATCCTCATCGCCCAGGTGAGCCAGGGTACGGTCTGCGGGCCCAGCACTGCCCCCACCCAGCACCGTCAGGGGCTCTCGGGTTTCTGTCCAGATCAGGCTTCTCCCCCAGCCTTCCACAGCCCCGCAAAGGATAGCCTTGCTGTGTATGCCCGAGGCACAGAGAGCGCACCGCCACCCAGTCCTTCCAGGGCCTCCCTGGAGGGACAGCGAGTCCAGGTGCCTTGACCCTTCTCATCCCAGTCTGCTCAGCCTCATGTGTTTTCTTCTCACCTTGGGGATCTGGCCACAGGGAAGCCCGCTGTTCTCAATAAGCTGGGCTTTCCCGGACCTTGTCGCGTTACATATACGCTACCCTGTCTCTGGAAGACTTTCTCTTCCCCACCCCTAACATCGTCCTGAGTAGCAGCCTATATGCTCTGTGCCAGACACCTGTGTAGTTGTGCCACCTGTCCTCCCACCACTACCATGGGGTATGTCCTGCCTTCCCCATGTTCCAAATAAGAAAACTGAGGCCAGAGAAGTTAAGCCTCACATTAGTGGCAGAGCCTCCAGAACCGGAGTGCTTTCTCAAAAGCAGCTGCTGACACAAAGCATGCAAGGGCCACCCAGTGGAGTGGGGCTGGGAGTTGGGGCCAGTGCAAGGGCGCTCATGGCTGCTTCCCCCACCCCTGCTTCCCCCAGGTGTTTGGCCTGGACTCCATCATGGGCAACGAGGAGCTGTGGCCCCTGCTGCTGAGCATCATCTTCATCCCAGCCCTGCTGCAGTGCGTTCTGCTGCCCTTCTGCCCTGAGAGCCCCCGCTTTCTGCTCATCAACCGCAACGAGGAGAACCGGGCCAAGAGTGGTATGGGCAGGGCCCTGCCCTCCTCCCCGCCCCTGGCCCCAGCCTTCTTCCTGCTCTGAGCCACCTCCACCTTCCTCCGGTCCCCCAGTTCTGAAGAAGCTACGCGGGACAGCGGACGTGACCCGCGACCTGCAGGAGATGAAGGAAGAGAGCCGGCAGATGATGCGGGAAAAGAAGGTCACCATCCTGGAGCTGTTCCGCTCACCTGCCTATCGCCAGCCCATCCTTATCGCCGTGGTGCTGCAGCTGTCCCAGCAGCTGTCAGGCATCAATGCTGTGAGTGCCCCACGCCCTCGCTTCCTGTGGCCCCAGCCAAACTGGTCAAGTGCATGCTGTGAACAGATCCCATGCTTAAAACACCAAACAAGCCCCTGCCAGACGAGCAGCTTTCCTTTAGAACCAAGACCCAGAAGGGCGCTTGTGCAGCACCCCCTTCCTTGTATACTTAACCCCATGTCCTGCACCCCACAGGACAGAGGCAAGGGAAGGGCCACAGCACCCGGCCCAGCCCCAATGACTTCTCTGTCCTGTAGGTTTTCTATTACTCTACAAGCATCTTTGAGAAGGCGGGCGTGCAGCAGCCTGTGTACGCCACCATTGGCTCCGGCATTGTCAACACGGCCTTCACCGTCGTGTCGGTGAGTCTTTGTCAATGCCCATCGCTGCTCAGCAGTCAGCTTGAGACTGAATGACAGCATTGACTGCCAGCTGGGCATGTGTCACGTGCTCTACAAGTGCTGTTAGTTCATCCTCAGCAACTTGTCAAGTTCATTGCTCGTGTCAGACAGCGGATGACACTAATGCTGAGAGACGTACAGGGGCTCGCCCAAGGTCACAGCCAGGAGGCTCAGCTGTCTGGCTGTCTGGGGCTGGCTCTCACCCCAGTACTGATTTCGGGCTCTAGGGCCAGCTGTCTCCCCTTCAGATCCTCTGTGCTCTGCAAGCCAAGCCCCAGGGAGGAGGTGGTCCCATTTTCCCCTCAGTCTCTGCAGTGCTGTGGGGCTTTGCCAGCACAGAGCCTCTTGAGTTCAGAGGGGCACCAAGGCAGGGTGGCACTGATGCTGTTTCTGCCCACAGCTGTTTGTGGTGGAACGAGCTGGCCGGCGGACCCTGCACCTCATAGGCCTGGCTGGCATGGCAGGCTGTGCCGTGCTCATGACCATCGCGCTGGCGCTGCTGGTGAGTTGCACGCTCTGGTGGTGAGGTGGCAGGGGTGGGTGGAAAGCTCCCCTGGGCTTCAGATCCCTAAGTGCCTGTCTCAGCCCCAGCCTGGCCAGCAACACCCAGAGGCCGGGTGAGGGCTGCCCTTCTGCTCCTTAGGTCATCTCATTCCACCCCACCCACCCCACTCACATGCTGTCCTGACCCGGCTCCTCTCTGCTTGGCACTTCCTCGCCACAGCACCTCTGTTCCTGGTCCCCAGGAGGTGCTTCACCCCATACTAAGCCATTCAATCTTCATGTGTAGCCTCATTCATCTTCATAACAGGCCTAGAAATATACCCTTCTCACCAGAGGCATAGAAACATGCCTATCTCACTCAGTTCTCACGAACCAGCAGGTGTAGTTCAATTAGTACATAAGTTGACTCTTGAACAATGTCAGATGCCAACCCCCCATGTAGTCAACAATCCATGTATAATTTTTGCCTCCCCCAAAGCTAACTACAAATAACCAGGAAGCTTACCAACAACATGAACAGCTCATTAACACATATGTTGTATGTTAAATGTATTATATATTCTATTCTCAAAATAAAGTTAAATTAGAGAAAAGAAAATGTTTTTTCAAATTGTCATAAATCTTCAAAATTTTTTTCGTATTTGTTGAAAAAAATCCATGTGTAAGTGGATCCACACAGTTCAAACCTGTGCTGTTCAAGGTTCAACTGTATTCCATTTTTACAGGTAGGGAAACCTAGTCCCAGCGAGGTAGTAATGAAGCATATAAAGGATGAAGCCAGGAATTGACCTCAGGTCCCCTGGCTCCAAGCCTGTGACTGTTACCTCCATTATTACCCTGTGACAGGCACTTCATGTGCGTGAACACTTCATCTGCCCAACCTCTGGGCAAGGAAAGCACCCATGTGTGTACTCTTTTTACAAATGAACTAAGGCTTACAAAGTCCTGTGCTTGCCCAGAGGTTCAGCATGCAGCAGGTGATGGGTGACACTGGGGAGCTGAACCAAAGCCTGTAGCTTTTCTCCTGTGGCTTCCCCTCCTTGAGAATGATCACATGCAGAACCACATGCCTGGGGCCTACTCTGTGCTGGCCGTAAGCTGGGCACCTGGACACTTTCTGACACCCCCAGGAATGTTCTTCATCCTCCTACTGCAAGCAAACTGCAGCCAGAGCCAGGGGACCACAATGACTTCTTAGCACCTCCTTCATGCACACCCCATAATCATTCCTAGAGGGTAGACTCACAACAACAACCCTCCTGTACAATGTGGATAATTTTGTTCAGATGAGGAAACTGAGATCCAGCTCACGGTACCTAAGTCACATGGCAAATCCAAGATCAGCCCCAGCCTCCTTGCCTTCCAGCCCAGAGCTCTTAGCCCCTGGCTGCCTCTGCACGTTGTTCCCTCTGGGGAACGATCACGGCCCAACCTAACTTTCCTCCCTTCTCTCTGGTCTCCACAGGAGCAGCTGCCCTGGATGTCCTACCTGAGCATTGTGGCCATCTTTGGCTTTGTGGCCTTCTTTGAAGTGGGTCCTGGCCCCATCCCCTGGTTCATCGTGGCAGAACTCTTCAGCCAGGGTCCTCGCCCAGCTGCCATTGCCGTTGCTGGCTTCTCCAACTGGACCTCGAATTTCATTGTGGGCATGTGCTTCCAGTATGTAGAGGTGAGAACCCCCACACTCACCGATTCTGTCCTGCATGCAGGACCCTGAAGTGCTCTGCAAAGTGCTCTCCCAGCTGTACTCATTGGAATCATGCTGAGGAGGAACTTGGGGCTCAGAAGCCCAGGTCACAACTAAGAACCCTGACCTCAATGCCAGGGTTCTTTCCTTAGCTTTGCATTGTCTCTATTCTTTGCAGTGGGAACCTGCTTCCTGGAGCCTGTTGTATTCCAGGTGCAGGCTGAGTCTCATTTAATCATCTAGCACATCAGGGTTGTGGGTGGGTGTTCCCTTTTTTAGATCAAAGTCCCAGAGGTAAAGGCCTACAAGCCAAGGTCCTAAAGCCAGGGTGCAGGGTCGACTTCAACCAAGTATGTCTGTGTCTTCCAGCAACTGTGTGGTCCTTACGTCTTCATCATCTTCACTGTGCTCCTGGTTCTGTTCTTCATCTTCACCTACTTCAAAGTTCCTGAGACAAAAGGCCGGACCTTCGATGAAATTGCTTCCGGTTTCCGACAGGGGGGTGGCAGCCAAAGTGACAAGACGCCCGAGGAGCTGTTCCACCCTTTGGGGGCTGATTCCCAAGTGTGAGGTGCCCACACCACCAGCCCGGCCTGCTCCCAGCAGCCCCAAGATCTCTTGGAGCACCGGCAGCTGGATGAAATATCCAAACTGACAGATCTCAGCAAAGCCGGGCCTGGGGCTCCTTTCTTCAGCCAACAGTGACATCCAGAAGAATATTAAGGACTTTCACAGCTCCAGGACTTTAACAGAAGCAAGACTGTTGCTCAGATCTATTCAGACAAGCAACAGATTTTATAATTTTTTTATTACTGATTTTGTTATTATTTTTTTTATCAGCCAGAGTCTCCTGCACCCACACCCCAGCCTCACCCTGAATGGCTCAGTGCCTGAGGGTGGGGACCACGCCCTGCCTAGACGTTTGCCTTCTGCACCAATCTAATCCATAGGGCTGGACCTATGACCAAGGACACACTAATCAAACCATGAACTAGGAGGCTTCTACCCCAAAAGGTGGCTGTGGCCACTGCCTCCTGTGGGCCTGGATCTCCCCACCCTAGGAGGTCAGGCTCCATTAGGATTTGCCCATTCCCATCTCTTCCTACTCAACCAACCACTCAAATTAATCTTTCCTTGCCTGAGACCAGTTGAGAGCACTGGAGTGCAGGAAGGAGAGGGGAAGGGCCAGACTGGGCTGCCAGGTTCTAGTCTCCTCTGCACTGAGGGCCAGATAATCGCCATGAGAGGAGAGCCATGGGAGGCCAAGAACTCACTGCTCAAGAAGACATGGACACTCCTGCCCTGCTGTGTATAGATAGAAGATATTTATATATATTTTTTTGGTTGTCAATAGTAAATACAGACACTAAGTTATAGTATATCTGGACAAACCAACTTGTAAATACACCACCTTACTCCCTCTGTAACTTACCTAAACAGATATAAATGGCTGGTTTTTAGAAACACAGTTTTGGCGTGCTTGTGGGTTGAGGGTAGGGAGGTCTTGATGGGAATGGAAGAGAAGCAGCTGCTATAGTGGCTTTCTTTTTAACTCCAGATCCAGCCCTTTCCAGATACATCTGATTGAGACCCTTCGTTGCTTAAAAATCTATATGATCCTATTATCCATAGAAAATCTAAGTATCTTGGCATTCAAGGCATTCCCATTTTCCTTTACATATGATAGTTGGTATTCAAGAAATGATAGCTATGGGCTAAACCTTGATGCTCAGGCCTTGATGTACATATTGTAAATGTGAGATAGGTACTGTTATCTGCATTTCATAGGCTTGAGGGTATGTGCTTGGAATACTCATAGCAAATATGCTAAAACCCCTGCTTTTAACAATTTTACTACTCAACCCCTACCCCATACTTGACTCCTCACCATAGCAAAACGAACCATGCTTACTGCATGGGCCCAGAGCTGGCAAGCTGCCTTCTCCCATCTGTTTCATTCAGATACGCCTGCCTGAACTCGAACCCCCCCCCCCCACCACCACCACACACACACCTCTAAATTTCAAAAGCACTTCATCTGTTCCTTTCCTGTGGCATTATATCTTTCCAGCCTTTATTCCTAATTTCTCCCACTAGTCTTTCATGGACAGAAGTCACTTTGGTTCAACTGGGTCTTCACTAAATATAGGGCTTGGCAAACGGGCACTCAGAATGAATTAAAGTTCCAGAGATACTTGTCCCTGGAGGCTCAGCTGAGACACTATGGAGGGAATTTGCCTGTCAAAGCCCTCTGGCACACAAGCAAAACTATAAAATCTTGGCATTAAGTGGAGTTGTAAGGAAGGGCTGAGAAGGGAAAACAGGTACTTGGTAAATGGAAGTGCCTATGTGTATTTATCAGGTACAGAGAATTCCCAACTCACAAATGAGTCAGGTTCACAGAAGGGTTGTGCCTTGCCCGAGCCTGGGGGTTAACTGAAGGGCTGGACCAGGTGAGAGGTGAAGTGGGACGGAAGAAGTCTGTGTCCCCAACAAGCTGCTTTTGAAAGCAGTAATCTCAAGAGCCGCGGGCGGGGGCGGTGCGGAGGAACAATGCAAAGCCCTGTGTAAGGGGCCCAGGCTACTAGGGATGCACTCTGGACTCAAAAATCTATGGCGGCTGTTCCCACTAGATGGGAAGTAGATTAGGGTGGATTTGGGGCTGGAGGGGCGCACGGGGCGCATCAGAGGCCAGCACTGAAGGATGCAAAGTGGATGGAGTGCAGAGTCCACGCTGCTCCTTGGGTGGGGCTCATGCGCCCCAAGCCCCGAACTGGGGCAGAGCTCGGCAGCACCGCAGCCCCACTCCGGCCAAAGGCTTCAGACCCGGGTCTGAAAAAGGCCGAGAACCCACTCCCCGATTCCCTTCCCGCACTAGGTTGGCTCTAACTTGCGGGGCGCCGGCCATTTCCCAAACGACAAGGTGCACGCAGGCGCCTGGAGCCCGGACCCCAGGCGTGGCCCACAATGTTCCAGGAGGCACAGCTTCAGGTCCTTTGACGCCTTCTCTCCAGGGACCGCAGTCCATCGCGGGTCTGGATTTGGGGCCGGCCCACCGTCCATCCTCCACAGAACCTAACACCGCTGCTCCAGGGCCCACTCAGCGGTCGCGCACCCACACAACTCATTTTGTTCCCTCGCCGCGGAACGGAGTTACGTGCTGTCTCCACCAATCAGAGCTGTTGGAATGGCGGGGGCGGGCCGAGGTCCTCACCAATCACAGCTTGGCTATCAGGGTCGGCGGGCCAGGCGTCTGCTCCTCCGGACGCCTGTGCACGTCTCTCCTGGGAGGTGCCTTTGCTCCAGAAGCGAGCAACGGTGGCTGGTTTAGCGCCGGCGTCCTGGGGAATGTAGCTTACCTGGGATGCAAGTCGCGCGTAGGATGGTGTCTACGGATTCTGACGAAGACGGGCAAATAGGTAACTGGCACCTCCTAGGCCACTTTTTTTTTCAGGGCTTAAGTTCACCGACAGTTTTGTGAGATACTTTATCTGATACCTTGGGCTCAAGTCTCCCATCCCTGGTAACTCTCTGGATCAGGTTCCCCCGCTGGACTCCAGAGCTTCCTGTACTACCTCCATTAAATCGCTCTCCACACTACCGGAGTTGACTGTCCATCACGTTGGGGAGGCAACTTCTAAGTCATTCCTTTGTCCCCAGTTTCCACCACAGACTCTCAGAATTGTGGAATGAATGAACTAGAATTTAGACTCATTGAAGTTCTCCAATCAGTTCTTCCAGTGCAGTTTTAGGCAGAAAATCCAACAATTCAGAATATGCATTTAATAATAAGGGAAGAATATTCATTCTTCTCTGTCAAAACTACCTTTTTAATGCCCCCTTTCTCATTCCATGACTTTTATTTCTTAAGACTCCCACAAATCCGGCCCCTGCCATTGCCACTGCTGGTGTAGACCTCTCATCCTTTCTCCTGGGCCTTCTGCAGTACCTCCTCACTGTTCTGTCTGGTTCCTGTCTCTTTTGCCTCATTCTCGACACTGCAATGTTCGTGATCTTTCTAAAATGCAAATCTAGTCATGGTTTCTCTTACTTAAAACCTTCCCTGGGTACCTTAGGACTATGTCGAGCTTGCTTAGCCCAGAAATGCAAGGCATTCATGATCAGTTTCTAGCTCTCATGATGCAGCCTCATCTTTCACTAATGCCCCATTCCACCCTACTCCAGCCTTTCTCCAGGCATTGATCACTCTGTCCATGTACTTCTTCACCTATGGGCTTTTGGGTTCCCTCCGCACAGACTGCCTTCCCACCCACTCTTTTATCCCGTCAAAGCCCAAGAGGTTGGCAGGGGAAACTGCTAGTTGGGGGGCCTTGCTCATCCATTCCTTGGGACACTGCTGCCAACTAGTGGCTGTTGTGTGAATATTCAGGGCCGTTTTAACCTCAACCTCTGCTGTTTCAGAGAGTGGATTGCTTTGGAGACAACCCTTCATTGTGACTGTTAGAACAAATCCATTTGGTAACCCTGTCTCTGACACCTGGGAAAGAGCTTCCTAAAGCAGTGTCTGACCACATGACTCTACGGCTTAATGCCCCCCACTGTCTCATGATAAAGGCCAAATTCCTTAACCTAGCAGTCAAGATTTTTCACATTCTGGTCCTTGGAGACCTTATCTTCTAATACACTTCAAGATCCAGCCACAGTGATGTACTCAGTGTTCCCTGGACAGCTCTCACCTGTCCAACCCAGAAAATTTTTGTTCATACTCCTTTTTCGTGGTCTGCCTTTGATCTCAAAAAGAAAAGAAAGAAAGGCTGTTTGATCTCAAAAAGATCACATTAACTGTCACTTTCTCAACCAAGCATTTGTTCATTCCTTCAACTGTTACTTAACTGAGTACACACTCTTTGCTAAGCTTTCTCCAAAGCTATGTGGTATCTTAGAACATGGTTCCTAGAGTCAGACAGAACTGATTTCAGATTCCTGGTCTGCTACGTGGTTGAATAACCTTGGGTAAGGTCACCTTTCTGAGCTTCAGTTTCCTTAACTGTCATGTTAAGGTGAAATAAGATAATGCATATGTAATGCAGATATCAGCTGGTGTTACTCCATATTCACCCTTCTACCCCATTCAGCAAGTCTGGTACTCACCCCCAAGATTTCTGTGAATTTCCAGGGATTTCTTCCCTTCTCAAGGTCCTCTCTGATTCTGACAAGTCAGTGTCTCTCAAACCACCTGGTGCAAGATTCCCAGCACAAGCTGTTTCTTGTCATGGAACTTGTATCTTTTCTTTAGTTTCTCTTTATTTATTTACTGAACACCTATGGAATGCCAGGCACTATTCCAGGGCTAGGGATCCAGCAGTAAACAAAACAAAGATAAGCCTTCATGGACCTTACATTCTGGTGGGGAAAACCCAATAGACAATCAACAAATGTGAAATAAAATAAGAGATGCTGATTTGTGTTATGGGGGAAAAGGGCAATCTAAGAGGACAGGGGATGATGGAGTATGAGAGCTGGGGTGAATGAGTCAGTTTTACATGAGATCATTTGAAGTCTTCTGTAAGGGAGTGATATTTGAACACATACTTGAGTGAAGTAAGGAAGTAAATCATACATGTCTAGGGAAAGAGCCTTCTGTGTCAAGAGAACAGCACGTTCAAATGTGCAAAGGTGGGGCTATGTTTGGCGTGTTGAGGACCAGCCTGGGTGACTGGGCCAGGGTAACAGGTAGATGAAGTCAGAGAGGTGGCAAGATGCTACATCATGTAAGGCATTGTGGATGACACAGGGCCTTTGTTTTTAATGGCAGAAGGGTTTCACTGTTTTGATATCTTATGTGTTGTTAATTATAGTAAGGGGCTACGGTCAGCAGGTTAGTTATAGGGCTGCCCATAAGGAGAAAGGAGCACTTGGAGCTGGCTCCTTCAGACGTCTCCCCAGTTGGGCTGACACAGGGCCCAGAAAGCTGGGAGAGCCTCCCTCTGTCTGCCCGGCAGCAAAGTCTATGATGCTGCTGGGCCAAGCAGGCAGGTGCACAGGTAAGTGCCTCGGGGCTGGGCTGCCAGCCAGAGGGATGAAGCATCTACTGTTCCCCAGAGTGCCCAACCTATTGGGCTGACAGTGGGCTGGGGAGGTATTGTCCACCTGCCCTTTCTCCTGCAGAGAGAGCTCCATCCAACCCTTGCCCCTCTGGTATCCCTCCCGCTGCTGGCAAATCTTTCAAACAGCGGCCTCAGTGTTGGGTCTTAGCAGGACTGGCAGAGCATGCCTGTGCTCCACAGGCGGCTGGAGTCTCAGCCTCCCAGAGTGTTCCTCCTGTCCCTGGTGTCCAGACCTGCTAATCACCAGAACCCAGTGCAATGTGGACTGTGTTCCTCAAGCACATCTCTGGGGTCAGGTATGCAGAGTTCCTGGCACTTGTCCCCTCCCTGCTCCATTCCTCTTCCTCCTGCCTATAGGCTGGGATGGTGGAAGGGCTGGAGTCCCATTCTATTGTGGTTCTGCCACTTTACCCTTCTCTGTGTGGGCTTCTCTTCTTCCCCAGGTGTAGGTGGTCTGTTCTGCAGTCTTCAGATCATTTTCAGGGTGAGTTGTATTTGCTCTAGTTGCTTCCTCGTTGTGCATGTGGGAGGAGGTTTCCACCTTGCCTTCTTACTCTGCCATCTTTCTTCCCCTCCTCTGCCAAGAAGCTCTTCGTCTTTATCTCAGACCCATATACACTGGGAATGTGTGTCATGGTGGGCTGCTTCTGTCACCAGCCTCTTGTCCAGGGAGGTAGGAGGGAAGAGGACTGAGGTGTTTGCTCTTAAGCCCCTTCTCCAGCTTCTCTCTCCTGTTTTTTCCCCACACCTCCTCAGCAAGTTATGGCTTCTGAGTGACCACAGTCAGGTTCTTAGATGGGGTGCAGTTTGTTAAAAATGTCCTTCCTCTGCATAGCCAAAGTGAAAAGTGTGAGCAACTCTACTTCACAGAGTCTCAAGCCCAGGCATCCCACACTCCCTCTGGAACTGAGCACTACCCTTTCCATGTCTGGGGACATGCCATTGCTGTCACAGTGCTCCAGCTCACTGGGTGCCTGGCAGCTTGCATCTCTGTTTTATCCCACCCTGCCCCTATGGTGGTGGTTTGGTGGGTATCTGGGTCTATTTGAGGCTATTTCTTCACACTGTTAAAAGAGTAATCGGGGTAACCTTGAGCTAGGACCTGGGCCTATTCTGGAAGCCTTCTGACCTGCCTATCCACATGCCTCAGGCCTTGGGTATCAAGGACTTGATGGGAGTGCTCAATAAATGGAAACTAAAGACCTTAAACCCAACAACATTACACATGACAACGCCAGCCCTCTCCAGGACTTAATCCACTATCACGGTCTCT
The DNA here is from genome assembly GCF_030020395.1 of Manis pentadactyla. Classification (NCBI taxonomy): domain Eukaryota; kingdom Metazoa; phylum Chordata; class Mammalia; order Pholidota; family Manidae; genus Manis; species Manis pentadactyla. Next base: position 33,349,998 of record NC_080022.1, on the reverse strand, counting down.
ATGGTGGCCCATCCTAACCTGCATCTGAGCCAAAACCAAATCACAGCACCCAATACCTTCCATCCAGTCTCTTCCTCTAGACTGGTCACTCCTTGAAAGCCACTAGAACACTGTCCCCAGCAGGGATCAGCCTAACACAAAGAAGTTATCAATTACTGTTTTGTGAATTTGACTTTCTCTTCTAACACTACACAGCTACCACCCACAATATCATAAAACACTTTCCATCTTCATTTCCTTTGATTTCTTCACAGGTAAGGGACCCAAACTCCTTTAATTTGGGTTTCATTCATTTAGACAAGTCCCTGAACAGCGTTTATGTTGGTTGCTGAAGAAAGGCAAGACAGATATCCCTGTCCTCAAAATTCAATCTTGGGCAGAATAAAGGACACATACTGAAGTTACAATGTTGTATTATGATTCTTGCTCACAGGCAAGAATGTGTGTCAGCAGCAAACCTGAGTGATATGGCCAGGTACCCCAGGGAAGTGAGAGAGGTTCACTGCCTATCATCCAGTCACCCTTCTCAGGGAGGACTGCACATCCCCTACTCTCAGCCCATATGGTTGAGGTGGAGCTGACCCGCCAAGGGTCAGCTTATGACCCCAGGCATGGCAGTTAAAGCATTACAGTCCCCAGTCCCGTGACTGGGTCCCATATAGACCCACGATCTGATCAGAGTTAATGAGATGCAACAACTCTTTTGGAGGAACAGGTGGGAGGGAGGTCCCCACATTTTTTAGCTGTACCAAAGCCCAGAAGGGAAAGCTCCATCATTCTGCACCACAGGAGGCAGGGAAGCCTGTCTGTGAATGGAGCCAACACAGACAGATGGCCAGAGAGATTCAATTTGAGTCTGTAGCAACCTTGGTGAAGCTGGACTTTTCAATTGTATGAGCTACTAAATTCTTTCCTTGAGCAAAAATTGACTGCTTTGCTGTAAAATCACCCTGTAATGCATGTAAGCAAACATTAATTATGCCACTTCAGAACATTTTATTTAATTGTTCTGAAGTCACCTGCCTTTTCACGGGGCTGGTCCAGGATACAACCTGCACACTGGTTAAGAACTGGAACTAGAGCTATGCACATGATTTCGAAGTAGACATGCATGGAGTTGATTGCTGGCTTCCTAACCTTTCTGAGCATCACTTTATTCATTGGTAAAATACAGACAATAATAGAGTCAATGTGACTTTTTTTTTCATGTCTGAGGGCAGTTTTTGTGAGCACAAAAGACTATTTATGGCATCTTGGGTTTTAAATTAAGATTAAATTTATTAATCTACAAACTCAAAACCTTGGTTTTATTTGAGCCATAAAAGTTCAATTTATAAGTATATTATTTGTAAGCTTATTTATATAAAAATAATAATTAGGTTTAAGGGGATCTTGTGTTGTTCAGGCAAGAACACTCTAAGCCCTGTTAAGCAATCGATCTCATTTTTAAACTTATAAAATGTAACTCCATTAAGCATTATAACTGAATTTGTAAATGTCATGTATTCCTGATCAAGTTTCCATCCCTAATGAGAAAATCCTTCCCAAGTACTTCAAAAAAATTGTTTTATATATATACATGTATATATATATATTTATATATATATATAAAACATAGATCTAGTTGTCAAATATTCCAATGCTATTTACAAACTTGAATTTTCTTACACCTCATAGGTTAATCTACCAGATTCTTCAATATGCCATATTATTTCAAAATTATACTTTAAATACCAAACACACACACACACACACTTATTAAACATAGAAGTATTAATAGGATATGTTTGCTTTCCTATCATCTCTATATTTAATTCTAAGCCTTTGCAGGTTAGAAAAGCCACTTAATCACTTAGAAAGAAGTTTGAGCATCTCTAGGGAGTTCAGATTACTGGGTCAACGATGCACAACCATGATAGAGTTACCATCTAAAGGCACCATGTTGGGGTGACTGGCTCAACATTTCATAGCTGTGAAATAGTTACCATCTCAAGAAGGCCAAGGTTGGCATCTTAAACCAGCGGAGGCTATTGGATTGACAATTTATTAATGCAGTAAAGTCATTATCAGTCAGACATTTGACACTGGGAAGCAGGACCTGAGCTTTGCAGGCTTCCAAGCTGATTCTACTTGAGCCACATGTGGATACAGTGAGTGCTTTTTATATTCACCATAACAACAGGGCACTCCTTGTCCATATCCTTTTCTATACCCTTCTGTATTTTATCTGATGGACGTTTGCAGCCTCACCCAGGTTACAAGAAAGGCAACTTCTATCACAATTTGAGTAGATTCTTGAGCTCTCTTAAGATATTTTAATGCAATTGTTCTTTAAAACTTACTCAGGCCTTTCCACCCTTCTTCCAAGATTCTGATATAATTGGTCTCGGTACAGCCTGGGCATCAGGACTTTTCATATATCTCTAAGGGATTCTAATAGGCAGCCAAGATTAAGAAAGACTGTTTGCCTTCTCCTCTAGCTCTAAAGACATATTAATTTTATTGCATTAGACCTTGAATATTTGTCATACCATTGTCTACCACAAATTGGGTTGATGACAGTAAAATTATAATATAGAATGTGGTTAAGACTTTAAGCCCTAGAATTAGGCTGCTTAGGTTAATCCTAAATGAATTCCTTTCCTTCTGTCTTAATGTCGCTAATCTGTAAGATGGGGATAATAACTGTACCTATTCTTAGGGTTTTTAAAAAGTAGAATGAAGTGGCATTATACATGTAATGCTTACTGAACAGCACCTGCACATATCAAGTGCTCAGTAAATGTTAGCTACTCTTATGATTACCATGCAAATGATCATATAATCTGCAAATAAATCTTATTTTCCAGTCCTCCTACTTCCTCTTTTATTTTCTTATTGTATTGGTCAGGACCTCCGATATCAGGTTGAGCACTAACAGTGATAGAAGTACCCAATCTTACTGGACTGTTTAGTTACCAGTGTCAAAGGAAATGCTTCTAAGGCTTAGAAACATACTAGAACTTGAAGGTATGAGTTTTTTTTTAAAGACGGTGTTCCTATAGATGCTCTTTTTCATGTTAAGGAAGTTTTCTTAATTTTTAAGAGCCACTAGATATTATTGCATGCTTTCTTTGCATTGAGGGAGACGATTGTGTAGTTTTACTCCTTTAATATATTTAGGTGAATTCCATTTGTTGAAAGGACAGCATTGATCAGGGGGTGGGGTGGGGGAAGGTTTTATCATATAGGAGAATAGAAATGCATTGAAATTAAGTAAAAGAAATAAAACAGTAAATTTGGGAGAACTATTCAGATTAGTCAGACCTTATGAAAAGAGAGAAAAGAAATAAAAATTATGGAATGTCTCCATTGTTGTGATAAAAAAAATTGAGGGCTTCAAAAACCCAGCTGGTGATCCAATAAGAACAAGTAGGATTAGAATCTTAGTAATGGGAACTCTGTATATATTCTGTCCCTTGCTTCCATTGCCTCTTCCAATTGCAACAGGTTTATTTTTTATTTTTTTGTTTTGCTTTTTCCCCAACTTTTTATTTTGAAAAACAATTCCCAGAAAAGTTGAAATGTAGTACAATGAATTAATAGTTTAGTTCATCTAATACGTAGACTCACCAATGGTTAACATTTGGTCACATTTCATTTATTTAAGAACACATCTATATACTTTTTCCTTTTTTGCTGAACCATTTGAAAGTGCCAGGCATCATGACATTTTATGCCTGAATATTTCAACATGTAACTCTTTAAGAACAAGAATGTTCTATTATGTATCTACAATATTATTATCACATCCAATAAATTTAACATTAATTATATATATAATATACAGTAACATTAAAATTCCATCAGTTGTCCCCAAAGCTGCCTTTATCACTTTTTTCTTATTTGATCTTGGCTCCAGTTAAGAATCACACATTGCATTGGGTAGCCTTTAACCTCTATCTTTAATCTAGAAGAGCACACATACATGCACATAAGCAAGCCTGCACACACACATGTAGATAGGTAGTCTCCCATGACTCTTACTATGTTTTTTATTAAGATATCATTGATATAGTCTTATGAAGGTTTCACATGAGCAACATTGTGGTTACTACATTCACCCATATTATCAAGTCCTCCACTCGCACCCCATTGCAGTCACTATCCATCAGCATAGTAAGGTGCTATAGTGACTCTACAATTTTTGAAAAGCCCAAGGAAGTTGTCTTTAAAAATATCCCACACTCTAGATTTGGTCATTTTCCTTCCACAGTTAGGTTCAAGTTTATCATTTTTGACAAAAACACTACATATGTGATGTGTACTTCCCATTACATCTCACATCAGGAGAGATAAAACATCAGTTTGTTTCCTACTGGTGAAGGTAAGTCTGATCATTTGCTTCAGATGGTGTCCATCAACTCTTCATTTTAAAGGTACATTTTCCTCTTTGCAGTTAATTGCATAACCTATGGAGTGAACGGTAAATACCCTGTGTGGCAAAAGTCTTTCATGATGATCCTCACCTGAACTTACTCATTACACTGATTGTAAAACAGGGATCTTCTAAGGCAACAATACCACGTGCAAATGAAATAAATGGAAATTAGAGAATTTATCACTACCTTGGGAGAAGGACTAGGAAGTCCCTCATAAGGGATTTATGCAGAAGATGAGACATGAGATGATGAAAGAAAAGATTATCTTGAGGCTTTATAGTCAAGGAAGCTTCTGAGTTCTGGACATAAAACAGTCATTTCTTCTGTCAACTTCAGTCTAGTCCATTTAAATTCATAAGTCATGCAGTTCCGTATCTTATTTTACCTATGTTGTGAAATCATCAGCCTTGTGTGAAATAGCTGCAGACGTTTGTCGTCTGCCCTGGACCAGAAGAATTGTAGTGGCTGACTGCCCAGACCGTTCTCCTTGCCTGTGCTAGTGCCTAGGAGGAAGCAGAAGGACCACAGTAGGGAACCACAGGCACTGATGGAGCTTTGAACGTTTAAAGATCCTTACATTCCTGGAATAAACTGTACTTAGTTGTAATACATTATTTTAAAATTTACTATTGGATTTAAATTTTAATATTTTATTTAGGATTTTTCATCTATGTTAATAAATGATTGTCCATTCCTACTGCCCTTAAATGGTGTAGGCATCAATATTACAGTAACCTCCTAAAAATGAGTTGGCTAATTTCTCTCCTTTGGAATAACATGTATTAGGTAAGAATTATCTGTTCCTTTGAAAGTCTAGCAAAAATTCACCAGTAAAACACTCTGGTTTTAGCCCTTTTATTGAAGAGAATAGATACTGTGTTGCTAGAGTAATTGTATTGTTATCACTATAGTAAAAATCAATTGCAATAAAAATCATCAATTCATGCAGTAAAAACCAAAGAATACAGCTTCATGCAATAGCACAGATAAATCTCAAAACCAAAAAAACCAGTTACTTTTGTTATTTTTGTTTGTTTTGCTGTTATGGACAATACCAATATAAACATTTTACATGTGCATGTTTAAGAGTTTCTCTAGGATATCTATCTGGCAGTAGAATTTCTAACTTGTAAGGTACATGCATACTTACCTTTTTAAAGAAATGCCATACTATTTTCCTAGGGGACTTTCCCAAATTATACCAATATCAGCAACATATGAATGTTCCCATTATTCCATATTCTAGCTAACATTTTACATTTGGTGGTTGTGAAACTGGAATTTATGGTGGTTTCAACTTATATTTATTTCCTTGATTTCAAATGAACTTGAACATTTTTTTCATGTTTATGGATTATTTATGCTTTCTCTTGAGTGAAAATACCATTCATTTCACTGTCCATTTTGCTAATTGGGTTATCTTATTGATGTATAAACATTATTTATATATTCTAGATACTAAATACTAAAAAGATCCTCAGTTTTATGTGTTGCAATTATTCTGTTTGTAGCTTATCTTTTTGCCCTGTTTGTGTGAACAGAAATGCTTAAATGTTAATGTAGTAAAATTTATTGATTTCCTTCTTTTGATTTTATGACCAGATTAAGTAATAGTTTCCTATATTGCTGTCACAAAGTCTATCTTCCATACTGTTTCTCTAATAACTTCCTATTCATAATAGGCTATTTAATACTCTAGAAACTGACTTTTATGTTTATTTTAAGATAGGGATTCAATTTTATTTTCTCCCTAATAAGCAGTCAGTTGTTCAAACACCATTTATTTTTGAAACTCTGTGGTTTGTCTTTTTCCTTTTTAATTTTCTATTTTGAAATAATTTTAGATTCACAGGTAGTTGTGAAGAGAGGCTCTGTATATCCTTCACCCAGTTTGTCCCAGTGGTTACTGAGTTGGAAAATCTGTTTCCTCCTTTGCTTTCCTTTACTCATACCACTGTCACACCCACAACACTTCTGATACCAGATGTATGGGTTTTTTCCCACAACAAGCAGTTCTGCACGTGTCCTACATTTTAACTCAATTCTGACATTGTCTACCTGGAGATAACACCAGGTCCCACAGGTTAAGGGGTCAGTCCCATGAAAGTGCCCCCTTCAGATACCAGTCCTAAGTACTTGGTCCTCAGGACCCACAACTTCTGCCTGACTTGGCTACAAATCAGACGTTTCTGTGACCTCCTCACCCTTGGACTCAATTATTTGCTAGAACAGCTCACAGAACTCAGGGAAGCGTTTACCAATTCATTACAGAATATGATAAAGGCTACAGGTGGACAGCCAGATGAAGAGATACATAGGGCAGTGTCTGGGAGGGACCCTAATAGAGGGGCTTCTGTCCCTGTGGAGTTGGAGTGTACCACCCTCCTGGTATATGAATGTGTTCATCAATTTGGATGCTTCTGGAACCCCATACTGTTGGGATTTTTATGGAGGCTTCATCATATAGGCATAATCAATTATTAACTCCATTTCCAGCCCCTCTCCCCTCTCTAGAGAATGGTGGGGTGGGGAGCGGGGCTGAAAATTCAAATTTCTAATCATGGCTTGGTCTTTCTGGGGATCAGCCCCCATCCCGGAGCCCACCAAGAGTCGTCTTATCAGAACAAAAGACACCGTTGTCACCCAAGAAGTTCCAAGGAGTATAGGAACTCTGTATCAGGAGCCAGGTCAAAGACCAAATATTAGAAAAAATAGATGTTCCTAGTTCTCTTAACACTTAGGAAATTACAAGAGTTTTAGGAGCTCTGTGCCAGGAACTGAGAGCAGAGACCTGAATATATATTTTTTCTGTTATCTTACAGTTATATCTTACATAATTATTACACACTATCAAACCAGGAATACACATTGGTATGATGTGTTATAGTCCTGTGTTATTTTTATCACATGTATATATTTGTATAACCACTACCACAATCTAGACACAGAACTATTGTATCATTACAAAGACCTCCCTTGCGCTACTCTGTATAATGACACCCCACTGTCACCTCCGCACTGCTTGTCTTGTTATTCTCTTAACAGTATCTTTCAAAGACCAGAAGTTTTGAGTTGAAAAAGAAAACAAAAAACCCAGTTTAAAAAAATTGGCAAATATTTGAACAGACACTTCATTAAATACATGGATGTCACATAAACACGTAAAGAGATTTTCAACATTATTGGTCATCAGAGAAATGAAAATTAAAACCACAACAGTATACTTATATAAAGCAGTTTGGCAGTTGCTTTTAAAAAGTAAACACACCTACATCCTGATTCAGCCATTCCAAGGTATACACCCAAGAGAAATGAAAACATATGTTCATACAAACACTTCTACAGAAATGTTCACAGCAGCTTTATCTGTAATAGCTGAAAACTGGAAACAATCAAAATGTCCATCAACAGATGAATGGATAGACATATAAGTGCATGGCCATATGATGTAATACAATTCAACAATAAAAATGGATATTTATGAACACTACAGCATGGATAAATCTCAAAATAATAATGTTGAGTGAAATAAGTCAGATGAAAACAAGAATATATACATACTGTTTGATTCCATACATACACATATATAATTATAGAAAATGCAAGCTAACCTACAATGATGGAAGCAGATTCACCTGGAACCAAGTGGAGGGTGAAGAGGGATGAGAAGGAGGGAGTCACAAAGGGCATGAGAACATTTTTCAGGATGATGGACATGTTCATTATCTTGATTGTGGTGATGCATACCTATGTCAAAATTCATCAAATTGTACACTTTAAGTGTAGTTCATTGTATGTCAATTATATCTCAGTAGAGTGTCAAAAACAACCCATTACAGATTTATTTCTTGTTCATTCTCCATGTCCATTATGAATCAGCTGGGAGTGTCATCGTCATCTTCACTCTGGGACCCAGCCTGATGGAGAAGACACTCTCTGGAACAATCCTGATACCCTTGGCAGAGGGAGAAGAGAACACGTGGCAAAACACAGATTCTTAGAACTTTTCACCCAGAAGTACCAAGGTCACTCCCAACTTTTGAGATGTTATTAGGTGTTCATGGCTTCAGGTTTATTATATATTCCTAAGGAATTATAACTCATCATTATGTGACTCTTTTTTAGCCCTAGTAATACTTTTCCCCTTATAGTCCATGTTTTCTCATATTACCATAGCTACACATTGGCTTTCTTTTGGTTAGTACTTATGATTGTTTTCTAAATCCTTTTACTTTCAACCTTTTTGTGTCCTTATATCTTATTTATTTATTTGCTTATTATGGTAAGAACACTTAATGTGAACTCTACCTTCTTAACAATTTTTAAGTGTACAAACAGTATTGTTACCATAGACACTGTTTGCATAGGCAGCATTTTGTACTTTTGTTACTATAGGCACTATATTGTCTCTAGAACTTATTCATCTTGCATGACTGAAACTTAATATTCATTGAATAACACCTGCACCTGGCAACCACACTTCTAATCTCTGCTTCCATGAGCTTAACTATTTTAGATAAGTGGAATCATGCAGTATTTGTCCTGATTGGCATATTTCGCTTAGCATAATGTCCTCAAGTTTCACCCATATTATTGCACATGGCAGGAATGCCTCCTTTTTTAAGGCTGATTAATATTCCATTGTGTTTATATAGCACATTTTAAAAATTCCACATCAGTGGACATTTAGGTAGTTTCCACATCTTGGCTATTACATAAAATGCTTCAATGAATATGAGAGTATAGATATCTCTTTGAGATCCTTCTTTCAATTTTTAGATATATACTCAGAAATGGGATTTCTGGGTCATGTAATAGATCAATTTTTAATTTTTTGAGGAATCTTCATACTATTTTCCATAGGTGGCTACACCATTTTACATTTCCACCAACAGTGTACAAGGGTTCCAATTTCTCCACATCCTTACCAACATGTTTCCTTCTTTGATAGAGGCCATCTGAACAAGTGTGAACTAACATCTCATTGTGATTTTGATTTGCATTTTCCTGATGATTAATGATGTTGAGCACCTTTTCATATACCTGCTGGCCATTTGTATGTCTTCTTTGGAGAAATGTCCATTCAAGTCCTTACCCATTTTTTAATTGGGTCATCCTTTTTTGCGATTGAGTTGTAGGCATTCCTTATATATTTTGGATATTAACCCTTTATCAGATATAGAGGTTGCAATATTTTCACCCATTCTGTAGGCTACTGTTCATTTTGACAATTGTGTCCTTTGCTGTTCAGGAGCTTTTTAGTTTGTTATAGTTCCATTTGTCTATTTTTGCTTTTGTTGCCTGTGCTTTTGGTGCCATATCCAAGAAACTACCCAAACCAAGCTTTTCCCCTATACTTTATTCTAGCAGTTTTATTGTTTTGATTCTTACATTTAAGTTTTAATCCATACTGAGTTGAATTTTGTGTATGGTATAAAGATCCAATTTCATTCTTTTGCAGAAGGATACCCAGTTTTCCCAACACTGTGTGTTGAGAAGGCAATCATTCCATTGTGTATTCTTAGCTTGTTGAAGATCAATTGACTATGCATAGGTTTATTTCTGGGCTCTCCATTCTGTGCCACTGTTCTATATGTCTGTTCTATATGCCAATATCATACTATTTGATTGATGTAGCTTTGTAATTTATTTTGAAATCAGAAATTGTGATACATCAGCTTTGCTCTTCTTTCTCCAGATTGCTTTGGTATTTGGGATCTTTTGTAGTTCCAGGTGAATTTTCAGATTATTTTTTCTATTTCTGTAAAAATGCCAAGACTTTGATGGGGATAGCACTGAATCTATATATCACTTTTGGTAGTAGGAACACCTTAATACTGTTTTCCAGAAGTCCATGAACATGGGATGTCTTTTTATTTATTTGTGTCTTTTAATATCTTTAGCAATGTTTTGTTTTCAGTTTATAAGTCTTTGCCTCCTTGGTCAAGTTTATTCCTTCTTTTTTATGCTATTGTAAATGGTATTGTTTTCTTAATTTCCTTTTCAGTTAGTTCATTGCTAGTGTATAGAAATGCAACTGATTTTTGTGTGTTGATTTTCTATTGGCAACTTTACTGAATTCATTTATTAGTTCTGACAGCATTTTGTGGAGTCTTAGACGTTTTTGACATAGAAGGTCAGGTCATCTATAAACAGATAATTTTACATCTTCCTTTCTAGTTTGGATGCCACTTATGTATCTGTCTGTCTGTCTCCTTATCTTTCTATCTATCTAATTTATCAGGCTGGGACTTAAAGTACTATGTTGAATAAAAGTGAAGAGAGTGAGCATCCTTGCCTTGTTCCTAATCTTAGAGGAAAAGCTTTTAGATTCTCACCACTGACAATGATGTTTCCTGTGGGCTTTTCATATATGGCCTTTATTATGTTGAGGTACATTCTTTCTGTACCTAGTTTGTTGTTTTTATTACGGGGTATGGAATTTTGTCAGATATTTTTTCTGCATCAATTGAGATAAGCATGTGATTTTTGTCCTTCACTTGTTAATGATATATTACATTTGTTGATTGTCAAATGTTAAACCATCATGCATTCCAGGGATAAATCCCACTTGATCATGATATATAATACTTTTTTTTTTGGTAACATTAATCTACAGTTACATGAGGAACATTATGTTTGCTAGACTCCCCCCTTCATCAAGTCTCCCCCACATACCCCATTATAATACTTTTAAAGTACTGTTGAATTTGGTTTGCTAGTATTTCTGTTAAGGATTTGTGCATCATATTCATCAGAGATATTCATCATAGTTTTCTTGTAGTGTCTATCTAGCTTTGGTATCAGGATAGTGCTGGTTTCATAAAATGGATTTGGATATCCCCCTTCTTTGAGTTTTGGAAGAATTTGAAAAGGATTGGTGTTCATTCTTTAAATATTTGGTAGAATTCTCCTATGAAGTCCCTTGGTCCTGGTTTTCTATTTCTTCATGATTCAGTCTTGGTAGATTGTATATTTCCAAGAATTTATCCATTTCTTCTAGGTTATCCAATTTGTTGGCATATAATTGTTCATAGTGGCCTCTTATAATCCTTTTTACTTCTGTGGCATGAGTTGCAATGTCTCCTCTTTCATTTGTGATTTTTATTTGAGTCTTTCCTTGTTTTCTTGCATAGTCTAGCTAAGGGCTTGTATATTTTGTTGATCTTTTCAAAAAACCAACTCAATTTTGTTGATTTTTTCTATTGTTTTTCTAATAACTATTTCATTTAATTCTGTCCAATCTTAATTATTTCCTTCCTTCTGATAACTTTGTTCTTCTTTTTCTAGTTCCTTGAGGCATAAAGTTAGGTTGCTGGTTTGAGATCTACTTGTTTAATATAGGCATGTTCTGTTATCATCTTCCCCATAGTACTGCTTTTCCATATCCCATAAATTTTGCTATGTTGTGTTTTCATTTCCATTTGTCTCAAGGTACTTTCTGATTCTCCTTGTGAACTCTTTGATCCACTGGTTTCTTAAGAGTGTTGTTTAATTTCCATTTATTTGAATTTTCCGATTTTCCTTCTGTTACTTATTTATAGTTTTATTCCATCATAGTAAAAAAAAAAGATACTTGGTATAGTTTCAGTCTTCTTAAATTTGTTAAGATTTGTTTTGTGGCCTACCCTGTGATCTACCCTGAGGATATGTTCCATGTGTCCTTGAGATGAATGTGTATTCTCTTGATGTTGGGTGGAATGTTCTGTATATATCTGTTAGGTCCATCTACTTTATTGTGTTGTTCAGGCTCTCTGTTTCCTTATTGATCTGTTTGATTTTTCTACCCATTACTGAAAGGAGGGTGTTGAAATATCCTGTTTTTGTGTTACCATATATTTTTCCTCTTTAGTTCTGACAATGCTTCATGTATTTGTGTGCTATAATATTAAGTGCATATATATTTATAATTGTTTTACCTCTGGGTGAATTAAACTTTTATCATTATAGAATATCCTTTTTGTCTCTTTTGACAGTTTTTGACTTGAAGTCTATTTTGTCTGATATAAATATGGCCATTTCTGCTCTCTTTCAGTTATCATTTTCATGGAATCTTTTTTCCTTTTTTCTTTCAGCCTATGTATGTCTTTACATATAAGGTAAGTCTCTCATAGATAGCATATAGTTGGGAATTGGTTTTCTTTTTTTCTTAACTCATTCAACCACTTTGTTTTTTGATTGGGGAGTTTATCCATTTACATATAATTACTCAAAGGGAAGGACTTACTATTTCCATTTTGTTCACTGCTTTCTGTCTATCTTACAAGCTATTTTGTCCTGTGTTTCTTCTTTCTGCCTTGGTTTTGTTGCTGAATTTTTGTATTGACATGTGTTGGTTCCTTCCTCATTCTCTTTTGTGTATCTTCTACAAGTATTTTTTGTGTGCAATTACCATAAGGCTTACACAAATCATCTAATAATACTCTGTCTTAAGGTATTAACTTCAATCATAAACAAAATCCCAACTCTTAAATCTCCCCACCCCCAATTTGTTATTGATGTCACAAATTACATGTTTGTATAAATTATATCTACTAACAGAATTTTATACCTGTGGTTTTTATGCTGTCTTTAAATTCTATACCAGAACTAAAAGTGCTTTTCACAATACCATTACAATATTACAGCATTCCCTATTTGTCTGTAGTTTTACAAATAGAGATCTAAATTTGTCTGTATTTTTATCAACAAGCTGTATATTTTTACATGCTTTCATGTTTCTGTCTAGCATCCTTTTGTTTCACCTTGCAAACTCCCTTTAGCATTTCTTGTAAGGCAGGTCATTTAGCAATGAATTCCCTCAACTTCTTTTTATCTGGGAACAAATCTATTTTTCCTTCATTTTTGAAGGACAGTTTTTGCAGATATAGTATTCTTGACTGGCAAGTTTTTTCTCTCAGCACCTTGAATATATCATTCCACTCATTTCTACTCCATAGGTTCTGCTGAGAATACATGCACAATACAGCTCCCTTGTATGGAACAAAGTGCTTTTCTCTTGCTGCTTTCAAGATTTTTTTTTGTCTTTGACTTTCTTTTTTTATTAAGGTATGATTGATATCACTCTTATGAAGGTTTCACATGAAAAAACAATGTGGTTACTACATTTACCCATATTATCAAGTCCCCACACATACCCCAATGCAGTCACTGTCCATCAGTGTAGTAAGATGCCACAGATCCACTATGTGCCTTCTCTGTGCTACACTGTTCTCCCTGTGACCCCCCCACACCATGTGTACTAAACATAATACCACTCAATCCCCTTTTCCCTCCCTCCCCACACGCCCTCCCACACCCCTCCCCTTTGGTAACCACCAAAGACTCATTCTTGGAGTCTCTAAGTCTGCTGTTATTTTGCTTCTTCAGTTTTGCTTCATTGGTATACTCTACAAATGAGGGAAATCATTTGGCATTTGTCTTTCTCCACCTAGCTTATTTCACTGAGCATAATGTCCTCCAGTTCCATCCATGTTGTTGCAAATGGTAGGATTTGTTTCTTTCTTATGGCCGAATAGTATTCCATTGTGTATATGTACCACATCTTCTTTATCCATTCATCTACAGATGGACACATAGGTTGCTTCCATATCTTGGCTATTGTAAAAAGTGCTGCAATAAACATAGGGGTGCATATGTCTTTTTGAATCTGAGAACTTATATTCTTTGGGTAAATTCCAAAGAGTGGGATTCCTGGGTCAAATGGTATTTCTATTTTTAGTTTTTTGAGGAACCTCCATATTGCTTTACACAATGGTTGAACTAGCTTACATTCACACCAGCAGTGTAGGAGGTTTCCCCTTTCTCTGCATCCTCACCAGCATTTGTTGTTCTTAGTCTTTTCGATGCTGGCCATCCTTACTGGTGTGAGGTGGTATCTCCTTGTGGTTTTAATTTGCATATCCCTGATGATTAGAGATGTAGAGCATCTTTTCATGTGTCTATTGGCCATCTGCATTTATTTCTTCTTTGGATAACTGTCTCTTCATATCATCTGTCCATTTGTTAATCAGCTTGTTTGCTTTTTGGGTGTTGAAGCGTGTAAGTCGTTTATATATTTTGGATGTTAACCCTTGTCAGATATGTCATTTACAAATATATTCTCCCATACTGCAGGATGCCTTTTTGTTCTGTTGATTGTGTCCTTTGCCATGCAGAAACTTTTTAGTTTGATATAGTCCCATGAGTTCATTTTTGCTTTCATTTCCCTAACTCAAGGAAATGCATTCAGGAAGAAGTTGCTCATGCTTACATTCAGGAGATGTTTGCCTATGTTGTCTTCTAAGAGTTTTATGGTTTCCTGACTTACATTCAAGTCTTTAATCCATTTTGAGTTTACTTTTGTGTATGAGGTTAGACAACAATCCAGTTTCATCCTCTTGCATGTAGCTGTCCAGTTTTGCCGACACCAGCTGTTGAAGAGGCTGTCATTTCCCCCTTCTGTATATCCATGGCTCTTTTATCGTATATTAATTGACCATATATGGTTGGGTTTGTCAGGGCTCTGTAGTCTGTTCCATTGGTCTATGTGTCTGTTCTTGTGCCAGTACCAAATTGTCTTGACTACTGTGGCTTTGTAGTAGAGCTTGAAGTTGGGGAGCATAATGCCCCCAGCTTTATTCTTCCTTCTCAGAATTGCTTTGGCTATTTGAGGTCTTTTGTGCTTCCATATGAATTAGAACAATTTTCTCCAGTTCACTGAAGAATGCTGTTGGTATTTTGATAGGAATTGCATTGAATCTATAGATTGCTTTAGGCAGGATGGCCATTTTGACAATATTCTTTCTATCCATGAGCATGGAATGTGTTTCCATTTATTGGTATCTTCTTTAATTTCTCTTAAAAGTGTCTTGTAGTTTTGAGGGTATAGGTCTTTCACTTCCTTGGTTAGGTTTATTCCTAGGTATTTTATTCTTTTGTTGCAACTGTGAATGGAATTGTTTTCCTGATTTCTCTCTCTGCTAGTTCATTGTTAGTGTATAGGAATGCAACAGGTGTCTGTGCATTAATTTTGTATCCTGTAACTTTACTGAATTCATATATTAGATCTAGTAGTTTTGGAGTGGATTCTTTAGGGTTTTTTATGACAATATCATGTCATCTGTAAACAGAGATAGTTTAACTTCTTCCTTGCCAATCTGGATGCCTTTTACTTCTTTGTGTTCTCTGATTGCTATGGCTAGGACCTCCAGTACTATGTTGAATAGTAGTGGGGAGAGTGGGCATCCTTGTCTTGTTCCCAATCTTAAAGGAAAAGCTTTCAGCTTCTCGCTGTTAAGTATGAGGTTGGCTTGGGTTTGTCATATATGGCCTTTATTATGTTGAGGTACTTGCCCTCTATACCCATTTTGTTGAGAGTTTTTATCATGAATGGATGTTGAATTATGTCAAATGCTTTTTCAGCATCTATGGAAATGATCATATGGTTTTTGTCCTTCTTTTTGTTTATGTGGTGGATGATGTTGATGGATTTTTTTAATGTTGTACCATCCTTGTATCCCTGGAATAAATCCTACTTGATCATGATGGATGATCTTTTTGATGTATTTTTGAATTCAGTTTGCTAATATTTTGTTGAGTATTTTTGCATCTATGTTCATCACAGATATTGGTCTGTAATTTTCTTTTTTTGTGGTGTCTTTGCCTGGTTTTGCTATTAGAGTGATTCTGGCCTCATAGAATGAGTTTGGAAATATTCCCTCTTCTTCTACTCTTTGGAAAACTTTAAGGAGGATGGGTATTAGGTCTTCACTAAATGTTCGATAAAATTCAGCAGTGAAACCATCAGGTACAGGGTTTTGTTTTTAGGTAGTTTTTTGATTACCAGTTCAATTTTGTTGCTGGTAATTGGTCTGTTCAGATTTTCTGTTTCTTCCTTGGTCAGCCTTGGAAGGTTGTATTTTTCTAGAAAGTTGTCCATTTATTCTAGATTATCCAGTTTGTTAGCATATAATTTTTCATAGTATTCTCTAATAATTCTTTGTATTTCTGTGGTGTCCATAGTGAGTTTTCCTTTCTCATTTCTGATTCTGTTTATGTGTGAAGACTCTCTTTTTTTTCTTGATAAGTCTGGTTAGGGGTTTATCTATTTTATTTTCTCGAAGAACCAGCTCTTGCTTTCATTGACTCTTTCTATTGTTTTATTCTTCTCAATTTTATTTATTTCTGCTCTAATCTTTATTATGTCCCTCCTCCTACTGACATTGGGCCTCATTTGTTCTTCTTTTTCTAGTTTCATTAATTGTGAGCTTAGACTGCTTATATGGGATTGTTCTCTTCTGAGGTAGGCCTGTATTGCAATATACTTTCCTCTTAGCACAGCCTTGGCTGCGTCCCACAGATTTTGCAGTGTTGAATTACTGTTATCGTTTGTCTCCATATATTGCTTGATCTCTGTTTTTATTTCATCATTGATCCATTGGTTATTTAGGAGCATGTTGTTGATATTCTCATTTTTTTCATGCATCATTTTTCTGATTTTTTTCACAGACTGGCTTCAGGCAGAGGAAGGATTTCAATAGTCAGTCTGCCTAGAGATTCTAAAGACCTCTGAAAACTTTTTTGGTGAATTCAACTTCTCTGAGCTTGTGCAGCTAATTTCCCAATTAGAGAAGTTTGCTGATTTCTTTTTCAGGGGCCCATAATCTCTTGCTCCCTCTGGTGTCTTTCTGTGGTGCTGCAGGTTCTCTGGTGGTACAGCACCAAGTGGTATCCTCAAGTATGTTGTGTTCAGTGGTATCCAAAGTTCTTTGTACTCAGCGGCATCCAAAAGTACTTTGGCTCCCCATTGGCACCCCAAAGCAGGTAAGACAGAAACCAATCCTTCAGGCAGCCTTCTGATATCCAGAATGTTGGGTGCATGTTTCATTTTTCTCCCTGACCACCCAGAAGAATAACCTGAGATGAGCTGTGCTGGCTTGTGGGTTTATGGAGTTCTAATTAAGGTATTTTGGTCCATACATTGTTATTAAGTCAGTTTCTCTGTTGGGGAGTAAAGGCTAAGAATTGCTGACATCACTGCCTCATCTTTTTCTTACAATGTGATATCTCACTTAATCTAAAACAGCACCAATTATTGGACATATTCCAATTTTGGAGATGTTAAAATGTGGGGAAACATGACCAATGTTAATAGTAAGACACCGTCTATACTATGATCTGCCACAGTCTTGTTATGGTGAAAACTTACCTCTGAGTTTTAGTTATGGTGAAAGGTTAGAGTGCTGTAAAAAAGAGACCCAACAAAGCAGTGGCTTAGAGTATGAAAGTGTATTTCTCTCCAACAGTTGTGAGCATCCAGGTAGGGGGTAGCATTGCTATATACTACATTCAAATTCAAAATCTAGTTCCTTTTATCCTGTTGCTCTCCTATCCACTAGTATGTAGTTTCTTGGGACATACTTATACTAAAAATTGTTTATCTGAAATTCAAAAATAATTGGGTGCCCTGTTTTATCTGCCAAGACTACTCTAGAGCATTATATAGTCTGTAACCATCAAAGCTGGGTTCCTGCAGGTTATAGCTGGGGCACAGGGAGAAGAAAATGAGGTAAAAACATGCCTGCTTTCCTGAAGTCTAAGATCAGAAATGTTAATACCATTTCTGCTTACTTTCCAATGGCAAGAACTTAAGTCATATGACTATACCTAACTACAAAGGCTGGGAAATGTTGGTTAGATAAGTGTTCCCAAAAAATGGGTGAACAGATTTTAAAGGACAACCAGCAATCTTCATCATAAGAATCTCGGGTTGATCTTCTATGTCCTTTATTTCATTTCATGTCTTTGTATTTTTGCTCTACATTTTAAGGGCTTGATCTTATCTTCCAAGTGATCTCTTGAATATCTTATCTTAGCTATCATATGTGTGATTTCCAAAATGTTTCTTATTTTCCAATTGCTCCTTTCCACTGGCAACCTTTCTTGTTTTATGAAGGTAATATCTTCCCAGATCTTCCTGAGGATATAATTAAAACTTTTAAAGATTCTACTGTTCCATTACAACTGTGTTTGGAGTCACTTCATTCTCTTTCCCTTGTCTCTTTCATGTTTCTAGCTGTCTTCATAATTCTGGTGCTCCTGTTTGCCTTTACAGATTAACATACCAAATTGATTAATCTCAATAATTGAGTTGGTTTCCTCTGTTACTGTATTATTTCCTCTGTTGCTGTAGCTGTTTCCCTGAGGCCACCCTCTTGAATAGGAAGGCTGAGTAAGGTCTTCTGGCAGTCTTTACTTTAGACTGGATGGGTCATTGTTGGGTGTAGAGGGGGGAGAGTATTTGTAAATGTCAGAATGACAAAAAGTTTTATTCTGGGATGTCAACACCACACTAAATACACTCAATTTTTCATAGAGATTTATTAGATTTCTGTAGAATGAGCCTTCTGGGTTTTTCTGTTTTGCTTTTGTATGGAGGTAAATGCCAGCCATTCTCTACAGGTAAGAGGTGGGTGATAGGTATAGCTGCATAGACAGACCTTCTACAAATTCCCTAGTTTTTTAGGTCCACTTTTCATGTCTTCCTTCAGGACTTGTAATTATGAACTTAGAGCCTCTGAGGGACTGAATCTCGCTTTCATTGCCTATGTCTGGGCTATGGCTTCGTCCACTCTGTTGAACCATCGATGTGTGTCATCTAATTGTAGAAATTTGTTTGAAGTCTGAGCACCTGCCACCCCCTTCCCTGCCATTCTCTGCTGTTGTGTTTATATATACATATATATATATATATATTTTTTTTTTAGTGGGGTCTCAGAAGGAAGGGATAACAATCACTTGTGCTTAGATGAGTGTCTTGAAACTTTAATATGCTTACATACTTTGCCAATCTCCAAGGGTATTTATTTTGCAACTGCTTTATAGGGTGAGTGTATGCTGTTAAATGGTGAGGACTGTCCTGCTGAACTCCTTGATGTGTTTGTGTATGCAAATTAGCATGAGGACCTGAGGGAAGCTAAATAGCTTTTTATAATACAGTAAACCAATCTGAAGTTTCCAGGGCAATTAGAGGGGGAAAGGGGAGCAATGGAAGAGAGGAAACTAATGAGATGCCTTGATGTGAGCCCCTCCCCAAGACTCCCATTTTCTCGAAGGAACTCTAAACTTATAGAATGCTTGGTGTGACAACTTCTTGGGGAAGCCAGAGAAGGTACTTAGTTTTGTGACAGGACTAATAGGGACAGAAAAGAGGCTATACAGACCACAGGAACCTCAGGCAAGAGAAGACTGAGAGCATAAGTCCCAGAATCTGCAGAAATTGTGTGGAGGATTCAGACTTTCCCATTCTGTGGGGTCAGCAAGGCTCTGACGCAATCATACAGAGCTCTCTGTGGATCAGGAGGGCCCCATCTGGCACCTGGTTTATATATAAAGCATGTTCCCAACTTACTTGATCCCCCTTAAGTTCATCCTCCACATTAGCCTAAGTGTTCTTCCTAAAGGGTGAATGTGATCATGCCCTTCCCCTGCTTTAAAATTCTCTATTGTCCATAGCCCGAAAGTCTTTATCCTAGCCTCCTAACACCCTTCGAGATCTGGTCTGTCTACCTTACCAGCTTCATCTCCTCACAGGACACTCTGGTTTCATCAAATGTTTCACTGTTCCCTAAAACACTAAGCCTCCCCTTCCATCTGAAATAACCTTCCTCTTTACCTAGTAAATACCTACTCATTCTTCAAGACCATATTCAGTCAGTGTCAGCCTTCTCCCCTCCAGTTAACCATTCCCACCAACACCTGGCTCAGAGATGAGTGCCTCTTCCTGTGAGTTCCTTGCAGGGAGCACTATGTCTTATTCACTTCTGGACCCCAAAGTCTGGTATAGTCCAGGTGAAAGCCCTCCCCTGGGCTCCTACAGCACACTGGGTACAACTGCAATGACCCCTGTCACCCTGCATTGTAACTCTGGGTTTATGTGCTCATCTCCTGCACTCAGAGAACACAACAGGCGTCACATCTTCATTGTCAGCATTCCCAGCAACTAGGTGGGAGAGAGGAGAAAGGGAGAAGGGGAAGAGGCAAAGTGAATGAAGGAGAACATTAAAGAGGTTAACAAAAAACGGAAGTCAGTAAATAAATGCACTATCAGAACACAAAAGTCTGCACAAACACAGAAACCCTAACCTATGAACTTCATCAAAAAATGGAAAATAAGATTGGCCAGCAAGTCACATCCCAAAATCAAGTACACGTGCCTGGTATATTGGTCTTGGCTTTTACTGGCAGCAGAGGCCCCCAGAAAAGTTACAGCAATTGTCACTAAGGCTCTGGGTCTGGAAAGATGACACCAAGCTTCCCAGACTGAGCGGGGACAAGCAGACCATTTGGTAGTGGGTGTGATGAAGAGCTCAACCTAGGAATCAACATACCTGACTTGAATCCCAGCTTAGCCATTAGGTCAGGTCATTTAACCTCTCAAAATTTTATCTTGAAAATGGGGATTCTACTACCTTACAAGATAGGTATGGAGATCAGAAATAACAGGTGTACAATAATGAGCACAGTTCGTCTTTGATGGCAACTTTTATTACATGTGCCAATTGGTAAATGCAAGTTTGGGGGACTATGTGCTTAAAATACTCTTTATGGAGAATTTCAAGGAGCAGGAAAATGTATATGAAATAAAAGTGCTTTGTAAAGTGTGGTGTTCTGCAAATGTCAAAGAATCATTTGGGAAATCTTATAGATGAGAAAAATATAGGCTTTGGATTTGGGCAGAAGTAGGTTTATTTCGTGACCCTGTCATTTACTTGCCAGGTAATCTTGGGTAAGTCACTTTCTGTCAGCCTGTTTCTACACCTGCCAAATGTGGATAGCTCTTACTTCACAGGGTTCTGGTAAGAATTCAGTAAGATGATGAGTATAAAGCTCCTGCACATCATTTCCTGGGTGGGTGGCAGGACCCACTGTGGTAAGTCAGGTCATGAGTGTGGTGCCAGTTGCAAGTCTGGTGCCAGAATCACATTCTGCCAAATGACTACAAATAAAGAGGGTCACTTACTCTGGAAAAGCAGGAACTCAGATTGGCAAGAGAGGTAGAGAGGGGTCTTTTGTATTTGCTGGAGAAAATCTGACTGAACATTAAACTTACATGTAGAAAACACTGAAATGTGCCATGCGGAGCCAGAAGGGCAGAAAGCCAGGTATGATCCCTGCTGGGCTGTACCCACCTTGGGAATTAAACCATTGCTACTAAAAGCAGAGGCTCATTATGGGCTTATCCCACCCTTCATCCCCTATTCTGACACTGTCATTTTTCTTAGGCACAGAATTAATGGCAATCAATAATATAATGTGGAAAAGGGTCCTGTGCTTGGCTCTGACTTCCCACAGAGCAAATGATCCAGGGCCACATTAGGGGGCCAGGCTAACTCCCACTTCCAGGGAATCACTTGTTTCCATGCCAGCCCCATAAGTGGCTCCTCTTTCAGACGCAAAAGTGAATATAGTGAAAAGATAATCAGCTTATCATTAAGGGACGCTCAAATTTAAACTCTGGCTCCACCACATACCTGCTGTATGACTTCACAGCAATTGATTTCACCTTTCCTCACTTCTGTTTCCTCATCTTATTCCTTTGAGGGTTGCTGTGCCAACTATATGAGATGAAGAATATGTGACCTGTCGAATCTGGCATATAGTGGACACTTAATTAACATTACTTCTTTATCTTTCCTCTTCAAAGGCCCCAGAAACTCAGCCTGCTTTTTTCCTTTGCTTTTCAGAGCAGAAACCAATTCTCCTTCTTGGAATTCAACTCCTTTCCAGAGTGGTGACAATGTGACCATATCCCCCAGCAACCCACTTCTCTGATGCCCACAAATAAGTACACAGGTCCTTTTCATTGAAGGGTTTTACTGCTAATCACTAAGGAAAGATTCAGATTGGGATGGGGTTAACAAGTAACAAACATGGGGCCGTGTGAAGGTCCCTGGATCACAGCTCCCTGAGGGCTTCCCTTACACTCCTAAGGCAGGACCAGACCTCTTCTCCAGGCCCAGGAGGCCCCTTCTAGTGGGAAGGCTGCTCCTCCCAGCCCAGCTGGGGCACAGCAGATGGGACCTAGCAGACCACTGCAATGTGGTTTAAGCAAATCACATTCAATTTGCAGAAACTCCAGTGATGCCCATCTCACAGGTCCTTCTTCAAAGGCCAGGGGGCAGTTGCCCTAATTATAGGAGCATGTACTAAGCCTACCCTATTTCTCTTTCATCCCAAGGAGATGAAGCCAAGACTGGTCCTCTGACTCTCCAAGGCAAGAAACTGGCCTGGGAAGAGATAAGGTCTTTACTCAGTGTCCCTTCTCAGGACTCCCTGGAAATCCTGGCTTCAGAGGCAACAGGAAAACATTCTACCAAGTGGGATGAAGATCTGAGGTCAAGCGTACAGCAGCAGATCCTAGAGATCTTCACACACTAGGTTGGGATCTCTCTCTCCCTCACTCTCCTTCAGATGGAATCTTTCCCAGCCTGCTCTCCCATGTGTGTTTTCTGGTGGCGGATGAGATTTGAGCTCCGGGAGAAGTGTTTCCCACAAAGAGTGCACCAGTAGGGCTTCTCCCCTCTATGGGTCCTCTGGTGTGCTCCAAAGTTGGAGATGTCACTGAAGGTCCGCCCACATTCCGTGCACTCATAAGGTCTCTCGCCTGTGTGGGTGCGGTGGTGCACGCCAAAGCTGGAGCTGTTGCTGAAGCTCTTCCCACACTCACAGCAGATGTAGGGCGCAGGCTCGAGGTGGGTCCGGTGATGCACAGCCAGCGTGGCGCTCTGACTGAAGCTCTTGCCGCAGATGTCACAGTGGTATGGCCGCTTGCCCAGGTGATCCTGCTGGTGTGTGGTGAGATCAGAGCGCCGCCGAAAACTCTCCTGACACTTGGGACATTTGTAGTGCTTCTCTTCCAGGTGGATCCGCTCATGCCGGATGCGGTTAGAACTTCTGGAGAAGCTCTTGCCACATTCAGAACACTTGTAAGGTTTCTCGCCTGTGTGGATCCGTTGGTGTGTTCTCAGGTTGGAGGTATTATTGAAGGTTTTGCCACACTGGGCACATAGAAAGGGCTTCTCATCAGTCTCAGGCCTTGGATGAACAATAGGGTCCCCTGGCTCTCCAACAGGGACAATGACTTTCTGCCATGGTTCTTTTAGATGGATCACCTGTGGTCCCTCTGACAGGCTCTCTTGCCCATGCTCTTTGTCCCCACCTGGGATCCGAAAACCCTCTGCGTCATCCACTCTCCAGGGCTTACCCTGTTCCCCTTCCTCAGGCAGGTGCTGTTCTGGATTCTGCTCCTTTTCACTGCCCATCTTGGTACCCTAAGAATGAACACAAATGGCCAACACCTTTATTCCTTGGGTCAGGCCAGACCACAGGGAATCTTTTGTTCTGGTTGAAGGAGTATACACCTTCCTCAAGGAAACATCCACCAGAAATAACCTCAATTAACTGGGATAGATAGAATGCCTTTAATTACTTACTTTTAAGTGACAAACTTCCACAGATATTTAAAGCTACCCACCAGAGTAAAAAAGAAGGCACCAGCTTTGTCTACCCCCAACAGATGATATTTGTACAAACTGAATAATGTCACTTTTCTTAGTAGCGCTAAATAGTACTCATGTAGACTATAACTCATGTGCAAGTAAAGGGCCTTCCACTTGGGAATAAGTTCAATTTTTCTGCCTAACTATAAGTTAACTGAAACTCCTATTATATTTAATCTTTTCTGAAAAACCTTCCATAAAAGTATCCATCTATTTGTCTGCTTTCAAAATAAACAAATAGAACCTCTCATTCTTGAGGCTCTCCTAGTTGTTTTTAAAGCCCAGCTGTGTGAATCCTCCTAAGTGTCTCACTACCCTTCCCTTCCCCAGACCCCCCCCATAATCTAGCAACAAAAGGGTTAACATCTGAGCCCCCTAAGACCTGCTGTGTCTGACTGGTCAGCACCACCTCCATTCTCAAACACCATAGACAGCCACACACACACTCAACCACACATGCAGCCATACTCACATACCAAACACATACAGCCACATTCTCACACCACACACAAACACCACACACAATCACATATACATAGCCATACACACTGCATATACCATACACAGCTCTCCTACACAAATAGCCACATACACAGCTCCGTATCATACACTATACACACAGCTATACTCTCAAACCACATGAAGTCATACACACACAGACATAGATACACAACCACACTCTCCACACACACACCCAGCACCCAGCACAGGGCCTACTTATGCAAGCATCAGTAAATACTTGCTAAGCTTTACAGATTCCTTTGAGTTCCTACAGCCAAGCACAGAGAATGAGGGGCAGATGAAAGTACTTCTGATAATAGGGAAGTGGTATTTCCTCCAGGCCTTGAAGAAATAATGACATTTCAAAAGGCAAAGTGGGCTGCTGGAGTGACATGAACAAAGAGATGAGGGAGGGAAGACTATGATACAGCACTGATGATAATGAAAGACTGAGAATTCCTTCAAGTTAGCAAGTATTTTTGGAAAACAGCAACACAGAGTAATAGAAGGAGGTTGGATCCCAACAGTGACACATACTATCTTTATAACTGCAAATTATTCAACTACTCTGAGCCTCAACTCCCACATCACTAACATTGTAATACCTACCTACATGCAGGGCCTTGTGTCAGAGGAAATGCCTATAATACACTCATTGTAATGTTTGGCATGTACTAGTCATTTCAGTAAATGACAGCTACTATTACAATCGTCCTAGCACTAGGGAGAACACAAGAATAAAAAGGAGCCCTTACATGACCTCGTTAGGAAAGAAAAAAAAAATTTTTTATTAAAAATTGGTACAAGACTATGTAATTTTTATATAATTTACTATATATGTGAAATACAGACAGAACCTCAAATCTTTCAGGAGTGGAGGCCAGCAAACTTCTTCTGTAAAGGAACATATAGAAAATATTTAATAAATATTTGGGGCCATAAGATCTCTGTTATTGCAACTCAACTCTGCTGTTGTATCATAAAAGCAGCCACGGACCATATATAAATCAATGTGTGGCTGTAGTCCAATAAAACTTTACTTGAAACAAAAGGAGACAAACTATAATTTACCAATCTCTGTTGCAGAGTGTTTCTTGAAGAATCTATATAAGCAATGTGAAAAATCATAGGCTTGCTTCAATTCAAAAATGTAAACAACCAGAAACAGTTTATTACTTGGTATGTTTCATGACAATCCTTTTAAAAATTACCAACTCCCCCACACTCCGAGTTCCCTGCCCCACAGCACTTCCCACCTTCTAACATTGTACTTATTATGTCTTTTAGTGTCTTGTCTCCCCCTGCTAAAATTTAAGTCCCATGAGGGCTGGGGTCTTTATTTTATTCACTAATGTAACCCAAACTCCTAGTAATGACAGTCATATATAGTAGATCCTGGATATCTGTTGAATGAACCAAATAAATGAAGGCCAGGCCTGTCTCCAGACCCATTTCATGCTTGCTTGTCTCTACTCTGATCCACTGTTTCTCAGCAATCTCTTAATTCCTACCTCACTCCCTCCCTTACATACTCACAGAATATTCTACATACTTGCTTTTATGGTGTTTTGCAATGATCTTCTCATATATCTGTTTCCACTGTAGTTTACAAGTAACTTGAGGGCAGATACTGGGTCATTTTGGTAATCCCTGCCCCCATGTAAGGTCCAGAGCTCAAATGTTTTTCAAATGTGTGAGTGAACGGATATGATTTTAATTCACTCCCCACCCCAGCCTACCCCACCCGGGTTCCAGTATCTCTATGCAATGAGCTACACGGCCTCCACCCTCTTCTAGTCCTACTATTCTGAGAACCTATAATATACCAACCTCTGACCCTATCCAGGGCTGAATGCTGGGTCAAAATAAGAGCAAATGGATTTAGGGCTTTGGTTACTCCTCTCAAACATTTCATGGTACAGTGCAGTGAAATAGGCCTGTGAGCTCCAGAAACTATCACACAGTGTAGAAGGTTAAGTTTAGTCACCTTTGTACCCACTCCTCAGTGCCTTGCACAGTACCTGGCACATTGTACAAGAACCAGTAATATTAATAGTTGACATTTTTTATCACACTAAGTGCTAAGCCCTGGACTAAGCACTACATGTGAATCATCACATTTCTTTTTCACAACTTACTTCAGAGATGAGGAAACTGAGGCTTAGAGAGATTGTAACTTGCCCAAGGGCAATAGCAAGTGAGTGGCAGAACTCTGACCTGTTCCAGCACTCCAAGCCAGTGCTTTTAAGCATTACGCTAGTACAGGAGGAAGAGAAGAAGGAAGGGAGGGAAGGACAAAGGAAGGAAGGAAATTAAAATGGTGCTACAGTATTTCAGGTGACACAGGCCTATCTCCTTGAAGAGATCAGGGATGAGCACCATGACCAAAAAAGGTGGTATTCGAGGTAGGACTTCAGGATTGGTGAGCAAGATCGGGACTTGTGGAGATGGGGAGCTCACTACTGAGAAGGCAGGGGCAGGTAGAGCACAGAGAGGCATTTTCAATCTCATTTCAGAGATTTGGCAGAGAGAGGAGCCCATTGAGCTTTTCTTCCCAGGAGACTCAGAGGTCCGGGGAGGACCAACGGTGGAAGGGACTGAAGCAGTGGAGAAGGGGCCAGGTCTAAGAAGAACCGGCAAGATAGAGCTGGTAATCACAGATGCTGAAGGCCAAGGCCTGGGTTAGAGGGAAGGCACCAAGGTGTAAAGTAGTCTTAAGGGCCAAAGTTCGGGATCTTTAGGGTCTAGGCTGGGAGAGTGATGGGGGTAAAGGAACTTGGGAAGACCAGGGACAAGGTATTGAAGACCAGGGAACTGTACAGGGGAGCTGGATAACGGGTTAGAAATAGAGGAGAACCAAACGGGCCAGAGAGTACAAGAAGATGGTCATCGGAGGGCAAAGGCCGCAGGGCTGTCAGGGGTGTCAGGGCACCGGGGCCCAAGAGTCTGGGTTGTGGGTAGCGGGGGCGGCAAAGTCTAAGGATACGAGCGTTCTAGAGCACAGGAGGTAGGTTAAGAGTTGTCAGCGGGCTTGGGGCCAGTGGGATGGGAGACAGGGAGGGCCTGACTCCAAAGGTACGGTCAGTAGCAGAGGGGCTGGAGTACTCGAAGGGCCTGAGGGTAGGTAGGGGCCGACACCAGCAGCCTGGCCGCGTGGGCCGGGGGTGGGGGCGGAGGGACCACAGGGCCCCGTATGCTCCCCTCTGGGTCCGGGTAGCAAAGCCATAGCCCCCAGCTCCCCGGATAGAGGGAAGGAGCCATGCTCAGAGTTCCCGGAGAAGCTGTGTCCGGCCTCCCCCTCCACCCCGCGACCTCAGGCCCAGCGCCGACCAACCTCGCTCCCGCCGCTCGATCAGGGACACCGCTGCCTCGGCGGGCCGGGGGTGGGGCCGGAGTCAGAGCCGGAGCCGGAACCCAGAAGAGATCCGCCCTACCTCTCCAGGATTGGTTTCTGAGGACGACTCTTCGTTTCCATTGGCTGTGCTAGCTGCCACAATGCAAGAAACCCAGGCAGGACCACCAATAAGCACTGGCCTCGGCCGGGCCTGCTGGGAGTTGTAGTCTTAAGGAAGACTGAGGACTCCGTGAAGGAATTTGCGAAGTTTGGAACTGGGCAGTGGAGCCTGGGTTGCTCCCAAGGTCGTCGTGCTTCCTTCTGTGCCTAGCATTGCCCAACGTGCAGGCCTACTGGTCTGGGAGTTGTAGAATATGTAGAGCTAACCTACATGACCTCCAAGGGGTCACAAACAAAGTTTCTTTTTCTTTAATTCAAGTAGTTGATAAACAATATCATATTGGTTTCAGGTGTACAACATAGTGATCTGACAATTATATGCATAATTAAGTGCTCACCATGATAAGTGTAGTTAACCATGTGTAATTATACTAAGACAATATTATTGACTATATACCCACGCTATAATTTTATCCCTTGATTAATTTATAAGTGGAAGTTTGTCCCTCTTTATCTCCTTGACCTACTACCGTCCCACTCCTGGATGCCCTCCCTTATGGCAACCACCAGTCTGTTCTCTGTGTTTATGAGTCTGTTTCTGTTTCATTTGTTTGTTTGTTTGTTTTGTTTTTTAGATTACACTTAAAAGTGAAATCATATGGTATTTTTCTTTGATTGACTTATTTCACTTAACATAATACCCTATATGTCCATCCATGTAAATGGCAGGATTTCTTTCTTTTTATGGCTAAATAATATTCCATTGTGTATGTATACCACATCTTCCTTATCCATCCACTTACTGATGGACACTCAGGTTCCTTCCCTATTTTAGCTATTGTAAATAATGTGGCAATAAACATAGGGGTGCATGTATCTTTTTGAATTAGTGATTTTTTTTTCTTTTGGTAAATTTCCAGAAGTGGAATTAGTGGGTCAGATGGTATTTCTATTCTTAGTTTTTTTTAGAAAATTCCATACTGTTTTCTTAGTGTCTGCACCAATTTACATTACCACCAACAATGTACTAGGATTCTCTTTTCTCCACATCCTCATCAACACTTGTTATTTCTTGTCTTTTTGAGAACAGCCACTCTGACTGGTCTGAGATGATATCTCACTGTGGCTTTGATTTTCTTCCCTGATGATTAGTGATGTAGAACATTGTTGCATGTGTCTGCTGGCGATCTCTACGTCTTCTTTGGAAAAATATCTATTCAGTCCTCTGCCCATTTTTTAATTGGGTTGTTTGGTGTTTTGGTATTGAGTTGTATGAGTTCTTTATATATTTTAGATATTAACCCCTTGTTGGGTATGTAATTTGCAAATATCTTCTCCCATACAGCTGGTTGCCTTTTTATACTGTTGAAGGTGTCCTTCGCTGTGCAGAAACGTTTTAGTTTGATATAGTCCTACTTTTTATTTTTGCCTTTGTTTTCTTAGCCTGAGGAGACATACCTAGAAAAAAGTTGCTAAGGCCAATGATCAAGAATTGACTGCCTATGTTTTCTTTTCTTTTTTTTTTATGGTCACTTGATTTTCTTTTTTTCTTTCTTTTTTTATTAAGGTATTATTGATATACACTCTTATGAAGGTTTCACATGAAAAAACAATGTGGTTACATTTACCGATATTATCAATTCCCCACCCATACCCCACTGCAGTCACTGTCCATCAGTGTAGTAAGATGCAACAGATTCACTATTTGCCTTCTGTGTTACACTGTTTTCCTCCTCACTCCTCACACCATGTGTACTAAACATAATACTCCTCAATCCCCTTCTCCCTCCCTTCCCACCCAACCTCCCACACCCCTTCCCTTTGATAACTGCCAATCCCTTCTTGGAGTTTGTGAGTCCGCTGCTGTTTTGTTCCTTCAGTTTTGCTTTGCTGATATACTCCACAAATGAGGGAAATCATTTGGCACTTGTCTTTCTCCGCCTGGCTTATTTCGCTAAGCATAATATCCTCCAGCTCCAGCCATGTTGTTGCAAATAGTAGGATTTCTTTCTTTCTCATGGTCGAATAGTATTTCATTGTGCATATCTACCACTTCTTTATCCATTCATCTACAGATGGACACTTAGGTTGCTTCCATTTCTTGGCTATTGTAAATAGTGCTGCAATAAACATACGGGTGCATATGTCTTTTTGAATCTGAGAACTTGTATTCTTTGGGTAAATTCCAAGGAGTGGGATTCCCGGGTCAAATGGTATTTCTATTTTGAGTTTTTTGAGGAACCTCCGTATTGCTTTCCACAATGGATGAACTAGCTTACATTCCCACCAGCAGTGTAGGAGGGTTCCCCTTTCTCCGCATCCTTGCCAGCATTTGTTGTTCTTAGTCTTTTCGATGCTGGCCATCCTTACTGGTGTGAGGTGATATCTCATTGTGGTTTTAATTTGCATTTCCCTGATAATTAGTGATGTGGAGCATCTTTTCTTGTGTCTGTTGGCCATCTGAATTTCTTCTTTGGAGAACTGTCTCTTCACATCCTCTGCCCATTTTCCAATCGGGATATTTGCTTTTTGGGGGTTGAGGCATGTGAGTTCTTTATATATTTTGGATGTTACTCCCTTGTTGGATATGTCATTTACAAATATATTCTTCCATACTGTAGGATGCCTTTTTGTTCTGTTGATGGTGTCCTTTGTTGTGCAGAAGCTTGTTAGTTTGATGAAGTCCCATGTGTTCATTTTTGCTTTTGTTTCCCTTGCTTGAGGATATGCGTTCAGGAAGAAGTTGCTCATGTTTATATTCAGGAGATTTTTGCCTATGTTGTCTTCGAAAAGTTTTATGGTTTCATGACTTACATTCGGGTCTTTAATCCATTTCGAGTTTACTTTGTGTATGGGGTTAAACAATAATCCAGTTTCATTCTCTTGCATGTAGCTGTCCAGTTTTGTGAACACCAACTGTTGAAGAGGCTGTCATTTCCCCACTGTATATCCATAGCTCCTTTTTGTATATTAATTGACCATATATGCTTGGGTTTGTACCTGGGCTTTCTAGTCTGTTCCATTGGTCTATGGGTCTGTTCTTGTGCCAGTACCAAATTGTCTTGATTACTGTGGCTTTGTAGTAGAGCTCGAAGTTGGGGAGCATAATCCCGCCAGCTTTATTCTTCCTTCTCAGGATTGCTTTGGCTATTTGGGGTCTTTTGTGGTTCCATATGAATCTTAGAATGATTTTCTCTAGTTCATTGAAGAATGCTCTGGGTATTTTGATAGGGATTGCATTGAATCTGTAGATTGCTTTAGGCAGGATGTCCATTTTAACAATATTAATTCTTCCTATCCATGAGCATGGGATGTGTTTCCATTTATTGGTATCTTCTTTAATTTCTCTTAAGAGTGTCTTATAGTTTTCAGGATATAGGTCTTTCACTTCCTTGGTTAGGTTCAGTTGTAGGTATTTTATTCTTTTTGATGCAATTGTGAATGGAACTGTTTTCCTGATTTCTCTTTCTGCCAGTTCATCATTAGTGTATAGGAATGCAACAGATTTCTGTGTATTAATTTTATATCCAGTAACATTGCTGAATTCATATATTAGATCTAGTAGTTTTGAACTGGATTCTTTAGGGTTTTTTTATGTACAATAACATGTCATCTGCCAACAGTGACACTATAACTTCTTCCTTACCAATCTGGACGCCATTTATTTCTTTCTGTTGTCCAATTGCTGTGGCTAGGAACTCCAGAACTATGTTGAATAAAAGTGGAGAGAGTGGGCATCCCTGCCACGTTCCCTATATTAAAGGAAAGGCTTTCAGCTTCTCGCTGTTAAGTATGATGTTGACTTGGGTTTGTCATATACGGCCTTTAATATGTTGAGGTACTTGCCCTCTATACTGATTTTGTTGAGAGTTTTTATCATGAATGAATGTTGAATTTTGTCAAATGCTTCTTTGGCATCTATGGAGATGATCATGTGGTTTTTGTCCTTTTTGTTGATGTGGTGGATGATGTTGATGGATTTTCTAATATTGTAGCATCCTTGCATCCCTGTAATAAATCCTACTTGATCGTGGTAGATGATCTGTTTGATGTATTTTTTAATTCGGTTTCCTAATACTTTGTTGAGTATTTTTGCATCTATGTTCATCAGGGGTATTAGTCTTTAATTTTCTTTTTTTGTGGTATTTTTTCCTGGTTTTGGTATTAGAGTGATGCTGGCCTCATAGAATGAGCTTGGAAGTAGTCCCTCTTCCTCTACTTTTGGGAAAACTTTAAAGAGTATGGGTATTAGGTCTTCACTAAATGTTTGATAAAATTCAGCGGTGAAGCCGTGTGGTCCAGGGGTTTTGTTCTTAGGTAGGTTTTTGATTACCAGTTCAATTTCATTGCTGGTAATTGTTCTGTTCAGATTTTCTGTTTCTTTCTGGGTCAGTCTTGGTAAGGTGTATTTTTCAAGAAAGTTGTCCATTTCTTCTAGGTTATCCAGTTTGTTAGCATATAATTTTTCATAGTATTCTCTAATAATTCTTTGTGTTTCTGTGGTGTCCATAGTGATTTTTCCTTTCTCATTTCTGATTCTGTTTATGAGTACAGACTCTCTTTTTTTCTTGATAAGTCTGGGTAGAGGTTTATCTATTTTGTTTATTGTCTCGAAGAAGCAGCACTTGCTTTCATTGTATCTTTCTATTGCTTTATTCTTCTCGATTTTATTTATTTATGCTCTAATCTTTATAATGTCCCTCCTTCTCCTAACTTTGGGCCTCATTTGTTCTTCTTTTTCTGGTTTCATTAATTGTGAGTTTTAGAATGTTCATATGGGATTGTTGTTCTTTCCTGAGTTAGGCCTGTATTGCAATATACTTTCCTCTTAGCATGACCTTCACTGCATCCCACAGATTTTGCAGTGTTGAATTATTGTTATCATTTATCTCCATATATTGCTTGATCTCTGTTTTTATTTAATCTTTGATCCATTGGTTATTTAGGAACAGGTTGTGAAGCCTCCATGTGTTTGTGGGATTTTTCATTTTCTTTGCATAATTTATTTCTAGTTTCGTACCTTTGTGGTCTGAGAAACTGGTTGGTACAATTTCAATATTTTTAAATTTACCAAGGCTCTTTTTGTGGCCTAGTATATGATCTGTTCTTGAAAATGTTCCATGTGCACTTGAGAAGAATGTGTATTCTGCTGGTTTTCAGTGTAGAGTTCTGTAGATGTCTGTTAGGTCCATCTGTTCTAGTGTGTTGTTCAGTGCCTCTGTGTCCTTACTTATTTTCTGTCTGGTTGATCTGTCCTTCCGAGTGAGTGGTGTGTGGAAGTCTCCTAGAATGAATGCATTGCATTCTATATCCCCTTTTAATTTTGTTAGTATTTGTTTCACATATGTAGGTGCTCCTGTATTGGGTGCATAGATATTTATAATGGTTATATCTTCTTGTTGGATTGACCCTTTTATCATTATGTAATGTCTTTCTTTGTCTCTTGTGACTTTCTTTGTTTTGAAGTCTATTTTGTTTGATACAAGTTCTGCCACTCCTGCTTTTTTCTCCCTATTCGTTGCATGAAATGTCTTTTTCCATCCCTTCACTTTTAGTCTGTGTATGTCTTTGGGTTTAAAGTGCATCTCTTGTAGGCAGCATACAGATGGGTCTTGTTTTTTTATACTTTCAGTGACTCTGTGTCTTTTGATTGGTGACTTCAGTCCATTTACATTTAGGGTGATTATTGATAGGTATGTACTTATTGTCACTGCAGGCTTTAGATTCATGGTTACCAAAGGCTCAAGGTTAACTTTCTTACTATCTAAGAGTTTAACTTAACTCACTTAGTATGCTATTACAAATACAATCTAAAGGTTCTTTTTTTCTCCTGCCTTTTCTTTCTCCTCCTTTCTTTAGACATTAGGTATCATTTTCTGTACTCTTTGTCTATCCCTTGACCAATTTTGGGGGTAGTTGATTTAATTTTGCATTTGCTTAGTAATTAACTGTTCTACTTTCTTTACTGTGGTTTTATTACCTCTGGTGACAGCTATTAAACCTTATGAACACTTCCATCTATAGCAGTCCCTCCAAAATAGACTGTAGAGATGGTTTGTGGGAGGTAAATTCTCTCAGCTTTTGCTTATCTGGAAATTGTTTAACCCCTCCTTCAAATTTAAATGATAATCTTGCTGGATACTGTATTCTTGTTTCAAGGCCCTTCTGTTTCATTGCATTAAATATATCATGCCACTCCCTTCTGGTCTATAAGGTTCTTCTGAGAAGTCTGATGATAGCCTGATGGGCTTTGCTTTGTATGTGATCTTATTTCTCTCTCTGGCTGCTTTTTTTTTCTCTTTTATTTTATTTTATTTATTTATTTATTTTTTAATTTTGGTATCATTAATCTACAATTACATGAAGAACATTATGTTTACTAGGCTCCCCCCTTCACCAAGTCCCCCCCACATACCCCTTCACAGTCACTGTCCATCAATGTAGTAAGATGCTGTAAAGTCACTACTTGTCTTCTCTGTGTTGCACAGCCCTCCCCGTGCCCCCACACACACTATACATGCTAATCGTAATGCCCCCTTTCTTTTTTCCCACCCTTATCCCTCCCTTTCCATCCATCCTCCCCAGTCCCTTTCCCTTTGGTAACTGTTACTCCATTCTTGGGTTCTGTGATTCTGCTGCTGTTTTGTTCCTTTGGTTTTCCTTTGTCTCTCTGGATGCTTTGAATATTCTGTCCTTATCCTTGGTCTTTTCTGTTTTAATTATTATTTCTTGGTGTTGTCTTCCTTGGATCCCTTCTTTTGGGAGATCTATGCACCTCCATGGCCTGAGAGACTATTTCCTTCCCCAGATTGAGGAAGTTTTCAGCAATTACCTCCTCAAAGACACTTTCTATCCATTTTTCCCTCTTTTCTTCTTCTGGTACCCCTATAATACGAATATTGATACGTTTGGATTGGTCACACAGTTCTCTCAATATTCTTTCATTCTTAGAGATTCTTTTTTCTCTCTGTGCCTCAGCTTCTTTGTATTCCTCTTCTCTAATTTCTGTTTCATTCATCATCACCTCCACTGTATCTAACCTGCTTTTAAAACCTTCTATTTTATGTTTATTTTCTGATACTGTGTTCCATAATGATTTGATTTCTGGCCAAAATTCATTCCTAAGTTCTTGAATATTTTTCTCTACCTCCATGAGCATGTTTATGATTTTTATTTTGAAATCTCAGGAAGATTCATGAGGCCAGTTTCAGTTGACTCTTTCTCTGGTGTATGTATGATTTTGCTTTGATCCAAGTTCCTTTGATGTTTCATATTTGTATGTTGCACCCTCTGGTGACCAGAAGCTCTTTTGTCTGGAGCTGCTCAGCCCCTGGAGCAATGTCAGGGGTCACAGGGAAGCGGTGTTGGTGCCTGGGGGGAAGAAAGAGCTGTTTCCTGCTCTTTTGTCTGGAGCTGCTCAGCCCCTGGAGCAATGTCAGGGGTCACAGGGAAGCGGTGTTGGTGCCTGGGGGGAAGAAAGAGCTGTTTCCTGCTTCCCGGCTGCTATGCCTGTCTCCACTGCCTGAACCAGTGGGCCGAGCACACAGGTATAAGCCTCTGTGCTTTGTATTTGTAGCTGCTGTAGGCAGGACTTCCCTCTGGCTGGCCTAACTCCAGGATAGGGTTTGCCAGTTTGTGATTCAGGTGCAGGCTGGCCGGGAGGAAGGTGCAGCAGGCTGTGTATCGTGGAAGGGGTGGGTCTTGGAGCTGTGTAGCCAGCCAGGGGGCTGGAGCACATGAACATCATGAAAGTTCCCAACCTGCTGGGCAGAGTGAACCCGGACAATTTTGTCTACCTGTCCTTTCTCCTGAGCAGTAATCTCTGTGCAATCCTTGCCCCTTTAACAGCCCTCTCACTGTTAAGAAGTCTCTCAGACTGCCCACCTTTCTTTTGTCCCAGAGCATCCCGATATGTATCCCTGTTTTCCACAAGTGGCTGAAATCTCAGTCTCTCCAGGTATTCTGCCTGTCTTAGCTTTCCAATCCCTCTCATCACCAGAGCACCATGCAATGTAGGTTTGTGCTCCCAGAGCAGATCTCCAGAGCTAGGTGTTCACCAGTCCCAGGCCTCTACTCTCTCCTGCTCCATTTCTCTTCCTCCCACTGGTGAGCTGGGGTGGGGGAAGGGCTTGGGTCCTGCCAGGTCACAACTTTGGTATGTTACCCTGTTCTGTGAGGTCTATTCTTTTCTCCAGGTGTATGCAGTCTGGTGCAGCTCTCTTTTCTGCTGCTCTTTCAGGATTAGTTGTATTATATTTTTGTATTATATGCAGTTTTAGGAGGAGGCCTCTGCCTCACCTCTCACACTGCCTTCTTTAATCTATTGACTACCTATGTTTTCTTCTAGGAGTTTTCAGCTTTCAGGTCTTATATTTAGGTCTTTAATCCATTTCAAATTTATTTTGTGTTTGGTGTAAGACAGTGATCCAGTTTCATTCTTTTGCATGTAGCTGTCCAGTTTTCCCAACACTATTTACTGAAGAAACTGTCTTTTCCCCATTGTATATTCTGGCCTCTTTTGTCATATATTAATTGACCATGTAAGTGTGGTTTATTCCTGGGCTCTCTGTTCTGTTCCATTGATCTATGTGTCTGTTTTTTTTCCATACTGTTTTGATTAGCTTTGAAGTCAGGCAGCCAACTACTGTAGCTCTGTAGTTTGAAATCAGGGAGCAGTAGACATCCCACAAAGCCTTGAGTCCTGCACCTCATGAGAGGTTTATACTTTAAAGTCAAAGCATTTTGGAACTGAAGGGTAGCTTAAAGATTAGCTCACCCAATCCTCTTGTTAGAGAAGCCAAAATTTCCCTTTCCAAGGAACTACCTCTGGGGCTCCCAGTCTTCCTGTGCAGGGGTTTTTTGATCCTTTATAGCTGAATCTATCATTTCTCAATCTAGATACAAGCCTACTAAGGTATATCCAGGATTAGGATTTTTTTTCAGGTTTTACTTTTTTAAAAAGTTTAATTTAACATGTAGGCTAAAATTTTACAGACTTACTGTACCTTTGCAGTATTTCAGTCCAAATTGCAAAGGGTTTATCTTCAGAGCTAGATAGACCAGATTTATGATCCCAGTTTTATCACCTAGGCATTTGGAGCACCGTTTTCCTCCCTATGAAATACCCAGAAGAATTGTTGTAAGGACTAAATGAATTAACATATATAAAGCATCTGCCTCCACAAATGTCAGTTCTCTTTCCTTCTGGTAAGTTCTCTTCAGTGTTGCCAATGTGAGTTAGTTTTCAGATTGGAATATTCAGGAAAATACTTTTGAAAATGAATATGGATGAGTGAAATATAAATACCCCACAGACACTATTAGTTTCTAAACTGATATAAATAAAATTCTGAAAAGGCAGACTCAGAAATAACAATGTGGCTTTATTTTTAAGTGGTTCAAGCTTGCTTGGGTGAATTTAATGTTGTACAAAACCAATTCCATAATTTGGTTTTCTCTTTCAGCCCCAAATCTTTCCCCACAACTCATTATTCATAATACAAGTAACAGCATGCCAAACAATGAATACCAAACTTTTATTTAAGAATTATACAAAATCAAATGACTTCCACTCATGCACTATGATAATTAATATCATGTGTCAACTTGACCGGGCTACCAGGGTGCCCAGACATTTGGTCAAACATTATCCTGGGTGGTTCTGTAAGAGTGTTTTGAAAGGAGAGGAACATTTAAAGCAGTAGATTGAATAAAGCAAGTTGCCCTCCCTAATGTGGGTTGGGCCTCATTCAATCATTTGAAAGTCTGAATACAACCAAAAGACTGACCCTTCCCCTTAGTCGGAGAGAATTCTTCCTGCCTGTCAGACTTCAGACTAGGACATCAACTTTTTTCCTACCTTCAAACTCAAACTTAATTATTAGTTCTTCCTGGATCTCAAGCCTGTCAGCCTTCAAACCGGAACTAAACCATTGGCTCCCCTGGGTCTCCAACTTCTAACTAACCCTGCAGATCTTGGGACTTGCCAGGATATATATATAATGTTTCTCTGGAGAACCCTGACTAATACAGGCACTAAAAGAGAGATTTGCTGACAGAAAGATCTCTTTTCCATTGGCTCGAGCTGTGTACCTGTCAGCAAACTGATAGCCAATATCTCCACAAAGAGGCCAGATCACCTATGTGGTATGACCTGAAAGTGACTAGGCTTCTTTCTGCAATCCACACCAAAAAAAAAAATCACCATTTTATCCTCACACCTAGTCTACCAACTTTCTATTTGAAATCAATACTCTCTGACCTAACAGGTCGTTTGCTACACAAACAGTCAAGTTTTCCAGTAGAATGGTCTTACAGGGAAAAAAGTTTCTACATTAGTGGTTAAAACTGCCACTTCTTCTAGCTGGGCCTCTCTAAATCCACAATAGACTGACTCATCCATTGCTGTCTTTTCAAGGCCACACTTGGGCTGCTCGGTCTAACGTTGTGCTTCCCAACTCTCTGATCATGCTCCTGAGGCATTTCAGGATTACAGGTTAGTAACCCTGCACCTGGTTATTATCAACAGGTAAGTTAGCTTTGAAAACGTGTACATTAGCTCTGGATGTCACCAAACTACGTTGTAAACAACATCAAGGAAATAGAAAAGAATGGCATGTTTTACTCCTCCAGCACTCCCAACCCCCTGGCCCCGTATTTCAGAAAAAAAGAAGGAAGAGTATGTGACCCAAAGCATGTTTACTTTTAAAAAGTTGGCTTTAGTGGCTAGAGACCTGAGCTAAGGAAAGGGGAAAAGCAATTCTTGATGAAATAAGTAAGAAGTCAGGGACTGGGCACCATGACTCCGTGACTGAAAGCCTGAGTGCAGATGGGGAGGATAGAATTCTCCTAAATAGCCTGAGGGTAGGGAACCCCTGTATCTGGGTGACATACATCCAGCATCACCGCCTAAACCAATCTGATGGTTGACTTGGTTTTCAAGAATTCTCTCCCAGCAACAGGAATTCCGAGTCCCCAAGAAAGACAGGGTTTACTGCTGGGCCCTGGGAGAAAGGTGGAGGAATAGAAACCTCAAGAGGGTCTGGATTTGGAGAAAGGAGATGAGGTGTTCCAGAATCAGGTGTCAGTCCAGGGCACTAGGCTGGATGGTCAGGGGAGCAGGTAATGAGGCATGTTCCTAAAAAGGAGGAACCTTGAGTCCCTGAAGGGCCGGGCCCTTGTGAGAGGGCCAGGACATGATCATCTCCCTGAGCTCCAGGGCATGAGTGGGGAGTAAGGAAGGGTCTGCCTTCACAGCCACATCTCCATTAGGCTGGCCTTTTCCTTGCGGGCTGGGGACAGTTGGTTCCTCTGATTTCTGGAGTTCTGAACAGATGATTAACGGCGCCATGTTTTTCCCTCCATCATGAAGGCAAGGTTCAAAGAAAGGGCGAAGGGGACCAGAGAAACTGTGGGTGAAAGTAAAGATGTGGGATCTGTGGGTCACATCGTAGAAGGAGATGACTCCTGCCTCATAGTCCAGGAAAATCCCCACACACCGTGTGGGCTCTTTCAGGCGGAAGGCGGTCTGCGGGGACGTGAGAGCTTGGTACTCATTCCCACCACTCAGTCGCAGGATCCAGTGTCCATTGGCGGGTGAGGCAGTGACCTTGCCCTTCCTGCTCACTGCCTCGCTACACACCCCCAGGGCCCACTTGGTCTTGGCCCCCACGTGCACCTCCCAGTAGTGACAGCCAGCCGTGAAGCACTCGGCACCCAGGACACTGACAACGAAGTCAAACCTCTGGGGGTTGTTGGGCACAGGCTGCCTTCTGTCTCCAAGCTGCACCCGCCTACGGTCCTCAGACAGGATGAGTTTGGGGTGCGCTGTGTCTGGGTCCAGGGTCACCGCCTCTGCAGAGAGTCACAAGGAGGTGAGATTTGGGACAGATAGGTCTTAAGGGGCCTTTGGGTAGCTTTGGAGGGAAAAATAATGTCTGGGTCTGCAACCACTGTCATTAACCCATTTTAGTTCATGATTTGCCCTCCCCCCAAGTACTGGAGCCAAAGCAAACTGTCTTCCAGTCTCCTAGATCTCCTGATAGTTTATTAAGTAAAAGAAAAAAAAAGGTTTTTCTCTGTGATGCTGCCTTAACCCTGAGGAAATGTTGCCTTTGTCTTCATGGTCCAAAGGAATCCAGTGTATGATAACAAACATAGGCTTTCATGTTAGACCCAGTAACCAGGTAGGATGTTTGAGTTGCAGCTCGGGCATATGCTATTTATGTGACTTTGGGCTTATTATTCATCTCCAGACCTTAGTTTCTTCATCTATAAAATGGGAACACTAACAGCACCTATGCTGTAGAGCTCTTCTGCAGATCTGAGGAGCTAATGCATGAGACAGTGCCTCATTCACACGGCATGTGACGCTCATTTTGTTAGCTAAAATTATTGCTTACAATTTTCACTTTGAAATGTTAATATAGAGAGACAGATTCCTCTTGTAAAGTGTGGGTTATGAGGGTCAAAGTGAGCCCCCCACCTTCCCCCAGTACAGAAAATAAGCTCTTCTTGGAGAGTTAAATCCATGAAATCCATATCCAGTCGATGTGGTGAGAGTAAGCAACTTTAAGTGTGAGAAGGGCTGTGAATTCCCTGAATGACCCCAAGGGGAGCTGGTGTTCCCTCACTTACACCCGCCTGAATGGGGGGAGGGGATGGGCAGCTGGTGAATTTATAAGGATTGTGAAGTGGTGAAAATAACAGGTCTTGTTTAAACAGCAGCAAAAATGCAAATTTAAGGAAAAAACTGAAAAGAGATGTGCATATCTTTTGGAATACAATTATGAAATATTTTTGTGGTCTACATTGTTGAGGCATCTGCCCTACTCATTCCCTTCTCTGAGAATCTCAGTCACCACCCGCCAAGAAAACTGATCTTCAGGGGAAAAAGGACATGGCAGGCGTGCAGGAAGACAGGAACACTGGCTGCTTATCCATTGTGGGACAGGAAAGACTTCCCAAATCTGAAGAGACTACCCAGGAAAAGATTAATAAATTTGACTACATAGAAGTAAAGCACTCATGTATCAAAAAATACTAACAAGAAATTAAAATATGAATGAAAAACTCAGAAAAATGATTTGTGAAAAATATGACAGAAAGTTAATATACTTCATGTAGAAAGGATCCTCACAAATCAAAAAGTATCCAGAAAAGGACAGGAGCAGACAAGTCAAAAAGATGACTAAAAAACTTGAGAACAATCTCAAAAATCATAGGAAACCCATAAGAAGAACAATGTTTATCAGCTTTCTAAAAGAGAGGAAGCTTTCTAAATCTAAACGTGACCCACCTGCCAAAAATAATCACAGTTATTTTTTAATTTGGTAAGCAGATAAACAGATTTGAAGAATTTTTTTTTTAATTCAGTCTGCATGCCAAAGGAACAGAGTAATGGGCTCTGAAATGTGGGTCAGTTTGACTGGTATGACTTACTGAAGTGCAGCCGGGCCCTTCTCCAGCCTGAAAGACAGAAAGAGGATTGGTAACCCAGTGGGGAAATGGAGGACGTCTGGGGGCATGGTGGCGTCAAGCACAGGGAAAGTGCACCTCACCTGAGTTCGCAGCAGCTCTTTTCAGCCCTGTAAAAAAAGAAACAAGGGAAATGAACTATCACTAGAAACAGAGCAACAGGAGACAGGTTGGTAACAACGTCATAATAACATGGGAAACTTACTCAGTTCATTCCGGAGCTTCTCTAGAGAATAAAAACAATTTGCACATCAGAACAAGGGCTTCTACATGCTCATAATGCTACAGTCCCACCCTGACCGCATTCCCACATCAGATCCTCACTAGTGATACCCTGAACTTCCCCAGGACAGTGCTTGCAACAGCAGTGCTCCCAGCCGTGGGATATACGTCATACGGGTCCCCGGACATACGGCTGAGGGTCGGCAAATCCTATGTGAGCCAACCTTCAGCTGCGGATGGAATAAATCAACACATCCCACACACACAGGCACTGACAACATAAACGTAATGACTGTGGGAGAAGAACAGAAGTTCATTTAAAATGATCGCTGAAATTCTACTCGATTTTCTTATGTATATTTCTCAGTGTAAAATAAAATAGAAATGTCAGTAGCTGAAGGTGTTTTGTTATCAAGAAGTTCTCATACAGGAACGTGGTGGTGTAGCTCTGCTGCCCGTATTCAGTTGAAGGAGGACCCACCCATCTTGGATCCCACCTAAGCCAATGTCACGGCTGGCAATCAACAGGTTTTCAGATGGCCTCACCTTCAGGAGGTACATCTCTTCTGGGTAAAATATTTCCCATTTAGATACTAGGTACAGTTGTGCAGGGAAGAGGAGCCAGGAATATTCAAGGAACGAGACCTTTGGGAGCCAAGAAATTCCCAACCTCCATGGCTTGAGGCACCCTTGCCCCCTCAGTTTTGCCCCAGGAAATGAAACTGAGACACTCATCCTACAGCAGAGATGTCAGCAGGAGGCTTGTGTCACAGATGAGAAGCAGAACTTACTGTGGGTTTTATGGAGCCTTCCTAAAAAAATTAAAAAAGAAAGAGCATGGGTGAGCAGATGCTGCTGCTTTACCCCCGGGGCCCAGGAGGGCTCATCTCCATCTCCCAGGGTGAAAAGAACGACGATCCTGTCTGCCCCCAATGCAGTCACCTCTTGCAGAGTCCCCCTGGGAACCCAGTGGTACTGGTAGCGCTTTCCCAATGACCCAGACTGCCTGGAACTTTGGTTCCTCCTTCCTCTTCACGTCCTTCTTGTCTGTCTATCTGGTTTCATTTCTGCTGTCTGTGGGAGTGTTTCCATACATTTGTAACTATGTGCGCATGAGTGTCCGTCTTGCTGCCCTTCTGTGACTTACTGGTTATAATGTCTACAGTACACAACTAGCTGAAGGCCTACCAGTCACCTCTTGACAGGTGAAT
This sequence comes from Manis pentadactyla, assembly GCF_030020395.1. Lineage (NCBI taxonomy): Eukaryota > Metazoa > Chordata > Mammalia > Pholidota > Manidae > Manis > Manis pentadactyla. The sequence continues at coordinate 33,307,172 of NC_080022.1, read as the reverse complement.
TATTATTCTCGACAGTAACTCCCCTGAAACACTGCAGAGAGATGCACAAATCTGGAGATCCCAGAAGGTTTGGGGACAGATGCGTTTACTTCTTATGTTTCAGGGAGTACTTGTGGCTTCTTTGGAGGGGCCATGAGGCCCACATTTTCTCCCAGCACTGGTCCTGCAAAGGGCTGGCATGTGGTAGGCATTAGGCATTGGGGCAGTGCAGCTGAATATGACCTTGTAGTTATTTTTACCATTCCCACTAATAGCCTCCACGTATTATGTCCTGTTCTTATAATGAGGTAGGCACTGAATCTTCTCAACAGTGTGAAGCACATATAATTATTTCTCCCAGTTTACAGAGTGGTGGTCTGAGGCTCAGAGGAACATAGGAATTTGTCCAGGTCATCCAGCTACTAAGTGGCCAACGAGGCAGGATTCAAACCGAGTCTGCCTGACTCCCAGTCAGACACCTTCACCACCACACCACACTGCTCCTTCTGCTTTTGGACAGAAAGGCCATCATGTCCCCAGAGTGTGCACCCCTGACACTTTCACCAGCTGGATGAAATGTAAAGGGGAGGAGAGGAGACACCAAAATCTTTGCAGGCAGAGCCATTTCTGAGCCAGCGACTTGTCTTCCCAGCTAGACTCTCAAAGGGCGGAGAGTTTTTTGTACCCTGAGCGTCTTTTACCTTCAGTGGCCCAGCTGAGTCAATCAATGAAGACAAATGGCAATAAGGGAAAAGAGTTCCAGGCATTGTAACAGGAGCTGGGTTTTTTGTTTTTATTTTTTGTCTCTTTTCATCCTGACAGCTATCAAATGAGAGGAATTATTATCTCCATTTCACAGATGAGGGAACCAAAGCTCAGAACAGTGAAGTGACTTATCCAAGACCAGGGATCTGAGCCACGTTGTCGCTGCATCCAGGGCCCATGTTCCTCCCATTGTGTCACCCAGCCACTCTTGATGCAAAGGTTGTATGAATCCTTGAGGTTCTCATACATGCCATATGACCAAATTAATATATGTTTAAGTAGTATATAGACCTCCTCTCTAGATGATTGGTGGGAAAGCTGATGAAGGGAGATCATGGGAATCCAAACCTATGAATTCTGGTCATGGGCAACCCCTCACAAGCCCAATAGCCCCTTGATATAGGCAAGCAAATTCTAGTAATAGTAATGGATGATGTGTGTGTGCACACATATATAATGGAGGTACAATAGTAGACTGTCAACATTTATGTAGAAGGGGAAAATATGTTATATTTTCCCTACCCCTTATTCTATGCATAGAATTACCTTTCTCTTTTGCATGGTCTGAGAGAAGATTTTCTAGAGGAAGGAAAGTAAAAGAAAATGAGATTCTGTGCCATTACCTTGAGGGTCCCAGATTCCTCTTGAGTTTACCTGCTCTTGATCCTGCCTATCGCTATCTCCACTCATACCTCCCCAATCCAGGCCTCACATCTCTCATCTGGATGATAGAATTCATGGCTCAAATTGCCCCCAAATCCTGTCTTACTCCCTCTGGTCTCTTCTCAACTCTGGAGCCACAGAGGGCTTCTCCAAGCACAATTCTCATCAGGAGAGCCCCACTCATTGCTCTAACCCCACCCCAACTATAATCCATCTCATGATCACAAGGCCTCACGTGGCCTGACCCCTGCCTACCTCTGCAGCCCATCCTGTCCCCTTGCCCCTCACTTTGGCACCACATTTCTTGCTCAAGCTCTTTCTTTCTTTCTCTCCCTCCTCCCCCAGGCCTGTCCATCCTCCAGAGGGAACATCACTTCCTCTGGGAGCTCCTCTTCCATCCCTGAAGTTTGCTTGGTCCCTCCTGGTCATAGGCTTTACAGCCCTCAGAACTTCCTTTAATGGCCTTTGTACACATTTATTTGTGTAGTTATTTAATTTATGTATATCTCTCTGACTAGACAGAGAGCTCCAAGAAGCAAAGGCTGTTGTCTGCTTTTACTCACCACTATATATCCCCAGCATCCAGGATAGTCTAGGGCACTTACAAGACAATTATCTATTGTTTGTTGGATGAATAATAGCTTCCCTCACATTAGACCTACACAACTCCCAGAGAATAAGCTCAAGCAATGAGTTCACAGACAAAAATCACCAAACATATGGGAAGGCCAGCTATTACAAGTAAAAGTTAACAAAAACTGGAAATGACAGGTGTAGGCCCTCCAGCACCACTGCCACCAGGGACAGCAGATGCAGGGATTTTCAGGTACAGAATTTAGACCAGTGGAAAGTAGGGATTCAAAATGAACAAAACAGAGGAACATCCCCACCCAGCCCAGGATACTTACCTACCTCCATCATCTGTTCATAGAGAAGCTTCTCTAGAAGGGAGAGAGAGAGAGAGAAATGTCAGCTCAGCTCAAGGAAAGGCTGTTTCTAACAAGCAGAGTTGTCCAATGATGGCTCCAGCTGCCTGACTAAGACTTTGCTCCTTGTCATGGTGGATGTGTGACCATTTTGAAAGAATCAGAGGGTCTTCAAACCATCAGACAGAGGGAAGAATGTTGGATTATGTGACCTTCAAGGTCCTTTGCAACCCTGAGATCCTGTGAAATGCCACAGTATTTAAGAGTTTTATCCAATGATTTATTAATTAATTAGAAGATTGGTATGATTAGTTGTTTTCTAATTTCTCAAAAGAAGAGAATTCACAGCTCTACCCAGGAGCCTTCTGGAGTTTCTTTGATCCTCTCTGCAAAGGAAGTCCCAGAGCGTGGCTCTTCCAGTTCCTCCCAGCCAGTGCATAGGGTCTTTAATCTGTGGCTAACTGCCTTGTCTATGTCTACACCCTCCCTGCCTTTTCCTAAAGGAGCCGCAGCCTCACTTCCTCCCAGCCTGGGCTCCCTCACTGCTCGGTTACCTTTTGATCTTCTTTGCTTCCATATAAGGAAAATGCCCACCGTGATGAGAAGCCCTAAGACAGGCAGGACCACAGCAAGGGCCACGGCTGAGGAGGAGAGCTTCTCTGGCGACGGGGCTGAAACAGAAACCGCCGAGGCCCACCCTCAGGGAGACATCTGAGTGCTTCTCCCATGTCAAGGGCCCTACCTCAGACGGCAGACAGCTCAGGCACATCCCAACTGTCCCCATTACCTCTAGGGAGAGACTTAGTGAGCCAAGACTGGTGAGGCTCTTGGCTTCTCTCAGTAACTCAAACCCTGGATGGCCCAGGGATGACTTGAAAATGAGATGTCTGTCTCTCAGGAGTGGTTCGGATGGTCCTGTCTGAAGACAGTGGGTTACACTCAGCTTCTCAGCCATAACCTCATCCTGCCCTAGGTGAGAAATTATCCAGGGATTTTGGAGAACTGGAGGTTCTCCCTCAGGAATCGCCTGTCTTCTCTTGAGCACCTTTATCTGCTTCCTCCTTCAAATTCTTACTCTGCTGTGCAACGACAGGCAGCAACATCTTTGCCCTGAGCCCCAGCAGCAGAACAATTTCTATGGTGCTAAGCAGGAGGCCCAGGGAGGAGAGAAAGGAGAAAGGAAAGAAGAAAGAGAGAACAAACAAGAGCAGAACGGGCCCTGTGACACGTGGTGAAGAGCCTGACCTGGATGTGCGTCCTTGCTCAACAGCTGAGGCTAAGCGTCCCTGAGCAGGCCTGCCGTCTGTAAGATGGGACAGTGACCCTGATCCAGCTGGGTTACTGGGAGACTTAAAGAGAGCAGGCATGTAAAGTGCCTAGCATTTAGGAAGAGGCAGTGGAAGTAGGAGAAGAAGGGAAGGGGACAGAGAGAAGAAGGAAAGGTCAGCAGAGATCCAGGAGCCAGGCCACACTCTACCTTTCCTGGCTCTAAAACCACCCTTCTCTGCTACTTGGCCTCATGTTTCAAGGGTCTTTAAAAGGTTCAGACCCCTTTGATTCATTAATTCTTCTTCCAGAAACACATTCTAAGAAAATAATCAAAATCACTTCCTGAGGAGGATTAAAGATGGCGGCATGAGAGGTGAGACAGGCTTCCTCCTAAAACCACATATAATACGAAAATAAAATTAATACAACTTAATCCTGAGAAAGCAACAGGAAAGAGGACGGCGCCAGACTGCACACACCTGGAGAAAAGAGCAGACCTCAGCGAACGGGGTAACGTACCAGCGCTGTGGCTCCCAGGACCCGAGCCCCTCCCCCACCCCACTCACCAGCACGAGGAAGAGAAATGGAGCAGGGAGGGAGTGGAAGGCTTGGGACTGCTGAATACCTAGCTCCGGAGATCTCCTCTGGGAGCACAAACTTACATTTCATGGTGCTTTCATGACACTCTCAGGATTACAGAGTTGGAAAACTAACAGAGGCAGAACTCCTGGAGAGACTGAGATTCCAGCCGCTTGTGGAAAGCAGGGATCCATATCTGGCTGCACTGGGACAAAAGCTTCTACCTGTGTGCTCAGCCCACTGGTTCAGGCAGTGGAGACAGGCACAGCAGCCGCGAAGCAGGAAACAGCTCTTTCCTCCCCCCAGGCACCAATACCACTCCCCTGTGACCCCTGACACTGCTTCAGGGGCTGAGTAGCTCCAGAGAGTAGAGTTTCTGGACACTACAAGGTGCCATACACAGATATGAAATGCCACAGGAACCTGGTTCAGAGTAAAATTAATATAACCCCTGAGAAAGATGACATGGACCTCATGACTCTTCCTGAAAGGGAGTTCAAAATAAAAATTATTAACATGCTAATGGAGGCACGGAAAGATATTCAAGAACTCAGGAATGAATTCCAGTCGGAGATCCAATCATTGAAGAGCACAATGGAGAGTAATAAAAGCAGATTGGATAGGTGGAGGAGATGATAAATGAAATAGAAACTAGAGAAGAGGAATACAAAGAAACTGAGGCACAGAGAGAAAAAAGTATCTCTAAGAATGAAAGAATATTAAGAGAACTGTGTGACCAATCCAAATGGAACAATATTTGCACTATAGGGATACCAGAAGAAGAAGAGAGAGAAAGAAAGGGATAGAAAGTGTCTTTGAGGAGGTAATTGCTGAAAACTTCCCCAATCTGGGGAAGGAGATAATCTCTCAGGCCATGGAGGTACACTGATCTCTCAACACAAGGGACTCAAGGAAGACAACACCAAGATATATAGTAATTAAAATGGCAAAGATCAAGGATAAGGACAGACGATTAAAAGCAGCCAGAGAAAGATCACATGAACAGGAAAGCCCATCAGGCTAACATCAGACTTCTTACCAGAAACCTTACAGTCCAGAAGGGAGTGGCATGATATATTTAATACAAATGAAGCATAAGGGCCTGGAACCAAGATTACTTTATCCGGCAAGATTATCATTTAAATTTGGAGGAGGGGTTAAACAATTTCCAGATAAGCAAAAGCTGAGAGAATTTACCTCCCACAGACCATCTCTACAGTGTATTTTGGAGGGACTGCTATAGATGGAAGTATTCCTAAGGTTTAATAGCTGTCACCAGACGTAATGAAACCACAGTAAAGAAAGTAGAACAGCTAATTACTAAGCAAATGCAAAATTAAATTAACTATCCCCAAAGTCAGTCAAGGGATAGACAAAGAGTACAGAATATGATATCTAATATATAAAGAATGGAGGAGGAAGAAAAAGGAGGAGAAAAAGAAAAGAACCTTTAGATTGTGTTTATAATAGCATATTAAGTGACTTAAGTTAGACTCTTAGAGAGTAAGGGAGTTAACCTTGAACCTTTGGTAACCACAAATCTAAAGTCTGCAATGGCAATAAATACATACCTATTGATAATCATCCTAAATGTAAATGGACTAAATGCACCAATCAAAAGACACAGAGTCACTGAAAGTATAAAAAAACAAGACCCATCTGTATGCTGCCTACAAGAGACGCACATTAAACCCAAAGACATACACAGACTAAAAGTGAAGGGATGGGAAAAGATATTTCATGCAACTAATAGAGAGAGAAAAGCAGCTGTTGCAGTACTTGTATCAGACAAAATAGACTTCAAAACAAAGAAAGTCACAAGAGACAAAGAAGGACATTACATAATGATAAAGGGGTGAATCCAACAAGAAGATATAACCATTAAAAATATCTATGCACCCAAAACAGGAGCACCTACATATGTGAAACAAATACTAACTGAATTAAAAGGGGAAATAGAATGCAATGCATTCATTCTAGGAGACTTCCACACACCACTCACTCAGAAGGACAGATCAACCAGACAGAAAATAAGTAAGGACACAGAGGCACTGAACAACACACTAGAACAGATGGACCTAACAGACATCTACAGAACTCTACACCCAAAAGCAGCAGAATACACATTCTTCTCAAGTACACATGGAACATATTCAAGGATAGATCATATACTAGGCCATAAAAAGAGCCTCAGTAAATTAAAAAAGATTGAAACTGTACCAACCACTTTGTCAGACCAAAAGGTGTGAAACTAGAAAACTACACAAAGAAAATGAAAAATCCCACAAACACATGGAAGCTTCACAACATACTCCTAAATAACCAATGGATCAATGACCAAATAAAAACAGAGATCAAGCAATATATGGAGACAAATGACAACAATAATTCAACACCACAAAATCTGTGAGATGCAGCCAAGGCTGTGCTAAGAGGAAAGTATATTGCAATACATGCCTACCTCAGGAAAGAAGAACAATCCCATATAAGCAGTCTAAACTCATAATTAATGAAACTAGAAAAAGAAGAACAAATGAGGCCCAGAGTCAGTAGAAGGAGGGACATAATAAGGATTAGAGCAGAAATAAGTAAAATCAAGAAGAATAAAACAAAAGAAAGAATCAATGAAAGCAAGGGCTGGTTCTTTGAGAAAATAAACAAAATAGATAAACCCCTAGCCAGTCTTATCAAGAAAAAAAGATACTCTATACACATAAACAGAATCAGAAATGAGAAAGGAAAAATCACTATGGACACCTCAGAAATACAAAGAATTATTACAGAATACTATGAAAAATTATATGCTAACAAACCGGATAATCTAGAATAAATGGACAACTTTCTAGAAAAATACAACCTTCCAAGGCTGACCAAGGAAGAAACAGAAAATCTGAACAGACCAATTACCAGCAACAAAATTGAACTGGTAATCAAAAAACTACCTAAGAACAAAATCCCTGGACCAGATGGCTTCACCGCTGAATTTTATCGAACATTTAGTGAAGACCTATTATCCATCCTCCTTAAAGTTTTACAAAGAGTAGAAGAAGAGGGAATAATTCCAAACTCATCCTATGGGTCCAGCATCACTCTAATACCAAAACCAGGCAAAGACACCACAGAAAAAGAAAATTACAGACCAATATCCATGATGAACATAGATGCAAAAATACTCAACAAAGTATTAGTAAATTGAATTCAAAAATACATCAAAAAGATCATGCATTATGATCAAGTAGGATTTATTCCAGCGATGCAAGGATGGTACAACATTAGAAAATCCATCAACATCATCCACCACCTCAACAAAAAGGACAAAAACCACATGACCATCTCCATAGATGCTGAAAAAGCATTTGACATAATTCAACATCCATTCATGATAAAAACTCTCAACAGAATGGGTATAGAGGGCAAGTACCTCAACATAATAAGGGCCATATATGACAAATCCACAGCCAACATCATACTTAACAGCTAGAAGCTGAAACCTTTTCATTTAAGATCAGAAACAAGACAAGGATGCCCACTTTCCCCACTTCAATTCAACATAGTACGGAGGTCTTAGCCACGGCAACCAAACAACACAAAGAAATAAAAGTCTTCCAGCTTGGCAAGGAAGAAGTTAAACTGTCCCTATTTGCAGATGACATAGTACTGTACATAAAAAACCCTAAAGAATCCACTCTAAAACTACTAGGTCTAATATCTGAATTCAGCAAAGTTGCTGGACATAAAATTAATACACAGAAATCTGTGACATTCCCATACACTAACAATGAACTAGCAGAGAGAGAAATCAGGAAAGCAATTCCATTCACAGTTGGAATAAAAAGAATAAAATACCTAGGAATAAACCTAATGAAGGAAGTGAAAGACCTATACCCTGAAAACTACAAGACACTCTTAATTTAAAGAAGATACCAATTAATGGAAATATATCCCATGCTCATGGATAGGAAGAATTAATATTGTCAAAATGGTCATCCTGGCTAAAGCAATCTATAGATTCAATGCAATTCCTATCAAAATACCAATAGCATTCTTCAACGAACTAGAGAAAATCATTCTGAAATTCATATGGAACCACAAAAGACCTTGAATAGCCAAAGCAATTCTGAGAAAGAAGAATAAAGCTGGGGGCATTATGCTCCCCAACTTCAAGCTCTACTACAAAGCCACAGTAATCAAGAGAATATGGTACTGGCACAAGAACAGACCCATAGTCTAATGCAACAGACTAGAGAGCCCTGATATAAACCCAACCATATATTGTCAATTAATATATAATAAAGGAGCCATGGATATACAATGGGGAAATGACAGCCTCTTCAACAGCTGGTGTTGGCAAAACTGGACAGCTACATGCAAGAGAATGAAACTGGATTATTGTTTAACCCCATACACAAAAGTAAACTCGAAATGGAATAAAGACTTGAATGTAAGTCAGGAAACCATAAAACTCTTAGAAGACAACATAGGCAAACATCTCCTGAAAATAAGTATGAGCAACTTCTTCCTGAACGCATCTCCTGGAGCAAGAGAAACAAAAGCAAAAATGAACTCATGGGACTACATCAAACAAAAAAGTTTCTGTATGGCAAAGGACACCATCAACAGAACAAAAAGGCATCCTACAGTATGGGAGAACATGTTTGTAAATGACATATCCAACAAGGGCTTAACTTCCAAAATATATAAAGAACTTAAACACCTCAACACACAAAAAGCAAATAATCCGATTAACAAATGGGCAGAGGATATGAAGAGACAGTTCTTCAAGAAGAAATTCAGATGGCCAATAGACACAAGAAAAGATGCTCCACATCACTAATCATCAGGGAAATGCAAATTAAAACCACAATGAGATATCACCTCATACCAGTAAGGATGGCCAGCATCAAAAAGCTAAGAACAACAAATGCTGGCGAGGATGCGGAGAAAGGAGAACCCTCCTACACTGCTGGTGGGAATGTAAGCTAGTTCATCCATTGTGTAAAGCAATACGAAGGTTCCTCAAAAAACTCAAAATAGAAATACCATTTGACCCAGGAATCCCACTCCTTGGAATTTACCCAAAGAATGTAACTTCTCAGATTCAAAAAGACATATGCACCCCTATGTTTATCACAGCACTTTTTACAATAGCCAAGATATGGAAGCAACCTAAGTGTCCATTTGTTGATGAATGGATATAGAATATGTGGTACATATATACAATGGAATAGTATTCAGCCATAAGAAAGAAACTAATCCTACCATTTGCAACAACCTGGATGGAGCTAGAGGACATTATGCTCAGTGAAATAAGCAGGCAGAGAAAGACAAATGCCAAATGATTTCCCTCATTTGTGGAGTATAACAATGAAGCAAAACTGAAGGAATAAAATGGCAGCAGACTCAGAGACGCCAAGAATGAACTAGTGGTTACCAGAGGGGAGGGGTGTGGGAGGGCAGGTGGGGAGGGGGGGAGAAGGGAATTGAGGGGTATTATGTTTAGTACACATGCTGTGGGAGATCACAGGGAGAACAGTGTAGCACAGAGGAGGCACATAGTGAATCTGTGGCATCTTGCTGCACTGATGGACAGTGACTGCATTGGGGTATGGGTGGAAACTTGATAGTGTGGGTGAATGTGGTTACCACGTTGTTTTTTCATGTGAAACCTTCATAGGAGTGTATATCAATCATACCTTAAGAAAAAAAAAAAGAGTCACTTCCCAAAACATGTGCAAAGATAGGCACTGCACCATTAGTTACCTATCAGGAAAAATTGGAAACCATGCAAACATCCAGAAATAGGGCTTCCATTAATTTTTTTATGCTATAACCACACAATGAAAGACTATGCAGCCTTTTAAAATTATGTTGCAGAGAATTACTTAAGGACATGGGCAAAAATGTTCATGACATTGTAAGTGGGGGGGCGATTAAAACCTAGGCAAAGAATACAGATAATATAAACACATGTACACTCAGAGGTACACACATCCAAGAAAGTCTTGAAAGAAATGCCCCTAAATGTTTGCAATGGTTCTCTCCAATATGTAAGATTGTAGACCATATTTTGGTTTCTTTAAAATGTTCTGCATTTTTTCAAGTTTATGCAATAAACGTGTTATGTTTAGAATTTTAAAACTTCAAAATTCTTTCTGTCCTTTGGGTCGGAGTTTTCTCGGAAACCACCAGGGGATTCAAGCCTGTTTTCTGCTGCAGCTTTTACCTGCTATGGCCATGGCTGTGGTCTTCTCTTGGCCAAGGGCCAGGTTGTGGATAATGCAGGACACGTTCCCCAGCGCGCTGTCCCTGACTCTGCTGGACACTGCTGTTTGAAAGAGCCCGGCTTCGTCCAGGGAATGGGCCTCCGACAGGGAGAGAAGCACCCTGCCTTCAGGGTCTCTCCATTCGGCCCGAGGCTCTGGGAACCATCCCACAGACCTGCACACTAGATGGATCCAGCCAGCGTCGTAGCCCTTCACGTGGATGTAAGGGTCCGAGCCTAGAACTGGAGGGGAGGTGGAAGGCGATGGTGCTCCAGTGCCCTCTGCCCCGCCCACAGCCTCCCTAGTGAGCAGCAGGGGCTTTTAATGGCACTTGAATGCCTGTCCTCTCCCCACCCCTTGCTCTCGCTCATCTTAGGCCTGAGATCCCAGAACCTGTGCAAACCACCCCAGCAGGAACTGCATCCCGTGATTCAGATCTTGGGGGCACCTCAATTCCCTTTTGAAAATGACTGACCTGCAACCTGCAAGGTCACGGTACCCTCTCGACTCTGATTTGCGACCTGGACCTGACATTGGTACAGCCCTCGGTCCTCCATCCGGACATCGCGGATCTCCAGCATGACACTTCCCGCGCCGGCGTTTCTCACCAGGTTCGTCCTCCCCTTATATTCTGGCATCACATCTTCCTCCCGGTCTTTCCCATCCCGAAACATGTGCACAGCCTGGGAGCGCCCCAGGGGTGAGGACCGCAGCCAGCTCACCACGTCGGGCACGGCGACCGGCCAGAGCGAGACGGGGCAGAGCAGCTTGGCTGTGCCCCCTAGCGGGGCCATGTGGAACTCGCCGGCATCCCCTGCGCCTGCGGACCACAAAGGGACAACGCCTCAGCGGAGACAGGGGAGCAAGATCTTGGCAAGGGGTGACGAAGGGGGTATCTTGGAGGAAGGACAGAGCCTGGGAAGGGCATTGGAAAGGATTGGGGGAAGAACAGACCCAAGAAGAAATGAAGTCTCTAGCTGGGCCTCCGTGTAACTGGGACTCCATCAGATGTCCCAGGCAGGGCAAGTTCAGGAACTCCTACCTGACACGGATTCGGGCAGCCGGAGGAAGAGGAGTGTGAGGAGGCTGCTGGAGAGCCAGGAGCCAGAGGAAGCGGCCAGCTCCATCTGAGCTAGGAGTACAGACACAGGGAGACACCAGAAAGGGTTGGTGAGCTTGATGTGAGACAGACTGTAACCTGGGAGGTGGTGCAGAGCCGGAGGCTGCAGAACATGGCCTCTAGAATCACACCAGTAGGGTTTGAATCCCAGCTCCACTACTTACCTCCATGGAACCTCTCTGAGACTGTTTCTCCTTGGGTCTCCTTGCAGGACTGTTGTTAGGCTTGTAGGAGGTAAGTGTTCAACATAGAGGCTGGCCTCACGGCTAAGTCTATAAATGCCCTGAGTTCTGGGTAAGACACTGAATGTGGTTTGGAAGACATGGGGAGGAGTCTGGAAGAATGGGCACTTACACCCAGAGCCAACCAGGTAAACACCAGAGCACAGGCCTCTTCTTGTATTTGGTGTTCCAGGCCAGGCATGGGAAGCCAATTTTCCACCTGCAAAGCAGATGGGAGCTCTTCCCTGACAGCATTTCAAGTTTGATTCATGGAAATAACAAATCCAGGCAGTGAAGTCCCTCCATTTCATCATGAAGACACTAATCCTACAAACTCAGGGTCTGGGGTTAGAAAGACGTGGGTTCAAGTCTTAGCCCCACCCATGTAATAGCGCCATGTCTCTAGGAAAGTTGTGTAACATCCATAGACCTCCTTTAGTTCTTCATCTATAAAGGCAGAACCTTCAAGGAGATAATGCATGGAACACCACAAATGCCTGTCAGGACAAATGCTCAATAAGTGTGCTGTTGTTATTATTACTGAACTAAACAGAACAGTCATCTCTGGGAGGTGGGGTCACCATATGCATTAGGCACAGGGAGCCCTCAAGGATTCCCTACTGTAAAACACTTTGCCTAGCAACTTGCTATGCCTGAAATTCCTTTAGCAGGAAATAAATCTTTCACGCCACAATTAGCGATGCAATTTAAATGATTACATAAAAACACTCAAGGAAGAGATAACATTTCTTAAATTCTCTCCAAGATTTCAAATCCTTTCCAAAGGGTGGGGGTGGGATTGTAGAAGTCATCGCACCGAGTCCTGAAGGTCTTGGAATGGGGCAAAATGGGCCTAGGAGGAGGCAGAGCTGTCAAAGGGAGGTTGGGGAACTGAAAATGGATTTAAGCTTTGAACAAAATTTTAATTCTGGCTTTCTCATAGCAAACAGCACAGGGCTTCAGGGCTGATTTTGTTTGTTTTTTAAATTATGATGCATATAACATACTCCATTAGTCCCCCCCATCCTGTAATTGGCAACATAACACTAAGCCACAGTGAGGTTAGGATTAAGTTAGGACCCTTTTTTTTGTCCCTCACACTTTCCTACGTGTTTCCTACATTTCCAGCTACTCAGAAACTGAACAAGAGAAGTTGGGTAAATGAGAAAAGCTCTCTGCCTTAACCAACTATCATTGAAGGTGGAAGTGGGCAGGGCCCAGGATCCCCTGGAGTTACCCCAATACCAGAATCCTCTACTAGAAGGTACTTTTAAAACACAACCTGAGTGACACAGAGCTCCAAGCTGAAGCAGGGCTGCTTGAAATCAAGTAATATGAGACCCCAATGGCCCCGCCCTCGATTCAGAGAGTTTACTAAGAGGATGAGCTGTAGAGGGTCCACCTGGGTTCAACCCCAGCTCTGCCATTACCTGGGTATGTGACCTTGGACAGCTTAGTTCACTTCTCCAAGCCTCCTCTCCTTCACACATGAAATGAAATTAATAATGGCACCTACCTTGTACATAGGGCTGTAGTGAGGATTCATAGAAAGTACATGTGAAATGATTTGTACCAGATTCTGAGAATAAAAAGGCAAATGAAGTCCTTTCCTTAGATTGTCACTCTTTAATGAGGCCACTTGAGGTGTCTTCAGGAGGGAAGTCTCCATGAAGCACATGACCAGGTTACTGGTTAACAGAAAGCAGCTCTAGGAAAGGCTGACATTCAGAAATAGGACATTCACTCTCTAGTCATCAAAAGAAATACAAAAGTCAGACCACAGTTGGATAGGATTTGTCTTTCTTCAGATTATCAAGTGCTAGAAAAAAATAATACCCAGAGTTATTGCACATGTAGGCAAACTGACTCTCTTGCCCATTGCTAAGATTTCACAAGGTTAGCAATAAGTATCAAACAATTTACAAATATATAAATGTTTTAATCCAGTAATGTCACTTCCAGAAATAAATAAGGATGTGCATGAGGATTTGATGGTGAGGATACTCATCACAAAGTCATTTATGAGAAAAACTTGAAAACAACCTAAGACCATTAAAATGGGAATGACTATGGTACATTCTTGCAATGAAATACTAAGTAGCATTTCATGATCACATGATAGAATGATCTTTAATAGCATTGGGGAATTTTCACTACAACCCAAACAACAACTTAAAAAAACTATGCATGGCATAACACAATTTAGGTAGAAGATGTTAGACAAAAGGCAAGAATGTAGATATTGAAGAGTGGCTACTTCTGGGGGTGGGCATGAGGTTAAAGGGGCTCTTCATGGTTTTTCTTATGTATTTTCTACCTTAAACATGTATAACTTTGATTATCAGAAAACAAATGTATAGAAAGGAGAAGGCGGAGGATGGCCAGGAAGGGAAGGAGAAGAAGTCGAGTTCTCTCTGGGCAGAGGTGCACACAGCCCAAGAGGCAAAGAAGCACAGCTGGAAGCCCCCCAGGGTCCATAAACAGAAGCTGCTGACATAGCTGCTCAGCACAGCTTCTTCTCAGAGCTTTGTAGTGGAAAACTGAGAAGTGCTGCCAGCTTTTTTATTTTGTATTTTCTTATGTGGATGTAATAACCATCTGGTCACCATACTGATCTCCAGGATTTAGTCTTCTGATCTGTTTGGCCGGGATGGCCCCTTCTTCCATCATGTTCTCACTTAACATATATCAGTATTACATTAATTGACATTGTGTTAGTGTAGGATTGAATTAACTCTAAATCATAATATTTTTTTTGTTAATTTTGTTCTATGTTAATAATAGCTCTCACTTATTGCATCTGTAGGCACTCTACATATATTGTCTTCAGTACTGACAACAACCCTGAAAAATAGGTATTGTTTTCCTCATTTTACACTTAGCACAGGAAAGGCAATCACACAGATACCAGGGTACCCTGCAAGCAAATTGGAAGGATCCTTTCTGGAAGCAGGTAAAATATAAATCATGGATAAATAGATGAATTAATTAATTAATCAATGTCATAGCCCTGTATCATGAGCTACAAATGGGCAAATGACTTCCTCACTTTTCAGAGTGATTATCATGAAATTCTTTTATGAAGAAAGTTCCCTTAATAAATATAAAATATGATTTCACTTCCTAAAGTTCAATGTACATGACACAATTTGGGGACCACTGACATCTTAACAATATTGAGTGTTCTGACCAATGAACATGGTTTATCTCCTGACTTATTTGGGTCTTTGTTAATTTCTCTCAGCAGTATTTTATGATTTTCCAAGTATAGATCTTGCACATCTTTTGTCAGATTTATTCCTAAATATGTAATATTTTGATGCTATTATAAATGGTATTAATTTTAATTTTTGGTTTTTCATTACTAACATATAAAACTACAATTAATTTCTGTATAGTGGTCTTATATCCATGACCTTGCTAAACTCACTTATTGGTTCTAGTAGCATTTCTGTAGATTCCTAGGATCTTCTACATATGATCATATCATCTGAAAGACAGATTACTTGTTCCCTTTGTAAGCTGGATATCTTCTATTTCCTTATCTTGCTTTATTGCACTGGTTCCTTGCCTTGTTCCTGATCCCAGTGAAAAACATTCTTTCTTTCACCATTGGGTATAATGTTATTCATAAGCTTTTCATAGATGCTTTTTATCAAGCCAAGGAAATTCCTTTCTAGACCTAGTTTTCTGAGAGTTTTTCCCAGGAATGTATGTTAAATTTTGTCACATATCCATGGAGATGATCATATGATTTTTAATTTTTAGTTTGTTAATATAAATTACATTGATTTTTTTAGAATGTTATATCATCTTTGCCTTCTGGGGATAAACCCCAGTCAATTGTGATGTAACCTTTTTCTGTATCTTTGGATAAAATTTATTAAAATTTTGAGAATTTTTGCCTCTATGTCCTTGAGGGATATGGCTTCAGTACTTTTCTTGTACTATCTTTTTCTAATTTTGGTCATTAGAGTAATACTGTTCACACAGAATGAGATGAGAAGTATTCTCTTCAATTTTCTGGAAGAGTTTATGCAACACTGATATTATTTCTTCCTCAGATGCTTGATGGAACTCACCAGTGAAGCCATCTGGGTCTGGAGTTTTCTTTATGAGGTGGCTTGTAACTACACATTCAATTTCTCCAATAAACATAGGGTAGTTCAGGTTATCTTTTTCTTCTTGAGTGAGCTTTAGAAATTCAGATCTTTCAAGGAATTTGCTTAATTAGAATGGGTAGTGTTGTCACCTCTCTCATTCCTGGTATTGGTAATTTATGTTTCTTTTTTCTTGATCAGTCTGGCCAGAGGTTTATCAATTTTATTGATGGAACCAGCTTTTGATTTCATTGATTTTACCTAATATTTTTCTGTTTTGTATTGTATGGTTTCTGCTCAGATCTTTATTACTTTGGGTTTAATTTGTTCCTCCTTTCTTGTTGCTTAGGTGACTGATTTGAGATCTTCCTTTCTAATATAGTGATTTAGTACTATAAATTTCTCCCTAGGTATTGCTTTAGTGACATCCCACACATTTTGATATGTAGTGGTTTTAATTTTCATTACATTCAAAATACCTTCTAATTTCCCTCTGGATTTCTTCTTTGACCTATGAATTATTTAGAAATGTATTATCTAGTTTCCATAAATTTTGGAATTTTCAAGAAGTTTTTCTGTTAGTGATTTCTAATTTAATTCCATTGTGGCTAGAAAACAACTTTGTATGATTTGAATCCTTTTATTGATTTCTTTGATGTGCTGACATATGGCCTATTTTGGCAAATATTTCATGTGTCTTTTAAAAAATGTATATTCTGCTGTTGTTAGGTAGAGTGTGACTAGTGTGATAGATCATCTTAGGTTTTTATTAAAGATTTGAATTTCATTCATTATCTCATCTTAAAAGGTCAAAGAATAAGCTAAGGGGATAATTCCCAAGAATGTAAGATTAAATAAAACTGAATAGCAGAAGAAAAGCTCATATCCTAGTGGACTGAGGGCTGGAGTCAGATGGCTTGGTTTTAGCCTTATCTTTTTCTTTTTTTTTTTTTTTTTTTTTATTGAAGGGTAGTTGACACACAGTATTACATTAGTTTCAGGTGTACAACACAGTGATTCAACATTTATAAACATGATAATTCTAGGTACCAGCTATCACCATACCAAGTTGTTACAATATTTTGACTATATTCCTTATGCTATACATTACATCCCGGTTACTTATTTATTTTACAATTGGAAGTGGTTTTAGCCTTATCTTGATCCCTGTGTGACTTTGTAACTTTGAGCAAATCGCTTAAACTCTTAGGTCCTGAGTTTCCCATCTTTAAAATGAGAGCTTCACTTATATTTGCTGAGTTAAATGTAAATTAAGAAGTAACAAGAGGTAAGATGTATTATTTGCCTTTTGAGCTAGTAGGAAATATGCTGGAAATCTATTCTAAAGAAAGAATCTGAAATATGAAAGGTCACATAATCTCGGTAGTATTTTTATAATAGTGAAAAACTGGCTTATCTATAGGTACATCAATATGGAAATGACTAAGTAAATTATGGCTTGTCAAGACTGTGTTCCAATGAAAACTAATAATGATGTGTTAAAAGCAAAATACAAAAGAATATATTTACAATGATTGCAACTACACTAGAGAGTGTGTAAGAAAGGAGCTTAAAGGAAGTGCCATAAAATATGAATAGTTGTTAATAATTAAGCTGGTGGAAATATGGACAATTTTTTCCTATCTCTGCTTCCTAACTTAATAAAGTATAGGATAATAATGAAAAAACTGTATAACACAAAACTAAATTTAGCAAAAAATTAACTCACTTAATTAAGGAATTTTGATCAGATGGAGTTTTAAATTCCTGTCCAGCTTCAATATGCAATCTTTCTGCTTCAAAAAAAGGAAAAATTACATTTCAAAAGTGCTTGTCCAATTTTGAGTTCTCTGCTAGAAATGACTTAATTTGGGGACTTGAAGCTTAAGATTACACAGTTATTGAGTTAGGAGGAGGATGAGCCAGAATCTGATTCTAAGAGCCTTCAGAGAGCAGAGCAATGGTGAAGGAGAACCAGGGAGGTCAAGGGGCATTTCCAAATCAGAGGCAGAGAAGAAACCTAAGAATGGGAGAGGAAACTAAAAGCTGGACAAGGGGAAACAGGGTAGGAAGACTGAAAAGACAAGAGTGAGGGTCTCCCATCCGCAGGAGTCTAGATGCCGCCTTTGCTCCTGAAGAACACGGGTCTCCCAAAACACGTGGTCATGTGTAAATATGTATTTTTTCATTGCTGTATTTAGAATTTAAAATTTTTTCTTTGTATTCAACTTCAAGGACTTAAAAGCCTTCTCTTCTCACTCTCTCACCTGGACTGTGGCCCCAAATTCCCTCAGGCTCTGGAGCCTCTCACATTGCCCTCTGGGGTGGGTGCTTGGGTGCTCCTTCTCCCGAGGACATTGCCAATCAGCAGCTCCAATTCACCTCCAGGGTAGCCCCAGGACATTTCGGTTATTTTTTTAATGTTTTCATTAAATAAGATTTATTGCTTTTTCTATCCTTATTGCAAAAAAATTAGGAAATTAGCAAAAAATGGCAAAACATTTAAAATCATTTGTAATTCCTCCACCCAGAGATATGTTTCTTCAAACGTTTTTTTCTGTGTGTATAGCTTTAAAAAAAATAAGTCCATGCTGAATACACTGTTTAGATACCTGACATTTTCACCAAGCTTTCCATTATGTGCATTTTCCCACGGCACCAGATTTTCTTTTAATGATTTCACTGTTCCACTGTGGGTATGTGAGAATTTGAAAAATAATTCCATATTGTAGGATACTTAGGTTGTTTTCCAATGCATTGCTGTTGGAAGCATTGCTCCAGGTGATGGTGGACCGAGGGCTGGAGGAAGGAAGGCTTAGTCACAGCCCTGACTTGGTCCCTAACTGTTGGCTTTGTAACTTCAGGCACATCACTTAAGCTCTTAGGCCTTGAGTTTTCCATCTTTAAAATGGAGAGACTATTAATTTGCACTGCCAGTTTGCCCTCTAAATGGGTCATATCAATTTAACAAAGTGTATGAGATTGCCACAATCTTGCCATGACTGATTTTGTCTTTAAAAAAACAACCTTTGTCATTTCAACAAGTAATGAAATGGTATCTCTTTGAAAAGAATTAATGGTGTTTCATTTTAATTTGTATTTCTTTGATTACTCATTTGGTTATTTGGATTTTGTCAATTACCTGTCTATATACTTTGTCCATTTTTCTATTTGGGCAATTGTCTCTTTAATGTTTGCAAATTCTTCATAGAGTAACAATTTTTTTTCTACTACACATGGGAATATTTTTTCCCCAGGCTGTCATTTACTTTTAAGCTTGAAACAGTTTTTTTTTTCCCCAAAAACTTCTAAATCAGAAAAAAAACATGCAATGAAATTTCCCCTGATAACTCCAAGTAGCTTAAGATGACCCTGCAAATCTACAGATGATCAATGTGAAAGCACACAGCACAGGACCTGAGCACTAACAAATGATAGCTATAATAAATAATGGTGACAGTAGTACTTAAATGAGTGTCTTTAGACAAAACCCATCCAGCCCCCTTGGTGCTCATTTCCTGTTGCCCCTTTTCATACTTTAAAATATTCTTGTGAGCAAGGACAAAGGGGATAGTTTCTTCAATGAACCCAAGAATCCCAAGAAGTTGAAGGACTGAAAGGAATGAAGAAAGGGGAGCAGAGGAGGACTCACCACTTGGAATCAGCTGCCCTTGTCCCTCACAGGCAGACTGGCACCTCCAAGCTGGGAACACTCCCTCCGTCTATTCAGGGAGCCCAGGCGGGAGCATCAGAAGGGCTCTGGAGTGGGGCCTGGGGAAAGCTCATCTTTTATTCTAATACCCTCAGTCCTCAGCCATGGGACTTCCTCTGCCCCACAGACTCCCTTCTAGCTGTCCTCATACACCAACAAGCCCCGCCCCGCCTGTCTGCCCCTGATAAGGGAACAGAGCAAAAAAAGAGGCTCCCTAAAAGCCAGGGAACCTCCACGTTTCATGAGGTGTCAGGGACCGGTGCCCCTCAGCCTCTTTGCTGCCCAAGCAAACTGCATAGTGGTTCCCTTTGATATATTCTGATCTTATCACAGCCTTTCTGAAAAACTTGCACGCTTTTACTTTCCAAATCAGTGTAAAATTGGAGATGGGTTTCACAGACACCCACCAATTAGCTACCTCCTTTAACTCACTACCTTTATCTCCAGCTGCACCCTGACATGTGCTTTCTGACAAGCACACTTGCCTACTATCTCCCAACATGTGATAAACCCTTTCCCGCCTGTCTTGCTTTCATAATATCCATAAATGTATACTCAGAATATCCATAATTGTATCCTTAACAGTGCATTAAATACTTTCATGTATTTTTGAACTGATAAAGATGGACCACATTCTATATCATTCCCAGTAATTTCCTTTTTTCACTCAATCCTAGTTGCTGAGTCTGTCAGACACCTCTGGTGGCCCACACCATATCCCCTCAGACCACCCGACTGCGGGGTAGCTGAGACTTTCAGGCAAGCTGCCAGCATGCCACCTCAAAAGCCACAGCATCTCTTTGCTTACCCAAGCCTAGGAAGACTGTTCAGCCTGTATGCAGCCCAGGAGTTCAGGAAAGTTAATGCGCCGGGGAATCAACTGGGTGGTGCTGAGAGTCAAAAATGCTCCAGCCTCCCACCTTCAAAGGAACAGTTCTGAACTGCATTCTACACGGTCCCCCTCAAGAGTTCCCAGCAGGAACGAGCACAGGAGCCCGCAGTCACCAGTAACTCAACAATGCGTATTTTATTGGTTTTTCTTCTTTTTTTTCTAACTTACCATTTCTGATTCCTGAGATCACTTCCTAAATAAGTTCTTCATCTAGTACATTCATTCACTGCTATATGGTAGACCACGGGATGAAGGAATACACTGTCCATTCCCTCAATGATAAAAATGTGGTTTGTTTGAGGGCTCCTGCTTTTACAAACAATGCTGCTATGAATATTCTTAATATATTCCTGGTACAGGTGTGCAAGTTTCTCTAGGACAGCAGTTCTCAGTGTGTGCTCTCTGGACTCTGGGACTCTCTCAGACTGCTTCAGGAGGTCACCCGTATTACTACATTCATAATAATATTAAGCCATTATTTGCCTTTCCATTGACATTTTTAATGACCTTGTAAAAGCAATGATGGGTAAACTCCCGGCACCTGATTAGTAACAATAAAGGGAATGGCACCAAACAGCAGTAAAAGTTACTAATTTTATTAAATCTCAACCACTGAATCCATCTCTTTTAAATACAAAGTGTGGCAAAATGGGAAGTTAGGTGTAAGCAGTCCTGGGTGATGAATTCCTATTGGAAAAGCACTTACATGATTGAACTGTGAGCTGAACTAGTTTCTTTCTCAAGAGCACCATGCTTACCTGAAAGTAAAACTGAGACAAACTGTGATTGTTCAGACCTGGGTATTTGCCAGGTGTTTTCTCTACAAGGTGCACCCATCACTTCAAGAAAAAAAACTAACGGTATTTGTTGCCAAAGAGAAAATTTGATATTTTGAATGAAAATTAGAAGTTTGGAAAACTTTTATCTGCTACTGTGAGCTTGATAGCTTCCCCATAACAGAAGATTTTTTTTCTGATGAGATTGGTAGTGACATTAATGAATATGATTTTTTGATGTTATATGATGAAATGTGTCAGCATTTGAAAGATCTGCATAACTCAGAGAATGAATAAGTTCCAAATGACTAATGCATGTCTTGACAAAATCATGTTCGATAAAAGATCCATTCAAAATGCAAGATAAACTAGTGGGTTTTACTGTCACAGAGTATGAAAAGTTCATTGGCGTATTGTATGATTGAAAGTTGCTAAGAGAATAAGTCATAAATTTTCCCACCACAGCAAAGAAATGATAATTATATGATGTGAACATATATATACATAAATGTTAGCTAACACTACAGTGGTAATCATTTTGCAATACATAATGTATTGAATCAACTCACTGTATACCTTAAACTTGTACAACGTTGTATGTCAATTATATCTTAATATTTTTTAAAAGCTGGATAAAAGAAGTTCATTAGCATGGTTTTAAATCCCATGTTGCCATAACCTTTAAGAAACTACCACTTGTCAAGTTTTGATATAGTATCAAAGAACATCCACAATTATCTGAGAAGGTACCTTAATGCTCCTTTTCTAGTTACACGGACTTCAACCTCACAACATACTGCAGCAGATTTAATGCAATACCCCATATGAGAAGATAGTTGTCTTCTATGAAGCCAGACTCTTGAAAGACCTCCAGAAATGTAAAACAATGCCACTCTTCTGTTTTTTTTTTTGTTTCAGAAGAGTCGTTTTTCATAAAATATGTTATGTGAACATGTAAGACATTTATTTTTGTTTTAAAATAAAATTGTAATTACATTTTAAATTTCTCAGTTTTAATATCTAATAGGCAAATTTCAAAAATATAACCCACATAAATTGAATCTCTTTGGGGTCCTCAACAATTTTTAAGGTATACACACAGCTGCATATCTCATGCATTATACCTAGCAAAACTTCCAATAATTGTAAATTGATATTATTTGATATCCAATCTATGCTCACATGTCAAACATGTCTTCTTATGTATTGTTCAAATCCAAAACCAAACAAGGTGTACACACTGCATTTTGTGACTAAGTTTCTTATGTGTCTTTATTCCACAGTGATCCCTCTCCCCTTCTTTTAAAAATATTTCCTTATATCCTTGATTGTTGGTAAAACTTGGTAATCTTTCTTGTACAATGTCCCGCATTCTAGATTTAGATGATTGATTCATTGTGGTATCATTTAATTTATTTCTCTATCCCACATATTTTCTGTAAACTGGAAAGCTAGAGGTTTGATTAGACTTAGGTTCACTTCTAAACTGGGTGGCCTGAATGAAAGCCTTAACCTTTCTCTATCTGTTCCTTTATTGGTAAATTGAAGATAATAATGGTAACTCCTTCAATGGGTCGGTATCAGGATTAAATATATTAAAACAAGTAAAATACTTAGAACAGTGCTTGACATCCAATAAATGGTAGCTATTACTATTATCTGAGGAAAGCTTCCAGTTTGAAAGCCAGAGATGAAATTAAACTACAGAGACAATCAAGAAGGTGGAAAAAAATGGCAGAAAATTACTATTGATATACTCAGAAATAAGAAATCAAAAATCCTGAATCCACAACACAAAAGCAAGAGGCTATCAAATGGGAAGTCTGAGGACCAGCAAAAACTCTTGGAAATTAAAATTTTATAGCAGAAATGAAATAAATCAGTAGAAGAACTAGAGGATAAAATTGAGGAAAATCTCTTCTGAAGTAGAATAACCAAAACCAGGAGAGGGAAAATGGGAGAGAATGGATTTTAAAAAGAGGGAAATCTATCACAGAGAGGTTTCCCAGAATTGAAGACTATGTTTCCTGACTGAAAGGGACCCCTGAGTGCCTAGCACAATGAATGAAAAGACTTACCAGGACATACCACCATGAAGGTTCAGAACGCCAAGAATGAAGGAAACTATATATCCTAAAAGCTTCCAGAAACAAATAAGCAAACAGAATTTACATAGGAAGTAACAGAATTCAGAGTAAGTCAGACTCCTCAAGAGTCCAGTCATATGAGAAGCTAGACAACAACTGATCATTGCTGTAAAATTCTGAGGGAAAATGACTTCCAATCTGGAAATCTGTGCCCCACCCAACTGTCAAGTGTGAGAGTAAAATAAAGGCATTTTTAGACAAACAAGGTTTCAAAAAATTTACCTCCCATGACCCCTTCAGGAGAAGTTACTGGAGAATGTGCTCCTTCTAAATGAGAGAATAAGCCACAAAAAGGAAGATCCAGGAGATAGGGGGTTTTGCACAGGAGGGAAGACACAGGAATTCCCAGAACGTGGTTAGGGGAAGTCCTAGGACAACAGCTGGAGCGAGAGGAGGATGTCTGCAAGGAAAAAGGGCCCTGAAAGATTGCCAGATCATGTGACTAGACTGAGAGTTGTTTTATAGTCCTGACAGAGGAGAGCTTTCAGAAGAATTAACCATAGATGCACAGATAATGAAGTGAATGAAAAAAATAGGCAATTTTTGACTCCAGGAGAAAAAGGAGTTGTTCAATAAAGTGAATGTAATCCCAGTACAGTATATGCCACAACTGTAAAAATATCTATAGTTATATAAATATAAACTCTGACTCAACTAACCAGGGAATTTTGCAAACTGGCTAAGAGTCCATTGACAGTTCTGAGAGAGAGAAATAGAGATCATAAACTCATGGAGGAAGACCATGGAGGCAGCTTTCACTCCCTCCTGGCTCCAGCCCTCACCTTCCTGATGAGGAACCCCAAACCAGTATCTCCACACCAGTGTCCTTCTGGGGTATGACTCTTCTTGCCTCTTGCCCTTGTAAATATAAACTAACTCTCTCTCTTTCTTCCTCATACACATAAACCTCTAACTTACCCTCTTCCTCATCCTTTTCCAAGCCAACTCATCAAACCTTCACTTATCAGTGGCCCCACTATTTTTCTAATCTCCCACTTTGGCTTTCCACTCCTTCGTAGCCAGTCTGTCTGTTGGATTTCTAAAGTCTTCCAAAGGTCCCTGCCCTGTCTCCGGCTGTTATCTAACCCAGACCTTATATGAAGTTTATAAATGGTACAATGTGACACAGATGTAAAATACTACTATTATGCCAAGATTTCTAAAATAGACTCTGGC
Source organism: Manis pentadactyla (assembly GCF_030020395.1). Taxonomy (NCBI): domain Eukaryota; kingdom Metazoa; phylum Chordata; class Mammalia; order Pholidota; family Manidae; genus Manis; species Manis pentadactyla. Next base: position 33,282,584 of record NC_080022.1, on the reverse strand, counting down.
TTGGTTACTTTTATTTTTTTCTTTTCTTCTCTCCCTTCTATTGCTTGGTTACTTTTATTAATAATAATCCAGTCAACATTTCTATAGGAGTTTAAAAACATTTACTATACTTCCTGCTTTCAAAGGGAAATGTTGCTGAAGTGTAAATGTTTTCATTGTAGAAATTTTGGAAAATACAGAAAAGTACACAGAAGGTAAAAAGAACCTCTACTCTTAATTTGGATTTACATTTTGGTGTGTTTTCATCCGGTCTCTTCCATGTGTATATAATAATCTTTTTTGAAAGAATAAAACAAATGTGATTATGTTGTACATGCCTCTTTGCAACTTCATTTAATATACTAAAAACATTTTAGTATATGTCAATAAATATTCATCTATGTACTTTTAATGGCTGCATAGAATTATAGCTATTATAGCCATACTATCATTTATTTAATCAACCGTATTACAAATATTTTGGTTCCAGTCTTTTACTCTTAGAAATAGTGCTCTCTCTGATTATTTAGTTAGAACAACTTAGAAGCAGAGTTGCTGAATCAAAGGTTGGGCTCATTCCTTTTTATTGCAGTAAAAAAAAAACCCAACCACATAAATAAAATTTACCTAGTTATCAAACGTAGTTAATTACAGTGGCATTAACTATGTGCACATTGTTGTTCAGTAGATCTCTAGGACTTTTCTCTTGCAAAACTGAAATCTTGAAAAAATGAAAAAAATATTCATTGAACAACCTCCTTTTTCCTTCCTCTCCTAGTTCCTAGCAATCACCAGTCTACTTTCTAAGAGTTTAACTACTTTAGATAGTCTATTACTTCATATAAATGGGATCATGCAATATTTGTCTTTTTGTGGAGTTGTACTCATTTTTAAAGCTTTTGGTATGTAGTGCTAAACTCGCTTCCAAAAAAGTTGTAACAATTTACTCTTTGCCTGAAAGCCTGTAAGTGTCCTTCCAGGCTATCCCCTCACTGTTTGCTTAGTATTCACCATTTGTTTCAGTTCTTGCCAAGTTCTTAAAAGAACAAAAGTAATGGACCCAACACATATTCCTTTGGATAGGTCATTGCCCTTTTCCTGAAACCTGGCTGAAATACTTGCTGGGGCACTTACTAGCTGTGTGATCTTTGGACAAGTCCCTGTAAAATGGGGTTTAATAATATGATACACACTTACTATGAGGAAAAACGAGCTAACTAGTGTGAAGCTATAAGAGCAGGCCTGGAACATAGCCCAGAGAGAGGTAGCTATTGTTTCTGTTTTGTTATCTTTATTGTTATTAGACTGAACAGGATTTCTGTTGTCAAAGCAGTTATCTACCATTTTCTTCAATCCTTGCTAATCTAATAGATGAAAAATGATATGATTCCATTTCTAAGAAATTTTAGAACGGGTAAACCTATAGGGACAAAGCAGATCAGTGAGTGCCTGGACTTGAGGTGGGAGGGCTGAAAATAAAAGGGCTGCAGGGAAGGGCTCCGGCGAAATTCTGGAAGTCATGGGAATGTTCTGTACATTCTGTGGTGGTGGTTACAATGGTAGCCAGTTACCACACTCGTTGAACCATACATGTAAAAGGGTTGTATTATATTACATGTGAATTATACCAAAATGAAGTTGATTTTAAAAGAAAAATGATAGCCAGTCATTAAATTGAAAATTAGTTTTAAAATGTGATTATAAAAATAATTGTAAAGTTACCAGTTATCAGTGAATTGAACGTTTCTCTATATTTATATAGTCTATTTATACTTATCACGATTTCCTTTTTCAAAGCATTGTGGCAAACAGGATCTCACTTATCTTCCTAATAAGCTGGTAAATCAACAAGGCAGCAATCAACACCCCCACTTTCCGAATTAAGAAACCGAGGCTCAGCAAGTTCCAGTTCTAGTCTAGTTTTCAGATCTCACCCTTCCAAGCCCAGAAGCGATCCTAGAAAACATCCCCGGGAGAAGCTTCGGCAGGTCAGAATCTCCCCCGGCCCAGGCCAGGCCCGACCCACAACCCCAACCAAGCTCTCGGCGCACACGCGGTCCACCCTGGGGCGAGGCCTCGGCGCGCCCCGCCCCCGCTCCTGGCCCCGCCCCGCCCATCCGAGGCTCAGAAGGCCCGCAACTCCAGGCCGGGAGGTAGGGAGAGGCCGGGGTGCCCGGCGTGGGGCCTGGTCCGCACGCGGTGGGGCCCCACAGTCCCACGGCCGCGGAGGGAAGGCGCTAGCTCCCGAGCACCGCCCGCCCCCCGCCGCCATTTTGCACCCGGAGCGTGCCGCGGCGGGCGGGGTGGGGCGTCCGAGGGCGGCGTGCCGAGCGGGCAGCGCTGAGATGCAACTGTCGGGCCTGGCCGCGGTGGGGAAGCCCTGGCCGGCAGACGGGGGCCGTGAGACGCCCCGGCCTCCCCGCTTCCGCGCCTCGAGAGAGCGGCTGGCTGGTGCCCCCGCGCCCCGGCGTCCTCACAGTGTGACAACCCCACGCTGGGTACAGCACGCCTCCGTGTGTGAAACGCTTTCACACCCTTCTCGTTTGGGCCCACACGGCAGCTCCTGGCAGGAGGCCGGGGAATGAACTGTTGTTCCATTGTGCAGACAGAGAAAACTAAGACTCAGAGTTGGGGGCAGGTTTTCCTAGGGGCGCCCTGCGAAGTCGTGGCGGTGGGACTCAGCCCTTACCCCTCCAAATCCAGTGCCCTGTTCCCCGGGCCACTCTGCCTCACCTGTCAAAGAACAGCGCTGGGCTGGGACTCGTTAGGCCAGTGACTGGCAGTTCTTTTTCTTTCTTTCCTTCCTTTCCTTTATTTCTCCGCCCCATCCCCCGCCCCCTTTTTCTTTTTTAAGATCAGCCTCTTTCTGTACCATCCAGGTCAGAGCTAAGAAGTATTCAGAAGGCAAGTCATGGATCCACCTGCTCGGAAAGAAAAATCCAAAGTTAAAGAACCTGTCAGCAGAGCTGAGAAGGCCAAGCAGAAATCAGCCCAGCAGGAGCTGAAGCAGAGACAAAGAGCAGAGGTGAGATCAAGGAGGGGCGTGTATACGTGTAGTCTGCTGAAGATGATGCTGGAACAGAAATAGTAGAGAACTGGGATAGAGAGCGCTCTGCCGCCAGGCAGCACAGGTGTGCAGCCAAGTGAAGAAACGAGCTCTCTGAGGTCACAAACGGGGTGGTGGCAACGCAGAGTCTCATGGCAAGTCAGCATCTCATGGCAAGGCCCTGGCGTACCAGGTCTCTAGATGACTCCTAGCCCAGAGCTTTTGTGATAGGGACCTGAGGGAAGGAAGAGAGGAGAAGGTGAAGAGACATGTAAGGGTGGGGTCAGGGTGAGGGAGAGCAAGCATCAGACACCCCCAGCACATGTTCTGAATTTGGCCTGGAGAGGGGGTGCTTATAACCAGGAAGTAGAGGCCCAAGCTCTGTGCCCACCACTGTGTCCCTTCGTTCAGTCAACAATCAACCTGAGAATTAAAAGCTGAAACTGTTTACATGGCCTATGTTGAACTACATCCAGAAATGAGTGCCCTTGAACAATGTGGGGGATGTAAGGGTATGACCCCTTCCCTACCCCACTCAAACATCTGTATAACTTTTGACCTCCCCAGAACTTAGCTGCTAATAGCTTACTGTTGACCATAAGCCTTCCTGGTAACAGTTGATTAACACATACTTTGTATATATATTACATACTGCCTTCTTATAATAAAGTAAGATAGAAAAAAAAATGTATCCAAATTGTCATAAATCTCCAAAAAATTTCTAATACATTTATTGAAAAATATCTGCACATAAGTGGACCTGCATAATTCAAACCTGTGCTGTTCAATCAGCTGTATTTTATTTTACTATTTAGTATCAGGAAAAAGCTTGCTGTACTCTTTTCCCTCTATTTGTTTTGTTCATTTACTTATTTTTGAGAAATTTAAAAATACAGATAAATAGACTGTTTTAACAAACACCTGGGTACTCAGCACCCCAGATTGATAGTGGTTAACATTTTGTCATAGTTGCTTGGAGTTTTCTTTAAATAAGATAAATATAAATTACATATCAACAACAACAACAAAAATTACATATCAATGTGAAGTTCCCTTTGTCCATTTCATGTCTTATACCCTTTTTGCCCTCCCTGTGGGCAACATTTATTTTTTATACTTTGATACTCAAGTATATTAATAGGTATTCTTGGAAAGCATGCAATGTTCTTTTGCTTAAAAATTTTACATCAATACAGTTCTATGTCTTATTTTCTTTTTGCTTACATTATGTGTTTTAGAACTACTCATGTTAACACAAGAATCTAGTTTATTCTCATTCTCATACTAGCTTATAGTAGTCTGTTTTATGAATCCACTTATTATCCATTCCTCCAGTGATGGACATTTAAATTACTTACAGTTTTTTTGCTACTACAATCATTGCTGTGGTGAAGAACTTTAGATGTCTCCTTTGACACCTATGTTAGAATTTCTGTAGGGCGTATATAACTAGAAGTAGAAGTAGAATTACTGGGTACATTTCAATTTTATTGGCCATTGCCAAATTGTTTTCAAAGAGACTGTATAAGTTTGCACCCCCATTAGCAGTGTAAGAGAGTTCTCATTCCTCACTTCTTTTCCAATGCTTGATAGTGGCAGACTACATTTTTGTTAATCTGATCCATTCATTAAACAAATATTTAGCTGCTGCTATGTGCCAGGCACTGTTGGAGGAACTTGAGATGCAGCCTGGACAAGGCAGAGAAGAGTCCTTGCGTTTGTGGAGCTTGCACTTAGCAGGGAAGCAGACAGGAAATGTAATAAATATATTTAATAGTGAACTTGAAGTTAATCCATAAACTGAAATTTACCTTTGGATAAAGATAGACCACGTGAGAGCTGTGGACCTGGATTCTAACAAATTGTCCTCCCCTTTCCATCACCACCCCCATCCCTACCTAGATCCAAGGCCCCAGATGATTTTACTGCAATTGCACATTGATGAATAGTTTGAGGGCTGCTAGAAGAAACAGGAAAGTGTTCTTTGTGCACACTGTAGGGATAGATACTGTTGAGGACTTTGTTCATGTCCTTATTGACATCCTTCCAGTTAGGTTCCACGGGTAAGATTCCTTTGTCTGACTTCACATCCCAGTTCTTCCCATGTGACTTTGGCCAAGCATGTAACCTCTGAACCACCATTCTCATTCCTCCTTGGTAAAATGAGATGGTAATAGCCACCTCACAAGCTTGTTATCAGGACAGAAATGTTATATGAAAGTACTTATCACACTGCCTGGCACAGAGGAAGCACTCAGCAAACAGCCGCAGTGTTTCCCAGAATCCTTGTGCTTCCAAGCAGTTGGCTTGCTTTTGTCATGTGGACTAAAAATCAAATGGCTGATGGTGCTTATGGTGACTTCTGGAATGTATACTGGATTTGCTCTCTAGCGGCAGCTGCCACTTGTTGAGCTCTTCAGATGTGCCAGGCACCAGCCAGCCACATATGCACACCCATGTGTCTTCACAGCAGGCCTATTGCTTACTCCCATTTCAACCTTTGTAAATCCTTCCTGGGGTACGGTAAAGAGATATCAAATACCTGTCTTTATGAGGTAGAAGGATTTGTCTTCATTTTAAAGTCAAGAGATCTGACCAGAATCCCTAGTGGATGAGGGACTGAGGGACAGGACAGCAATCTAAAACAGATCTGACCTTTGCCTACAGCTGCCTTGCTGTTTCTTCATCTGTGTTGCCTGGAATGTAATCTCCTAAAATAGGAATGTGACGTCTTAGACCCGTTGCAGGGAGGAAGCGACACAGTTCCATTCAATTCTACAAAGATGCCACATTCCAGAAAGTTCAGTGGGATGGAGACATGAGTGAATGGGAACAGAAGGCGTATTTGGCAGTTGAGATAGCTTTTGATACTGCTGGTGACCCTTTCCTTTCTGAAAGTACTTCATTCCTTGGCTTAGTCCCCCAGACCATTTTGAGACCCTTCTTCTACCAGCCTGCCTCCCTGATGCGGAGGTTTCCAAGAAGCTAATGAAAATCCTCCTCAATCCCTAGCAAAGAAATGTGCAGATTGCAAATGCTCAGTAAGGCATGACTGTGTGAAACAGAGGTTTAACATACATGTCTGTGTGTGTGTGTGTGTGTGTGTGTGTGTGTGTGTGTGTGTGTGTGTGGCTTAAAGAAGATGAATAAAACCAGCACCCTTGTACCTACCACCCAGCTAAAAAACTAGAACATGAGTGATAACTTAGAAGCTCCTCAGGCCCTACTCCAGCCATGTTCCCGCCCCTGCCCACTGGCAGTGCCCTTACCCCTTAATTTTGTGCTAATCACTCCCTTCAGTGCTGAATGAACTATTTCTGTGTGTACCCCTAAATAATATTTTGTAGCATAACAATATATTGTCTAGTTTTGCATGTTTCTCAACTTTATATGTTACCTACTCTGTGACTGGCTCTCTTCACTCACCAACTTTTTTTTTAACCATTAAGATTTATTTGTTTTGTTGTGATAAAATATATATAACAGCCAACTTAACCATCTTAACCATCAGTATTATGCTTTTTAAGATTCATTTGTGTTGATGCATGTAACTATTTTCATCAATGTGTGGAATTCCATTTCCCTTAAAGATTATAGGATCTTGCCACAATAAAAAAATTGGAAGAAGGCATTCAAACTTTCTACTTATTCTACTCGGTTTTGATCATTTTACTCTTTCAAGGAGTTTCTTTCATTTAAGTTTCAAACTTACCGACACAAAGTTGATAATCTTTTGTTTAAATCTCCTTTACAGCAGTCTTGTTTTCTTCTTAATTCTAACGGTGTTTGTGTCCACTCCCTTTTTATCTAGATCAGGCATGTCAGGTTTGCAGGATTTTCTTTAGCATTTTCAAAGAACCGTCTTGCAGTTCAGTGAGCCTCTCCACTGCACATCTAGTTGCCTTTTCATTAACTTCTGCTCTTAGTGTGTATTTTCTGTTTGTCTCACTTCTCAGTTTCTTCCTGCCTTTTCTTGTTTTCTTTTTAATCAAGCTATATCCAATACACACAAATACACCCCTTCATTTTTTTCTTCTACAAATTAGGAAGTTTCATGCTCTTTCTGTTCTTTAGTGGACAGACTGATACCGCAAGGATAAAGAAGCTGAGGAATAAGGTAGACACCCTGCCTTTCACCTCAGAATGTCTTGTGTGGTTTTCTTTCCACCCCCACTACCTGCCCTAGATTCCTTCCACCTCTTCCCTGGACTAATATACTAGATACCTCCGAAGTGGCCTATCATTTCTGTTCCCCACACTCCATCCTTCACATGGTCTCTAGTTATCTTTCCAACAGCACAGGTGTAATCGAGTTGCCGCCCTGCCCACTTACCTTCGTTGGCTCTGCAGCATCAGCCAGATAAAGCCCAGATTCCTTGGCATAGCATTTACTATTTTTTACCCAACATACTTTTTTTGCTTTCTCTAGTTCCCCAAACCCAACTCTATAACATCATTCATATTAGCATAATTGAAGTTTCCAGAACTAATTCTGTACTTCCCCATTATATTTATTGAATCATAATATTCATCCCCTTGCACTCACCTACCATGTCCCTTCCCCAGTCTCTGCCTATTCAAATCCCACCAATCCTTTAAAGGCCACACAAGCCACCTGCCTCACTGCTTCTTTCCTTTCCTTTCCTCATTCCCCAAATGGAATTAATATCTACCTCCTCCTGTTCCCTTATCACTATCCCTGCAGTACTTGTGAAGTACTGACATTTCCAAATGACACAGGCTATTGTGTCTGCAGGTATGTTGAGCAGCTGCCTCCTCTGCTAACATACTTTTTTCTTTCATTCAGATCTATGCCCTCAACAGAGTCATGACCGAGCTGGAGCAGCAACAGTTTGATGAGTTCTGTAAGCAGATGCAGCCTCCCGGAGAGTGAGCCGCCCAGGTGCAAACTAGATGGGACCCGGGGCTTTGTGAGCTTGTTACCAGGTTTAAGCTGAGATGGCTCATTTAGAGCCTTACAGAATTAGACAAGAGGACATGTGCATTATTCCTAAAACTGGATAAATCTGAACTTCTTGTACGTACTTCGGCTTCATTGGTTCCTCCAATCTGAATTGGCCCAGTGCTTGCTGAAGAGACTTGTTTTATTCTGTTTTAAAATGATAGATCAAAACTTGTTTTAAGACAGTAGATTTTTTTAACCTTTTTCTATTGTTTGAGAAAATGTCAGTGTTTCTGGTGAAACTGTAAATCTCCAAAAACACAAATAAAATACTAAATAAAATCTTCCTTTGCTCACACTCTGTTTGGGGGTGCCTCACCAGAGAAAGAGGAGCCAGAAAGAATGTACTAGGGAAGAAAAGTTGAGGTGAGCATAGGAACCTCTTTTCATTCGGGGGAGGTGGAGAAGGAAGAACATGTCTGCTTCCAGTTTTCCTCCTTCCTGACCTAAAGCTTGCGGACCCTACAGCTCCTAAGCCACATAGGTGTAGCTATGTGGCCCTTTACTCCCAGATGGGCCACTACTCAGGGTCAGACGCTTGAAGCTAGGATTCCTCTCACCCTGTGGCTGTGGACAGCTTGCAGCAGGCTTGCACCAACAGGGAGAGGGGTGTGCAGGTTTTCATTTTGGGGGCTACTTTATTAGGCCTAGACACGGGTTTCTGATGGGAATATGCAGACTGGGTCCTCAAGAACCTCCTGACCCACCTGCCATCTGTAGGTGTAGAAATACAATTTCTGCTGCAGACATTTGTATCAAGAATGGTGGTTCATCTTTAGCCTTAGAGTTATTTAAATGCAGAGCAAAAGGAGAGATTGTTCTTCCAGGATATTTAATTTCCAGATACTTATTGGGAATAAGGGGAAGCAGAGTGTCAGGAAGCAGAGTATGCATGAGGCAGAGCACTCCGGACAAAAGAGCCAGACGCTGCCACCTCCTTTACTGTCCACACTGGAACTGCCTGGATTTTCCATACCGGTGCTGGGAACATCTCAAGGGATCTCCATCTCCCCTGTCTCCCAGCTGCCTCTGAAGTCACTGAGAATTCTATTTCCATTGCTGTGGCTTGTTTTAGGAGTCAACTGGGCATTAATGGGATGTAAGAATCTTGCTACCACCGCAGAGTGTGTTTTTGAGAGCCCAAATTATAATTAAGAATAATCTCTGCATAGATAACCCCTATAAATGATAATGAGTTTCTAAAGTGTCCTGCTGAATTTGAGTTGAGTAGGTGTTTCTTGGTTTTGTTTTTTAGAAGGAGGGATTTGGGGATGAACTGTCATCATAAACCTAAGGAAGTCGTGTAGTATGCTAGAAAGAGCACAGTTTTTGGAGTCATAACCTATGGTCGAGTACCAATTCTATGACATTGGATAAATTATTAACCTGAGTCGCACTTTTCCCATCCATGTAATGGAATATTTTCTTCCTCTGAGGATCATTTGTTGAGAAATAAGTAAGATAATGTATGTAATAAATGTTCAGTAAATGTTGCTTCCTTTCCCTTACCACCTTGTTTCATGGGAAGTGTTTCCAATTTCAAATAACCAAGTAATACACGAACACTGGTTGGAAAGATTCTGCTCCTTAGTTGGGAACTACTTGTATTAACATGTTTGAGCCCTGGATATATTCTGTTCTAGAGAAGTGCTCTAGTATTAACAGTTTTGCAAACTGCAGGTAGCTGCAAAACTAATTAATTATGGCCAACTTTTCTTCTTAATGAAATAGAACAGATTAAAAACCATCACATGTGTTAAGGATATTGTTTCACGAAGCTTTCATTTCTAAATCCACTTATGAATGCATATTTGGCATTTAAGGTAAAAGTTACTTCTCACTGTGGGTTGTGGTTTCAAAAAAAAGTTCAAAACAGGAATGGGACATCTTTTTGTTCACATTTTAAAGAAAAAGACTTTCATCTTGTAACTAGAAATACTATGGTAAGGGGTCCAGAGGTGTTTGTATCCATAATTGGGTTAGCATTGAATGCTAAGGCTCTTACAAGCATAATTAATGCAAACTAGAAAAACAGAGTTTCTGCTGACCTGCCTGGAATTCCCTAACCCTGATGTAATTCACTCCCAGTTTCTCAGAGGTAACAGATGTTTCTGAAGCTCTGCATCAAAAAATTAATAATGAAAAAACTGACTAGAAGTCAGGATGCCTTAATTTGACTCTTGGGCATACCACTTACTGCGTGAACTTCGGGCAAATTTTAATCTCCCCAAGTCAGTGAGTTTCAAACATTATGGTCTCAGGATTCCTTTGTGCTCTAAAAACTGAGGACACCAAAGAGCTTGTGTTTTTTTGTTATTTATGTTAACTTGTAATATATTTGTATTATTTTTAAGTGAATAAGTATTTTTAAACATAAATAAGTTTTCTGTGTGAAAAATATATATTTCCCCAAATTAAAAATCATTTCGTGAGAAGAGTGGTATTGTTTTTACATTTTTGCAAATCTAACATCCAGCTTAAAGGAATAGCTGGATTCTCATATCTGCTGGTGCATTCTGCATTCTCATGTTGTTTATGAAGCATATGAAGAAAATTTGGACTCTGATAAGCAGTTGAAAAAGAGGGGGTCATGTTAATAGCTCTCTTAGATCATCATAGGTGTTCTTCTTTAATACTACACCAAAATTCAGCATGTGGTAGTTTCTTAAAGGTTAGTTGCAACTTGAAATCTGACACAATATCAATGAACTTTTTGTACTTTTGAGAACTGCTGACCTTAAGCCCATGGTCACCTACCTCATTGGGTTGTATGGGCATTAAGTGAAATAGTAAACTGCAAGGGATAGTTGGAGGCACATGGGAAGAATTAGATAATGTTAACTACTATTAATACTATTATTTTTAATGGAACAATATATAATGGGAAGGAAGGTTAGAGGGGAGAGGAGCAGACTAACATTTATTTAACACCTTTTACATCCCATTCACTATTGCAGTTATTTTATGTGTCACTGTATTTAATACACAAAGCAACCCTGAGAGGAAGTAACTCCATTTTACAGATAAGGACATGGGTTTAGAGGGATTAAGCCTTTTACTCAAGGCCACAGAGCTAAAAAGTAGAATCACTTGGTTCTGCTCATTAGACACAAGTAGTAGTTAGGAGGAAACTAGACATCAACAGAAGGGAAATCTATACTTCATCCCAAGATTAGAACTAGCAGAGCTGCCTCAAAGCAAAAACTAACTCCTCTGACTTCATGTATTCACCTGAGAAGTGTATTTTTATAGTGTTGGTTTCCCTACTTGTTCTAAGAGCTGTTCTATGTTAGAACATTTTTTTTACATACTTTATCTTAGGACCTATTCTGTTTTAGCTGTTCTATTTTTTATTTGTATTCCTGACTGAGGAAGTCAAGGTGCTGAGTGGTCAGCATTAGCACCCCAAGGCCCCAGAGCCACTGCAGAAGTACAGCCTTCCTCCCAGATACTTAGAAGGAAGCCCATATCTCCATCTATTAAATCAAGAGGCTCTCAGCCAACCTGTAACTATCCTCACATCACTAATCTAAACTTTTGTTTGAGACAACAAAGTATGAATTATTGTTACAAACAAAGCATAGTTTCCATATCCAAATGGTATTTCCGTTCTCAAAGCAGTCTTCCTTGGGTCTACATATTTATTCTAACTCTGCTCTTATGGCTCAAAATGGACACAAAAATCCTCTTTCAGATCCATCTTCCTTTAAATGTAATTGCAAGTTTTAGAAATAGCCAGAAGTCATTTGAAGCCAACTCTGATGATGAATGCAGTTTAACAAGAGGGCATCATGGGCTGATCTTAAATATTACGTTTTTGGACTAGATTTGATTGGTTCTGAGTAGAATAAGTATTTTTTGAGCACCTACCGTATCAAGGCTCTGTGCTAGGTGCTGGCTTCTAGAAGCTCATGTGACAACAGTTTGCCAACTGGAGCTCCTGAGATATTTGGATAAAGGATAGCATCACTGAAATGAGGTTCAACACCAGAGGATATAACTGAAATGTCTGAGCCCATGTATATATATGTTTCTAAATTATGTTCACCTTTTTATTATAAAAGGATACTGATGAACATCCAGGTGAAGAGAGAACCTAGAGAGTCTGGGAGGGCCCTGAGAGCAGGAGCTTCCCACCCTGTGGCGTTAGAGTGCGGCAGCCTCCCAGTGAGGGCACGTTCACCAGCTGGAAGCGCTCTGAACCTTGACCCGTTTCAGTAACTAGGGTCAAAGACCAAATAGTAGAACAAAAGATTGAGCCCATGTATATTTGTAAGATTCTTATTACATTAAAGTCTCCTTGTACAGGACTCATTAGAACGCACACAAAAATAATTTCATCCACAAAGTAAGTATTTTTTAGTGGCAGGCAGTGTGGTAGGCAGCAGAAACACAAAAACCTAAACTGAGGGAGCTTGAAGTCCAGTGGGACACAAACATATTCATGTAAGCATGAAAAAATAGAAATGGTGCAACAGAGATATGACTGCCAGCTGTGGGAAGCAGAGGGCACTCTCTGTTCCTTTAAAGCCAAACAAACCATAACCATGTGGACTTCATGGGCTTCTTGTTTTTCACAAATCTAATTTTAGATTTAATGCATATTTGCCATACACATTGTTCTACGAGTTTAGAGAAGTTAGACCAGGGTTAAAAAGTGCTCTGGTGCCATATTGAGGAAGGGGTGGAACTAGCCAACGATCCTTTGGAATACCCCCTGGAGGCAGAAAGCAGGCAGTGCTGGGGGGGGTCATTGTTCTCAGGGGGCCTAAGTTCTTTGTGAGGTGCAACTTCAGGGTTCCTACAATATATTTTATTTCTCTTCAACTTGGAATTTTAGAATATGAAGTGGCATTTGAGTACCTAGAGCTTAGTATTTTTAAGCTTGGGAAAAACACACACTGTGATCCTGGAATCCAGGTGATGCCCTCAAGCAGCCAGTGTGCCTAATCTCTAAGCCAAGCAAAAGGCAGAAGCTTTGACTGTTGAAATACAGAATTTTAAGTTATAAAAAAACCTACACACACTCAAACTGGGCAATGTGACTGTCCTGTGACTGGCTCTGCTCTATAGAGCCAGGGTCTTCAGGCTTAAGAAATGCCTCAGTAACCCCACCCCACCACCAGAGTAATTATGATCAGTCAAGGTTGAATGACTTTGCTGTCTTCACCACCTTTGGCCTGGGTTCAGCCCTGCTCCTGGGTGTGGCCAAGGTGGAGGCTATACCATCTCCACGTTTGAGAAGGGACATCCCCCTTTCCGAGGGATTTGCCTTGGTGCACAAGGTCACCCAGGGGGTGCAGAACTGGAAATCAAACCCGGCCCAAAGTTAGCTTGGATAAAACTCTGTTCTTTGGTCCTAAACAACTGTTGTCCCCAAGGGAAAGAGGAGGAAGAGAGGGCCACTAACCCATTGTGGATTGCTCTGGATCAATGCAACAAGTATCTAGTGCACGCACAATATAGGGACAAGGAAAGATTTAGTGAGGAGAAGGCAAAGCTTGGCCCAACATGCTAGCACAAATCGCATGAGGCCATGGGGGTGGGCAGAGCTGTTCAGTTTCTTTGGAGCTGTAACCTAAGACACACTGCCTTGCCCCACAGAGCATCTGGAAAGAAGATATAGGAGAGTGACCATATCAGGTAGTAAAAAGCAGTTAGCCGAAATGGAGACAACAACAGCATGATGACACCTGGAAGAAGAAAATAAGCAAACATTCAATTTTTCTCGAATTGGCTTACGTGTATTTCTATGCCTTACTCTCCCACCCCCATCCTTCCATCCTTCAGTTTTTACTCATAGTGCCTAAGAAACAAAAACCACTGAGAATGAGCCTTGCCTTTAAGAAGTCTGTATGTTACTAGACAATTATCATCTAATGCAATCTCAGGTTCCATTTTGTCAAATTCAGATCCAAAAGTAGTCTTAGCCAAGAATAATTCTAAGTTGACTAGATCCCTTTAGAAAGAAAGAAAGAATATATATATATACATACATACATATATTTCTAATTGTTTCAAGTTTAATATGTGACAATAGCCAATACAATATTACACATCTGCATAAAAGAGTTAACACAGCAAGCCAGAGACTGGATAGGCTTAGAAAGGCCTGATTGCAAATTGGCCCTTGGCTGGTGTCTGGAACTCTGAATAGTTAACAGTTCCCTACACAGTATAAAACTTTCCCTAATTGACATGAGTGGCTCCCTGTGCTTAGCCTGATTGTACAATCAGGCAGAATATACTGAATGTTGATTTCCATCTGTGGAATCTGGAATTTTGGTACCTGCTGGACAGAGGGTGCCAATGTGGCCAGCCCCTTAAAAACCTTGAGCACTGATCCCTAAAGAGCTTCCTGGTGACCATTGGAAGCTTTTTGCCCCCAGACTTCACCCCTCACCTTCCTTTGCTGATCTGCTTCTTATCCTTCTGCCATAAGAAATCTTAGCTGTGAGTGCAACTACATCCAGAGTCTTGTGAGTGGTCTTAGGGAATCAATAAACCTGGGGGTGGCCTTGGGGGTCCCTGATGCAATCTGAATCTCTGATTCACCACCAAAAGGCAGAAGGACACCAACACTTGTGGAATATCTACTTTGCACTAGACATTCTGCTAGTTATGTTACAAAAATGATTTTATTTACATTTCATAGTAATCCTGTGATGTACAAGTTAGTCTATTTTTCAGATGAGGATGTAGAGGGGATGTAACCTGCACAGGGTCCTAATTCAAACCCCTGTCTGCCTGACTTTCAAAAATTAGACACGTACACTGCCACAGAGAGCTCAAAAAGAGATGGGGAGAGTAAGGACCCATGACATGTCCATGGGAACATCCACCATGTATCTTCACAAGAAAGCAGAACAGATGACCCAACGGAGACCACTTCTAGGGGTAGAAGCAGTTACAGAGATGAACTGGACCTTTGAAGTGCTGCCTTTCACAACAGTCCTAGATCTGTTGAGGCAATGAGATACTTCAAACGAGAGTTCTCCTGGACAATAAGTGACATAAGATAATTACTGAGAAGTAGCCATAGGTTGGCTTCTCAGATGTACCAAGCTCAGTTGGGAAGAAGGGACCTCAGTCTAAAAAGGTGACTGGCTGCACTCCAGGGAAGAGGAATATCAACTGCCACCATTTTGAAATCTCTCCAGGAGGGTCTGGTATGACTGGTGTCAAAGTTTGTGAGGTGCAGCTTCCTCCTTTACTCATGCAGCAAACACAGTCCGAGGAAGGCTAAGGCCAAGTGTACGGTTTATTTTGAGGACAAGGGATCAGTGGTGTCTATGGGAGCAAAGAACATTATGGGACATGCTGTTGCTATGAGATAGAAGGGCAGGTGAAGAGAAGAATGGGGCTAGAAATTTCCATTTATGGAGCATATCTATGCCAGAGAATTTATATACATTATCTCATTTAATCTCAAGAATCCTGCAAGGCAGAGATTATCGGCTTCATTTTATGATGAAGAAAACTGAGCTCAAAACAGCAAGGTAATTAGCCAAAGTTCATGCAACTGGTATGTGCAGAAGTTAGGATTTGAACTCAGGTCTGTTGAGCTCCAAACTCAGGCTCTTCTCAGCACCATTCTGCCTCCACCACCTGGGACACAGGAGGCCCCTGGATGTGGGCAGTGTAGTTGGTGCTGATGCTATAGCAAAAAGGCTGTGAACCTAAAGGGGAAGGTCAGGATGGAACCAAGGACCCTGCAAAGCAGAGGGGACCCCCAACAAGGGAATAAAGGGAGAAACTAAGTATCCTCACAGATGTTTGTCCTGTTTACATGAACACATTTCAAAAGAAGAAAAAGTGATACTCCTTGAAGGAAGCCCTAAGTCAGGGAAAACTCCAGGAAGACATCTGCTAGGGCCTCAGTGGCCAGGATCTCAGGGCCTGGCACCCATCACTCAATTGCTTTAGCCCAGACCCTCCTTCCTCCATATTGATTCTATTTCCAACATTTATCTCAAATATCGCCATATCCACCACTACGTCACCTATCATCTGTCCAAAAGTTAATTTACTGACTTCCATTTTCAGTCTCCTACAATCTAATCTCTACTTTATAGGCAGAGTACTCATTTAAAACTGTTTTTCAGAAATCCCTTCAGAGGCTTCTCATTTGCCTTTTTTGATCAAATCCCAAATCCTGCCCAGTCTGCTCACTTTGGTGGCCTGCTTGTGTCACTGGCCCCCTCAGCAAGCTCCCGCCACACTGCAGCGCTAATGCATCAGCACCTTCCTGTTCAGAGCCTTCACAAAATACTCTTTTCCTTCTGAACCACTCCTCCTACCCACCTGGCCAATCATTTTGCAGGTTTCATTCATTCGAAAATGTTTTTCCAGTGATATTGATATATCACGGACATGTAATATTGTATTAGTTACATGAGGTATAACAGCATCACGATTTGATACATGCATATATTGCAATGTAATCACCTCAATAAGTTAACATCAACCATGTCACACAGTCACAAATTTTTTTTTCTTATGATGAGAACTTTTAAGACCCACTTTCTTAGCAACTTTCCAATCTGTAATACCATATTGTTAACTATAGTCACCATGCTGTGCATTATACCCCCAGGACTTATTTATCTTGTAACTGGCAGTTTATACCTTTTGACCACCTTCACCCAGGTTTCATTTAAGCATCACCTCCTTAAGGATCCTTCCCACCCTTGAGGTCATTCCAGTCTAAATTAGGTCACCCTTTGATACTCTCTCAAAGCACCCTGTACAGTGACTGTCTACTCTATCAGACTGCAAATCCTTGGGCAGGATGTGTGTGTCTAGTTTGCCAATTTGATTCCCAGTCCCTGGCATAAGTGGGTGTTCCCTAAATTTCTGTTGAACTTAATAACACTCAATAAATATCTATTGAGCACCTACTGTGTGACTGGTACAATCCAATGTCCTAGGGATTATAGCTGAATAAAAGACAGTCCTCTATTGGGGGTAGGTTTAGTGTATATGTATAGACAATAAACAAATATATGCCAGATGAAAATGAAGCCTATGGAAATAAATAAAGCAGGTAAGGGAGGTAGGGAAAGCTGGGGTGAGGTGTGGGGTGGAAATGAACAATTGTGATAATCAACTAGTGACATTTGAGAGCAGTATTTTCACTCACCTCCTAAATACACCATTTTTTTCCAGTTCTCAGACTCTAGGATTTCATCATGTGGATAGTAGCTCTGGTCCATCATGAATAGAATCATGAGTAAGGCCATGCAAGAGAGAATGAATGTGTTGCCTTTGGTAAGCAGGGAGGTGGAGGCCAAAACACAGGAAGCGTAGGGGCAGGGCAGACCCTTGTATGTGGAAGGAACACCTGCCAGGGAAAGATAAGGTGAATTTGAGTGCTTCCCGTGGCTAAAAGGTACCTACATGAAGAAAGCCCCTCTCTTTGGGTCTTCCCCACCCTACACTCCAAATCCCCTTAATTCCAGGGCAATGGTGGCTGTAAAGCATCTAGTCATTCAGAGAGATGATATGTGGGTTTTGCACTGGATCCCAAGGTAAAGCAGACAGCTAGGACCAGGTGTGTTCCCTGGCCCCTAGGAAGCCTCTGTAGAAGAGATCTTCAAGTCTGTCTCCGCACCCCCATGCGTTGTGACCTTAGGCAAGGCAATTGTTCTGGCCATGCTTGGTTTCTCCATCAGTTTTGGGAAACTGGAGGATGATCTCTAGTTCTAGAATCTATGAATCCATATGCTCCATCTAAAGGTCACACAGTAAGAAAAAGGCATAGCTAGGGTTCCCAGCCCCAGGCCAGGGTCTGCCAATGCAGCCTGAAGCCTCCAGTGGGCCTAGGGCAGAGAAAGGGAAGACAGAAGGGCTCCAAAGAAGGCGGGGGAGGAGTAAGTTATTGCCCCCCAGGCTTTTGACTTACCCCCCCCAACAGCACCTCCCCTTCAGTGTTTCCTACCCTCAGCCATAAGGCTAGGTTCCACTCACCAGTTGAATAAAAGCACAGGCGGAAAGAAGCAGCTAGCACATAAATGATGACCAGGGAACCATTCAGAGGTCCATCCACACCCAGGAGCAGGGCTGAGCCCAGGCCAAAGGTGGTGAAGACAGCAAAGTCATTCAGCTTGGTTCCTGGTCCAGAAAGCCAAGGTTAGAAGAACTTAACACTCATATGTCTGTATCCTGGCCTCCTCTGGTGGAGGAGCTGGAGCGCTGCCAGGCAGGGTCTGAGGTCCCAGAGAGCAGCAGCTGCTCCCACTGGGTGGTCTGCAGATTGGACACAAACTGATGAACTGTGGAGCCCACTTATCAAGCAAAATCTTACATGGAAATATGTCATTGTATTTTAAACCAGCCACTCTGCTTGGGGTAATCTTCATTTTCCCATTCCCCCCGCACCACAATCACCGCTCCACTCCTGATTCCTGGATCAGACCCGAATAGGGAGGCAGGGCAGGTAAGGAAACTGAGTGAGGACGAGGATGGCCAAGATGAGTAAGTGAGCCAGCAGAGGTGCTAGATCTAGACTGGGGGGGGGCTCCCAAACACCTGCTCTGGGGCTGCTTCTGCTACACTCAGAAGGATGTGAACAGGAGTAGCAACTGACAAGGACCTGTGGATGTTAGAGGAAGGAGAAGGTGACCTGAGATGGGTGCTCCTGGGTCAGGGACTAAGGCTCTGCCACCTACCTGATCTGTGGCAAACGGTGAGGTGTCTGGTCATTGCCCCAACTGCCATGTCTAACAGGAAGCTGATCAGAAGCATCCAGGAGGCACACTGGGATTTCCTAAAGTGCAGACCAGCGAGCCAAAATAGGGCAGTGCTTTCATAGTCTCTACTGGACAACCACTCCACAAACCCCCAAGACATCAATACACTTCCTACATTTGCGCGCGCGCGCACACACACACACACACACACACACACACACATCCACACACGCCTGCCCAACCTGCTCCCCAACCCACACTTACATCCCTTCTGATATTCGCTACTTTACACACACACACACACACACACACACACACACACACACACACACACCTATATCCCTTCAACCCACAGTCTTAAAGGAGTGTCCTGAACCCCTTAGTTAATTACAAAGATCCTTTCAACTTTAAATTCCAGGTATTTATTCAATAGCACAGGGCTCCTAGGTTCTAACCCAGTCTCTGCAGCCATGCCACTGTGAAATCTCAGATAAATCATTCCCCACCCCAAAGCCTCTGTTCCTCCATCTATAAAATGAGGAGTTTGTGCCAAATGATTTCTTTAATAAGATATAGGCCTTTTCAGATTATCTATTTCTCCTAGAGTGACTTTTGGTAGCTTACATCTTTTAAGGAATTGGTTCATTTCATGCAGGCTATCAAATTTATAGAGTTTGTTCATAATATTCCTTTATTATACTTTCAATGTCTGTGGGACCAGTAGTGATGGCTCCTCTTTCATTTCTGATATTGGTAATTTGTGTCTTCTCTCTTTTTATTGGTTAGCTTGCTTAGAGGCTTATCAATTTTATTGATCTTTTCAAAGAACAAACTCTTTGGTTCATTGATCTTTCTCTATTGATTTCTTATTTTCAATTTTGTTGATAGCTGCTCTCATTTTTATTCCTTCTTTTCTTCTGCTTACTTTTGATTTAATTTGATCTTTTTGTAGTTTGCTAAGGTGTAAGGTTACATTATTGATTTTAGATCTTCCTTCTTTTCAATTTTTTTCTAAGACTTATATTTTTAGGAGAGGTTTTCAGTTTACAACAAAATTAAAAGGAAGGTACAGAAATTTCCCATATGCCCCCTGCCCTCACTCACCAGAATAATTTGTTCTGGTTCTTGGCACATTCCAAGGATGAACCTACACTGGCACAGCATTATCACCCAAAGTCCATTGTGAACCTTAGGGTTCACTCTTGGTGTTGCCCATTCTGTGGGTTTGGACAAATGTATGATGACTTATATGCACCATTATAATATCATATAGAGCATTTTCACTGTCCTAAAAATCCTCTGTGTTCTACCTATTCATTTCCTCCCACCCTCCCCTGGCAATCACTGATCTTTCTATTATCTCCATATTTTTGCCTTTTCCAGAACCATTTAGTTAGAATCATATAGTATGTAGCCTTTCCAGATTAGCTTCTTTCACCTAGTAATGTGCATTCAAGTTTCCTTAATGTCCTCTGGCTTCATAGCTCATTTTTTTTAGTGTTGAATAATACTCCATTGTTTAGATGTATCACAGTTTATTCACCCATTCACTTACTAGAGGATATCTTGGTTGCTTCCAAGTTTTGACAATTATGAATAATAAAACATCATAAACATCCATGGGTAGGTTTTCATGTAGATATAATTTTCAGTTAATTTGGATAAATACCAAGGAATGTGAATCCTGGATCACGTGGTAAAAGTATGCTTGGTTCTGTCAGAAACCACCAAACCATCTTCCAAAGTGGCTGTGCCATTTTGCATTCCCACCAGCAATGAGTGAGAGCTCCTGTTGCTCCACATCCTCTCCAGCATTTGGTGGTGTCAGTGTTCCAGATTTTGACCATTCCAATAGGTGCGTAGTGATATCTCATTATTTTAATTTGCATTTCCCTGACAATATATGATGGGGAGCATCTTTTCATGTGCTTATCTGCCATCTGGATACCTTCTTTGCTGAGATGTCTGTTAAGGTCTTTGGCCCATTTTTTCAATGGGTTGTTTATATTCTTATTGGTGAGTTTTAAGCTTTGTGTATTTTGGATTATAGTCTTTTATCAGATATATCTTTTGCAAATGTTTTCTCCCAGTCTGTGGCTTGTCTTCTAATTCTCCTGATGTTGTCTTTTGCAGAGCAGATTTCTTTTCTAATATATGCATTCAATGCTATACATTTCAATCTACTGCTGTTTACTACATCTCACAAAGTGTTGATAAGTTGTATTTTCATTTTCTTTTAGTCTAAAATACTTAAAAATTTCTCTTGAGACTTCTTTTATGTATTATTTAGAAGTTTGTTGTTTAACCTCCATATATTTTGGGATTTTCTAGTTATCTTTGTTATTGATTCTTAGTTTAATTCCATGTGATCTGGGAGCATACTTTGTATGGTTTCTATTCTTTTAAATGTGTTACAGTATGTCTTATGTCTTATAGCCCGCAGTGTAGTCTATGTGTATTCTGCTTTTGTTGGAAGAAGCAGTTGAATATCAATGAGCTCCTGCTGACTGATGGTGCTGCTCAGTGCAGTCACATCCTTACTGATTTTCTGCCTGCTAGATTTATCAATTACTGAGAGAGAGGGGCTGACATACCCAATGAGGAGAGTAGATTCATCAGTTTCTCCTTGCAGTTCTATCATCATTTGTCTCATGTATTTTGATGGTCTAAATGATTTCCATGAGCTCTTTCAGATCCTGCATTTGAGGTTTCTATGCTTCTGTCCAGCACATGATCCCAGACACCTATGAAAGCAGCCACCAGTCTCAGGCAAACCCGAGGCAAGCCGTTCCTAAATCTATACCCTCCCTGACTGCAATGCTTGGGGTCCCAGCAGAAGTGAACAGAAGGCCTGACCCCAAAGACGTCAGCTATCCCCAAACAACTTCAGTATTTCCTTTGTTTAGACCTATACCTATGTGTCTAAAGGGAACTGGGTCTACCATGTGGCATAGAAACTACACTCCCAGAAGACACGGCTGAACTGAGGAGACAGAGATTTTCTTCTGCAGGTATTCTCCCATTCGTGAGGCTCCAAAAAATCCAGATTTAGAGAATCATAAAAATTTTCAGATCAGAAGGGAACTTAACCATCATCAGGTATAAGCATCTTACTTTATGGATGAGAAACAGATCCAGAGATGTCCCTTGCTGATGGTTATAGAGAAACAAACAGTTTAGGATGATGTTATTTGCATTTTAAAGGATTTATCAGTAGGGAGCTGATTTGACAAAGCATTGAAATATGATTCGATTTACAGAAATACAATTTGCTGACAGCTTTTTGGGGGCCCATATACATGTCTCAGATTTTCCAGGATAGTGCTAATTTTAAATAGCCCACCAGATTCTAATTTGAGAATCAAGAAATTTGAACAGGTGCCTGCCCAGTGACTGTGTAAAGACTACCAGAAGAGAATCTCTTCATTTGCTCATCAAAAACTGTTCTAGACTGCCACAGCTGGAAGCAACTGGAGAGACCATAGTGTGGGCTCCTTGTTTAAAGATGGAGAAACTAAGGCTGGAGATACGACCCAGCCAAGGTTACATATCAGGGAGGTGGTAGAACTGAGGCTAGGATCTTGGCGCCTTGACTCCCCGTGACTGCACTTTCTGCAGGTGATCCCTGTGCCTCAGTGCCTGGCTCTCTAGAGTCTCCACTCCTTGCCTCAGGCCATTGGCGCCAGCTCTTGGCTAAGAGCTTGCTGGGCCCCGACCTACTTGCAGAAGCTGCAGAAGATGGAAAAGAGCCCCAGGATCATGTTGGCCAAGGATAAGGCATTGGTAACATCTTTCCAGGAAAATTCATTCATCTGGAGGTGGTTCCAGTTGTTGGTCAGGAAGAAACTGGAGCACAGACCTGGGGAGAGGAGAGAGGAGCAAGGAGCTCCCCAGGTCAGAGTCTCAGAAGGGGCTCCTGGGACCAGGCAGCTCCTGTCCCCTAGGCCCCATCCCAGAACCGCAGCCTCCCCACACTGTCTCAGTGGCTGGAATGAAGAACACAGGAGGCAGATGTAGGAGACCAGAGGTAAAGACAACGGGACTGAAGATGAGTGTCTTGGGCAATTCAACAGCAAAGCAAGTGAACCAGCATTTTCCACTCCCTCTCTGACTGCATCCCTTGTCCTTCCTCCAGCCCATATATTGATCCTCCTGGCACCTCCATGACCCAGGATACAAGGGCATGGGCCCTTGCCCTCAGCTGAGAAATTAGCCTTTTGTCATAGAGCTCTTTCTCATAGACAAACTCTTTTATTTTTTTTAATTACAAAGCTATGTTTAATACTTTGGAGTGAACCTCACAGGAGGGAAAAAAACTCTGGGAAGGGGTAATCTGTCCACCCCAGGTGTAGCCCAGGTGGGGAGAGGCTGTCCAGGGGAAGGGACCCGCTGCAGACTCAGGCTCCTTTGTCCTGCAGGTCACACTCACTCCCTCAGAGGGACTGGGCTATGGCTAAGGTGCCCTAAGGTCGGGCTGTGACAGGCCCACCCAGAACAGCAGGCCCAGCCCCAACAGGGGAAGTGACGAGAAACAAAAAAATGAGTATATACAACACAAAACAGTTCACAAGGCATTTTGTACTCTGTTATCTCTTCTGATCCTGACGAGCTCAGGAGATGGTGCTCTCATTATCCCCATTTTATGAATGAGGAAACAGGTTCAGAGAAATGGCAATATTGGCACAATCACGTACTAGGTGAGTTGAATCTTATCTCACCTGATTCAAATCTGGTGCTTCTGTTGGGGGCATAGATCTCAGCAGGAGGAGGTTTGCGGGGCAGGGGGCACAGGGGTTGCTCAGTTGGGCTGCCCTGCAAGGCAGCTACAGCCTCCCCAGTGGGAGCAGGCCCTGCCCAGGCCTCCTCGCCCCTTCCAGCCTCTCCCAGCTGGGAATCAGATGGCCCTGTCCATTACACAGCCTGTCTGTCTCTGGTTTTACTCTAAGACCAAACATGTACACTTCTTACTATAAAGTGCTTGTGGAACTGAGTTTCTTTAGAGAAAGCACCCCCTTGCTTTCTAAATGGAGAATTCTGCCTGGTTGGTGTAAAATGCCACCCACAAATAGTAACCCTGCACTTGATACAAGTTCCAAGGTGTTTTCTTGCCCATTTTCTCACTCATTTTAGAGGTAAGGAAGCTGAGTCCCTGCCTCCACTCAGCCCCTCCACACAGCCCCAGGCCCTTCCGGTCTGGACAAGTTAAGATAAATTATGATGGGGAGTTTATCAGGACAGCACCTGATAAACTGGGGCTCACTGATCCCATAGGCCAGTTTCATTCACCGTGGGGTATCAGGAGCTGCATTGATAAAGCCATCAGGGCTCCTGAGACCTTCTTATGCCAGGGACCCTCAAGACCTAAGACAGGAAGCAGTGTGAGCCAGAGAAATCTGGGAGGGGACGGGGACAAAGGACTGGCTGTATACTCCTTCCTGCTCCCCTAGGTCTCCCCAGCAAGACCAGACACCTCTGTTCCCAGCCTAATGCACTGCCGCCTGGAAGAGTAGCACCCCAGCACCTCTGTCAGACGCAGTCAGCAGGTGCCCGGGGCATGCCTACCAAGCACCACACATGCCTCATCTGCACTATTTCACAATTAATCTTTAAATTAATGATCAGTTATCTGCTATATTATCTCTTTCATTCACAAAGAACTTTCATGTCTATGGTTTCCATTGGCCCTGTGAGGTTGGCCAGGTAAGGTTAAAATCTCTACTTGCCAGGTAAGGCAAGGAAGACTGAGAGAGGAGAAGAATCTTGTTCAAGGTCACACCAAAAGTGGCAGAACAAGACAACTTTGCCCTAAGTGTGTTCTTTCCTCTATACTCTGCTGTCTATCAACCAATAGGACTAAGCATTGTATTCACCGTCAGCTCAGACTGAGCCAGGTGCTGTAGAAAATGCTTGGTGCCCGCCGTCATGGAACTTAGTTTCCTGGAACACACCCAGGAAAATAAGAGTCATGCATGTGGAGACTTCGCAGACTCTGCTCATGGTGGTACCTCCTCTCACAGGTGGGGAAACTGAGGTTTCAGGACAGTTAAGCAATTTGTCCTATCAATGGTGGAACCAGAATTTGAACTGGACCTCCTCTTTCCCAATTAAATGCTATTTTCAGCAAAATACACAAGTCTCAGGGATGCACAGATGTGGTGGGAGTGAGGACTATAGAAATGCAGAGAACAAAGGAACAATTCATTCATTCAGCAAACATTTGGTCATGAGCAAGGTTTGGTGCCTGGTGCTGGGACACAGAGAAGATTAAGATCTGGTCTCGTCTCTCAAGGAGCTCAGTCTAGCAGAAGAATTCAACCCCACACAGAAAAAAAATGACCAGGCTGCTAAGTGAGCATGGAAGAGGGGCCCAACCTGTGAAGGGGCTTGAAGAAGGCTTTCCAGAGGGGTCAGAGGTGAGGCATGGTGCAGCAGAGGCCTGCAGGACTGGATCCTGTCACTCCCCAGCTTCCTGGAAGCCATCAGTACCTCCCAGAGCCCTCAAGATGGAGTCAACTCCTTCATTCGGTGTAGAATCCTTCGTGATGAGATCCTGCTCAACTCTCTTGCACCCCTTAAGGCCCTCCTTGGGAGGCCTGAACCCACCACCGGAGCCTGGGAGATGTTCCTCCTCTATTCCACCACCTGCCCTCGGGCTCGCCATGTGACCCTGGGCACTCTGCATCGGCTTTGCCTGTCTTGTCTTCCTCCTCTACTACAAGGGAGGCAACTTGCGTGCAGACTGAGGTCTCCTGTGCCCAGCATGAGGCTTGACAATAACGTTGTTCAATGATTGTTAAATTATAAAGTGCATCTTTCTGGTGCTTCCCCAAGACCCTCATACTGCACCAAGTCACATCTCTCCCCTGCACCAAAGCCTGTTCAGCTTGTCCTCCAAGAAGCCCTCTCTAATGAGCTCTCAGTGATCTAGCCTCTTGGACACACCCAGCATCTAAGCTTTGCTTACACCATCTTCCATTTACTCATAAAAAATTTATTGTTGATGCCTGCTCTGTGCTAGGCCCATGTGTTCTGGGGACAGGGAGAACAAGACCCATCTGCACCCTCAAGAAGCTCAGAGTCTGGCAGGGGAGACAGAAGTGTGTACAGACAATGAAGGCAGTGTGGCCTGTGTTATTTTGGACAGAGGATGTCCAGTTGTTGTGGCTGCACAGGCTGACGCCAAACTAAGTCTGGAGTGGGGGCAGGGAGGTTTCACGCAAGTGGTGGTATCTTTATGGAGGGTCTTTAAGGATGAACAAAATGGGGGCCTTCTTGACAACGGGAATTGCAGGTGCAAAAGCACAATGAGCAGACTGGATCCCAGGGAGAGGGGTGACTGGAGGCAGGGGAACTACAGGGGGGGACAGTCCTGTGACCTTGACCTGCAGCCTGTGAGTAGGTAGTGATGTGTAGTAAGGGGTGTCTTGGTCACATATGAGCTGGGAGAGAAGGGTGATCTGGAGGAGGGGATCTGAAGAAAAGGATCCAGCCACAGACTGGCGAGTGAGGAGAGGTGAGCCAGCGGCAACGGCGGACGCAGGGGATATCTGCGGAAGGAGAGGGGAGAGTGGCGGGTGGCCCGGGTTCTCAGGCAAGGCAAGGCAAGTTGGTGCCGCTTCTCGCCCGGAGAGCCCGGCGCAGCGCCAGAGTGAGAATGCCCGGGTGGCGCGCTCGGCAGGGCTGCGACACTGGCTCGGCGTCTCCAGGTGGTGGCGCCCCCACTGCGGCCCTCTGCGGGGGAGGCCGGCATCCCCTCGCAGCCCTCCCCGCCCGCCGTGGGCGTCCTGGCCAGGCCCCACCTGACCGCGACGGCAGTGGCGCCACCCCAGCAAAAAGATGGAGCCGGGCTGAGCAGCCGCCCTTCGGAGCAGCTCCCTCCGCCGGGCCCGAGCGCTATCGCGCGTGCTTACCTGGGGACTGGGCATTCCGCGGCGGGGTGGCGGCCGCGCTCCTTCCTTCCCCGCTTCCCGTGCGGCGGACTGGGCCCAGCCCAGGCCGGCGGAGCCGCCCCGGTCCCGAGCCTCTTACTCCGGACGCTTAGCTCACAATCCCCGAGGGGCAAGGGCGGGGCCTCAATGTGCTGGGGACCCCGAGGTCTTGTAGTGGGCGCAGTGAGGGGAATGGAGGGATTTGGGAGGAGGAGGTCCGGTCTCTCCATCACAGCGGGTGTGGGGAGGCTCGGCGGGTGAAGAGCCCACACGGTGTGCGCGAAGTGGGAGGAAGCTGGGGGAGATCGGGCTGCGAAGGGCCCCTGGGAGGTACGCTCTGTGTGAGCGGGGCTCTGACTATCTGATTCACTGCTGTGTCTTTGTCCTCTAAGAACCATTAGGCATATGTAATACGTACCCCCACACACACACCCCAGTATTTAAGATAAATGACAAGCTGAGTAATTTACCCTTAGTCCCGAAAATAGTGTTAAGCAGGTAAGTGACATGGTCAGGCTGGTTTACAAAGATTGTTCTGGCAGCCAGTGTGGAGGAAGGCTCTGTAACAGTGCAGGAGAAATGAGGCTGGAGCAGCCACACCTTGCTGGGACAGCAACAGAAGGGAATGGGAAGTGCAGAGACTAGGAGCCATTGTGACATGGAACCCCAAGGGTGAGGGAGCAGAGGGAGGCCAGCTTCAGAGCCTCTCTGAGGCATCTAGTTACGGCAACTGGGTGAACAGTGTGCTAACGAAACTTGTTAGTATTGGGCAGTCTCCCAGGCACCAGCCCTAATACCTGCCCCACATTTGCTAACCTAAGTTAGAGCACCAATAGCTTCCAGAAGCCTACCGAAGAATATGCAACGAGAAAGGGTGGAGCTAGGAGGTTCAGCGATACTTTGCAAAGTGAGGAGTACAGGATCTAGTTTGAGTGGATACTAGCCACCTGGCACTGTGCTCAATGCTTTATAGCCATTACCATCATCCTACTGGACTTCTTCAAATGCCCCTGATGTTAGTAGTAGCATTCCCATTCTCCAGAAAAGGAAATGAAGGTTCACTGATTTTACCAAAGGTTACTCAGTTAATAATTAGTGGAGCTGAGACCTAAACACAGTTTGACGCTAAAGTCAGACCTAAGATGTCAGAGAAGTTAAAAGGGAAGGAGAATGGAGGCAACCAAATGTGTGCTGTAAGAGGCCAACTTGTATGAGAGCACAAGCCCAAGTCAGGCCAACTTTTTTTATCATTTGCATTTCTCTTGGTTTGTCCATGCCATGTGGACCATTAAAGCAGCGGATTAAAACCTACAGCAGAACGGTTATGCTACTGGCTTTAACTTTTAACCAAGTTCACATTCCAGCTCTAACACTTACCAGATGTGTAACCTTGAATTGTTACTTTGCCTTCCTGAACCTATTTCCTAACCTGTAAATCGGAGTGTTGTTAAGAATTAAATGAGATTATGTAAATGCTTAGCACAGAGTAGAATCTTAATCATCATCGTTATATTATTCTAAAGACATGATCATGCACCTGTTAGCCTGGACATCCCCAAGGCTTCCTTCAGAAGCAGAGGAAGCAGAAGTAGCTAAGACCCTCCTCCCTGTCTGTCACAAGCTGCTAGCTTCCTCCCATTCTGGATTCCACAGGAAGTGGAGAACAAGAACAGTAAGGTTAGACTGTGGACACTTGCAGTGTGGTGGCCACTAGCCACATGTGGCCCTCAGGCATTTGAAACATGGTCAATTCAAATTCAGATGTGCTGTACATGTAAAATACACATCAGAGTTCAAATATTTAGTTTAAAAAAAAGAATGTAAAATAGCAATTAAAAAATTTTATTGAAATGTTAATATTTTAGATATACAGGGTTAGATAAAATATATTAAAATTAATTTCATGGTTTTCCTTTTAATGTTTAAAAATGTTTAAATCATATATACAGCTCACATAATACTATTAGCTGCACTGACTTACCTACAGATGTCCACCCATTCACCCATTATTAGAGTATTTATTATAAGCCAGGCACTATTTTAGGTACTAGGGATGTAGCACTAAGTAAGACAGCCCTGTTTCTCTCCTCACAGAATCGGCGTAACTGAAGCATGGGGGAAAGGCAACAAATACTGTCTGGTCATGGTAGGTGCTCTGGGAAACAGAGCAGGTTCTGTTTTGAGAAGGTATTTTGACGTGAAAGGGGTTGATATTTCTGATCGGGTGATCAGTGAAGTGATATTTGAGCAAGGACCTAAACAATGAGAAGGTGCAAACCACACACAGAGATCAGGGGGAAAAGTTCCAGGCAGATGAAAGAGCCAACATAAAGGCTCTGAAGCAGGAATGATCTTGAAGTGTGAAAACAGCAAGGTCAGCGGAACACAGTGGGTAATGGGAATGGTAGATCACACAGAACCCTGGCAAGAACTTGGGATTTTATTCTAAATGTAATAAGAAATTCTTGGATCATTTTTATATAGCAGTGTTGTGACCTGATTTAAATTTTTAGAAGATGAGGCTAACAGTCTCTGTGGAGACAGATGGGAGGAGGGTGAGAATGGAGGCAGGGAGGTAAGTTAGGAGGCTCCTGCATTAGTCCAGGCTAGAGATATTGATGGCTTGGACTAAGGGAGAAGGAGTGGAGGTGGTAAGCCGCAGGTTTGGGATGTATTTTGAAGACAGCTGAGACTTGTTGATTGGTGTGGGAAGAATAAACAGAATCAAGGATGACTTAGGTTTCCGGTCTCAACAATAGTTGAGATAAGTGTTGATAAAAAGAGAGGATGTGACAAAACAGGTTTTTGCACAGATCTCGACTTTTGTTTTGGACATGCTGGGTCTATGACATCAAGTGAAGCTGCTGGATAAACAAATGGGCATGAAACGCTGATATCGATTGGAGACATGAACGTGAGTCATCAGCATATGGGTGGTGTTAGCCAAGGGAATGGAGTAGATTGCCTAGGAGAGAAAAAGAACTGAGGGCCAAGGATTTGGCCCCAGAACATCCAAGATATAGGTAACAGGAGACAGAAAGGACAGTCAGTGAAGTAGGAGAAAAGCAGGCAATGTTAATACTCAAAATGAAGAAAAAAGTTTCCCAGTAGTGAATGGCCCAAACGCTGAGTCAGATGCTGTGTGAGACTACAGAAGTCTAATGACTCGCTCCTTCCTCCCACACTGCAGCTCAGTAGGGGGGTGAATCCTATCTTGTGCACAGAGGTTTTGTACACAGCCTTTAGTACAGAGATGTGGGCTCAATTACTTGTGATTTGTGTGATCTTGGGTAAGGTACTTAACTCCTCTGGGCCTTGATATACATTCTCTGCATGCTCATCACTGAACACACAAGTGAACTACTCTTATAGTATCTATATGCACACCTTACTCTTACCACTTTTGTATTTTAACTTTACAGCTCTATGTTGAGATCAGTCAAAACAGGGTTATCGTTATGGTCAGACTTGAATCAAATAGGACTGGTTAAGTCTGGCCTCTACCACTTTCTATCTGTGTAACGATGGACCAGTTGCTTAATCTGAGAACAGATGCTTCCACTTTATAATATACCTCATAAGCTGTAGGTTATGTGAAAATTAAATCAGATAATGGATATGCTAGGCAGAATAAAAGCTCAATGAACAGTATTTATCATATTTGTACCTACAATGCCAATACTCTCCATGGTTGTGGGCTGACTGACAGTAACTTGAGAAGGTAAGGACACAAGCAAGCCCTCCTTACCCCCTCCCAGACCTCTGGGCTAGAGAAAGGCAGGTACAGCCAGTCACCCATACCCAGTGAACCTGGACAGAGCTAGCACAGTGGATTACTGAAGCAAAGACTGCAGAGCCCACTTGGTGGCTCAGAGGGCAACGCAGAGGCTTAAATTCAAGGCCACAACTGTGAGTGATGGTGGGCAATATAAAAAATGTGTTAATTTTTTAATTAAAAAAAGGACTAATTATTTTGGGAAATATTAAAGATGTCTTCCTCTTCCATGTTTTGCTGTGTGGATCCTGCCACCCATATTCAAGCATTATCTGTGACTCTTCTCTCCCTCATCCTTCCACATTCATTAATAAACAAGACGGCAATTTTGTACTTTTCAAAATGGCATTAATTCATCAAATCCAAGATGCTATCCATTCTAAGACACCATTATTATATTTTTTTCAACTTCTTTTTATTTTGATATCATTAATATATAATTACATGAGTAACATTGTGGTTACTAGATTCCCCCCATTCTCAAGTTCCCACCACATACCCCATTATAGTCACTGTCCATCACCGTAGTAAGATACTATAGAGTCACTACTTGTCTTCTCTGTGCTATACTGCCTTCCCCGTGCCCCCCCCACTACATTATGTGTGCTAATCGTAATGCCCCTTATTCCCCTTCTCCCTCCCTCCCCACCCATCCTCCCCAGTACCTTTCCCTTTGGTAACTGTTAGTCCATTCTTGGGTTCTGTGAGTTTGCTGTTGTTCTGGTCCTTCGGTTTTTGCTTTGTTGTTATACTCCACAGATGAGTGAAATCATTTGGTACTTATCTTTCTACACCTGGCTTATTTCACTGAGCATAATACCTTTAGCTCCATCCACACTGTTGCAAATGGTAGGATTTGTTTTCTTCTTATGGCTGAATAATACACCATTGTGTATATGTACCACATCTTCTTTATCCATTCATCTACTGATAGACACTTAGGTTGCTTCCATTTCTTGGCTATTGTAAATAGTGCTGCAATAAACATAGGGGTGCATCTGTCTTTTTGAAACTGGGATCCTACATTCTTAGAGTAAATTCCTACAAGTGGATAAGACACCATTATTTTATATAACTCTAAGAAAATATGCTTCCACTTAGATTACAACATGCCATTGACTTTTAGAAGCATCCAGGTTTCAGAAGTATTAAAATGTGGGGTAAGAAAAGAATACCTTACAATCAATGATACCACTATCTTAGTTCAGACCTCCACTATCTTGTCTAGACCAGCCCCCAGCCCCCACTCATCCTTTGCAGCCAAAATTAGGTTTCTAACAAGGCCAATGTTCCCAACTCCCTACCCCAAAAATCTTCTCTTTAGTGCTTTGCCCATAGTCCCCACATTCACTTTAAACTGGCTGCAATTCCCCAAATATCATACTGCTTCCTGTCTGGAATTGCTTTTCCTCCCATTCTTCACCTACCTGTCTCCTAGCTGTTAGAAGTTAAGAGTTTTCTAGCCAGGGTATGTCTCACGCCACCTCTACTGATTGCCAGGACTACTATGGTTGATACCGCTTACTAAGTGATACCACTTTCTTCATTCACAAATATAACTCCAACCAAAAATGAACCCTATCGCAAACTCCAAAGACAACCTTCCTATAGAGAGAACAGTTGAAGCCTCCAAACAAGCTCTAACCTGTTTTTCAAAACCTAAGTAGATGTCAGTTCCACTAAGTCTTCCCAAATGCTCCAAGCTGAGTTAGAAAACCCTCCATGGTATTCCATATTCCATGAATACTTCTATTATAGCCCTTCTTACACCATATTGCGATTGTTGACTTGGTTTCTCCACCACTAGACTGAGCATCCTGTCTTACTTATTCTCCAGGAACTGGAACCCAGAGCACTTCATACTTATGAAATTATTGGGTGGGTGAGTAAAAAATGCTTAATGTATATAACCAATAGGTCCCGGTCTCCACTGAGATGATACCTCCAAAATCATTGCATTGCTGTTAACTTTCCTATTTGCTGAGAATACAGCATTAAGCAGGGAAGAGCAATGGCTACACTTAGTGGTAAGTGTGGAAAGCGCACCTTACCGAATAGAAGGAAGTTTTCTTTAATCACAACTCTTTTCTGCTCCATGGCTAGGAAATGTCAAGAGTGGATTTGCACTTTCCAAAGATCAAGCTGATGACTGTATTTAGAATGGACTGGCAAGGGGATAGAGGAGGAAGCAGGAATGCCAGCTGGAGGCTATTTTGTGAGAGCTGAGAGTGAAGTCCAGATTCATGACTTTTAATGCCACCATACTTAACCACTTTGTATTACTGCCTTACGCAGGACCTTTCTTTCTTCCCCTGAACTGAGCACTGTAGCAGGCAGATTCTAAGATCTGTTCAATGAGTCAATGATTTCTGCTTCTGGTATTCATGCCTTTGTGTAACTCCCTCCCTCGAGTATGGGCTGGCCTAATGACTTGCTTCTAATCAACAGCAAGGGTATGAAATGTCATTCTCATGATTAGACTCCAGAAAGGAACTGGGGCAACATGGTTTCGAGTACACATAAGACTAACTTCCACCCTGCTAGCAGACTCTCTCTTTGTTGGCTTTCATAAACAAAACTGCCAGGTTGGGGAGACCCAAGCGGCAAAGAAGTAGGGATAGTTAACAGTCTGTCAGTAAACCATCAACAACTAATCCAGCGACCCTTGAGGAACTGAAATTCTGCCAACAACATAAGTGAGCTTGAAGCAGATCCTTCTCCAGTAGAGCCCTCAGATGAAAACCCAGCCCCAAGTGAAAATCTGATTGCAAAACACCTGGAAGCAGAGGACCCAGCTAGGTGTGCCTGAACTCCTGAGTCATAGAAACTATGAAATAATACATATGTGTTGTTTTAAGCCACTAAGTTTGCAGTAATCTATACAGCAACACCTAACAAAGCACCTACTCAAAATGTATCATTACCATGCAAGTTGGAACCTTCTGAAAACTGAGAAACTTTGCATAGCTAGGATCAACTCCTGTACCACTAATATATGCATCCCAGAGGCTTTTGCAGCCGACTCCCCAGGGCATCCCTCTGTGGACTGAATGACCAAGTATCACCTGGATAACCTTGTCAGGTTCTAGTCCTGTCATGTGATAGGTCTTCACTGACCTTTTACAGCTCACAAGGCACACAGCTTACAAGGCAAGGCCATGAACACCAGGATAGGTTTAGGCATACCAAGCAGATCAGCATTAAGGACAACCATCTCCAGAAAGGAACTGGGGCAATGTGGTTTTGAGTACACAGCTCTCCTTTTACAACATGTTGTGACAGGTTATATGGCCCTGAAGGAAAGACAGCCCTGCTGGATCTGCTATGAATGTAGTTAATGCCACTGAACAAACAGAAATGAGGTGGAGGGCCAAAGGCGTCCAGTCAGAATCACAACTAGAGCGACGCAGCCTAAAAGCCTCTGCTAAGTTCTTGAATAATTCAGGTCAAAATGAGTGCCAGTCTGAGTTAACTCATCAACAGGTTGGCTGTTTTTCTTGTTTCTCATTCACTGCCCTATTCTCTTCCACAATCCTTTATAAAGTGGTCCTTTAAATGGATTCGTCCTGCCACAGGTGGCTGAACTCTGGATTTCCTCAGCAAGGCTACCAAGTGGATTCATACAACAGTTAGCAGCAGCCTTCAACATCTCTTCCGAGTCTAAAATCCTGTGAGTTTATAGGCTGACCATCCCAAAACCTGGACCCTGGCTGCTGCCTCCAGTCACTCTAGCCAGACAGAAAGTGCAGAGGGGCCAACCAAGCCTCACCGACAGGGCACAAAACCAGAATCCACACTCAAGTCTGGCCACACCCACCCATTTACCACCCAACATTCCTGTTCCTGGGTGAGCCTGTAGCTGGAGTCACACTAACAGTTAACACCCTCAGCCCCAATGTCACACACTTCGTTACAAAAAGACTAAAACATTCCTCTCTGGAAAATGACTTGCCAACCTTTCTGTGAGAAGAAACTTCTTTCTCTATTGTTCTGACTTACGGGGAGAATAGATGGAGACTGAAGAGGAGGAAAGCACATGGGCCAGTACTCTGAAACTGATGGGCTGTGTATTTGATCCAGAGAGGTTCCCAAGAGACTGATGTGATTCCTTACCATGCCAACCAAAATAATAGTAACAACAGCATTTACATTCCCAGAGGGTCCCCTTCCAAGAAGTTCATGATTCACCTCCATGACCTCAGTTATGCCACCACCCATGAAGGCCAGAGAAAGAGGACAACAAAGAAGTGACCAGTCCTGGCCATGAGAGCTGTCTGTCAGCACCCACATTCAGTGAGTTAGTCCCTGGAAGTTGGGTTCAGTGCTTAAAGGCAGGGCCATTGGTTGGCTTAGCAACTTGTCCACTATGCTGATCTTAGCATCTTGCTTCTCAATGTCCTCATGCAGAGTCCAGGACATGTCATGCTGTAGCTTGTAGGCACCAAGGAAGTCATGTGAGCAGCCTGCCCCCCATTCCTAGAGAAGACAAAAGCATCAGTTCTGATCAGGGTAGGCGGTACAAAAAAACAACTCATTTCCTCAATTTATGCCACAAATTTCTTTGTCTTTTTACTTAAGACCAGTCATAATCATCCTTAGAAAGCATTACATCGGATACCTCCCATAACAGAGATAATGACTGAAATAATTTAAACACATGTGTAGTTTTTAGAGTCCTATCTGGGCTCATACCACCTCTAATTACCTAGGAAACTACTTACTAACCCCTATGCCTACATTTGCACATACACATGCCTAGAGTTTCTCAAAGACTAGTACAGATTTCTGTACAGAAAATAAATGCCCTTACCTTTGGAGAAATTATGGAAAAATACTGCTGACCACTCTCCCGTCTATAAAGGTAGTAAATGTTGCCAGGTTTTTTCACTATATTACAAGCCACATGGTGCAAGTCAGCATCTCTGCGAGCATCTTCCAATACCTAAAGGCCACAGAGATGCAACAAATTAGCTAGAGGGGGTAATAGGCTGTCATATTCAGTGGTTATTCCAAACAAAATCTGGAAATTGTTCAATGCTTAGGATAATGCTCCCCCATAGCAATGAATCACTTCTGTGATCCAGATTATTCTGAAGAGACAAAAATCAGGCTGTGTTACTATGCTGTAAGAAAATGCCTTAGAATTATATTTGTAAATGTGGAGCACTTCTGGCTTTGAGTGGTGTTTTAAACTTTTTCATGTTTTTCTGTAGTAAGTACGTTTCTTTTATGACTGAAACATATTTCTCCCCTCAAAATAGTTTACCTCACTCAAACTTTCTCCCAGTGGAGGACAAAAACCTTTTACCTAACTTCTTGGGCTTATTCTGTTTGACTCAACACTTCTGTATTTTCAGGAGGTACTGACAACTAGTAAGTTACGATGATTATAAGCAAATTGAGTCAGTCCTGTGAACTGAGTGAAGAAAATGAGAGCCTGCCTAAAGCCATTGCTTACCTTTCTGGCTTGCTCTTGCAAATGTTGGATTTGCTCAGCTATGACTGTCAGCTTGTTGGTAGCATTTGCTCGGGTGAACTCATCAGCCTAAAAGTAAGAGAACACTAACTGTGGGTCAGAAAAGAGTAAGACTTCTATGATGTTCTTAT
Source organism: Manis pentadactyla (assembly GCF_030020395.1). Lineage (NCBI taxonomy): Eukaryota > Metazoa > Chordata > Mammalia > Pholidota > Manidae > Manis > Manis pentadactyla. The sequence goes on along the minus strand of NC_080022.1, from coordinate 33,246,595 downwards.
TTAGATCCCACCCATGTCAACATCTCTGCTTATGCCTAAAATATTCCTTCCATCCTCACCATTCCCCCATGAACCCCCACTCATCTCAAAGCCCAGCTCCAGCTGTGAAGTCTACCCTGACATAACCCCACACCACAGAATTAAGTGCTGCTTCGTTCCTATTTCCCACAGCTTTCTACTTTCCTCATTCTACATTTAGTCGCACTAAACTTCTTCATTCCTCCAACATGCCCAGCTCCTCTTGCTACCCAATATATTGAATATCTACTACATTTTCCCCCTTGCTCTTTGTCTGACTAACTCCACTTACTCCTCTGGTCTCCATTTATTATACGTTGAAACATTTCTAAAATCAGGAATGGGTCTTACAATGAAAATCCAAAGACACTAGTGGTCTGGCTCTTATCTACCTGCTATGTAGGAATCTAGCTCTACATTCACAGTATCTGTTAATCTATTACCTCCTGTGGATTATTTACATTATACCTAGTTACATTTTAAGTTCTATTTGCCTTCCTAATTGTTAGTTAAAATGTATTTTTAAAAGACTGCACTATGATGTAGACCTGAAACAAAGTCATGATGTACAGGGAAGACTGCCTGTCATGTGCTAAGAAATGCAACTCAAGGCAACAGTAACTGCTTAAACTAGAACAAACAGCTTTCAGAGCTAGGAGACACTGGCGGGACCAACTTATATACTGGAAAGCATTATCACTCAGGCATCAGAAATCTGTCAAAAGCTTCCTGCTAACTTTCAAGAAAAGCTGACTAACTTCCAGTGTTATACAAAGAAATTAGGTTAAATTTGAACTTGAACTAAGATATTAAGAGAATTTACCGGTTAGTTGAGGAAGCTTAACATAAAAGTCAGGTATAAGTCAGTTTATGAGTGAACAGAAACAACTGAGTAAGCTGAATGAATCATTTATCTGTTCCACAAATACATATTAGCAACTACTGCATGTCACACACCATGCGAGGCACTGGATGTACTGGCAAACACGAGAGATCCCTACCTTCACTGACACTACAGATGAATGCAACTGTTCTTTAGAATATGAAGCAAGCTGAATATGTAATTTTAAATTTTCTTGTAGCCATGTGTTAAAAGTAAAAATAAAATTAACTTTCATAATATTTCAAATAAATAATAATATATCAAGTATATATCAATAATTATAATATGTCCAAAACATCATTTATACATGTAATCAATATAAAAAAATTGTTGGGATATTTTACATTTTATATTAAGGATATATTTTATACTAACAGCACCCATCAAGTTGGATGCCAAATTTTCACTGGAAATTCTTAATCTGTATTTTAGACTTCATAACATGGTTGAAAGAGTTGTTTCACATACTCAACTTGTTTCAAATATACTTAAAAGTTTCTAATAACTGAACCAATTATCAGGTTTTGAAATTTAAATTCATTAACATTACATAAAATTTTAAATCCCATTTCTTAGTTGCTCTAACCATACATTCCAAGTGATCAACAGCCCTATGTGGCTAGTGGCTAGCTACCACATTGCAGGACAGTGCTGGTGAATTACAGACACCAATAAGAAACACAACTGAAGCTAATATTATTTGCACTTGGAATGATGATGCACTATAATGAAGAAAATAACCCTAATTATGGTAGAGGCAGATCAAAGATAACAAAGGAAGTAATTGGTTTCAGAACAGGGAGTGGTGAGCACTGCAGGAACTGGAATGCATGTGTAACCTAGAAGCATCTCAATTCAAGTTAACACTGTCACTGTCACTTAGATAGGCTAGGATATAGCCTTCTACAGATAAGGCCACCCTGAAGATGTGACATATGACTAGGGTCTGAAGGAAAGGAAAGGGCCAGCCATGCAAAAACTGCAGAAGACTTTTCTGGGGCCAGTGCAGCTAAAGAGTAGTTTAGTAAGGGGGATGTAAAAAGAGGGCAGGGACCAGATCATGCAAGGCCTTATGGCCATGGTAAAATAATTTTCATTTTGTTCCTATGGCCATTGGGAGAATAGGTGGCTTCCAAAGCTAAGGTTGTTCCAGATCAGGAGTGGCCTTATAATAAATCTCCTTTTTCTTAAGATGGTGGCAGCAAATGTGTTCCTTGTAAACAAAACAGCCTAATTAAAACAGAAATGAGAGAAAGAGTACTTTTAATAACTAAACACAAACTGTGGCCCAATCATTCTGAGGCCTTTTACATATATTATTTCATCTAAGTCTCATAACACCTTATGAGGTTTGAGATAATAACCTCACTTCCCACTTTAGGAATTAGACTCAGAGAGGTGAAGCAACCTGTCCAAGATTTCCCAGCTAATAAATAGCAGTTGAATATCTGAACACACATCAGTCTGATTCCAAATTTCATGCCTCAATACCAGGCCTCCCAAGCTTTCTGAACACACATTAATACTTACAAGGCATGCTAGAAGCCAGTCCTGCTAGAAAGTACATTTCAATACACAGACAGTAATTATGTTTGATTCAGTGTGTTTGTCTCTGGAGTGTTTAACTTCTCTAAGACTTATAATACTGGAAAAAAGCAGCCTAGTAATACATCCTCTGTATTTCACTAGAAGGACAAAAACGGTGTTCCTTCTTTTGTTTCAGGCCATTGTAATAAACACGGCAGTCACTCAGTAACCCATGAAGATATCTGCCTAAGATTTGGCCCTGGTAGTCTCCCTCCCAGAAGTGATCTGATTAAAGGACACACGACATTCTCCAAAGCCACGGAAATTATACTTTGCTCCCCACCTCTCCAGAAAAGAGAAAGCACAAAGTTTGACTCAAAGTAGCTTTTTGAAGCATTTGAGTATTTCTTGATTTAAAAAAGAAAGTATTAAGTACAGAGATGTATATGTGAGAGAATCTGTGCATATTAATTATTAAATATATTTTAGCAAAACAAAGACCTTTGAACAGAACCAAGGTCACATGCAATAGGGTTACAGGGACGAGGGGCTATGTCATCAGTTTTAAAGCTGCAGGGCTCCACATCTTCAACACGCTAAAGAGGGCTCTACTGCTGGAAATCTTGGTATGAGATTAGATGGGATCTGGTTTTTCAAGCTTTAGATCTAGGAACTTTCCTAGTTCAAGCCCTGCATATTACAGATTATGGAGTTGAGGTTAAGAGAAAAATAATACACTTCAAATAACAGAGCAAGTTAATTTAAAAAATGGGATTAAAACTCCTGTGGTCAAACTTCCAGAGCTTTCTCTGTTATTTCACATTTCCTCCTTATTTTGTTTCTTTTGGCAGTCAATGTCTAAGCACTGGGCTTGGAAATTATGTGTTCAGTGAATGAAAACAGAAAACAGGACAGGAAGACAAAACTTAAGAGTCCTTGCCCTTCTAGAAGACGTTAAATGCTAAAAGCTCTCAAGTCACAGGTAAAGATCTTACAGGACGCAGTTTAAAGCAAGCAGAATACGCATCCCTGCAGAGACAGCGTTAGTGATCTGGAACCTTCCCCGGAAAGCTTTACACATATCAAATCGGAAAATAACTTTTGTACTGCCTACCTCACAGGGCTCTCCTAAGGCCCAAATGAAATTTATTAATATTTTAGGTGCTGTGTAAGCACTTCGTAATATCCTACAGGCACTCAAGTTGCAGCTGAAGGAGTCTTTGGTCTCAGAAGACAAGAGTTCGAGTCCGGCGACGGTCTCGTAATGACAGTTTTCCCCGTGTGTAAAACGGAGACAGGAACAAATGCTACCACCCCACACGAAGTGGCTGAGCGGTCCCAGATGTAAAACGCAGGGCTAAACGTGGACGACGATGGTTATTTACTTCCCAGTCGTGCCTCCTCACCTTCTGCACCTGCTCCGCGAGCGCCACGAGGTCTAATGGGTCCCCGGCCCGGTGGGTGTGGTAGGGGCTCACCAGGGCCAGGCCGCCGGGGGTCGGGGTGAGCTCCACCAGGGCTCCTGCGACACATACCGAGGAACACAGGCCGTGAGCGCCCGCCCATGGCCTCCCGCCGAGCCCGGAGACTAGCTGCTCCGTGAGGAATTCTTTCCCCCTTCGGCCTCCCGCCCCGCGTACCTCCCCGACCGGTGGCCGATCGAACTCGGTTTTCTGTGACCCCCTGCGTCGGCCCCGCCGTTGCAGCGTCCTCCATTACAGCGCCTGAGCCTCCCTAGCGGCGAGGCGGAGGAGCAGGCGCACAAAGGCTCGTGGGCGGAGCCCCCGCGTTCCCAGGCCACTGGGCGACCGAGCCGTGGAGCTAGGCCTGAGCGGCGATCGGGAGCTCCAGCTGACGCGCAGGGTTCCGCTAAGAGGCGGGGCCCAGGCTGGCGGAAAGTGAGAGCGGAGCAAGCCTCCCGGGCATGCGCTGCAAGGTCTGGGAGGCAGGGCTGCGCTCGGGGGTGGGGCGGGGCGGGGCGGGGCGGGGCGGGGCGGGGCTTCCCGGGGGTGGGACTCCGGCCTCGGTGGCGGGTGGCGAGCGATCCCGTTAGGTCTGGGGAGGCCATGGCCGCACGCGCGTTGAGGCTACTCACCATACAGCTGGCCGTCGCCGCCGCTGCTTGCCGGGCCGAGGTCGAGACCGAGGCGGGATGGGACATAGCGGCGCCTGACCTGCTCTTCGCAGAGGGGACCGCGGCCTACGCGCGCGGGGACTGGGCCGGGGTGGTACTGAGCATGGAGCGGGCGCTGCGGTCGCGGGCCGCCCTGCGCGCCCTCCGCCTGCGCTGCCGCACCCGGTGCGCCGCCGACCTCCCCTGGGAGCTGGACCCCAACTCGCCCCCGAGCCTGGCTCAGGCTTCGGGTGCCGCCCTGTACGACCTGCGCTTCTTCGGGGGCCTCCTGCGGCGCGCCGCCTGCTTGCGCCGCTGCCTCGGGCCGCCAGCTGCCCACTCGCTCAGCGAGGAGCTGGAATTGGAGTTCCGAAAGCGGAGCCCCTACAACTACCTGCAGGTCGCCTACTTCAAGGTACAGACCTGCCCGGGGCCCAGGCGGCCAGGAATTGCTGGGTGTGGTTGCAGGCAACCCGGGGGAACTTCGAAAGTCAGGGAAGTGTCCGCGGAGAGGGAGGGTGGCCTCCTGGCCGGGAGGCTCTCCCAGGGCTCAGGAAGAACCCGGACCCTGTCGGGAGAACTGCCTCGCGCGGTTTGCACAGGCAGACGGATGGTAACCCGAGGTCTAGCCTGGGGTTAAGGCACAGACCAAGCAAAACTTGGCGATGTGTCCCCGGGTGGTGGTGGTGGTGGTGGGGCTAGGGGGAATAAAGGGGCAGCTTGGGTCTCTCATCCTGATCTTATTGTCAGTGTCCGAATGAGAGGCCAGGACCTTTCTACAGTATCTTCCTTCCGGTCCGTTTCTCAGTGATGCTTTTCCTGCTGCCCGCGTGCAGCAACTCTCCGGCGGAGAGGTTGCCACGTCGCCAGCAGGGGCTGCCCGGCCCCTCCCTGTGGGAGACCCTCTGGTTATTCTCAGGTTTCCAAAGAAAGTGAGTATTTTTAGGAATTTCAGAGTGACTTTAGTATAGATTTGGAGAGCTCCTGCGTGGTGATGGTGGTCGTGGTGGTGGTGGTGTAACCATACTCAGCATGCATTTCCAGGCACTGTTTTAAGTACTTTGTGTGTATTGATTCAATTGCCCAGATTCAGACAATATCCTATAAGTTAGGTGCTGTTATTAGCCCATTTTAGTGGAGGCAAAAGAAGAAGTCTGTGCTGTACATCTATTACATCCATAATTTAACAGACCTTCAATTCAGTCTAAAAAGAGACTTAGATAATCTTGCGGACCTCAGATTTCCACCTCTCTGTGAGCATTTTGCTTACACAGTTCTGCTCCATTCCTCCTAGTTACTCGGAAGAGTATTGGACTTGAAACCAAAATAATTGGGCTGTGTCTTTGGTCATGCCACTTAACAGCACTTTCTAAAATTTATTGATAAACATTTATTGAATACCTACTACATTCCAGTTCTTGTACAGGTAATGAAAATGCTTGATTTTACTTTTTGTTTTGTCTTGCTTCACTATTAAGAATCACTAAAGTAAAGGCTCCTAAAGGCTGTGGGAGCACAAAGGAGGATCTAGCTTTGTCTCAGAGAAATTAGAGAGACTTGAAAGAGTGGTGATATTTGAAGCCAGTTCTAAGTATTACTACGGAAAGGAAGGATAGCCATTCCAGTCAGAGTGAGGCCATACTGGGAAGAGAGATCTGCAGGCTTCAGGGAGCCATCATCCAAATCAGGTTTTTGGAATGCTAATTCTGGAAGCCGTGTGAAGGTAAGTTTTGGAAGAAGGAGAAAGTGGTGGCAGGTTAGGAGGGGAGTGTGATTGTCAGCGTGAGAGAAGGAAATGAGGTGCCTCAGTGCTCAGGGAGAAAAGGACTGAGGGTGGAGGGAGGAGTGAGCAGATGGAAGAAGCAGAGAAAGACAAGAGCAAGGCTGGAAGATAGGGGAGGGAGAGTAACTCTATTAAAGGGACAGACAAGAGAATTTCTAACTGTACAGTTAAGAAACAGGTACAGAGATGGGGTTCGTTGACCTTGGGTCACCTTGTTATTTTCAGATCAGAGCCAGGGATGACTGACTTCTTGTTTTGGGTGCATTTACAAGTATGGATGACAAGAAGAGAGAAAAAAATTCTTAGCATATTGATAATACCAGCTAAAGCTTACTGAGTGCTTCATATATGCCATGCCTAGCACCATGTGTTAGAAGCTGCATATATATCACCTCATTAACCTTCCCAACAATCCTGTGAGATGGTGAGTGCTATCTCCAGCTGACAGATTAGGGAACTGAGTTTAGGGAGTAAACTTCATGTAGTTTGTCTAAATCCCCAGCAAGTGAGTAAACCCAGATTTGTCACTGGTTTGTCCTACACCAAAGCCCATGTAAGTTAATTATTAAGTCATCAGAGATTTATTTTGGATTCTACATATGAACCTGTGTAACATTGATATGCTGGAGTCTGTTGCTGTGGGCGTTACTGTGACCCATAGCACATTATTTTCATCTCAAGATTTCTGTATATCTACTTGTTTTAACCTCATGAGCCCTGGGCTCTGAGTCAGAAAATGCTATGTCTGGATTTGATATAGGGCCTTAGGATTTTTCAGCCAACCACCTTTTCCTTGAATGTGTCAAAAACATTTGATTTTATTTTATGCAAAAAAAAATGTTTTAGGGAAATTCTTAGGCACAGGGTAATTGTTAACTGCTCTTTCTCCTCTACCCCTAAATCCTTAAAGCCTTGGACTTTTTACAGCTCAGTTGCTGCATCTGAATCTTGAGAATATATTATTTGGTCAGTCAGTCTTCCGTTGCATTCTCCCTACAATATAACTTTTGTTTTTAAATAGAATGTTTATACTGTTGAAGGATTACCTCCTGTAATTTGGAGAACTCTAAGGCTGATTGGAGAAATAGTTGAAAATTTGCCCAGGGCTCTGAGCTCCTAATTTCTGGTTTGTCGTTCCTGCAATAGGTGTGTTTTCTGGGGCTGGCAGGGATGGAAGCACACTGAATGGAAGGCTCAGGAAGCTGGGATTTCCTGTTTACTGTGGACTACATGTTTGGACACAAACCTTCAAAGTTAGCATGTGAGAACTATGTTCTTGTTCTTCATTCCTAGATAAACAAGTTGGAGAAAGCCGTGGCAGCAGCACACACCTTCTTCGTGGGCAATCCTGAGCACATGGAGATGCGCCAGAACCTAGACTATTACCAAACCATGTCTGGGGTGAAGGAGGTCGACTTCAGGGATCTCGAGGCCAAACCCCATATGGTGAAAAAACTTTAACCCCTTCTATCTCTCTTTTTATTGAATGAAATTTACTAGGGTTGTTTTCTGATAACAGGAGTAATGTATGTTCATTGTACAACATTAGAAAAATGCAGATAACTGTAAAACAGAAAGAAATTAGCTGTATTCCTGCCACCTTAAGAAAAACCAGTGTTGATATTTTGGCCTATTTTAAACGTCATCTATATCTTAATTTTTTAACCTGATTTGCTGTCGTATTGTGTGTGTATTTTTCATCATCCTTTTTGAACTGACATTTTATCATGAGCCTTTTCTGGTGTCTTCAGATGTTCTTTGAAACAGAATTGGAAATGACTGCATGATAGTCCATTTATATATAATCATTTAAATTCACCAGTCCCATGTTTTTGGTCATGTAGGTTTCCGCTTTTCACTGACATAAGTGGTACAGTGCTCCTTAATGTTCTGATTCTCTTTGTTTAACAAGAAAAGTCCATGTGCCGTAGGAAATACCGCCTGGTGGTGTAAAGCATTTTTATAAAGAGCTTATTTTCTTCTCTTTAAGTTTTAATAGTTTAGAAATAGAGGTTTTAGAAACATATCAGAATGATTTTTAAAAGTAAACTGCATATAGCTAATATGTTATACAACTATACACAAAGTGGGGTGGGCTTTTTTGGTAGTTCTGTGAAATGAAAATAGTATTCCTGAGAATGGGAGCCGTTCCCACCGATAGTAAACCAAAGTCCACCGTCAGCTGCAGCAGCCCAATCCCCCCTTATTGCTGACATGATTGCCATCATCACCAGAGGCCATAAAAGTTCTTTTCAATAAAATTTTATTTTGAAAACTTTCTGAACTATTTGAAAAATAAATTATTTTGTTTTTATTTTGAAAACTTTTAGACTTATAGAAAGTGCAAGAAAATTACTATGAACTCCCATATATCTTTCATCTAGATCGAAAATGTTTTTAAATTTCAAAAGGAAACACGTGAAGACCATTTACAAAAGGCCTTCATTATGTAGCAACCGCCCTTTCCATCCCTGAACTGACACGAGCAGGGAATGAGGAGCCGGGTGAAGGTGGCCGTGGGCAAGGAGAGCGGTCGTGGGTTGTCTGTGGCCCGTGTTTGAGCACTTCTTCCTCCAGTAGCACGAGTTTCGGCTGGGAGTGCGGCTGTACTCGGAGGAGCAGCCTATGGAGGCCGTACCCCACCTGGAGGCAGCACTGCGAGGGTACTTTGTGGCAGACGAGGAGTGCCGAGCACTCTGCGAGGGGCCCTATGACTATGATGGCTACAACTACCTCGAGTACAACGCTGACCTCTTCCAGGCCATCACAGGTGAGCGGCCCAGAGCCTGGCCCTCAGCCAGGTCTGCCTGGGCTCTAAGGCAGTGTCGTGATAAGGCAGACACAGTGTCTTCAGCCTCATTCCTAAACTTCTTAAACTTGGGGCTCCGATGGAGAATTCCTCCTGCTTGAATTAGTCCAGATTCACTGAAATTTGAATCCCGAAGATTGACCTTATGGTTTTTCCTCCTCTTTGATGCCTTTCAGACCATTACATCCAGGTCCTCAGCTGTAAACAGAACTGTGTCACCGAGCTTGCTTCCCACCCAAGTAGAGAGAAGCCCTTTGAAGACTTCCTCCCATCTCATTATAATTATCTGCAGTTTGCCTACTATAACAGTAAGGCCTACTTTTTTCTTTCTCTGCTGCATCTGAGTAAGAAGCCAAAAGCAAGGTAGGGAGGGCTCATGGGCACTGCTTCTTCAGTACATTCGGCTTCTCCCTATGGCTCTGGGAGGCCCCTGGGAGGCCATGTGATTGACCCGTTGGCAATTCATTATAAGCTGCTGGCCCCAGAACCTGGTACCAGCAACCCAAAGAGGTGGGAGAGGGACACTCTAGGCCCTCTCTCTCTCGTCTGTTCTGCAACTTTTATAATCTCATTTTGCATCTAAGTTAAGTCACAGCAAAGGCAAGGGAGTAAGTACTACTATTTAAGCCAGCTCACAGGACATTTGCCGGCCCTTCCCCCTAGCTCACCAGTGCTTTTGGTGGGAGAACACAGCAAGTCAGCAGGTCTTGGCTGAGTCCCTACTGTATGCTAAGCATTACTGCATATTCAAGAGGTTAAGGTGTTTGAGGGTAGTTGAGTTGAGAAGACTAACACATGCGAACAAGGATTGGCCTGCCACAGAGGCCATCTGCTACTGTGATCTTCTCCCTTCCCCCTGCAATCTCCTGAAAATCCCTAGAGAAAAGATGGTGGGGAGGTGGGACTATTCCTGAAACTGGTTTAATATTGAGGCCGGTATCTGAATTATTTGCAAGTTTTTGAAGATGTGGGCACACAGAGGATTCTAGTTCTTTTCAATAGTAGGCAGCCCTGAGGACACTTGAATGCCTTAAAATCAATTTTATAGCCTATGTTTATACACCATCTATTCTAACTCTTCTGCAATGTCTCCCCCAAGTCAGCAGGGCCTTGTCACTATGTCATCATTCCTTGAGCTGTGCTGACATTGAACACTAGTGATTCCTGGTGCCAGGATTAGACCCTTTCTCCTCAGACGTTTTTTTGTTTTTTTGTTTTTTTGTTTTTTGCTTCACAGTTGGGAATTATACACAGGCTGTAGAGTGTGCCAAGACCTACCTCCTCTTCTTCCCTGATGATGAGGTGATGAACCAGAATCTGGCCTACTATACAGCCATGCTGGGAGAAGAACAAGCCAGAGCCATTGGCCCCCATGAGGTGAGAGCCTGGCAAGGGTTAGGGCAGCTGCCACAGCCCAGACGGGAGGACAGAGAGCGGGCAGGGGAGGGAGAGCTGGCACTGCTTGGTGGGTGGGGCGCGGGGGCAGGGCCTGGGCTGGTGTGAGCTCCCTGCCACGTTGGGCACTGGCAGAACAAGCGGCCCCAGCAGGCATGGGAGTATGCCGGGGCCTTCTCTGACACAAGTCCGCTCTTGGAGCTGGAAAAGAAAAGCAGGGCTGCAAGGCAGGCACATTCCTCCCCTTATTGACCCCGACCTTGAGCCTTGACACCATTTGTCTAAGATGTCATTTTGCCCTTCATGCTGATTTTTTTTCACTCACCTGTCTTGTCTCCATTTTCCTCCCTGTCCCTTCTTTCTGCCATTGTCTGACCTCGCCCTCTTTCGACATTATTCCCATTTCACACCAAAACAAGGAGAGAAATAATAAACATACAGTGTGCTAAAGTGTTAACAGTGGTTAATTCTAGGTGGCGGAACATGAGTGATTTTTATATTTTGCTCATTTTTATCTTCTAAATTTCCTTCAGTGAGTGGGTATTATTTTTGTAATTAAAAACATGAAAAGTTCTGTTTTTAACTAAATGAAATTTCATGCTGTGGACCTTGATTTGTGTACGTATGCCTTATCCAGACCCTAGACCTCTTCTTGAGCCCAGAACAATGAGGTGGATTTGAAGTCACTAGTCTGGGCTCAAGTCCAGGCCATTCTACTTATGGTTGTATGATCTTTGGCATGTCATGTGAGATCTGAGGCATGCTGCACTGCTCCTCTGAATCTCAGTTTCTCCTTCTGTGAAATGGGATTATTGTTCTTGCTCTTCACCATGAGTGTAAGGGCCAGGTGAGCTAGTATAAATGCACTCTATAAGCCAACAGGTGAGATGCATGTGTACAGGTAGCATCATGAGGTCTTGCTGATGGAACACAGTGGCAGGTGGCCAGTTTCCTCACCTCTGACCTCAGCCACCTCCCAGAACAGGGTGGGTACTCACTGTGGCCCTCGATCAGTGGTGTCCTGCTGGCCTCTCCCAAACCTTGTCTGCATTATGTGTAAAAGTAGCTGTAACTTTGGACCAGTTTTTCATTTCGTCAAAAAAGATAATGGTAATAGGTACAGTTATTCTAGAGGCCACTCATTTGTTTATGCAACGAATATATTGGACAAATGTAGGGCTGAGCAGGCATGGGACTGTACATCGAACTGTTCATTTAAGCAACTCTACTGCCAGGGATTTGCCCCAGAGCTGGGTTGCACAAATATGAAAGGTAAACTTGCATGGATGTACCTCGGAACATTGCTGCTAAAAGCAACAAACCAGAACCGAGCTCCATGCCATCGATTTGGGGCCTGGTTAAATGAGTTATGGTACATTCATTCAGCAACATGTAAGACAAATGTTGTATTGCATGAGTAGATTGCTTTGCAACATATGAAACTGTCTCCATGATATGATTTTAGGTAAAGAAAAATTATAGAACTGTGTATTATATCCTATTTATGTTTTTTAAATAATATATATATGTATTTTTAAGTTGTAATATTACTCCTGAGGCCTATGGGTTAGGAGTGGGGAGGAAGACCTGAACATTTCTATTTGTCAATACTTTATGGATTTCTTTTCGCTGTATGTGTATTACTTTAATGTCTTTTTGAATGCTTTCTAAAATACACCTTAGACTCTGATGATACAGAAAGGTATATAATCCAAAATTTATAGAATACTGTAGTAGATGTATAGAATACTATTAGACGATGTACAGCTATAGTGGAAGCATGGAGGAGAAGTAATCAGCTGATTGGCAAGTCAGGGAAGGTGTCAAAGAGGGAGTGGTGTTGGCATTTGGTTTTAAAAGCCTTCAGTAGTCGAATGAGGCAGAGGAGGGTCTGTTAGAGGGAAAACAGCATGTGAAAACAACCTGGACACTTGTCCATATAAATAGACATTGGTACTGGGGAGTGAGTAACAGGAGATGAGGTCTGGAAGGCTCAGGTTTTGAAGGACCTTGGGTACCACGCCAGGACCTTGGACTCTGTTCCATAGTGCAGGCAATGTGGGCTCCCAAAGGGTCCTGACGGGATGGATGCAGGATGTGATGGTTCTGCACTCCAAACAGGAAGGGGCTGGAAGTAGGGTTCCAATCAGGCTGTTTTGGCCATGCCAGTCCAAGGGGGAGCTGCAAAGCCTGAGCAAAGCAATGGCTGTAAGATGGGAGCTGCTTAGGTGGAGCAATGAGGTAGAAATGGCAGAATGTGACAGGGAGAGGGACTTCCCTCCTCTTGCCAGCTAATTAGGCACCAAGCCACAGCTTGGGAGATGCAGGTATGGTGCTATCTGCATAGCTCAGAGACACACAGCAGCACAGAATGCTTTTTTCACGGGTCTTCTGCCTGCCTATGCTCCCACCCAGGATGGCTAATTTTAACCCTGTTCCCTGGAAGAAGCAGGCCAGTGATGTGGCCGCCCTTTCTGGTTGTGGTGGCATTTACATAACCACCCCCTTCAAATGTGTGTAGCATTTTATAGGTTACAAAATTCTTCCATAGCTTTTATTTCATTTGATTCTCATAGCAACCAAGGGAGGTGGGGTCACCAACCTACCCTGAAGGGAAAAGCCAGGGTTGTTCCTTTCTAGCTCTGGAATCCTGGGAGTTTCCAATAGAAATAATCTCTTGCCATCCCCTCCCCTGTGACCAGTTACCTTGTAGTTGTCCTCTTTGGCCACTAGATGGTGACCATCTAGATTTGAGACAGCACTTCAGTCTCTGCCTCGCTGGGTTAAGACCTTTCCCCCCAACCCTCCTTTTTGGTCATATTAGTGAGCCTGGAGCAGAGAGGGAAGATAAACCCATGTGGTCAATCTTCCATTTTTAACAGGAACTCCCCTTCTGGAAATGAAGTAGCATTTGTTGAGCCCTGCCTCAGGCTAAGCACTGCGCTGGGGCGTTTACACCCATCATCTCATTTAATCCTCACAGCTTCCCTGGGAGGTGGGCACAGTTCTCTGCATTTTAGAGAGGAGGACCTTTAGGCTCCAAGAGATGAGTTAGCTGCACAGTGACTTATGGCTGGTAGCAGTGACTGGGATCTGTTTCCCTGCTTTATCTTGGTGCCGAAACAGTTCCTGACACGTTGCTCATACTCACTAAGTCAGTGTTGAATGAGTAAACAGTAGAAGTGGGATTTGCTTCGTATCAGCCTCACAGAGAGGGTTAAATGAGAGAATATACTTAGCTGGGTGTCTGCACTTGGTGAAGGAGGCTGATCATTTAAAGTCCTTTGGAGAAAATTTCCATCTTCCTCTTGGGTAAATATAATGGACAATATAGGACTCATTGATGACTTTAACATTTCCCTTACCACCCACATCTTTTATCTCAACTAATGGTGCCTTCTCTCTTTTTCTTCCTTCTGCTGCTTGGAGACTAGCAAGCACATAGGGAAAGATGTGACCCTGGAAGGTACTTAGTTTCCCTGCCCTGGGTAAGCCCTACCTGTGAGCAAGTGTGGGGAAAACCAGACCCAGTTGCTCTTGTGGCAGCTGCCCATCTCCAAGAGGCATACAGGCTGCTCAGAGTCTGAGGGAGGCAGGTGGATGATAAAAGCACATGGACTTTAGGATTGGAAAGTCCTGGCTTTGGGTAGGTCCCTGCTCTACCGTTTCCTGTAGTGTCACCTTAAGTCACATATCCTCTCGGCACCTTAGTGTCTTCCTCTATAAAATGAGAGTAACAGTATCAACCTCAAAGGTAGCTGTACAGATTAAGTGGATAATGCATGAGTCGCCGTACACCTAGGTCTCCTAGGAGGGAGTATTGAACTGTAGAAATCAAGAAGGAACTCTCCTTTGAGGCACAGTGTCATGTCTCTGAGAATCATCAGATTTTCTGCCTCAGAGATTAATGAGGGGTGAAAGGGGGAGGAAGGGAGCTTTTCCTCTTCAAGAGAAACCTGGTTATGCCCCTCTCAGAGGTACTGCTCGTGCCAGGCAAAAGGAAATTTTGAGCACAGAAGTGAGACCTTTATCCAAAACCAGGGAACAGACAGGCCAGTGACCTGGAAGAGGAGTCTCAGGTCTCACTAGGAGTAACAGTTCAGCATGCTGGTGGGGCACCTCAGGAGCTAGCAGATGGCGCTGAGTACAGGGCGACCCGTCCACTCTGTGTCCTCAGCGTGCCCAGGAGTACCGACAGCGGAGCCTGCTGGAGAAAGGGCTGCTTTTCTTCGCTTACGACGTCTTTGGCATTCCCTTTGTTGATCCGGTAAGCCAGGGCACAGGGCCAGGTGGAGATGGGGGTGGTGGAAAGCTGTGTGACTCTGGAGAGAAAACTATTAGGGGGTTGAGCCAAATGTGGGATCCGTGAAACCCTTGGATGAGAGAGAAAGATAAAGGGGCATCCTAGGCAGCTGGAGTGACTTCAGTTGGGAGACCTCTTGCTTTATCTCCAGAGAGGAACAGGCGATAAGGTAAGATTCTCCTATATGCCCTAGTCTAAGTGCCAAGACCCGGAAGATTAAGTAGGTCACCCTACAGTGTTAACTTGCCCTGATTTGCCTTTAGGATTCATGGACTCCAGCAGAGGTGATTCCCAAGAGATTGCAAGAGAAACAAAAGTGAGGACCTTGAAGACACTGCGAGATCAGATGGGTCCGATGAAGCACTTGAGGCTTCCTGAGCCTGGGCAGACATGACGTCCAGCACGGGGTGGGCAGGTCCAGACTGGGTGGGCCGGGCTGCCCCGGAATACAGTCCTAAGAGTGGCCATGCTCACAGGTCAGAACGAGAAACAGCTGCCCGCATCTCCCAGGAGATTGGAGACCTCATGAAGGAGATTGAGACCCTTGTGGAGGAGAAGACCAAGGAGTCACTGGATGTGAGCAGGCTGACCCGGGAAGGTGAGAGGGCAGAGCTCGGGCTGGCCTGCAGCTGTCCCATCAGCTGGGCGGCACCAGGCTCACTGTGGGCCAGCCTCGGGGTTGAGCCCACATGGGTCAGAGCGTATCCTGGCCTCAGTGTCCTTCCTAACTTGCCACTAGGACTTCCACCTTGGAAGAGCCCTGGGAACTAGTGTTGGTTAAGAAATAGGACCCCTGAGTCACAGTCACACTAGTTTAGTTCACTTAAGGTCCATATTTACAGGACAAAACTCTTGCCACTTCCAAGCTGTTTTCTCCCTGCCTCCATCATCCATCCTGATACCAAGCCTCAAACCCTTGAGGGCTCCTTTGGTCCTCTTCCCCCATGGCCTGTCCCTCCACCCAGCCAGGGGGACCCACTGAGTATGAATCTTCTGTGTTTCTCATCTCTTTCCCCAGCCTTTTCTGTGCCCCCATTGCCTCGGGCCTGCTTCCCACCCTGGCATCTCTTCTGTGCTCACCTTTCCCCTTCCAGGCTGTCCGTGCCCCTTCCCACATGATGGCAAGATCACTCTTCCAACATGGGGACCCTGACCCACCCTCCTGGCCTGCCCTTTACCCCCATGCTGTGCATCTCCACTGTTCATGCCTTCTCCTTGTCCACAGGGGGGACCCCGTTCCCTGAGCCTCTGTCTGCCCACAATTCTTTGTGCATGCTTATCCCTGCTCCTAATATGCTGCCCACCATCTCTGCCCACCACAGTGGCCCAGGTGCACCCTACAAAGCCTTTCTTAATCTCCTGGCTGGTTGGAGCCCCCCTGCCCCTCTCCTGCACGGCTGAGGCACTTTGTGTACTTCCGCAGGGTCCGTCCCACCTGATCACGGGAACAGGCGCTGTCTTCAGGGCTTCATCCCTCACCTGGCCTAGCACGGTGCCCAGCACACACGCAGGCCTCAGTAAATAGGTGGAGTTGAATTGAGTTGCTGGTATGTCCCCAGCAGAGAGACACCATGAGAAATAGAAGAGACAGGTTGGCCTTCACAGTACAGGTGCTAAAATTAACAGTAGTTAATTTAACAAGATGGGCATGTAAAAAAGAATTTGTTCAGCATTCCTTTGTTTTCAGAGAGTTCTCGCCCTGTTGTTTCTCTGGATTCTCATAACTGCGTGGGAGGTGGGGAGGGCAGACTGTGAGATCGTCATTTGAAACGTGGTGACGATGATATGATAGTAGCTAAAATTTTGAGCATTTACTATATGCCAAGCATTGTGCTAAGCTCATTTTTCTTCACATCAAACAGGCATCAAACTTTGGAGGTAGATGCTGTTTTTCAGAAGAGAAAATTAAAGCTCAGGGAGGATAAATAACTTGCCATGGTCACACAGCTAGTAAGTGAGCAGTAGGTGGAGGCTCAAAAGCCAGCAACCGTTTGGGAGTGGGGCTCGGACCAGGACTTGGCCCTCCTGTCCTCTCAGCTGCAGGTTCTGTCCTCTGGACCTCCTACCTTTGGGAGAACGGGAGGACAGGGAACAACAGCATTTCTTTTCCTCTCCGACGGAGAGTGGACAGAACTGCTGCTGGCTTTAGCCCAGTCTTATCTTTGCTTTGCAGGTGGCCCCCTGCTCTACGAAGGTATCAGTCTCACCATGAACTCCAGAGTCTTGAATGGTTCCCAGCGGGTGGTGATGGACGGCGTCATCTCTGACGATGAGTGCCTGGAGCTGCAGAGACTGACCAACGTAAGGGCAGCCTCGTGGCCGCACCTTCCCCCGAGGCCCAGGCCCCCATCCTAAGGCCTCTTAGGTGCTGAGTGTTGGCCTGCCCCTTGCTGCAGGCAGTTGGCCGCTCTCCTCAGGCCCTCAGCTGCCCCAGCTAACTCCACCTGTTCTGGGGACCTTGTAGGCAGCAGCAACTTCAGGAGACGGCTACCGGGGTCAAACCTCCCCACACACCCCCAGCGAGAAGTTCTATGGCGTCACTGTCTTCAAAGCCCTCAAGGTAGAATCAAGGCTCAGCATTCTAGAGCATGGGGATGGGGTGAGGGGGAGCTCGGGCCTCCGGGGAGCTCGGTGTCTGCCTGCCTGTCAGCATTCCAGCTGCACGGGGCGGAGGATAAACTACGTTGAGTGAGGTTAAGCTCTGAATCCCGGCTGTTAGACCGAGTGTAATTAAAATGAGGTAAGCTGGACAAGACAGACACCCGAAGCTGTGGGAGTGTTTCTGAAGAATGGCTGTACTTCTGAGCAGGATCATAAAGGGAACTAATAATAATATAGTAGGTGTGTTTGCAGGGGGACAGACTGCACCTTTGGCGGGGGGTTGAAGATGGGGCCCGGTCCCTCAGGGGTCTCTGTCGGCCCACAGAGGGGCATTCGGGGCAGCTGACCCCTAGTCTGTCTCCTTGGCAGCTGGGACAGGAAGGGAAAGTTCCTCTGCAGAGCGCCCACCTGTACTACAATGTGACGGAGAAGGTGCGGCGCGTCATGGAGTCCTACTTCCGCCTGGACGCCCCCCTGTACTTCTCCTACTCCCACCTGGTGTGCCGCACTGCGATTGAAGGTGGGCCTCCTCCGCCCCGCAGCTTTCACTGCCGCACATGCTGTGCCCGGGCATTGGCCGGATGCTGTGAACACGGAAGAGAACAGGATACGGTCCTGTTCACCCTTGTCAGGGAACCAACACAACAGATAAGAGCAGCGGAGGAAGTTACAGTTAGTCCACCCAAGGAGTCCAGAGGGCTTCTCAGGAGATGCTGACAGTGTGCAGGATGAATACGAGTTGTGGAGTGCATGGGGTGATGGGAGGATGTTCCCACCAGAGAGAAGAGCACGTGCAGAGGAATGGCGGCACTGAGCAGCCTGGTAGCTGGGGGAGCTAAGAAAGGTACCGTTTCTGGAGAGTAAGTTTAAAGAGGGGAGCAATTGCATACAGCTGGTATGAGGGCCTCAGAGGCCACAACATGGAGGGCCACGTTCAGGAGTTTGTTTTTCATCCTGCAGGCCAGTGGTTCTCAACAACAGTCATGAGCTGTGTTGCCAGCTCTCTGTCACTAATTGTTAAATACCAGAGTTGTAAGAGATCTACTTATTT
The DNA here is from genome assembly GCF_030020395.1 of Manis pentadactyla. Taxonomy (NCBI): domain Eukaryota; kingdom Metazoa; phylum Chordata; class Mammalia; order Pholidota; family Manidae; genus Manis; species Manis pentadactyla. Next base: position 33,228,112 of record NC_080022.1, on the reverse strand, counting down.
TCCCAGTCAGAACATATTAGAGGTTATTCCTTGTTCACTCTCCCTCTCTCACTTGCTCTCGCGCTTTTCTGAGGAGGGATGAGGTACAGTCATCCCAGGAATCACACATGGCCTGCGGCGGGATCTGTCATGCCTTAACCTTCAGTCTCTGGCCCTAACAGGGGGAGGAGATTAGAGGGCTTTCCTCTCCCTCAGAACATTTGGAGTTCTGTCAAATCTGGGCACACCCAAAGGAGTATGTCAGACACACAACTGATACAGGTCACAGCGCCTCAAGGTGCGGGGATGGGAAGCCAGGGTGAGTTATCAAGCAGGAAGGACTTGGTGAGGCCTGTGTGTTTGCAAGATCAGTTTTGCCAAGGTGTGTGAAGAGATTCAGAGAGTGAGGAGCAAACCAGAGGAAGGGAAGCTGGTCAGCAGTGACCTCGGTGGGTGAAAACAAAGGCCTAAACTCAGCAAGTGGCAATGGGAGCGGACAGCAAAAAGACATGAGGGAGGTGCACGCAGAGGGACCGGTCCTGCTCATTGGCTGAACAAGTGGCGACAGACGGGAGGGCTCTACTGTGGCTTGGTGTCCCCAGCCGCTCAGGTGCGCAGGAGTTTGTGGTGGGGGACGATGCATTCAGTGTCATGCACATTGGTGTGCCTGGCATTTTACAGCAAGCCCTGTCTGCCCTCTTGTGTGACATTCATCCTACTTGACTTCCCCACCCACCCCACCCCAGGCCCTGCTGCAGCTAACTCCTTATTTGCCCTTCATGCCATCCTCACCTTTACTCCTGCTGGTATGTTGGGTCTCACTGTACTCTGCCTGCATCCCACTGACCTTCTGACCCCTTGTTTTCACTTCCTTGGGGATTTACCCTCTTTTGTGAATTCTAGCTGGGAAGCCGGGGCTACATCCTTCATCCCAGGGTCTGCCCTTGGTTGGAACCTCACAGCCCTGCTTGCTGCACATGCTCATCCCTCTAAGAACCTTCCCAGGCCTGCAGATTAATCCTGACCCCTAGGCTGATGGCTTAGCCAGAGATCCCCCAGTTCATTGCCCATTCCCACAGACCCAGATGCATTTTGGGAAGCCCCCCCGCCATGTCAACAGGAGAGCTGTCGTCTGAGGTGCCCCAGTGCTAACGTGTTACCTTGACCCCAGAGGCACAGGCTGAGAGGAAGGACAGTAGCCACCCTGTCCACGTGGACAACTGCATCCTGAACGCGGAGGCCCTCGTGTGCATCAAGGAGCCCCCTGCCTACACTTTCCGGGACTACAGGTGCCAGCTCTTCCGGGGCGCCCCTTGCCCCTCCCCCAGCACACACACACAGAGGTTTGGGGCCAACTGTCCCCAGAGTCCAGTCCCTTATCCCCAGACCTTCTGCACAGGAAGTCAGACAAAAGGGGAAGCAGTACAGTGCAGTGGGACCAGCAGGACAGTGGACCACAGAGGTGGTACAGAAGTGCCCCAGAGGAGGATGTGGCAGAGTCTCTGGGGGGAGCAAGTGCGGCTGGAAGGTGGGGGCTCATGCTTGTGTGACCTGCGAGCAACTTTCTTCTGTGAAAGGCCCCCTCCAGCTGCCAGTCAAGAGCACTTGGCGATGATGGCACTGGGGCTGTGGGTCTGGGGAGGGGGAAGAGGAGGTCTGAGCCGAGATGCCGTCTGCCTTTCCCAGCGCCATTCTCTATCTAAACGGAGACTTCGATGGAGGAGACTTCTATTTCACTGAGCTAGATGCTAAGACCGTGACGGTGAGCGCCTTTGCCCCTGTCCCTGGGAGACAAGCCCTCACGGTGCAGAGGGCAGGGTGGCCCTTGGTCCTCCTGGTGGCCACCAGGGCTCCCCTCCCCACACCACAGGGCTTTGAGATGTGTCACTTGCTTGTCTGACCGGTCACCTTTCTCATCAGCGCTGGTCTTTGGGAAGCCAGGCTAAGGAACCACCCGCTGTCCTGGGCCCTCATGACCCCACGCCTTTTCTGAAGGCGGGTTACAGTCTCTGTCCCAAGTACTTGCTCTGTGTCCCCTTCAGGCAGAGGTGCAGCCCCAGTGTGGAAGGGCGGTGGGCTTCTCTTCGGGCACGGAAAACCCGCACGGAGTGAAGGCCGTCACCAGGGGGCAGCGCTGTGCCATCGCCCTGTGGTTCACCTTGGACGCCCGACACAGCGAGCGGGTGAGAGCGCCAGTGCGGGGCGCTAGTTCCGTCCCCCCCTTTCCCTTCCCGTGGCCCACGGCTGAGACATGAACGGAGGGGAGCACTGGGCACGGGAGCCAGAGAGCCTCATGGCTCCAGCACTGTGTCACCAGGCTCACGTGGCCTCGGCCTCCTCGCCCTTCTGCCTTACTTGTAATTGGGGTTCCAGGTGTGGGGACGAGATGGGGAATGAGACTGGTCCTTGGTTCCCTGGTTGGGCACCACCTCAGCTGTCTGTGCCCAGAGAGCAGGGCCTCCCGGGAAGGAGAGCAGCTCAGAGCCCATTGAGGAAGAGCCTTGTTCTCCAGGAAGCAGCATCCGCGAGAAGGTGAGTGCCTGCTCTGAAGGCCTCTCAATAGGCAAGGGCTTGTCCTTGCAGGACAGGGTGCAGGCAGACGACCTAGTGAAGATGCTCTTCAGCCCAGAAGAGATAGTCCTCCCCCAGGAGCAGCCCCAGGAAGGCCAAGAGGTCCCCACACAACCGGGAGAGGAGCCTCTGTCTGGCAGCACATCAGGGCACAAGGATGAGCTCTGACAGTGTCCAGCTCACTGTGGGCAGGTGACCTGACCCACCAGGAGGACCCCTGGCCTGCACCCTGGACTGGCCAGCCCCGGGCTGTGGAGCAGAAGAGAACCTGCATCTGCTGCTCAGCTGAGGGGACCTTGCCCACAGCCCTCTGCACGGTGCTACTGCTCTCAGAGTGGACATGGCAGGATGACCCTCTCCCCTCTGGACTTGGGTGAGGGCTCAGGACACAGGCCCAGAGCCACCCCTGGGGCCCTGCACAGGCAGCCGCGTGACAACACTACAGTATTTAAGTGTCTGTGTAGACAACCAAAGAATAAATGATTCATGTTTTTTTACTCAGTAGTTTGTTCAGAGAGGAAAAACAGGCCCACCTGACCCAGAGTTCTCACTTGATACAGATTGCTCAGGGCTTGGTGCAAGAAGCCCTGACTCAGCACCCTGCTCAACTACTTTCTGTGCAGCCTCAGGCTGGACACTTAGCCTTGGGGACCTCGGGGTTGTCATCTGTATATTAGGGACTGCAGTCCTCACTCTGCCCGCCTCCCGGGCAGTTGTGGGGCCTACGCTGAACATCGGATCTGGCAGCACTGTAAACAGGAGTGCTGCGCATGAATGGTAAGGATTATGATTCATCCCCCTCGGCAGCTAGCAGCAGGTAAGCAGCATTCTGGCGTGTTTCTGCCGCATCGGCCACATGCATCCTGCTCCACCCTCTGGCTTCAGAGCCCCCACACCTCAGGGCCTCTGTGTGCAGAACAACACATACCTCTAGCAGACAGAGAGCAGGCAGAACAGGAGCTGCAGCTCCTCTGGCCACCAGCCCATTGCTTCTCCTGGGCTTTGAGATGGGTGGGCCGATGGTTTGGGAACCTGAACTCTGAGTGCTCATTTATGCAATCAACAGGTATTTATGTCTTGAGCACCAGCGCAGTGCCTGGCCTGGAGAAATGGTAGCAACACAAGCCCTGGCCTCACAGAGCTTACGTTGTAGTAGGGCAGACAGTGGATAAGTGAGTGTGTGAAATCCTCTGGGGTAGAAAAGGAGGCAAGTCAGACCCTGAGGCAGTGGGAGCAGTAAGGCGGCCGCCGGGGCAGTACAGAGTGCAGGGGAGCAGCCACGGAGGTCAGTCTCGGGGGCCGCGGCCTCTGAGACTACTCGCCTTTGCCACATGAGGCAGGAGCCCTGGCAGGGTTTTGAACACAGGAGTGAGGCATCCGACTGAAATTCTAAAGGCCTCAGTGGAGAATGTATGTGGAGAATGGGCCGTGGGGCAGGAATGGGGCCAGGCAGAGCAGGGCGCAGGTGGCGGCAGCAGCCCCCAAGGGAGACGAAGGTGGTGGGCCAGGCACAGGCAGTGAAGGTAGTGGAAAAGGTTAAGTTCTGGGTCGTTTTTAAAAGTAGAACCAACAGGAATTGCTGATGGATTGGATGGTATGAAAAAAAGGAACATTAAGGATTCCAGCCTCAGCAGCTGGGAAGATGGAGCCACGCTTCCTGAGAATGGCAAGATGACAGGAGGGACGGTGAGGGGCATGGAAACCAGCAGCGTGGTTTTATGTGTGGAGCTGTCTTCCAGCTTAGGAAGCAGCTGTTCCTTCACTCCGCATCCCCTCCAGCTCAGTCTTTCTGTCCCCACGCAGAGCCACACTCCTGAGTAGCATGGTCTGTACCCGCCATCACCACTTTTCCCTCCCTTCTCACTTGTATCGCACCGGCCTGTCCTTTGTCCACACCGCCTCACCAAAACATCTCTTGCCAGAGTTCTCACGATCTCCAGGTTGCCTAATCCAAAAGCGGATTCTTGGTCCTCATCTTGTCCAACCTCTCAGTAGTATCTGACAGCACTGCTTACGCCCTCCTTCGTGAGATGCTTTCCTCAGCTTCCAGAACCATCCCTCTCGGTTCCTCTGCTCACACCGCCCCGCTGTCCGCTTGGTTCCCACTGTCCTCCGGGCCCCCGTTGCCCCAGCTAGGCTCAGTCTTCTGACTCTTCCTCTGCCACACTGACCTCAGTCTCCTGGCTGTGAGCACTACCCGTGTGCCAGTGATGGCCCCCCAAGTTGCCACCCCTACCACCACCTCTCCCTGAACTCCACGCTCAATCCCTGACTGCCTACTTGATATCTCTGCTCAGATGCCTCACAGGTTCCTCAGTGTGGAAACCACACTGCTGGTTTCCACGCCCCTCACCGTCCCTCCTGCCATCTTGCCAGTCTCAGGAAGCATGGCTCCATGTTCCCAGCTGCTGAGGCTGGAATCCCTGATGTTCCTTTTCTCATACCATCCAATCCGTCAGCAGCATGGGGCACTCACTACTCCTTTAGGCACTGTGCCCCACTGGGTGACCCACTCACCATACAGGGAGAGGCCGCATTGATGGGAAGAACGTGAGCTTCACCCACATGCTCAGCTGGCAGGAGTCTTGCTTCCACCATCTGGGGTTGCATGATCTCCGAGTGTGATTCCTCACCAGTAATACGGGATTACAGTCTTCACTTCGCAGGACAGCTGAGCGTGTTAATAAGGGAATGCTCAAAAAGCACCTGGCATGATGTAGATATAGTAGATACGCATTACAGAAAACACTATCAGCCTGATTCTGGTCTTCCAGAAGTTTCCACATCAAGGAAGATGACCTTTACAATTGCAATGTATGCTAATCATATAGAGATGGCAGACAGTCTCAGCTTAGGTCATGAAATTGCATATGTTTTCAATGGCGACAGAACCAGGACGAGGTATGTAAATAGGGTGGGTGAGTCATCCCAGAAGCAGGAGGTGATGGCAGGGTCCGGGCCAAGGTGCGGCCGTGATGGCTTGGCCCGTGTTTGCAATGCATTTACAAGGATGTGTCAGCCATGGGGGAAGTTTGCTGGAGATGCAGGGAGGGCTCCAAGGGAACATCAAAGGCGATTCGGGTGGAACATGTCAGTCTCCAGCTCCAGAGCGCTTGGGATCAGGGAGAAGAGGACACCTCCCTGGTTAGTCCTGGGATACAAAAATAAGGCTGGTAGTAGGGCCTCGAGGTGCTTGCAGTCCCCAAGAAAGAGGCAACATGCCACATGCTGTGAATGGAAGTGCACAAAGAGCATTACAGAATCTCAAATCAGGGCGCTTGACCCCTGCTGGGCAGGCAGGACAGCCAGGGGTGGTCACAGTGCTGGCTGCACTGCTTTCTAGCTGTGTGGCCTGAGGCAGGTCCTCTCCTTTTGAGCCTGTAGTTCCATAGGAAAGTCAGACCCTGAGTTGCAGGGGAGTAGGACCAGCTCCACCTCCTGAGCCTCCAGTGTTTCAGGGATGGCTGCAGAGAATGGGCTGGGTGGCAACCAGCTGAATCAGACCTCCCAGCGGGCAGTAGGAGAGGACAGGGGAAAGGGCTGCAGTATTTCACTGGGAGGGAGGCAAACACATTTAATCCTCATACCAAGCAGTCCATGACCAACACATGCCTCCTGAGCACCGCTTTGGCCAGGCACTGCCAGGCAGCATGTGGCAGTGTGTCTCCAGCCTCAGGCACTCTGCCCACACCCAGGATGACGGGCACAGGGGAAGGCCCGCCCAGGAGGGAGTCCTTTTGGAACAGAGCTTTCCTTAGCCACATTTCTTCAGACATGTTACGTTTTCCAAAAGCATTTCTCACCCATTATTCGATCCTCGTAAATTCTCATAAGCCATTCAGGGCAAGTGATACTACCCCTCTTATTCAGCTGAGGGCCAGAGAAGCTTAGAGACTTCCTAATGGCACACAGCTTTTCAGTGGGAGCAAAGCTAGAATCCCAAGCTGCTTGTGTGTGAAAGCACTTTTTAAATAGTGAAGTGTGACACCCAAGGGCAATTTCTAATTAGCTCTTAATGGAGGCTGGGTGGGACCCTAAGCCACCCTGCCCTCTGCTCATGCGTGGGAGCCACTGGCCTGCAGGGGGCTGCTGGGGGTGGTAGCAGCCTGGGTGGAGAAGCTACACCCGGTTAGGGAGCTCCATTCCAAGTCTTTGGACCATTGGCAAGGGAAGGCCATCAGGGTGGGGGAGAGTATTTTGGTAGAATAGACTCCACACCTCAAATAACAGAGAGAAGGGAGAAACAGAAGAGCTCCCGAAGGCGATGTGAGCATCACTCCTGCCCCCGCTGTGGCTGTGGGTCCCCAGCACACAGGCGGGCTTCGGGGTGCCCAGGATGGAGGGGTGCACATGCCCCATACCAGGCAGCCGCCCGGCCCTGAGTGCCTCACTATCCCTCTTTGGCTCTCAGCTACCTCATTTTTCAACAGAGGAGACTGCGGAACAGGATCCTGAGGACCTGTGTGGTTCTGACACTGTTACCGTGTGGCCTTGGAGATCCCGCAGCTCAGAGCCCTGCCCCAGATGCTGCTTGGAGTCAGAACGACCCCCGATCTGCCTTACAGAGAGAGCTCTTGCAGAAGAGGGGGTGGGGGGTGAGGGGGGGCAGGACCCAGCTTGGAGAGAGAGCGGGCCTGGCCTCGGGGGATAACGTGGACCAGTGGCTGCGTGTGCAGGCCCCCCGGCTATCCTCAGACGTTGATCAGCTCCGAGTGTTAAACCGGGGGGGGGGGGGCATTGTGTATTTTCCTTGGTTCTTCTCCCCACCGCAGCAAAGAACTGAAGGGCAGAGACGCAGTAGTGAAGCAGAGTAAAAGTTTTATTTAAAGTGACTTAGTGGTGGGGGCGGAAGATGGCGGCGTGAGTAGAGCAGCGGAAATCTCCTCCCAAAACAACATATATCTATGAAAATATAACAAAGACAACCCTTCCTAGAATAAAGACCAGAGGACACAGGACAATATCCAGACCACATCCGCACCTGAGAGAACCCAGCGCCTCGCGAAGGGGGTAAGATACAAGCCCCGGCCCCGCGGGAGCCGAGCGCCCCTCCCCCCAGCTCCCGGCGGGAGAAGAGCAGGCAGAGCGGGAGGGAGACGGAGCCCAGGATTGCCGAACACCCAGCCCCCGCCATCCGGGACAGAGTGCAGGGCCCTCGATACTGGGAAAACAGGGCAGCAAGAACAGTGAGCAGGCACTGGAGGCTGGGCGACAGAGGACATAAGAAAAGCGCGTGACCATTTTTTTTTTTTGCTTTTTTGCTGCTTTGTTTTGGCGAGCGCTTTTTGGAAGTCTTAAAGGGACAGGGACCCCAATATTAGGGAAACAGGGCAGAAAGACCGGTGAGCAGAGGCCTGAGGCTGGCACCGGAGAATAAAGAAAAACGAAAGACCACCTTTTTTTTTTTTTAATTAAAATTTTTTTTTTTTTTTTTTTTTTTTATTAAAAAAATTTTTTTTTCTTGTTTTTTTTTGTGGTCGTTGTTTTGTTTTGGCGGGTGCTTTTTGGAAGTCTTAAAGGGGCAGGGCGGGCCACTTAATCCAGAGGTAGGGAATCCGGGATCTCTGGGCACCCTAACCCCTGGGCTGCAGGGAGCAGGGAGGCCCCTTACGGAGATAAATAGCCTCCCAGCAGCTCCTGCTCCAACGCGACTCCACCATTTTGGAGTAGCTGCCCGAGCCAGGCCACGCCCACAGCAACAGCGGAGATTAACTCCATAGCAGCCGGGCAGGAAGCAGAAACCCTGTCTGCGCGCAGCTGCGCAGCACAAGCCACTAGAGGCCGCTGTTCTCCCAGGAGAGGAGGGCCACAAACCAACAAGAAAGGAAGTCCTTCCAGCCGTCACTCGTCCCAGTTCTGCAGACTATTCCTATCACCATGAAAAGGCAAAGCTACAGGCAGACAAAGATCACAGAGACAACACCAGAGAAGGAGACAGACCTAACCAGTCTTCCTGACAAAGAATTCAAAATAAGAATCATAAACATGCTGACAGAGATGCAGAGAAACACGCAAGAAAAATGGGATGAAGTCCGGAAAGAGATCACAGATGCCAGAAAGGAGATCGCAGAAATGAAACAAACTCTGGAAGGGTTTATAAGCAGAATGGATAGAATGCAAGAGGCCATTGATGGAATTGAAATCAGAGAACAGGAACGCATAGAAGCTGACATAGAGAGAGACAAAAGGATCTCCAGGAATGAAACAATATTAAGAGAACTGTGTGACCAATCTAAAAGGAGCAATATCCGTATTATAGGGGTCCCAGAAGAAGAAGAGAGAGGCAAAGAGATGGAAAGTATCTTAGAAGAAATAATTGCTGAAAACTTCCCCACACTGGGGGAGGAAGTAATCAAACAGACCACGGAAATACACAGAACCCCCAACAGAAAGGATCCAAGAAGGGCAACACCAAGACACATAATAATTAAAATGGCAAAGATCAAGGACAAGGAAAGAGTGTTAAAGGCAGCTAGAGAGAAAAAGGTCACCTATAAAGGGAAACCCATCAGGCTAACGTCAGATTTCTCAACAGAAACCCTACAAGCCAGAAGAGAATGGCATGATATATTTAATACAATGAAACAGAAGGGCCTTGAACCAAGGATACTGTATCCAGCACGACTATCATTCAAATATGACGGTGGGATTAAACAATTCCCAGACAAACAAAAGCTGAGGGAATTTGCTTTCCACAAACCACCTCTACAGAACATCTTACAGGGACTGCTCTAGATGGGAGCACTCCTAGAAAGAGCACAGCACAAAACACCCAACATATGAAGAATCGAGGAGGAGGAACAAGAAGGGAGAGAAGAAAAGAATCTCCAGACAGTGTATATAACAGCTCAATAAGCGAGCTAAGTTAGGCAGTAAGATACTAAAGAGGCTAACCTTGAACCTTTGGTAACCACGAATTTAAAGCCTGCAATGGCAATAAGTACATATCTTTCAATAGTCACCCTAAATGTTAATGGGTTGAATGCACCAATCAAAAGACACAGAGTAACAGAATGGATAAAAAAGCAAGACCCATCTATATGCTGCTTACAAGAAACTCACCTCAAACCCAAAGACATGTACAGACTAAAAGTCAAGGGATGGAAAAACATATTTCAAGCAAACAACAGTGAGAAGAAAGCAGGGGTTGCAGTACTAATATCAGACAAAATAGACTTCAAAACAAAGAAAGTAACAAGAGATAAAGAAGGACACTACGTAATGATAAAGGGCTCAGTCAAACAAGAGGATATAACCATTCTAAATATATATGCACCCAACACAGGAGCACCAGCATATGTGAAACAAATACTAACAGAACTAAAGGGGGATATAGACTGCAATGCATTCATTCTAGGAGACTTCAACACACCACTCACCCCAAAGGATAGATCCACTGGGCAGAAAATAAGTAAGGACACGGAAGCACTGAACAACACAGTAGAGCAGATGGACCTAATAGACATCTATAGAACTCTACATCCAAAAGCAGCGGGATATACATTCTTCTCAAGTGCACATGGAACATTCTCCAGAATAGACCACATACTAGGCCACAAAAAGAGCCTCAGAAAATTCCAAAAGATTGAAATCCTACCAACCAACTTTTCAGACCACAAAGGCATAAAACTAGAAATAAACTGTACAAAGAAAGCAAAGAGGCTCACGAACACATGGAGGCTTAACAACACGCTCCTAAATAATCAATGGATCAATGACCAAATCAAAATGGAGATCCAGCAATATATGGAAACAAATGACAACAACAACAACACTAAGCCCCAACTTCTGTGGGACACAGCAAAAGCAGTCTTAAGAGGAAAGTATATAGCAATCCAAGCATATTTAAAAAAGGAAGAGCAATCCCAAATGAATGGTCTAATGTCACAATTATCGAAATTGGAAAAAGAAGAACAGATGAGGCCTAAGGTCAGCAGAAGGAGGGACATAATAAAGATCAGAGAAGAAATAAATAAAATTGAGAAGAATAAAACAATAGCAAAAATCAATGAAACCAAGAGCTGGTTCTTCGAGAAAATAAACAAAATAGATAAGCCTCTAGCCAGACTTATTAAGAAGAAAAGAGAGTCAACACAAATCAACAGTATCAGAAACGAGAAAGGAAAAATCACGACGGACCCCACGGAAATGGAAAGAATTATTGGAGAATACTATGAAAACCTATATGCTAACAAGCTGGGAAACCTAGGAGAAATGGACAACTTCCTAGAAAAATATAACCTTCCAAGATTGACCCAGGAAGAAACAGAAAATCTAAACAGACCAATTACCAGCAACGAAATTGAAGAGGTAATCAAAAAACTACCAAAGAACAAAACCCCCGGGCCAGATGGATTTACCTCGGAATTTTATCAGACATACAGGGAAGACATAATACCCATTCTCCTTAAAGTTTTCCAAAAAATAGAGGAGGAGGGGATACTCCCAAACTCATTCTATGAAGCTAACATCACCCTAATACCAAAACCAGGCAAAGACCCCACCAAAAAAGAAAACTACAGACCAATATCCCTGATGAACGTAGATGCAAAAATACTCAACAAAATATTAGCAAACCGAATTCAAAAATACATCAAAAGGATCATACACCATGACCAAGTGGGATTCATTCCAGGGATGCAAGGATGGTACAACATTCGAAAGTCCATCAACATCATCCACCACATCAACAAAAAGAAAGACAAAAACCACATGATCATCTCCATAGATGCTGAAAAAGCATTTGACAAAGTTCAACATCCATTCATGTTAAAAACTCTCAGCAAAATGGGAATAGAGGGCAAGTACCTCAACATAATAAAGGCCATCTATGATAAACCCACAGCCAACATTATATTGAACAGCGAGAAGCTGAAAGCATTTCCTCTGAGATCGGGAACTAGACAGGGATGCCCACTCTCTCCACTGTTATTTAACATAGTACTGGAGGTCCTAGCCATGGCAATCAGACAAAATAAAGAAATACAAGGAATCCAGATTGGTAAAGAAGAAGTTAAACTGTCACTATTTGCAGATGACATGATACTGTACATAAAAAACCCTAAAGACTCCACCCCAAAACTACTAGAACTGATATCGGAATACAGCAAAGTTGCAGGATACAAAATCAACACACAGAAATCTGTGGCTTTCCTATATACTAACAATGAACCAACAGAAAGAGAAATCAGGAAAACAACTCCATTCACAATTGCATCAAAAAAAATAAAATACCTAGGAATAAACCTAACCAAAGAAGTGAAAGACTTATACTCTGAAAACTACAAGTCACTCTTAAGAGAAATTAAAGGGGACACTAACAGATGGAAACTCATCCCATGCTCGTGGCTAGGAAGAATTAATATCGTTAAAATGGCCATCCTGCCCAAAGCAATATACAGATTTGATGCAATCCCTATGAAACTACCAGCAACATTCTTCAATGAACTGGAACAAATAATTCAAAAATTCATATGGAAACACCAAAGACCCCGAATAGCCAAAGCAATCCTGAGAAAGAAGAATAAAGTAGGGGGGATCTCACTCCCCAATTTCAAGCTCTACTATAAAGCCATAGTAATCAAGACAATTTGGTACTGGCACAAGAACAGAGCCACAGACCAATGGAACAGACTAGAGAATCCAGACATTAACCCAGACATATATGGTCAATTAATATTTGATAAAGGAGCCATGGACATACAATGGCGAAATGACAGTCTCTTCAACAGGTGGTGCTGGCAAAACTGGACAGCTACATGTAGGAGAATGAAACTGGACCATTGTCTAACCCCATATACAAAAGTAAACTCAAAATGGATCAAAGACCTGAATGTAAGCCATGAAACCATTAAACTCTTGGAAGAAAACATAGGCGAAAACCTCTTAGACATAAACATGAGTGACCTCTTCTTGAACATATCTCCCCGGGCAAGGAAAACAACAGCAAAAATGAGTAAGTGGGACTATATTAAGCTGAAAAGCTTCTGTACAGCAAAAGACACCATCAATAGAACAAGAAGGATCCCTACAGTATGGGAGAATATATTTGAAAATGACACATCCGATAAAGGCTTGACGTCCAGAATATATAAGGAGCTCTCACGCCTCAACAAACAAAAAACAAATAACCCAATTAAAAAATGGGCAGAGGAACTGAACAGACAGTTCTCCAAAAAAGAAATACAGATGGCCAACAGACACATGAAAAGATGCTCCACATCGCTAATCATCAGAGAAATGCAAATTAAAACTACAATGAGGTATCACCTCACACCAGTAAGGATGGCTGCCATCCAAAAGACAAACAACAACAAATGTTGGCGAGGCTGTGGAGAAAGGGGAACCCTCCTACACTGCTGGTGGGAATGTAAGTTAGTTCAACCATTGTGGAAAGCAGTATGGAGGTACATCAAAATGCTCAAAACAGACTTACCATTTGACCCAGGAATTCCACTCCTAGGAATTTACCCTAAGAATGCAGCAATCAAGTTTGAGAAAGACAGATGCACCCCTATGTTTATTGCAGCACTATTTACAATAGCCAAGAATTGGAAGCAACCTAAATGTCCATCAATAGATGAATGGATAAAGAAGATGTGGTACATATACACAATGGAATACTACTCAGCTATAAGAAAAGGGCAAATCCAATCATTTGCAGCAACATGGATGGAGCTGGAGGGTATTATGCTCAGTGAAACAAGCCAAGCGGAGAAAGAGAAATACCAAATGATTTCACTTATCTGTGGAATATAAGAACAAAGGAAAAACTGAAGGAACAAAACAGCAGCAGAATCACAGAACTCAAGAATGGACTAACAGGTACCAAAGGGAAAGGGACTGGGGAGGATGGGTGGGTAGGGAGGGATAAGGGGGGGAGAAGTAGGGGGGTATTAAGATTAACATGCATGGGGGGGTAGGAGAAAAGGGAGGGCTGTACAACACAGAGAAGGCAAGTAGTGATTCTACAACATTTTGCTATGCTGATGGACAGTGACTGTAAAGGGGTTTATAGGGGAGACCTGGTATAGGGGAGAGCCTAGTAAACATAATATTCGTCATGTAAGTGTAGATTAGTGATAGCAAAAAAAAAAAAAAAAAAAAAGGGCAGTTCCTGTGTGGTAACCTCCAACGAGTTCTACACAAGGGTATAAAGGGCATATAAAAGTGTAGGCAAAGGGTCTGTTTGTGTTTATACAGAGGATCAAAGCCTAATTGGGCTACCCCGAAAATGAACTAAGATACGATATGAAAAAGAACTTCCAACATCTGCACCCTCTGGAAGACTCATGCCAGAAGATGATCATCAAAAAACCCCAACAAAGATCCACGCACTGCTACAGCTGTAGATGCACTCATCCCACCAGTTCCTGGACCTGCCATGGGAATGAGGAAGGAGATATCTAAGCTGGCCTGTGCATACAGTAAAACAACAAAATTGGACTGGATCTATACTGTTGGAACTCAACCAAGAATTTGGAGAAGTGCAAATTGTAGCGCTCCAAAGTCTTACAACTACAAACTATTTATTGTTAAAAGAACATATGGCATGTGAACAGTCCCCAGGAATGGGTTGTTTTAATTTGTCTGATTTCTCTCAGACTGTTCAAGTTCATTTGGACAATATCCACCATATCATAGATAAGTTTTCACAAATGCCTAAGGTGCCTAACTGGTTTTCTTGGTTTCACTGCAGATGGCTGGTAATTACAGATATGCTTTGGTTATGTAACTATACTCCTATTATGTTAATGTGTGTGTGCAATTTAAGTAGTAGCTTAAAACCTATACATGCTGAAGTTACTCTACAAGAAGATATATCAAAGAAATAATCAATCTTCCCATGTTTTCTTCCGCCTGCTACTTCTATAGCTTTTCTTCTTCCTTCCTAATTACAACCCTTAAATAGAATTCGTGCCTCATATCAAATTTACCGAGTATCATAATTCTTCCAAGTGGTAAAGATACCTCAAGACAAATGCTGGGCATAGAAGCCACAGGGCATAAATATGCAAAGAAGTAAAAAGCTAACTTTTTCAAACAATAAGGCTTCTCTCTCACTTACCAACTTCACATTTCCCTGTATGGCCCCGGAAGATGACTGGTTAGCCAGAGACGGGTAAGATTCCTCAAGGGAGGAACAACCTAAGACAGGCACAGTCGCAGGGGGGCCATCAGGTGAGAAATTGGGGATCAACAGAGGTGAGGCTTAGAACCTCACCCCCCCGTTCTGAGAGAAATCTTCTGCATACGTGGATGTTTTATTGCCCTGGTCTAGCTTGGATTAACACATAGTCTAGAGGCACACACCTGATCATCTACATGTGCTCTCTTACAACACTAAACTATGTTTTCTACCTTTATCTTGTATCTACCTACCACTTCAGCATTTTATTAAAAATAATAATAATAAAGAGAGAAATGTGGTATCCACATATAAATCAAGTATAAATACCAAATGAGTATTCATATTTGAACTGACTGTTTAGAGTTCATAATGCATGAGCAAAACCGAAAGTTTCTGTGATGACTGCCCTTGTACTGTTCACTATGTAACTTATTCATTATGTAAGAATTTGTTCTACATGTAAAAACTTGTTTGTTATGCCTCAGAAGATTGGAGACTGACAAAAATTAGGCTTGGGGTGGAATAATGATTGTGCATTGAGCATTGACTCCCCTATACAGAATTTTATTGTCGTTAACAACCATTTGATCAATAAATATGAGAGATGCCCTCACAAAAAAAAAAAAAAGGACAGACTTCCAATGGTAAAATAAATTAGTAACCGGGATGTAAGGTATAGCATAAGGAATATAGTCAAGATATTGTAACAGCCTGGTAGGGTGATAGCTGGAACCTAGAATTATGTATATAAATGTTCTACCACTGTGTTGTACACTTGAAACTCATGTAATGTAATACTGTGTGTCAACTACCCTTCAATAAAAAATAATTATTAAAAAAAAAAAAAAAAAAAAAAAAAAAAAAATAAAGTGACTTAGTTAAAGAGAGAAAATGTGCAGGTGACCTCAGGTAGGAGAGGTGCCTTGAAAGGTTTAAGTTTTATTTAAAGAGAGAAAGTGCACACTCAGAGAAAGGGGAGCATTGGCTACTTCAGAGAGAAGCGCACTGAAAGATTGGGGGTTCCCCCTTTTAAGGGTTTTTCAGGTATGTGACAAAGGGCTAGGGGTGTGGACTTGTTAAGTGGTCTCAAGATGTTTATTTTATCCTTGATGAGCTATTAAGTTTCTTAGCAGTCCTCCAGGTAGTTCTGCAAAATTAACATAAGAAAATTTACTGCTCTGGTCCCCTCCCAGGATCGCAGCTTCCTAGTTTGGGAGCATATCAATTAAGACAGCCTGCCCTGCCTCCAGCGTGGGCTGAGTTGTTGTCTGTTTGCTAAAGAGTATGTTAAGAATCTTACTTCTTAACTTCTTGGGTTTTTTTAAATGCAATTTTAGCTCTAAGGTGGAATCTTCCTGTTTTTATTATGCTGTTCATAGCTGAGCCTTTTCGCAAGTAAATCTTACAATGGCATGATCTAATTGACACAATGAAGACATGGGCTGTGCTCAGATACTTTTCTTTATCTGGGGAATATTCAAACATTCAAGGCCAAGTTGCTCCTGACCTTTTGAGCTTTAACGGATTAACTCTTAACTCTGAATCTTTTCTGTCTTTCTAGTTTTAACTGGTTAATTTTGAGTCCTTTCTAGTGGACCTTACTGACCTTACTCTCTTTCCGCCCAGCTCATGTCTATTTTCCTGCCTAACACGAGGACCACTACAACTCCAGTGAAGCAGACATACCCGTTAGAGGCGGGGACGCAGGCCCCACACTAGCTCAGGTGTGACCCTAGGAGCACTCAGGACTGCCCCGCCCTCCCAATCCCCCCGAGAGAGGCAGGCAGGGGTGCAAGGCAAACATGGCATTAGGGCTCAGGTCTGATGGGAAGGCCTCCCCTGCCGCTT
Organism: Manis pentadactyla; assembly: GCF_030020395.1. Taxonomy (NCBI): domain Eukaryota; kingdom Metazoa; phylum Chordata; class Mammalia; order Pholidota; family Manidae; genus Manis; species Manis pentadactyla. Next base: position 33,211,584 of record NC_080022.1, on the reverse strand, counting down.
CTAGCTTGGGGTGAGTTACCTCTCTCAGCCTCAGCTCCTTATCAGTGAAGGGCCACCGTGGGGTGAGGCAGTTAATGCGCAGGAAGGGTGTTCACTGTGTCCCCCCATGTCTCTGCTCCCCTTGATCATACTGTCTTGGAGTTGTCTGTGGCAGAAGAGGAATCTGAACTCAGGGCTGCCACCTCTTCAAGTGTTCTAGGCCCTGTCTGAGTTTGGAGCCCCTCCGTCCATCCCAGGATGCAGGTCTGTGTGTACACAGATCCGTGTGGCTCTGGCCTTCCCAGCAAGGAGGGAGCCCGTGTTCGGAAATGCAGGCTAAATAGCTCCCACCCTTGACCCCTCAGAGGGCAGACCATTCCCCCAGCTCCCAGCTGGACTGGAGCTTAGGACATACCAGGGGCCCACGCCTCGGGTGGACACACAGGGCAGCCATTGTGTGCACAGTGCCTGGCACCCGCTCATTTGCATAGCCACGTGAAGAATGTGAGAGAGCAGGCTGGAGACATGTCCCTGCAGAAGAGGGCCTGGGTTGTGGGTGAGGAAGCCAGTGGTGGTGCGGGGTCGGGAGGTGGGGTTACTAGCAGGACCCTGCCTTCCCCAGCCCAGTCCAGGAAAGGCGAGTGGGCCACTGGGATGGAGGGGACTAAAGGGGCTGGCAAGAGTGGGAGCAGGATTGTGACCTTTTCCCCTGCACCCACACCTGGTGGAGCCATGGGGCCAAACTGAACGTGAGGGGATTGCTAATAAGGTGGAGGAGAGTTAAACATTCCCTGCACCAGAGGGTTCAGCTAGAAGGAGGAGGTGGGGCATGAGGTGTGGTGCTAGGCGGGGACAGCCTGAACCCCAGGAATGTGGTCTGGAGCTGGGGGCCAGGGCCCGGTGCCTCAGGCCCCAGCGAGAGCTGCTAAGCCAGCCAGCCAGAGGATTAACGGGGCTGAACAGCTTGCCTTCCTTCAGGCTGATGCCAGAAGGTCAGCATTATCCCCACCTCCCTGGCCAGGCCCCTTGCTGGCTGGCAGCCAGGTCTGGCTCAGGCTTGATGGGGTCCCTTTTCTGTCCCCTTCAGATCTCAAACAGATCCCCAGTGCATAGTCCCTGGTCTGGCCGCCCCCCACCCCCCGTTCTTCATACACATGTCCCCTAGCTACCCGGAAACTCCTCTCCTGAGAACCCCCTCCCCGTCCCAGTCTCTCCACATCTGGCCTCATCGCCCTCTCAAAAAAGTTCTCTCTGACGTTTACTCTAGTCTTCGCTGCTGCGAATTGGAATTTCAGAGAACAGAAAACCCCAAGGGCCAGATCAGCCATGCAGTAGCAGTCTGTCATCTCAGGGCTGGTTCTTGGGGTAGGAATTCAAATTTTAGGGCACTTGCATCAGGTTCTTAAAGGGGTTTCCCTGGCAGAAAGGCCCTGCTGGCAAGCAGACGCTCCTCCCAAGCCCCTCCCTTCCCTATCCCTGGGGGCGGGGCAAGAGCACCCACCTGGGTCCCGGTCCCGCCTCCCACCCCCAGGGGGCTGGGCAAGAGCTTTGCTGGGGACCCTGCCCAGCGTAGGCTGCAGCTGCGGGCGGGCTCTGGCCTTTCCGGCCCCCGGCCTCCCCCTGCATTCTAGAGCCTGGCGCTGCCGCGTTGGCTGCTGGAGCTGCCGGACTTCCACCTCTCCTTCCTTCTCAGCCTCGACCACTCACTGCGCCCCCAGCCCCCACCCAGCAGCTCCTCGCGCCGGGCCATGGCCCCAGGGCCCCTGGCCCAGCGCTGAGCCCTGGGACCTCCAGTCCCCTCCTTGGGCCATGGCCAACTCGGGCCTCCAGCTCCTGGGCTACTTCCTGGCTCTGGGTGGCTGGGTGGGCATCATCGCCAGCACAGCCCTTCCACAGTGGAAGCAGTCCTCCTACGCAGGCGACGCCATCATCACTGCCGTAGGCCTCTACGAAGGGCTCTGGATGTCCTGTGCCTCCCAGAGCACCGGTCAGGTGCAGTGCAAGCTCTATGACTCGCTGCTCGCCCTGGAAGGTAGGCCTCATGCCAGCTGGGTTGGGGAGGTGGGCTATAGGGGATGGGGGAGGTCCAGAGCCATCTGCACTAGGCTCCACCCTCCAGCCCCCTGCCCCCTGTGCACTTTGGAACCTCCAGGCCAGCCTGGTGCCCTGCAGGAGGCAGGGCTCTAGGTTCAGGCAGCCATGGGTCCCGATCACAGCTCTGCCACTGTAACCTTGAAGGTGTCACCACCCCTCACTGTGTTCTGATGTCATCATCTGTAAAGGGGAGTCTGTGACTTTTACAGGACTGTGGGAGGGTTAGATGAGATGAGCACCTGGTCCTCAGAAAGGCTCAGTCCTTCCTTCCTTCCTTCCTTCCTCTTCTCCCACACTCTGTATGCAGACACGCATACCTACTACCAGCCCTGCCACCCAGACAAATATGCCCACATTTGGATGTGCCTACACACACACACACACACACACACACACACTCATGTGCTCACACAGGCACATGTATGTGCACACAGGTGCTTGGGTCAACAGTCCCCTCTCTTCCTCCTGGGATGTGGAGTTGAGCCTGACAGTTCGGCTCATAGACAGGCACACTGCAGCTGCGTCCCTGGCTGGGGGCTGACCTGCCCGCCCTCTGCCCAGTGCCCCGCAGTCCTAAGCCAGGCCGTTAGCACATGGCTCCCCACCTCCGTCCAAGCGGGTCATCTGGCTTCCCTCAGGGACCCAGACCCCCTGAGCTGCCCCCAGGCCCAGAGCTGACCCAAGCGGCAGGCAAATGGCTGCAATGGGTGAGTCAGAGGAGAGAGGGCAAGGTGGCCAGCATCAGAAGGGCGCGTGCAGGAGGCGTCCCCACCTGAGAGCCAACCTGGGCTGAGCCTCGGACACCCACGGCTCCTCCTGCCTCCTTCTGATCTGAGAGGCCCCAGGAGGAGCTGCCTGCTACCAGGCAGCTTGGGAGGGGTGGGCCAGGCCCAGAGGGGAGTCCCCAGCCAGAAAGCAGCAGGTGAGAGAACTGAGACCACCCCCTCACCACACACCGCCAGAAGACCCTGCAGGGAGAGGTGGCCAGTGGGCTTGACCAGTGAAGCCCAGCCACAAGCTGTCCACACACCCTGTCCTCACCGCCATGCTGGGCTCCTCCCTGCCCTCCTCTCTCCCACCAGCCGCTCAGTCCCTCCCCTCCGCCCAGGTCACATCCAGTCCGCCCGAGCCCTGATGGTGGTGGCCGTGCTCCTGGGCTTCGTGGCCATGGTCCTCAGTGTTGTTGGCATGAAGTGCACACGTGTTGGAGACAGCAACCCCATTGCTAAAGGCCGCATCGCCATTGCCGGGGGCGCCCTCTTCCTTCTGGCAGGTGAGTGCCCCTGGCTCCTTCTCCACCATTTTGGCTGTGGCAGGCAACACTGGGGCAGCCCAGGGCCAGAGCGGAGCTGAGCACTGCGCCTCTGTCCTCAGGCCTCTGCGCGTTGACAGCCGTCTCGTGGTATGCCACCCTAGTGACCCAGGAGTTCTTCAACCCCAGCACTCCTGTCAATGCCAGGTGAGTACCAGGCGTGGCTTGGGCCAGAGGACAGGCTGCACCTCCTGATCTGCCTCCTCTGGGACCACTGACCTTTGTCCCACAGGGCACTCAAAGGGGGACAGGGGAAGGGCCCAGGTGCTGTCACTGAGAAGGTCTTTGTAGCAGGGAGCCAGTCAGAAATGGCCGGGCCCTGCAAAGGGGCAGGCGGCCTGTGGGGGACACCCCAGGAGCCAAGTGCCCTGGCTCTGGGTTTAAATCCCAGCTGTGTGCACTGGCTGTGTGACAGGCAAGTTCTTTCATCTTTCTGGTTTCCTCCCCTGGAACACGGAGCTAGGGCCCAAGATCAGCTTGTGCGTGGCTATGAGGGCCCAGCAGATGATGCAGGTAAGGGCCCTGGGGATCACCCAGCAAACCCAAGCTGGGGTACCTGCCGGAGGCAGCAGCCACTTCAGGCTGGGGAGACGAAGCTGGAGAAAAGACAAGGGCAGATGGTGCAAGGCCTTGAGCTGTGGGAAGGTTTTGTTCCCCATCCTGGGCTAGAAGGCAGCTGACAGCCCCTCCAGCTGTAGTGTGCAGAGTGGTGCGGATAAGGCAACCAGTAAGGTGGCATGCCAAGGTCTGGAGCTCAGGGCTCAGGGCCAGGAGGCCAGCAGTAGAGAGTGGGTAGAGAGATTTAGGAACTAGAATGGTTGGGACTTGTAAGGCTGAGGGCATGCGGGCTGAGTGGCACTCTCTGTGAAGAGCCTGGGCCAATCCCGGCTCCTTGCTGTCCTCTCAGCTATGCCAGCAGCGGAGAAAGTGACAGTCTCAGCCCCAGACATCCCAACAGGCCCTGGGCTCTGGACTAGAAGAATGAGAAAGGATGCCCAGGATGTTGCGGTTGGGAGGGCTCCCTGGAGGAGGCAGAGGTGTGAAGAGGGTGAGGGAAAGGAGACCTCAGGAATGAGGCTTGTTACTCGGACTGGCAGCCTAGTCACGAAGGCCTGCCAAACAAGAGGCATCTCAGCTCAAAGATGCCAAGCTGGCAACTGTCCCTTATCTCTTCAGTACTCCCCAAGGCCGCCTGGACTGCAGGCACTGTGCTGGGCCCTGGGGATGAATCCAGTGCTGTTTGCCCTCAAGGTGCTCCGCAGGGAACTGGACAGGCAAGAGACTGAATGGTCACCCAGTGAGAGCACCAGGTGTCTAAGCACCGAGGGGTCAGGAAAGCCCCAGGTGAAGCTGGCTCTGAACTGGGCCCCAAAGACGGAGCATAGGAGGTATAGAAGGGGGTTCACTCTAGGAGAGGGCGCCCAGGGAGCTGTGGAGGGTTCCAGGGGGCCAGCAGGGCCCAGGTGTGGAGAGCCCGGAGTGCCTGGTGGAGGGGTCTGGCCTTCTCCAGAAGGTGTTGGGGAACCCCGGCTGCGATACTGTGGGCCAGACCAAGGCTAAGAGAAAGACAGCCAGGACTGCTCCACTCATCCCCAAGGGGACCTGGCGGGCGTTCCAATACCCTCTCCACTGGCTGGAGGAGGAGAGGGGCCCGGGGTAGCACAGCGCAGGCCCATGCTGGGCCTGGGTCCCCCTGTGTGGTGTTGATGTGCTGGGGTGGGGGTGGAAGGAAAGGTGAGCATTCATCCCAGTTTATCCACAGAGACAGAGGAGGCTTGTGAGGCACAAAACCCCCTTCCCCGCCAGCTCCCTGCACCCCGACTGCCTCTGCAGTGAGCAGGGACTGGGAGCCCCAGGGGGCCTCACCTGATGGTAGCCTCCCTATTGCCTGCAGGTATGAGTTTGGCCCAGCCCTGTTTGTAGGCTGGGCCTCTGCTGGCCTGGCCATGCTGGGGGGCTCCTTCCTCTGCTGCACGTGCCCGGAGCCCGAGAGATCCAACAGCAGCCCACAGCCCTACCGGCCCGGACCCTCGCCTGCGGCCCGAGAGTACGTCTGAGTCCCGAAAACACCACCCCAGCACTCTGCCAGTCCCTGCAGAACCCTGGGTGGGGCCAGTAAGGCCCAGGTATCCCCTGAGTTTGGTAGGGCTCTGAGGAGCTTGTCCCCAACATAGGCACCCACCTGCACTCTGAGACTCAGATCCAGACACTCAGAGAGGCGCACACCCAGGGGCAGGCATAGGCCTGTCTTCACAGCCTCTGGCACCAGCCCAGATGCCAACACTTTCACAAGCCACTTACTCACTAAAGGGCCACATGGGTGTCAACTCTGTGTGGGGCCCTGGGGACACAGCAATAAAGATGGGCCTTGGTTCCCAGTGCCCTGGGGTGGCCAGAGACATCCACCTCCCTGGGCCGCGGGCTCCTCACGGCAACCCTGTGAAGGAGGCAGTGCCAGGATGATGACCATGCCCCACATGAAGAAGCAGGGGCAGAGAGACCAAGCAGCTTTGCCCCGCTGTCTAAGCTCGGGCCTCAGGCTCTTCCAGTAGGCCCAGTGCCGTGTGGATACCCACACACAAAGCTAGGCCAGACCGTGTCCCCCTGCCCCTGGGAATGGGCCCCAGGCAGGGCTGCTGTGAGGGCCCAGGTCTGACTGCCCTGGCCAGTCCCTGTGTCTGGGCCTGAACCCCACAGCTCCTGCCCCACCCAGTGCTGCTCACCCCACTAACCAGCTCTCCTCTCTTTTGACTTTCAGACCAGTTGTTAAATTGTCCGCCTCCACCAAGGGCCCCCTGGGTGTGTAATGTCCAGGCCCCCAGCCTGGCTCTGTCCCCCGGCCACATCTAGACTGTGTGTTTGGTACTTTTTGGAAACATCCAGAAGTGACTATCCATTCCCAAGTGTGGTGTCCTTTGATCTGTCCCTGGCATGCCTAGAGTAGGGCCTGTCTCAGGTCAGAGCTGATCCCTGGGGTCACTGGTCACAGAGATGGGGAGACAGAGGTGGGTTACACAGCACATCCAATGCTGAGCAGGGCTCCTGCCAGCCCCCTGCCCAGAAACCTCCCCAGCCTGGCGTTGGGTTGGCACCTGGACCTCCTTGGTGGGAGACCCACTCTGAGGCCTGACCCAGCACTAGGAGCCAGCCCCAGGGCCTGGGAGCCCCTGGTCTGAAGAGAGACACAGCCTCCACCCCTACTACTCTGCCAGCCCCTTGAAGCCCTTCTGGGGGAGGTAAAGTCCCTGGGAGGCCCTTCAGCTGGGTGCTGGGGATCAGAGCTGGCGAGGGACATATTGTGGGAGCCCCTAAGCAGAGAAGGGATTGGGGAAGGGCGGTAGGGCTGTTCAGGCATTAGGAATGTCCTGAGCAAGATGGGAAGCCCCCAGCACTGTTCCCACCCCAGTGCTGCCCCACTTTCCACACCTGCCATTCCTCCTGTTATCTGCTGAGGTCCCGTGACATCCCTGCCCTGGGACCAGAGGAGTAAGTGGGTGGCATGGGCTGCCTGGACTGCTGCCTGAGACTGGCCAGGGCTCTGTCCTCACCGTGGTGCGATCAGAGCTGGAAGGGCTTTTGGTCTTGAAGTACAGATACTGCCCCCTTAGCACAGAAGGGGGACATGGAATGTAGGGAAATGAACCCAGCTCAGCCCCGCCCCTCATGCTCATGCCTCCCTGGACTCTGAGTCTCTGGCCACTGCCCTCTCTCCCCTAACTGCAAAGAGCCAACCCTAACTGTCCCTTGCCTTCCCCGCCACGTCTCAGCCAGCTCTGTCTGGCTTCCTCCGCCATCTGTCTTGTGCTCACATCTCCCACCAAGTCACCACAGTGCAAGGACATAGCTCAGCGCTCTCCCCTGAGCTTGACTCTGAGAGATGAAGTCAGACAAGACGACTGCCACACACCCTCTGGCAGAGGGTCGGGATGGGAGGAGAGGACCAAATGGCAGGACTGCCGCAGGAGTATCCATGCAGCTCCCTGGCCAGGCATCTGCCGCACATCCAAGGGGGCCCTGCTGGAGCAACCGCTTTGCGTGTCCGGCCTCTGGCTAGAGGGGGTGGGCATCTAACCCTTACATGGGTTTACCAGTGTCCTGCTCCTTGAATTATGAATGAGACCTGCACGGGAGTCTCAGTGGGCACTGAAGCTACAGAGCAGCAGCCCTGTGCCTGGATGTAGTTTGAGTCACCTGGGGAGCTGATGCCCAGGCTCCACCCCCAGAATTCCTGACTTAATTGGCCTGCAGTGGGCATCTGAGGTCAGGCAGCTCCCAAGGGACTGTGATGTGTGGTCAGCACTGAGGGCATCTCTGTGAGGCCTAAAGCTCAGGGCTGTTGGGGCCCCATTTCTTGCCACTCTGAGGGGGTCAGAGGGAGAAAGGTGCCTAGGAGAGGCAAGATGAGGAAAGAAGAGAGGAAGGCCTATCTCCTACTTTTCCTGAGGCTAGGAGGTTCCGTGAGATCCCACATCTTCCCAATAACTCTAGTCCTTTTTGGCTGAAACAATTTTGAGTTTCATTTCTGTCATGCACAGCCAGGAGAGCCCTGACTAACACTGAACTTGGAACCTGGAAAATGAGTTTTGCTTTGAGGGCTCCTGTTATGGGTACCAGATGAGCAGAATGAGATGTGGGTCCCAGAAGTCTGACGTCCAGGATTTGGCAATGCTTGCTATCTGGTCATGAGGCTGTTGGCCAGGAAACCACATGTCATTTCCTGAGGCTCAAGGTCCACCAAGAGCTTAGGACTGGCAGGAGTATGTTGAGATAGAGCATGCTGCCTGAGTGGGTTTTAGGGACAGGCTGCAGGAAAGATTCGCTCCATGCCTGTGGGCGGGCCTGACTGCAGGCAGGAACAAGCTTCTGATTCTTCACGAATGTGAACAAAGGCCCTTTCTGCCTATAGCCCAGGCTTGGAGAGGTAGAGTCAGATCACCATACAAAACCCAATTAACACACTGATTAATAACACAGTGGGATCCAGCAATGGGAAGGAGACTTCTGGGAAAAGCTAGAGGATTCTGAAGCTCGAAGAGCTTGGGAAACCTAACCCGCAGGCCTCTTCTGAAGCAACCTCTTTCAAATGTCTACACCAAGGTCACCAGGACTGCCAACCTGCGGCAGGGCCAACTTTCCAGGCCGTCATGCCTGAGCTCCTGTTTTTTTATTTTACTGTTCCAGCCTCAGGGCTGAAGGGCTGGACAGAGACCTAGGAAGGTCAGAAGGGCCATAATCCCATTGTTTATTAGCAAATAGCTCCCCAAGAATGAAATTGGCAGGCCATAAAATACAGTTTTGGGAGGAATATACCTGTGTGCTCAGCCCCTAAGGAAAGCCCACGTGGTGTGGCAATAGAGGGGGTTCAGCTAGGCCAAGTGGTGCCAGCACACTGGAGTAGCTGACCAGGGGACTCATTTATTGCCTGCTTCTGAGGACAGATCTGCACTGAGTATTAGATGATATTATGGAATTATGGTAAATTCTGTGTGATAATGACACTGGTTATTTTTTAAATACTGTTAGAGGTGCACACTGAAATGATGTAATGGCTGGACTTGCTCTAAGAACAAAAAAGGTCAGGGGCAGGGAAGTTATGAGATTGATAAATGCTAGTGGTACTTAGGGGTTTACTTTGCTGTTCTCTGTATGTTTGCAAATGAAAAAAATAAAAGCTTAAAAATACCTCTAAGTGTTGCTAC